>NW_027441798.1:646562-1293125 GCF_048569485.1 Anomaloglossus baeobatrachus | reverse complement strand
GCAGAGGCTGAGACTGGGGGAGGCTGGGGGAAGCCAGAGACTGAGACTGGGGGGAGGCTGGGGGGAGGCAGAGGCTGATACTGGGGGAGGCTGAGACTGGGGGGAGGCAGGAGGGAGGCTGAGACTGGGGGGAGGCTGGAGGGATGCCGAGGTTGAGACTGGGGGGAGTCTGGGGGGAGGCAGAGACTGAGACTGGGGGGAGGCAGAGGCTGAGGACTGGGGGGAGGCAGAGGCTGATACTGGGGGAGGCTGATACTGGGGGGAGGCAGAGGCTGAGACTGGGGGGAGGCAGAGGCTGAGACTGGGTTGAGGCTGGAGGGAGGCAGAGGCTGAGACTGGGGGAGGAAGAGGCTGAGACTGGGGGGAGGCTGGGGGGAGGCAGAGGCTGAGACTGGGGGGAGGCTGGGTGGGAGGCAGAGGCTGATGCTGGCGGAGGCAGAGGCTGATGCTGGCGGAGGCTGGGGGGAGGCAGAGGCTGATGCTGGCGGAAGCTGGGGGGAGAGAGGCTGATGCTGGCGGAGGCTGGGGGAGAGAGGCTGATGCTGGCGGAGGCTGGGGGGAGAGAGGCTGATGCTGGCGGAGGCTGGCTGGAGAGAGGCTGGTGCTGGGGGAGGCTGGCTGGAGAGAGGCTGATGCTGGCGGAGGATGGGGGGTGAGGCTGATGCTGGCGGAGACTGGGGGGTGAGGCTGATGCTGGCGGAGACTGGGGAGTGAGGCTGATGCTGGGGGAGGCTAGGGGGAGAGAGGCTGAAGCTGGGGGAGAGAGGCTGATGCTGAGGGAAGAGAGGCTGAGGCTGGGGGAGGCTGGTGGGAGAGAGGTTGATACTGGGGGAGAGGCTGTTGCTGGAGGCGGGGGAAGAGAGGCTGCTGCTGGGGGAGTGGGAGATAGGGGCTAATGCTAGAGACAGAGGACAAGGGTTGAGGGATTTGCAATGACAAAATCAATTGGGTGGGGGGGAGTGTAAGTACTCAAAATAAGAGGGGGCAGCATTGGGAGCTCATTATGGAGAAGGGGCAGCATGTGTGGGCTCAGTATGGAGTGGAGCAATGTAGGGGAGTCAATATCAAGAGTGGGGTAGTGTGTTTAGGGGGGTGTCTCAGCATAAGCTCTAGTGTGGTGGTCTTAGCATGAGTGGGGAAAAATGGAGGTGTCATTATGGAAAAGAGGGAGGCAGCATTAGGAGCTCATGGAGAGGGGCAGCATGCATGGGACACTGTGAGGAGGGGGCAGCATGCATGGGACACTGTGAGGAGGGGGCAACATGCATGGGACACTGTGAGGAGGGGGCAGCATGCATGGGACACTGAGGAGGGGGCAGCATGCATGAGACATTGTGAGGAGGGGCAGTATGCATGGGACATTGTGAGGAGGGGGCAGCATGCATGGGACATTGTGAGGAGGGGGCAGCATGCATGGGACATTGTTTTACAGAGTAGATCTGCCTTAAACAGATGTCGTGTGCGAAAACTCAGCTTTACGTTGTCACTAAGGGGCGCGACCACTTAAAGTGCCTAGGGCAGCACGAAGGCAAAATACAGCCCTGTATAAATTACAAACTTGTTCTCACATTCCCTAATAGCTCTGTGTGCTATTAGGTTGATCCCAATGAGAAAGGTCACGGTTGGAATCGAGGAGAAAAACTGGATCATCCAGCTCATCAATAGCGGTCTCTTGGCCAAGAAAATTGGCAAACTGCAACTTTTGAGGCCATGACAGTTGGAAGAATATGAAGTGAAGTCCGTCCATCCATTCAAAAGCCAAGAGGTGACATCCAGGCAAAATATTGAGTCAACAAGTAGAAAAGTGGAAAGAAGAAGATTGGAAACTGGTGATTTGGAGCGATGAGATGAAAGTCAATAGATGGCCCTAATGGGAGCAAATGGGTCTGGAAGAAACAAGGGAAAAGAGGGGCAAACGGATCGAGAAATTGAAGGAACTGTCAAGTTCCATGGTGGAAGCCTGATGATATGATGGTTTCTCAGTCAAAAGCGATGGATACTTGACCAGGATCTATGGTGTTCTCAATGCTGAGCTATATGTGAGGATCCTACAAGACGGACCGTTTTTTTTTTTGTTTGATAAGATGCACCGGATTATAAAACACACCCTATATTTGAAGGAGGAATATAGAAAAGAATGTTTTTATTGTTAAAATGAGGGTCCGGTTTATAATCCTAGTGCCTCTTATATTAACTCACTAGGGGAGGCAGGGTAGGCGATGCTGCCGGCATGAAGGAGAGGGTGTCACGGCTTAGGAGGGTCAGCGATGCTGTGGGCTCAGAGGAGCGGCTGTTGTGGCTCAATAGGGTCAGTGTGCAGAGGGTCGGCAACACTGCTGCGGGCTCGTGAGGTGTCAGGGTGGCGGGCATCATTGATCTGCCAGTGGGTTCGCAAGAGGGGGTGTTGTGGCTCAGTGTGCGGCAGCGGAGGGTCGGCGATACTGCTGACTTGTGGGGTGTCGCGGCGGCGAGGACCATTGATCTGCTGGTGGATTGTGGGCTGCTTTGAATCACCTACAGTTGTTGAGATAGACTTCAAGAAAATTGCCGCGGAGCAGGTGCATGTGCAGATTAATATGATGGACTTCAAGAAAATGGTCATGGAGTCCTATTTGCGCATGTGCCACCTCCACAGCCATTTTCTTGAAGTCCATTTCATCAACTGTGGGTGATTCAAAGCAGCCCGCTGGCAGATCAATGGTGCTCGCTGCTTCGACACCCCACAAGCCTGCAGTATCGCCGACCCTGCGCCACCATTGCTGCCCTGGTAAACCATTTGCGGTTTGTAAAATGCACCCCCATTTTCCCCCCCAGTTTTGGGGAAAAATAAAGTGCGTCTTACAAACCGGAAAATACAGTACTTCATACATTCGAGTACTATGGGTTCAAAAAGGACGAGATGTTGTTCCAGCAGGACAACGACCCAAAGCATATGGCGAGATTGGGGAAGAAATGGCTCAATGACAATGAAGTAGAGGAGATTGATTGTCTCCACAGTCCCCGGACCTTAAAGTGAACCTGTCAGGTCCAATGTGCACCCAGAATCACGAGCAGTTCTGGGTGCATATTGCTAATCCCTGCCTAACGTCCCTGTATCTAGTAGCATATATAAAGGGATCTTTAGAAAAAGTATTTCTAAAGATCTTTTATTGTATGCAAATGAGTGCTGGGACTAGTCCTCTGGGCGTTAGTTCCCCTGGCTAGTCAGTCCCATTAGCATTTTGCACGCTCCCGTGGGTGTGCTAACATGCTAATGAATATGCAGTGTCAGAGGATGATCTCACTCACCTCTCTGCAGCCATCATCGCCGCACACTGGATTATGGTTCAGTGTGCGTGACCCCGGGGTTTAGGTCATGCGCACTATGAAGCTGGGTGTACGCATCCCGGCTTCAAACTCAAGTAGTGTGCATGACCCAAACTCCAGGATCATGCGCACTAAGCCAAAATCCAGCGTCGGGCGGCGATGGCAGCTGAGAGATGAGTGAAAGCATCCTGTGACGCTGTGCATTCATTTGAATGATAGTACGTCCCTGTGGGTGTACTAACATGCTAATGGGGTCAACTAGCAAGGGAAGCAACGCCCTTGGGACTAGTCCCCACGCTCGTTAGCATATCATAAAGGATAAAGAAATACTTTTTCTACAGATCCCTTTATCTATGCTAGTGTAAAAAGGGACCATTAGGCATGGATTAGTAATATGCACCCAGAACTGCTCGTGGTTCTGAGTGCATATTGGACTAGACAGGTTCCCTTTAACCTAATCCAACACTTGTGGGTGAAGAAAGAGCAGTATACATCCCTAGTGAGGAGACCAGTATACACCAACACAGGGAACGTGGAGAAGAGACCTGACCAGTATACACCAACATTGGGAACATGGAGAAGAGACCTGACCAGTGTACACCAACACTGGGAACATGGAGAACAGACCTGACCAGTATACACCAACACTGGGAATGTAAAGAAGAGACCTGACCAGTATACACCAACACTGGGAACGTGGAGAAGAGACTTGACCAGTATACACCAACACTGGGAACGTGACGAAGTGACTTGACCAGTATAGACCAACACTGGGAACATGGAGAAGAGACCTGACCAGTATACACCAACACTGGGAACATGGAGAAGAGACCTGACCAGTATACACCAACACTGGGAACGTGGAGAAGAGACCTGACAAGTATACGCCAACACTGGGAATGTAAAGAAGAGACCTGCCCAGTATACACCAACACTGGGAATGTAAAGAAGAGACCTGACCAGTATACACCAATACTGGGAACGTGGAGAAGAGACCTGACCAGTATACACCAACACTGGGAACATGGAGAAGAAACCTGACAAGTATACACCAACACTGGGAATGTGGAGAAGAGACCTGACCAGTATACACCAACACAAGGGAACATGGAGAAGAGACCTGACCAGTATACACCAACACTGGGAACGTGGAGAAGAGACCTGACCAGTATATATCAACACTGGGAACGTGGAGAAGAGACCTGACCAGTATACACCAACACTGGGAATGGGGAGAAGAGACCTGACAAGTACACACTAACACTGGGAATGGGGAGAAGAGACCTGACCAGTATACACCAACACAAGGGAACGTGGAGAAGAGACCTGACCAGTATACACCAACACTGGGAACGTGGAGAAGAGACCTGACCAGTATACATCAACACTGGGAACGTGGAGAAGAGACCTGACCAGTATACACCAACACTGGGAACGTAGAGAAAAGACCTGACAAGTATACACCAACACTGGGAACGTGGAGAAGAGACCTGACCAGTATACACCAACACTGGGAACGTGGAGAAGAGACCTGACCAGTATACACCAACACAAGGGAACGTGGAGAAGAGACTTGACCAGTATACACCAACACTGGGAACGTGGAGAAGAGACCTGAAAAGTATACATCAACACTGGGAACGTGGAGAAGAGACCTGACCAGTATACACCAACACTGGGAACGTGGAGAAGAGACCTGACCAGTATACATCAACACTGGGAACATGGAGAAGAGACCTGACCAGTATACACCAACACTGGGAACGTGGAGAAGAGACCTGACCAGTATATATCAACACTGGGAACGTGGAGAAGAGACCTGACCAGTATACACCAACACTGGGAACGTGGAGAAGAGACCTGACCAGTATACACCAACACTGGGAACGTGGAGAAGAGACCCGACCAGTATACATTAACACTGGGAACGTGGAGAAGAGACCTGACCAGTATACACCAACACTGGGAACGCGGAGAAGAGACCTGACCAGTATACACCAACACTGGGAACATGCAGAAGAGACCTGACCAGTATACACCAACACTGGGAACATGGAGAAGAGACCTGACCAGTATACACCAACACTGGGAACGTGGAGAAGAGACCTGACCAGTATACACCAACACTGGGAACGTGGAGAAGAGACCTGACCAGTATACAGCAACACTGGGAACCTGGAGAAGAGACCTGGCCAGTATACACCAACACTGGGAACATGGAGAAGAGACCTGACCAGTATACACCAACACTGGGAACGTGGAGAAGAGACCTGACCAGTATACACTAACACTGGGAACGTGAAGAAGAGACCTGACCAAGATACACCAACACTGGGAACGTGGAGAAGAAACCTGACCAGTATACACCAACACTGGGGACGTGGAGAAGAGACCTGACCAGTATACACCAATACTGGGAACGTGGAGAAGAGACCTGACCAGTATACACTAACACTGGGAACGTGAAGAAGAGACCTGACCAGGATACACCAACACTGGGAACGTGGAGAAGAAACCTGACCAGTATACACCAACACTGG
This sequence comes from Anomaloglossus baeobatrachus, assembly GCF_048569485.1. Classification (NCBI taxonomy): domain Eukaryota; kingdom Metazoa; phylum Chordata; class Amphibia; order Anura; family Aromobatidae; genus Anomaloglossus; species Anomaloglossus baeobatrachus. Next base: position 1,287,279 of record NW_027441798.1, on the reverse strand, counting down.
GGACGTGGAGAAGAGACCTGACCAGTATACACCAACACTGGGAACGTGGAGAAGAGACCTGACCAGTATACACCAACACTGGGAACGTGGAGAAGAGACCTGACCAGTATACACCAACACTCGGAACGTAGAGAAGAGACCTGACTAGTATACACCAATACTGGGAACGTGGAGAAGAGACCTGACCAGTATACACTAACACTGGGAACGTGGAGAAGAGACCTGACCAGTATACACTAACACTGGGAACGTAGAGAAGAGACCTGGGAGCAGATTTCAGTGGAGACATACAGTACGTGAATCTGATAGAGAGCCCAGAAGGATTCAGGAGAGGTGAAAGCCAAAAGGTGGATTTACAAAATATTCACAAAATAATACAAATTTACATTTTGATTTTTAGAAGCAAAATGTTAACTATGCAGTGACATGACAACAATCTGCATAACTAATCATATGCTAAATAGCTGCAAGTCACATTTATGTAGGATATAGCCAAGATGATTATAGGTCGTCATTTTCAGCTGGAAACTGTAGTGGATGGTGAGATATGGAGCCTGAAAGTCAAAAGTGCAAAGCATTGTTATCCTTTTGCTCGTCAGTGTGAGTACATCAATGGCGGAAATGGGTTTGGGGTTTTTTTTCCCTAAAACTTCATCAAATCTGAATTCAGAAATAGTTAAAATGGGAAAAAGATAAGTCGTCGTGTGAGTATAGAGGCAGAAAAGTAATAAATACGCAATGTAAAGCGACAAACACTGTATTATCATATAGAAAAAGCAGGAAATATGTGACTGAGGGGAAGGTAACATGTGTCCGGAGCGGAGAAGCTGCCCCAGAGTCAGTGTTACAGGAGGGTCTCTGCCATCCGAGGTTAACACTGACCGCGAGTGTGAGGAAAGTCTATAGACAGCGTGACAGTGATCATAGTGTGTAAAACTGCCGGGGCCAAGGAACTAATGCACTAGAAGGATGCAGCAAGACCCCCAATAAATTGAGGCATCACAGGTGCAGGAGGAGCAAATCACTCACACACTTCCAACACATGGAGGGGCAATTGCTAGATGAAAAATTGCACACTTATGGCTTGAATAGGGCGTCGTTCACACATGTAGGTGCACAGTATCTGGTTAACAGCCTATTAGTTATGCCCATATTTCTTGATCAGGTGGGCTGCCCCGTACTATATATGTGCACCAGATAGCACGGACTCCAATATGCAAGGCCTAACAAAAAAAGACCTGGCTGCATCCTGTATATGATATTATGTGCAGAAAAATATATAAATATATGAGGTATTGGTTGGTATTCTGGCCAGAATACGGGCGCCCACAATCCACGTCATGGGTCCCCATGCTTGTGGGTCCCCACACACACACATACACATATATATATATATATATATATATATATATATATATATATATATATATATATATATATATATATATATATATATATATATATGTATATATATATATATATTACAGACCAAAAGTTTGGACACACCTCATTCAAAGAGTTTTCTTTATTTTCAGGACTCTGAAAATTGTAGATTCACATTGAAGGCATCAAAACTATGAATTAACACATGTGGAATGAAATACTTAAAAAACTGTGAAACAACTGAAAATATGTCTTATATTCTAGGTTCTTCAAAGTAGCCACCTTTTGCTTTCATTACTACTTTGCACACTCTTGGCATTCTCTTGATGAGCTTCAAGAGGTAGTCACCGGAAATGGTTTTCCAACAGTCTTGAAGGAGTTCCCAGAGATGCTTAGCACTTGTAGGCCCTTTTGCCTTCACTCTGCGGTCCAGCTCACTCCAAACCATCTCGATTGGGTTCAGGTCTGGTGACTGTGGAGACCAGGTCATCTGGTGTAGCCCCCCATCACTCTCCTTCTTAGTCAAATAGCCCTTACACAGCCTGGAGGTGTGTTTGGGGTCATTGTCCTGTTGAAAAAGAAATGATCCAACTAAACGCAAACCGGACTGAATAGCACGCCGCTGCAAGATGCTGTGGTAGCCATGCTGGTTCAGTATGCCTTCAATTTTGAATAAATCCCCAACAGTGTCACCAGCAAAGCACCCCCACACCATCACACCTCCAGCCCGTGGCCCGTGAGGAAGCAGCTCTTGTTTTCATGTCTGCAAGCCTCGCTTCCCTTTCCTCAGAAAGTTCATTGGCCCTCGAGGAAGCAGCTTTTGTTTTCATGTCTGCAAGCCTTCCTTCCCTCTCCTCAGAAAGTTCATTGGCCCTCGAGGAAGCAGCTCTTGTTTTCATGTCTGCAAGCCTTTCTTCCCTCTCCTCAGCAAGTTCATTGGCCCTTGAGGAAGCAGCTCTTCTCTTATCTGCAAGCCTCGCTTTCCTCTCCTCAGAAAGTTCATTGGCTCTTGAGGAAGCAGTTCTTGTTTTCTTGTCTGCAAGCCTCGGTTCCCTCTCCACAGAAAGTTCATTGGCCCTTGAGGAAGCAGCTCCTGTTCTCTTGTCTGCAAGCCTCGCTTCCCTCTCCTCAGAAAGTTCATTGGCTCTTGAGGAAGCAGCTGCTGTTCTCATCTGTGTCAGCCTTGTTTCTCGGTCTTCACATTTTTCATTGTCCCGTAATGCAGCTTTTCTTTTCGCATCAGCACACATTCGTACCAAGGAATTCCTTTACTTATGAGGCATTATTGTGGTAAAAATAGCCTGTAACTGACAGTTTCTATATCCTCTCACATAGAGGTAATGTGACTGACATCAGCCTTTCCACCTTTACCATGCCTGATGAAGGGACCTGAGATGTCTTGCAAGCTTGCTTTGTAACATCACTTTATTTTATTTTAGTTAGCCATTAAAAGGTATCACAAGATTATAATTTTGTTCCTCTCACTGAGAACATTCAATAATTTTTCAACTGGCTAACACGTTACCAAAACATTTTCACTTGTAACCTTTCCACCAACACTCCCTAACTGACATCCTATTACCTCACACAAGCTTTGTTATACTGAGAATTTCCTTTGTTGCCTATATTAACCAATCAGAGGTCAGATTAATTAACTGTAGCAAAATAGAATCTGAGCTCTGATTGGTTGCTATTGGCAGCCTGATAAATCTCCAGGCAACAGAAAGCCCTCCCCCTGACAGTATATTAGCTCACACATACACATAATAGACAGGTCATGTGACTGACAGCTGCCGTATTTCCTATATGGTACATTTGTTGCTCTTGTAGTTTGGCTGCTTATTAATCAGATTTTTATTTTTGAAGGATAATACCAGACTTGTGTGAGTTTAGGGCGATTATGTGGTGAGGTTGGTGTATGTGTGGTGAGATGTGTGCTGAGGGTAGTATATGTGTTCAAGCACGTGGTAGTATGTGGCGCATTTTGTGTGTGTGTGTGTACATATCCCTGAGTGTGGTGAGTATCCCATGTTGGGGGCCCCACCTTAGCAACTGTACGGTATATACTCTTTGGCGCCATCGCTCTCATTCTATAAGTCCCCCTTGTTCACATCTGGCAGCTGTCAATTTGCCCACAACACTTTTCGTTTCACTTTTTCCCCATTACGTAGATAGGGGCAAAATTGATTGGTAAATTGGAATGCGCGGGGTTAAAATTTGCCTCACAACATAGCCAATGACGCTCTCGGGGTCCAGAAGTGTGAATGTGCAAAATTTTGTGGCTGTAGCTGCGACGGTTGCAAATGCCAATCTCGCACACGCACACGCACACGCACACGCACGCACACACGCACACACACACGCGCGCACACACACACACACACACACACACACACACACACACACACACACACACACACACACACACACACACACACACACACACACACACACACACACACACACACACACACACACACACACACACACACACACACACACACACACACACACTCAGCTTTATTAGATATATATATATAAAACAGTAAAAAGAGGAATTTTTGGAGGATTATTATTCCTCTTTTTGTTGTTACACACATATATTAGTGTAGGGACCCACAAGCATGAGGACCCGTGACGTGGATTGTGGGCACCCGTATTCTGGCCAGAATACCAACCAATACCTCATATATTTATATATTTTTCTGCACATGATATCATATACAGGATGCAGCCAGGCCTCTTTTTGTTAGGCCTTGCATATTGGAGTCCGTGCTGTCTGGTGCACATATATATCGTACTGGGCAGCTCGCCTGATCAAGAAATATGGGCATAACTAATAGGCTGTTACCAGATACTGTGCACCTACATGTGTGAACGACGCCCTATACAAGCCATAAGACTAGTTTCACACTTGCGCTATTTTGACGCAAACGGAATCCGTCACTAATGTAGTACAGTTCATTTATTTACAGTGGAAGCGCGTTACTATGGCGCGTGTGTGTGTCATGCAGTACCTGCTTGTGTCCACACGATGTCGCGCTTCCACTGTAAATAAATGAACTGTACTACATTAGTGACGGATTCCGTTTGTGTCAAAATAGCGCAAGTGTGAGTGGGCCCTAAGTGTGCAATCTTATCATCCAGCAATCGCCCCATCCATGTGATTTGCTCCTCCTGCACCTGTGATGCCTCCATTTATTGGGGTCTTGCTGCATCCTGCTAGTGTATTAGTTCCTTGGCCCGGGCAGTTTTACATCCGTTGCCTCTTTTTGCTGTATTTGCTTAATTTTTAAGGGATTAATATTCCTCTGTTAGTTGTTTTAGATTTTGATAATAATGTGTACAGCGCCGTGGAGTATGGAGGCGATATATAAGGAAGCGATAAATAATCTGCACCTACCTCCACCTGCAGAGCCGCACACAGATATATAATACCCTGCACCTACCTCCTCCTGCAGAGCCGCACACTAGATATATAATACCCTGCACCTACCTCCTCCTGCAGAGCCGCACACTAGATATATAATACCCTGCACCTACCTCCTCCTGCAGAGCCGCACACTAGATATATAATACCCTGCACCTACCTCCACCTGCAGAGCCGCACACTAGATATATAATACCCTGCACCTACCTCCACCTGCAGAGCCGCACACTAGATATATAATACCCTGCACCTACCTCCACCTGCAGAGCCGCACACTAGATATATAATACCCTGCACCTACCTCCACCTGCAGAGCCGCACACTAGATATATAATACCCTGCACCTACCTCCACCTGCAGAGCCGCACACTAGATATATAATACCCTGCACCTACCTCCACCTGCAGAGCCGCACACTAGATATATAATACCCTGCACCTACCTCCACCTGCAGAGCCGCACACTAGATATATAATACCCTGCACCTACCTCCTCCTGCAGAGCCGCACACTAGATATATAATACCCTGCACCTACCTCCACCTGCAGAGCCGCACACAGATATATAATACCCTGCACCTACCTCCACCTGCAGAGCCGCACACTAGATATATAATACCCTGCACCTACCTCCTCCTGCAGAGCCGCACACAGATATATAATACCCTGCACCTACCTCCACCTGCAGAGCCACACACTAGATATATAATACCCTGCACCTACCTCCACCTGCAGAGCCGCACACTAGATATATAATACCCTGCACCTACCTCCTCCTGCAGAGCCGCACACAGATATATAATACCCTGCACCTACCTCCACCTGCAGAGCCGCACACTAGATATATAATAACCTGCACCTACCTCCACCTGCAGAGCCGCACACTAGATATATAATACCCTGCACCTACCTCCACCTGCAGAGCCGCACACTAGATATATAATACCCTGCACCTACCTCCACCTGCAGAGCCGCACACTAGATATATAATACCCTGCACCTACCTCCACCTGCAGAGCCGCACACTAGATATATAATACCCTGCACCTACCTCCACCTGCAGAGCCGCACACTAGATATATAATACCCTGCACCTACCTCCACCTGCAGAGCCGCACACTAGATATATAATACCCTGCACCTACCTCCACCTGCAGAGCCGCACACTAGATATATAATACCCTGCACCTACCTCCACCTGCAGAGCCGCGCACTAGATATATAATACCCTGCACCTACCTCCTCCTGCAGAGCCGCACACTAGATATATAATACCCTGCACCTACCTCCACCTGCAGAGCCGCACACTAGATATATAATACCCTGCACCTACCTCCTCCTGCAGAGCCGCACACTAGATATATAATACCCTGCACCTACCTCCACCTGCAGAGCCGCACACTAGATATATAATACCCTGCACCTACCTCCACCTGCAGAGCCGCACACTAGATATATAATACCCTGCACCTACCTCCACCTGCAGAGCCGCACACTAGATATATAATACCCTGCACCTACCTCCACCTGCAGAGCCGCACACTAGATATATAATACCCTGCACCTACCTCCACCTGCAGAGCCGCACACTAGATATATAATACCCTGCACCTACCTCCACCTGCAGAGCCGCACACTAGATATATAATAACCTGCACCTACCTCCACCTGCAGAGCCGCACACTAGATATATAATAACCTGCACCTACCTCCTCCTGCAGAGCCGCACACTAGATATATAATACCCTGCACCTACCTCCACCTGCAGAGCCGCACACTAGATATATAATAACCTGCACCTACCTCCACCTGCAGAGCCGCACACTAGATATATAATACCCTGCACCTACCTCCACCTGCAGAGCCGCACACTAGATATATAATACCCTGCACCTACCTCCACCTGCAGAGCCGCACACTAGATATATAATACCCTGCACCTACCTCCACCTGCAGAGCCGCACACTAGATATATAATACCCTGCACCTACCTCCACCTGCAGAGCCGCACACTAGATATATAATACCCTGCACCTACCTGCACCTGCAGAGCCGCACACTAGATATATAATACCCTGCACCTACCTCCACCTGCAGAGCCGCACACTAGATATATAATACCCTGCACCTACCTCCACCTGCAGAGCCGCACACTAGATATATAATACCCTGCACCTACCTCCACCTGCAGAGCCGCACACTAGATATATAATACCCTGCACCTACCTCCACCTGCAGAGCCGCACACTAGATATATAATACCCTGCACCTACCTCCACCTGCAGAGCCGCACACTAGATATATAATACCCTGCACCTACCTCCACCTGCAGAGCCGCACACTAGATATATAATACCCTGCACCTACCTCCTCCTGCAGAGCCGCACACTAGATATATAATACCCTGCACCTACCTCCACCTGCAGAGCCGCACACTAGATATATAATACCCTGCACCTACCTCCACCTGCAGAGCCGCACACTAGATATATAATACCCTGCACCTACCTCCACCTGCAGAGCCGCACACTAGATATATAATACCCTGCACCTACCTCCACCTGCAGAGCCGCACACTAGATATATAATACCCTGCACCTACCTCCACCTGCAGAGCCGCACACTAGATATATAATAACCTGCACCTACCTCCACCTGCAGAGCCGCACACTAGATATATAATACCCTGCACCTACCTCCACCTGCAGAGCCGCACACTAGATATATAATACCCTGCACCTACCTCCACCTGCAGAGCCGCACACTAGATATATAATACCCTGCACCTACCTCCACCTGCAGAGCCGCACACTAGATATATAATACCCTGCACCTACCTCCACCTGCAGAGCCGCACACTAGATATATAATACCCTGCACCTACCTCCACCTGCAGAGCCGCACACTAGATATATAATACCCTGCACCTACCTCCACCTGCAGAGCCGCACACTAGATATATAATACCCTGCACCTACCTCCACCTGCAGAGCCGCACACTAGATATATAATACCCTGCACCTACCTCCACCTGCAGAGCCGCACACTAGATATATAATACCCTGCACCTACCTCCACCTGCAGAGCCGCACACTAGATATATAATACCCTGCACCTACCTCCCCCTGCAGAGCCGCACACTAGATATATAATACCCTGCACCTACCTCCCCTGCAGAGCCGCACACTAGATATATAATACCCTGCACCTACCTCCACCTGCAGAGCCGCACACTAGATATATAATACCCTGCACCTACCTCCACCTGCAGAGCCGCACACTAGATATATAATACCCTGCACCTACCTCCACCTGCAGAGCCGCACACTAGATATATAATACCCTGCACCTACCTCCACCTGCAGAGCCGCACACTAGATATATAATACCCTGCACCTACCTCCACCTGCAGAGCCGCACACTAGATATATAATACCCTGCACCTACCTCCACCTGCAGAGCCGCACACTAGATATATAATACCCTGCACCTACCTCCACCTGCAGAGCCGCACACTAGATATATAATACCCTGCACCTACCTCCACCTGCAGAGCCGCACACTAGATATATAATACCCTGCACCTACCTCCACCTGCAGAGCCGCACACTAGATATATAATACCCTGCACCTACCTCCACCTGCAGAGCCGCACACTAGATATATAATACCCTGCACCTACCTCCACCTGCAGAGCCGCACACTAGATATATAATACCCTGCACCTACCTCCACCTGCAGAGCCGCACACTAGATATATAATACCCTGCACCTACCTCCACCTGCAGAGCCGCACACTGGATATATAATACCCTGCACCTACCTCCACCTGCAGAGCCGCACACTAGATATATAATACCCTGCACCTACCTCCACCTGCAGAGCCGCACACTAGATATATAATACCCTGCACCTACCTCCACCTGCAGAGCCGCACACTAGATATATAATACCCTGCACCTACCTCCACCTGCAGAGCCGCACACTAGATATATAATACCCTGCACCTACCTCCTCCTGCAGAGCCGCACACTAGATATATAATAGCCTGCACCTACCTCCACCTGCAGAGCCGCACACTAGATATATAATACCCTGCACCTACCTCCACCTGCAGAGCCGCACACTAGATATATAATACCCTGCACCTACCTCCACCTGCAGAGCCGCACACTAGATATATAATAGCCTGCACCTACCTCCACCTGCAGAGCCGCACACTGGATATATAATACCCTGCACCTACCTCCACCTGCAGAGCCGCACACTAGATATATAATACCCTGCACCTACCTCCACCTGCAGAGCCGCACACTAGATATATAATACCCTGCACCTACCTCCTCCTGCAGAGCCGCACACTAGATATATAATAGCCTGCACCTACCTCCACCTGCAGAGCCGCACACTAGATATATAATACCCTGCACCTACCTCCACCTGCAGAGCCGCACACTAGATATATAATACCCTGCACCTACCTCCACCTGCAGAGCCGCACACTAGATATATAATACCCTGCACCTACCTCCACCTGCAGAGCCGCACACTAGATATATAATACCCTGCACCTACCTCCACCTGCAGAGCCGCACACTAGATATATAATACCCTGCACCTACCTCCACCTGCAGAGCCGCACACTAGATATATAATACCCTGCACCTACCTCCACCTGCAGAGCCGCACACTAGATATATAATACCCTGCACCTACCTCCTCCTGCAGAGCCGCACACTAGATATATAATACCCTGCACCTACCTCCACCTGCAGAGCCGCACACTAGATATATAATACCCTGCACCTACCTCCACCTGCAGAGCCGCACACTAGATATATAATACCCTGCACCTACCTCCACCTGCAGAGCCGCACACTAGATATATAATACCCTGCACCTACCTCCACCTGCAGAGCCGCACACTAGATATATAATAACCTGCACCTACCTCCTCCTGCAGAGCCGCACACTAGATATATAATACCCTGCACCTACCTCCTCCTGCAGAGTCGCACACTAGATATATAATACCCTGCACCTACCTCCACCTGCAGAGCCGCACACTAGATATATAATACCCTGCACCTACCTCCACCTGCAGAGCCGCACACTAGATATATAATACCCTGCACCTACCTCCACCTGCAGAGTCGCACACTAGATATATAATACCCTGCACCTACCTCCACCTGCAGAGCCGCACACTAGATATATAATACCCTGCACCTACCTCCACCTGCAGAGCCGCAAACTAGATATATAATACCCTGCACCTACCTCCCCCTGCAGAGCCGCACACTAGATATATAATACCCTGCACCTACCTCCCCCTGCAGAGCCGCACACTAGATATATAATACCCTGCACCTACCTCCACCTGCAGAGCCGCACACTAGATATATAATACCCTGCACCTACCTCCACCTGCAGAGCCGCACACTAGATATATAATACCCTGCACCTACCTCCACCTGCAGAGCCGCACACTAGATATATAATACCCTGCACCTACCTCCACCTGCAGAGCCGCACACTAGATATATAATACCCTGCACCTACCTCCACCTGCAGAGCCGCACACTAGATATATAATACCCTGCACCTACCTCCACCTGCAGAGCCGCACACTAGATATATAATACCCTGCACCTACCTCCACCTGCAGAGCCGCACACTAGATATATAATACCCTGCACCTACCTCCACCTGCAGAGCCGCACACTAGATATATAATACCCTGCACCTACCTCCACCTGCAGAGCCGCACACTAGATATATAATACCCTGCACCTACCTCCACCTGCAGAGCCGCACACTAGATATATAATACCCTGCACCTACCTCCACCTGCAGAGCCGCACACTAGATATATAATACCCTGCACCTACCTCCACCTGCAGAGCCGCACACTAGATATATAATACCCTGCACCTACCTCCACCTGCAGAGCCGCACACTGGATATATAATACCCTGCACCTACCTCCACCTGCAGAGCCGCACACTAGATATATAATACCCTGCACCTACCTCCACCTGCAGAGCCGCACACTAGATATATAATACCCTGCACCTACCTCCACCTGCAGAGCCGCACACTAGATATATAATACCCTGCACCTACCTCCACCTGCAGAGCCGCACACTAGATATATAATACCCTGCACCTACCTCCTCCTGCAGAGCCGCACACTAGATATATAATAGCCTGCACCTACCTCCACCTGCAGAGCCGCACACTAGATATATAATACCCTGCACCTACCTCCACCTGCAGAGCCGCACACTAGATATATAATAGCCTGCACCTACCTCCACCTGCAGAGCCGCACACTAGATATATAATAGCCTGCACCTACCTCCACCTGCAGAGCCGCACACTGGATATATAATACCCTGCACCTACCTCCACCTGCAGAGCCGCACACTAGATATATAATACCCTGCACCTACCTCCACCTGCAGAGCCGCACACTAGATATATAATACCCTGCACCTACCTCCTCCTGCAGAGCCGCACACTAGATATATAATAGCCTGCACCTACCTCCACCTGCAGAGCCGCACACTAGATATATAATACCCTGCACCTACCTCCACCTGCAGAGCCGCACACTAGATATATAATACCCTGCACCTACCTCCACCTGCAGAGCCGCACACTAGATATATAATACCCTGCACCTACCTCCACCTGCAGAGCCGCACACTAGATATATAATACCCTGCACCTACCTCCACCTGCAGAGCCGCACACTAGATATATAATACCCTGCACCTACCTCCACCTGCAGAGCCGCACACTAGATATATAATACCCTGCACCTACCTCCACCTGCAGAGCCGCACACTAGATATATAATACCCTGCACCTACCTCCTCCTGCAGAGCCGCACACTAGATATATAATACCCTGCACCTACCTCCACCTGCAGAGCCGCACACTAGATATATAATACCCTGCACCTACCTCCACCTGCAGAGCCGCACACTAGATATATAATACCCTGCACCTACCTCCACCTGCAGAGCCGCACACTAGATATATAATACCCTGCACCTACCTCCACCTGCAGAGCCGCACACTAGATATATAATAACCTGCACCTACCTCCTCCTGCAGAGCCGCACACTAGATATATAATACCCTGCACCTACCTCCTCCTGCAGAGTCGCACACTAGATATATAATACCCTGCACCTACCTCCACCTGCAGAGCCGCACACTAGATATATAATACCCTGCACCTACCTCCACCTGCAGAGCCGCACACTAGATATATAATACCCTGCACCTACCTCCACCTGCAGAGTCGCACACTAGATATATAATACCCTGCACCTACCTCCACCTGCAGAGCCGCACACTAGATATATAATACCCTGCACCTACCTCCACCTGCAGAGCCGCAAACTAGATATATAATACCCTGCACCTACCTCCACCTGCAGAGCCGCACACTAGATATATAATACCCTGCACCTACCTCCACCTGCAGAGCCGCACACTAGATATATGGCTGCTCTGTGCTTACAGCACCTGTGATGATGTCACATGGAGGGGAGGAGTCAGGGTCACATGGTCAGCTCCTCAGTGTATGCAGGGCTCTGCTGTGCTGGGTGTCATGGTGCTGGATGAGGGGAAGGTTATGTCAGGGGTCATAAAGTGCGGCGCTGGAAGCTGCAGATATTAGCAGAGGTGTTGGAAGATCGGGGACGAGGAGCAGAAGAAGCCGCAGCAGGAGACGTCCTGGAGGCCACAGACAGTCGCTGTGCACATAATAACAGTCTCACTACAAGGCACAGGTTATGTATTGATCGGCTTTATATAGGCCTCGGAAGCGCCACACATGGAGCACGCTGGATACTGGCAAAGCCCAATGTGGAGCACAGGAAAGTTTAGCAGCCCGGGGTGTAGGGAGAAGAGCCCAGACCCAGGACAGGGGGGTGACAGGACCCCTCAAAGGGACGCTCCCAAAACAGTTCATAACTGCGCCATTGGGAGCCATGGTCTTGGATTCTGTCAGGGGCTCACAACATGAGGTTGTTATGGAAATATGAATCTCATATTAATATTCAATATTCTGTGTTCATTATAAGTCGTGTTATAGGAATTTTATTCTCATATTAATAGCTGGATATTATCAGTAATTGTAGTTCTCTGTACTCATGATTCTGTATCTGTTGATGTGTGAAAATGTGGCGCCCCTGACCTGGTCAGGCACCACTGAGTACTGCACCCATGCTGGGTCAGTGCTTCCAGGTAATTCTAAAGGCTGGAATAGGGTGTGTACGCACAGACACATAGCAACCAGGTCTCCCACACCTTGAGAGGGGACTTGCCTCCACATCTCAGCAAGGGGTGTAGGGGGAGGGGCTGGAAGCTAGGTTGCAGTGGCTGTCAGGAAATATAGGAGGAGAGCCAGTCTGGGAGTGAAGCGCGGCAGTTGCCTAGAGGGGGACGCGCGCTGACACGCGAGTCAGACCCTGCACGTGTAGTAGCCGTTAGCGGGGGAGAACGGTTACCAGCAAGTCAGTCAGAAAGACGCTGAGGAAGTCAGTCGGTCGAGTACGGGGACTCCTGGTAACTAGGCACGCACGGGGAATAGGTCCCTAGAGTAGACGTCCATTTATTGATCTGCTAAACCTGCCGGTGAGGGGAACTACGAGTCCCTCACCAACCATCTAGAGTCCGAGCCTCAGCAGCAATGATGGGGCCCATAAGAGAGATCAAGCCTGGAGCCATCTACCTTGGTCCACGCTGCCGGCAAATGGACCAAAAAGGGGAGAAAAGGCAGTAGCGACTTCCCTGGATGAATCCCACGGTACTTCATGTCAGGGGTTATCCGTAACAAGAAGTGCTAGGAAGGCGAGTTAATGGTTACCCTTAGACCAGCCTGAAGGATACCTAGTTTTACCTGATTTAATCTCAGCATCGCCCGGGTACCTCACAACACATCTAAACGTGAGTAAAGAACAGTTGAAAGACATCTTGGACTGAGACTGAGTTATTCTGGGACCTGTTGTTCCTCACACCCGAGCCCCTGGGGCCAGCCTCACTCACAGGAGGCCACACCATCAGACTGCAGACTCCATCAGCCCCAGACGCTCGTTAAATCTGCAGTGGCGGTCACCCATATCCCTGACCGCAAACCGTGAGTGGCGTCACAAATCCTACATATATAAAACTGATATACCTGTCGCCAGAATTACCAAAGTGGAGACCCTGTGGCGTCCCTGAAGGTGGAGTGAAGTCCCTGGGGCGATCGCTACAGGTGGGAGACACAAAAAGACCCACAACTGCCACAGTCTTACCTCCTTATCTCACTTCTCAACCACGATTATAAAATGTTAGCAAAAATTCTGGCAAGCCACTTACAGGTCCTACTGCCGGGCCCTGGCGGGTTTTACCCAAGGGCGAAGCAGTGTGGCAAACATACAATTGGCCGTCGCCTCTACTGTCCTTGCCCAAGATCCATCGCAACCGGCTGCAATGCTCATGAGTCTGAATGACGAAAAGGCCTTTGATAAAGTAGCATGACCTCTCTTATATGAGGTTTTAGGTAGGGGAGGATTCCCCCAAAATTCCAACAATAAATTCACTACCTACACACAAATGCAATCACCTGCGTGACAGTACATAGTTATACAACACCACCAGTAGACATCTTCCGAGGAGTCAGACAGGGGTGCCCCTTGTCACTTCTTTTATTTAACCTCTCCATTGACTCTTTACTTTGTTATCTGTTGCAGATCCCTACCTTTAGGGGACGCAAGACTGGCTCTAGGGAGTTAAAAATTGCTGCGTTCGCAGATGACATCTAACTGATCGAGGCCAACCCTAAAGAAGTTCTAGGTTCACTTATGCAAGACGTAGAAGCAACGGGTGAGTTGTCGGGTTATACTATAAACTGGGATAAAACAGAGGTAATGATGCTACGAGCCCCCCAGGCCATTGTGGGCATCGAGTTCTCCCTGCCACTGGACTACCTGCTCTTTAAAATATTGGGGAGTGAACGTGATGAGGCACCTGGCCAGATTATATCATACTAATATCAAATTGTATCGACAATTTAGAATCCACTCTGGTTAAATGGAAAATCTTCAGTTTCTCATATCTGGGTAGAGCTAATCTAATTAACATGATAGAATTTCCACATCTTCTCTATCTTTTTCACACTCTCCCAATCTATTTGCCTCCTAAGGAGGAGAAGCGAATCAGCTACCTATATCGCTCATATATTTGGGAGGGTAAAAACCCCGTATAGCAGGGGTGGGGAACCTCCGGCCCGCGGGCCGCATGCGGCCCGCCATGACCTTTTGTGCGGCCCCCGGGCAGATTCCCGGGGGCGCAGTACTCCGGCCACCGCCGTGGTTTTACCGGCCGCCGGCCCTTTAAATCTCCACATGTGCTGCTTGAACGCACCAATGAGCTCTTTCGCTGGCAGGTGTCAGCGTGCTCAGAACTCGACTCTGTGGGTGGGTTTAGCGCTCTGCGTGCGCTTCCGTCCCACAGCAGCTTTGTTTCCAGCATTGTGACGCCCCCTCACCGCACCTTCTCTGGTACAGCGTGCCCCATCAGTGAAGTGTGTCGCCCGCTCCCCTGCGCCTCACGCTCACCGGTGCAGCGTACCCCATCAGTGGAGTGTGCAGCTCACAGTATGTGTACCGCCCGCTTCCCTGCGCCTCCCGCTCTCCAGTGCAGCGTCGTGCCCCATCAGTAGAGTGTGCAGCTCCCAGTATGTGTACCGCCCGCTTCCCTGCGCCTCCCGCTCTCCAGTGTAGCGTGCCCCATCAGTGGAGTGTGCAGCTCCCAGTGCTGTCTTCTTTCCAATGCTGTGTACCCCCTAGTGACGTCTGTGCCCCCCAGTCTCCTAGTGATGTCTGCGTGCCCCCCACTTAGTGATGTCTGCGTGCCCCCCACTTAGTGATGTCTGCGTGCCCCCCCACTTAGTGATGTTCGTGCTTGCTGTGCTGCCCTAGTGATGTGTGTGCCACCCCAGTGCCGTCTGTGCCCCACAGCAATGCTTACGCCTCCCTGTGACCTAGTTATGTCTGTTCCCCAGCCCCTCTTGTCATGTATATGCCCCCAGCATCTCCTGTCATGGATATGCCCCAGCATCTCCTGTTATGTGTATGCCCCAACCCCTCCTGTGATATATACATCACATTGGAGATGCTAGGAGGCATATACATCACACGCTGGGGTATATACATCACATTGGAGATGTTGGGGCTGTACATATCACAGGAGCGTCTGGGCGCATATACCTCACAGGAGGGTCTGGGCGCATATACCTCACAGGAGGGGCTGGGCGCATATACCTCACAGGAGGGGCTGGGCGCATATACCTCACAGGAGGGGCTGGGCGCATATACCTCACAGGAGGGGCTGGGGGCATATACCTCACAGGAGGGGCTGGGGGCATATACCTCACAGGAGGGGCTGGGGGCATATACCTCACAGGAGGGGCTGGGCGCATATACCTCACAGGAGGGGCTGGGCGCATATACCTCACAGGAGGGGCTGAAAGCATATACATCATAGAAGGGGGCTAGGGGCATATACATGTGTGATGTAGGTGTCTCCTGTGATGTATATACAGCAGTCCCAGCGTCTCTTATGTGATGTATATGCCAACAGCCCCTTCAGTCATGTATGTATCTCCTGTGATTTATATATACCAGTCCCTGTGTCTGGTATGTGATGTATATAATCTACCAATCTTATTATCACAAAGAGTTGTCTGCGCTCCAGACCGTGACAAACCTGGAAAAGAGAGATGCAACATAAGTATCACTGAATATCACAGCCGCACAAATCAGAAGCAGCTCCAGCCATTACAGTAAGGGTGAGTTAAGTAACTGTTTGACCAAATATAGTTGGTTCATTTTCACATTGATAATTTTGTGCGGCCCCCGAAGGTTGGCAGAAATTTCCAAATGGCCCCCGGCAGTAAAAAGGTTCCCCACCCCTGCCGTATAGCTTATAAATGACTCCAGCAGTTGAAGGGAAAGGGAGAGATAAATTTCACCGATATTAAACACTATAATCCAGCATCTGTGCTGTGTACACCCTAGTACAGTGTGAAGAAAGGAATTTCCAGCATCCAGGTTCCAGATTATTTTAAAAAACGAATTTCTTTATTCCAAAATGATTAAAAGGTCATTCCATATGTATAAAAACAAGTGGCAATTTTCAAACAGGTACGCGTTTCGGAGGATCACCTCCTTAGTCTGAGACAACACAATTCAAATGAAAAGCCCTTAAAAAAGGTCAAGGGGGAGGGGAAAATCACAAAGAAATTACATCACTTGTGTAGAAACACGACTGAGTAGGTAGCACATGAGATAGACTTTTTCCAATACATTTGAAATTTCAGTTTTCACATTGAGCCCATACGGCATTCTGCTATTGAGTAAAATTATCCATTTTGCTTCGCAGCGGTGTAACAATTTTGTCAAATCGCCACCCCTTTTAGGGAGGATCACTTTTTCTGCAGCGTTCACTTTGAGCGATGTCAGATTGCCAGCATGCACATTTACAAGCTCCGTGTAGTGGTATGGTTTACATCATAGACGTGCTCTGAGATGCGACGGCGTAATGTACGGGAGGTATTTCCCACATACTGGACGTGGCAGCTCGTGCAGGTGATGATGTAGACCACCGCAGCGGTACCGCAATTAATAAAGGACTTAATGGTAAATTCTCGATTATTGGCACAAGATGTGAATTTAGTGGTATTAAGCATGAACCTACATAAACCACAATTTTTTTGAGCACATTTGTAGGAGCCCAATGTGGGTAACCAATTATGTGAACAGTGACTTATATTCTTATTGAGCATTGTGTGGTCACTAGGTGAGATGCGATTTGCTATTGTAGTATTGCGCTTAGACACAAATCTCACGCCATTAGACAGAATATTTTTTAAGGTGTTGTCAACCTGCAAGATAGGTAAAAATTTCTTGACAATATCGATGACATGATAATAATCACTACTAAAACAGGTTGAAAAAACTACCTGAGGAGAAATTTGTGCAGACACAGGAAAAGAAGTGGATTTTTGTTCCAAATATTGCGCTCTATTTTTCTTTTCAGATTTTAGCTTTGCTTGGTCAATAACCTTTGGGGAATAGCCCCTGTTTTTGAATCTGTTTTTAATAATATCACATTGCTTCTGGTAAGAGAATTCAGAAGTGCATGTGCGTCTGGCTCTAATGAATTCTCCCTCAGGTATATTATTGATGGCATGGCGTGGATGGCAACTAGAGGCATATAATAGGGAGTTGCCTGCAGTTGCCTTTCTGAATAGGTCACAATCCACACTATCAGTACCAGCATTAGCTGTCAATTGAAGGTCCAGGAAGGAAATTGAAGTAGGATCAGTTTGATGGGTAAAAAAAATATTACAGGGATTATTGTTCATGTAATAAATAAATCTTTTCCTGTCTTCCAATCCCCCCTCCCAGACAATCATCACGTCATCAATATACCTTAGGAAAATATTGATATTAGATTCAAAGGGGTTTGTATCAGTAAAAATGTACTCCTCCTCCCACCATGCCATAAAGACATTGGCAAGAGAAGGGGAAAATTTGGACCCCATCGAACAACCCTGTGTCTGAACAAAAAACTCATCCAAAAAAGTAAAATAGTTCTTTTTGAGAAGAAAAAACGCAACCTCTATAATATAGGTTTGTTGGTCAATTGAATAATTGGTATATTTTGACATGTATTTTGTTAAGGCTAGAATGGCTGGGTCATGGGGGATAGATGTATATAAATTTTGGATGCTGCATGTTAACCACCGACATGATTTTTTCCATTTAAATTTATTAAAAATATTGAGTGCATGTTTTGTGTCATGAGTATAACTTGGAGACAACTTTGCAAGTGGGCTTAATCTAGTGTCCAACCATTGGGAAATATTTTCTGTGATTGACCCAATTCCCGATATTATGGGTCTAAGAGGGGGAGGGAAAATATTTTTATGAGTTTTTGGTAACGCATGTAGTAATGGGGTTTTAGGAAAGGCAGGGTTGAAAAATTCTACTTGTTTCTGAGTTATGACACCCAATTCATTGCCTCTATTTAAGAGGTCTTCCAATTATGATCTTATTTGAGATAAGGGGTCATATTGTATTTTTCTATAAATGGAATTATTTTCTAAAAGATTTTTTACCTCACGTTCATATAATCCTACATCAAGAACGGTTACAGACCCTTATCTGAGTTTTTTTTACAACTATATAGCTATTTTCAGTAAGGCATTTCAATGCTTTCTGTTGGAGACTGTTCAGATTAGAGGGCGTTTTTTTCTTTGATTCACTTAATTTAACAAGTTCCTCCTCAACTAGAAACTGGAAATCCTCCATAATGGGGATTTTTGACTGTTCTGGATAGAACTCAGGGTTAGGTACTCTGGAAGTGAAATTCCTCTCTACTAGCTCAGGAATTTTAGAATTATTTTCAGACAAATCTCTAAGGATTTGCAATGAGACTTGTTCCTTGAATGTATTAGGTATGAATTCCTGAGCATTAGAAATTGCACTTTCAGAGCCATCAATCACATTATCATCATTGTCAACCTGAAAAAAATGTCGTTTTAAGGTAAGTTGTCTCATAAAGTGGTTCAAATCAATAATGGTATCAAATAAATTCATTTTTACAGTCGGAACAAAATTAAGTCCTTTAGCAAGTAATTGTATCTGATCTTCAGACAAAAGGCTAGCAGATAGATTAATAACAGTAAAGTCATTGTTGTAGTTTAATAATTCTTGTTTCTGGTGGACCGTCTGAACTCTCTTACCACCGGTGTGTTTCCTTCCAGATCTTCTCTGGCGTTTATTAATGCGTTTTTTGACCGATGAAAAAAATCACCAGATGTAGATCTTGCTGAGCTGGTGGATGGGGCTCTCTCCGTGTCCGAAATGTCAGTATTTAAATCTGATGAGTCAAATTCAGTGGAGGAAAAATTTACTCGATTATCCTTCTTCTTCAAAATAGGGGGATTTTTAAAATTTTGTTGTTGTGGTCTTCTTTTGCGATTTTGATGCCAGTTGTAAATACGGTTATTTTCATAATCAATAATGTCCCTTTTATATTTATTTTCTTTCGTGGTCATGATGGTATCCTCCATTTAGACTCAACATGATTTTATCTTTTTGTGTCGAGTGTATTAATATCACTGATTTTTGACAAAACTTCTTCAATTTTCTTTATACTTTCATCCAGTTTGACAATTTTATCAGTTTCTTTCTTCACAATTAAAGTGATTAATTTTTCGGAATATTCAGAGAGAATATTGTCCCATTTTATGGTGAAATCTTGGTCATATTCAGACGTCGGGCGTTTTTTTATTCTAAGTCCTCTGGGGATCATTTTGGCACTTAGGTAAGCCTGTAAGGTTTTTTTGATCCCACCACACCATCAGTCTTGTGGACATGAGCTTTTCCAGCTCCCACATGGTGGTTTTGAGGTCAGTTCCATCATCCATTAAAGTGTTTTTAGAACCAGAAAAAATACTGGCCACTTTATTCAGTCGTGTCTGATTATTGAGTGAAAAAAATTCGTCCATCACAATATTATTTGGATTCTCCATAATAAAGTCTCTATTGACAATGTATCAAGAGGAAACTAAACAGTTCCAATTATGTGGAAATATGCAGGGCGCACGGGACTGGTCTGTATAATATAGCAGTAGAAAAAAACACCAGCTCACCCATTTGGAGTTCCATAAGAATCTGACCGGTGCACGGACATCAGAAGGACCCACTGAAGTGTGAATATGAAGAAAGGAAATTCCAGCATCCAGGTTCCAGATTATTTTAAAAAAACAAATTTCTTTATTCCAAAATGATTAAAAGGTCATTCCATATGTATAAAAACAAGTGGCAATTTTCAAACAGGTACGCGTTTCGGAGGATCACCTCCTTAGTCTGAGACAACACCATTCAAATGAAAAGCCCTTAAAAAAGGTCAAGGGGGAGGGGAAAATCACAAAGAAATGACATCACATGTGTAGAAACACGACTGAATAGGTAGCACATGAGATAGACCCTGGTACAGTGTGTACCCCCTAATGCTGTGTCTACCCCTAGTACTGTGTGTACCCCCCAGTGCTGTGTACCCCCTCAGCGCTGTGTAACCTCCCACTACTGTCCGTGCCCCCCAGTGCTGTCTGTACACCCTGGGTGATGTCTATGCTCCCCCCAGTGCTGTCCGCACCACCTAATGCTGTCCATGCTGCCACCAGTGCTGTCCATGCCATGGTCAGTGCTGTCCGTGCCCCCCTTATGCTGTCCGTTCTCCCCAGTGCTGCGTGCCACCCCTCAGTACTGTGTACTCCCCAGTGCTCTGTACTTGCCACTGCTGTCTGTACCCTCCCAATGCTGTCTATGCCCCCAGTGCAGTCCGTGCCCTCCTGGTGATGTCTATGCTCCCCCAGTCCTGTCTGTGCCTCCCTAGTGATGCCACCTAGTGATCTCCGTGCTGCCACCTATTGCTGTCCGTGCTACCACCTAATGCTGTCCATGCTGCCTCCTAGTGCTGTCTCCTAGTGCTGTCCGTGTTGCCAACTAGTGCTGTCCATGCCTCCGCCAGTGCTGTCCTTGTCCCGTCATGTCTGGGCCACCGCCAGGGCTGTCCATGCCCCTCTAGTGATGTATATGCCCCAGCATCTCCTGTGATGTACACACCCCCAGCCCGACCTGTGATGTACATGCCCCAGCCTCTCCTGTAGCCTCTCCTGTGATGTGTATGCCCCAGCCCCTCCTGTGATGTACATGCCCCAGCCCCTCCTGTGATGTACAAGCCCCAGCCTCTCCTGTGATGTGTATGCCACAGCCCCTCTTGTGATGTATATGCTCCAGCGTCTCATGTGATGTATATGCCCCAGCCCCTCCTGTGATGTACAGTATATGCCCCAGCCCCTCCTGTGATGTGTATGCCCCATCCCCTCCTGTGATGTATATGCCCCAGTCCCTCCTGTGATGTACAGTATATGCCTCAGCCCTTCCTGTGATGTATATGCCCAAGCCCCTCCTGTGATGTGTAATCCCAGTGTCTCCTGTAATTTATGCGCCCCAGCATTTCCTTTGATGTGTATGCCCCCAGCATCTCCAGACCGAGACAAACCTGGAAAAGCAGTTGTGAGAAACAAGATGATCAATATCACCGAGTATCACAGCTGCACCAAAGAGAAGCAGCTCCAGCCACCACAGTACGGGTGAGTTAATTAATTGTTTGACCAAAAATAGCCGGGTAATTTTCAAGTTGATAATTTTGTGCGGCCCCCGAAGGGTTGGTAGAAAATTCCAAATGGCCCCTGGCAGTAAAAAGGCTCCCCACTCCTGATCTAGAGGAACATCGCATGTACTCAATAGAGGAGCTGCAGGCTAAAAATCCTACTGTCACATTCCCGGTGTTTCACTACTTACCGGCTAGAAGTTAAAAAAGCTATTGGCGGCTCTCCCTGAACAGGAATAAAGTCTTCAACTGGAGAAAATCAATTCAACCTCTTTGATTAATAAGAAATTCTTCTGTCAGACGTAATGGAAGCTGTAGGTAGACAGCGGACATCATGTAGCAGATATCCTGGAAAACCAGGGACGAGCAGCAGAGGAAAAATCTACCACAGGCATACAGCAGAAGTCCTGAAGACTGCAGACAGGCTGCAGAGGTACTGACACCCACAGGAAGACAGGTAACTGAGGTATTGGAAGCTGCAGACGTCCTGGAGACCTCAGACAGGTGCAGACATACTGGAAGCCACAGGCAGATTGGTAGCTGAGGTGCTGGAGGCCACAGATAGTCTGGAGATGTTCTGGAGACTGCAGACAGGTCCCTGTGCACACACAGACTAATAGTCCTAATACCAGGACACAGGTGAGTATCTTGGTAGCCTTATATAGGCCAGTTACGCCCAACACATGGAGCGCGTCCGGCTACTTAAAAAGCCCAACATGGAGCACAGGAAAGTTCAGTAGATCGGGGGAAGGAGCAGATCCCAGACACGGGACAGGCGTGTAACAAGTGTATGTTGTCATCCAAATATCCAACAATGATTGATAAAACTGTGACAACTCTCAATTTCTCTTCCCCTTACATCTATTGATTAGTTTTCTATTGATCTCTTCTCCCCTTTATCAGTGAATACCATTTATTTTTATCCTTTATCAAGTAAAATAATAATTGCAGATAGTGAAAGTCATTCTTCTGTTACCCAAATCTTTGCTGAACATTACAGAATGTACATATTTCATTCCAACATCTGTAAGGAGTTTGTATGTTCTCCCCGTGTTTGCGTGGGTTTCCTCCGGGTACTCCGGTTTCCTCCCACACTCCAAAGACATACAGATTGTGAGCCCCAATGGGGACAGTGTTGCCAATGTATGTAAAGCACTGTGGAATTAATAGCGCTATATAAATGAATAAAATTAATTAATTATAATTATTCCTCTAAATAATGGGGTACAATCTAGTTATACCTTTATCAATCCATTCTGTGAAATTCCCAAAGTACTCACAATTCCTGTTCTTCCAGATCAGAGCACAACATAAGTAATAACCTATACTAAAATGGAGTTTATTTCTGACCAACACTGAGCAAACATTTTTCTCACTCCAAATGTGTCCCCCGTTTGTCCAAGGAGTCCCACTTCTAGGGGGGAGATCGATTGCCGCCTTTCTCTGCACCATGATAGACATTTGGCTCATAGCGCAATGTCGGGCAAACACCTTCTTTCACAAAAGTAAATTTTAAAGAAAAGCTCTCACGATAACTATTGCACGGACGCGGCAAAGATCTACAGATCTGGAATCTTCAGACTGTAATCCTGATAATTTAAAGAGAAAATGTTCATTCTAATACGTCATTCAGAGAATTTTGGAATTCAGAAAATGAAGAGGAGGAAGGAGAACCAATAAGAAGGATATGAAAAGATCTCCAATACGGACCAAGATAAAATGAACTTGAAAATGAATGAAGTTATGGATAATGTGTCATGAGTGTGTCCCGCTCTGAGGAGACCTCTGGTGAGTCAGGGATCAGAAGATCACAACTAGAGATGAGCGAACCGTTCGCGGTTCGGCTCGAGTTCGGTTCGCCGAACGGGCGTCTTGTTCGAGTTCGGTTCGGCGAACCAAACTCGAACCGCATAGGAAACAATGGCAGGCAATCACAAACACAGAAAAACACCTAGAAAACACCCTCAAAGGTGTCCAAAAGGTGACAAACAACTCACAACACAACACAAACACATGGGAAAGTGACAAGGACATATACTCATGCGAAAACAAAAGAGCTGGACAAGGAAAAAGAGGAGGACACACAGATATATGAGTATATGCAAGGAAACATCGATTCCATTATTGTGCAACTTGAGCCCTGCTCATTTTAGGCTTCCAATCTGGATAAATTGCCTGAGCTTGCCACGTACGCCTTGGGGATCTTGTCGTGTCCTGCAGCCAGCGTTCTCTCGGAACCTTTCTTCAGTGCTGCTGGGGGTCTGCTGGCAGATAACCACACGTGTCTGTCCACTGACAATGTGGACATGGCTCTCAGAGGATTTTTCTTCCCCTGGGTCATCCAGGGAAGGCGAAAGGCACGCGTATTTTTGAGAGTGCTTCATGCAAAGCATCTGTTTCATTTTGAAAAGGGGTATCAAGTTATGCCAGTTGAGTGGGGTGTGTGTGGCCCAATTAGTGGAAACGAGGGAGACTGTGGTTGGAGTCCCCTCGCTTTTGAAAAAAGAACCAAGATGAACAAGTCATGGCTCTCAGAGGACTTTTCTTCCCCTTGGTCATCCAGGGGAGGCGAAAGGCACGCGTATTTTTGAGAGTGCTTCATGCAAAGCATCTGTTTCATTTTGAAAAGGGGGATCAAGTGATGCCAGTCAAGTGGGGTGTGTGTGGCCCAATTAGTGGAAACGAGGGAGACTGTGGTTGGAGTCCCCTCGCTTTTGAAAAAAGAACCAAGATGAACAAGTCATGGCTCTCAGAGGACTTTCCTTCCCCTGGGTCATCCAGGGGAGGCGAAAGGCACGCGTATTTTTGAGAGTGCTTCATGCAAAGCATCTGTTTCATTTTGAAAAGGGGGATCAAGGGATGCCAGTCAAGTGGGGTGTGTGTGGCCCAATTAGTGGAAACGAGGGAGACTGTGGTTGGAGTCCCCTCGTTTTTGAAAAAAGAACCAAGATGAACAAGTCATGGCTCTCAGAGGACTTTCCTTCCCCTGGGTCATCCAGGGGAGGCGAAAGGCACGTGTATTTTTGAGAGT
Organism: Anomaloglossus baeobatrachus; assembly: GCF_048569485.1. NCBI lineage: Eukaryota > Metazoa > Chordata > Amphibia > Anura > Aromobatidae > Anomaloglossus > Anomaloglossus baeobatrachus. The sequence continues at coordinate 1,262,183 of NW_027441798.1, read as the reverse complement.
GCTTCATGCAAAGCATCTGTTTCATTTTGAAAAGGGGGATCAAGTGATGCCAGTCAAGTGGGGTGTGTGTGGCCCAATTAGTGGAAACGAGGGAGACTGTGGTTGGAGTCCCCTTGCTTTTGAAAAAAGAACCAAGATGAACAAGTCATGGCTCTCAGAGGACTTTTCTTCCCCTGGGTCATCCAGGGGAGGAGAAAGGCACGCGTATTTTTGAGAGTGCTTCATGCAAAGCATCTGTTTTATTTTGAAAAGGGGGATCAAGTGATGCCAGTCAAGTGGGGTGTGTGTGGCCCAATTAGTGGAAACGAGGGAGACTGTGGTTGGAGTCCCCTCGCTGTGTTTTACATGATTTTCGAAGTGCATGACATGCCTAATAGGTTGAGTTTCATCATCTGCAACTTGTTGGCAACAGAAAGGATGCCTTTACACCCTTTTGAGACCGAGGATTTTCGAGACCTTATGCCCATTGCAGTGCCCCAAGAGCCGATGGCCAGTCGTCACTCCTTCTCCAAGAAAGGCGTGCCCGCGCTACCACAGCAGGTCGCACACAACCTCACCGATTCCTTCAGAAACTCTGTGTGTGACAGGGTGCATTTCACCACAGATACTTGGACCAGTAAGCATGGACAGGGGAGTTACATGTTGCTGACTGGGCACTGGGTAACTATGGTGAGAGATGGAGAAGGGTTTGCTGTACAAGTCTTGCCGTCCCCACGACTTGTGTGTCAATCCTTCCTCTGTATGTACAAGTTCCTCCACTGCTTCTGCCTCCTCAACCTCGTGTGGGTCCTCCACCTCGGCCCAAACCCTGTGTGGTCGGGCCACCCTTCCTTGTAACTGCGCCCAAGGAATCCCACACACCTCCTTACTATGCTGGCAGCAGAGCTCAAGGCCATCAGGAGGTCAAATGTTTACTTTGAAATGTAGGGGAAATGTGAGACACCGCTGAGGAATTGTGGACGGTTAGCTCTGGAGAGTGAGACCGAGTTTCATCAATGGTTGTCTACACTCAACCAGCAGTCAGGGAAGGTCGGGTGCGACAATGATGCAAACCAGTCTGCGACCCTTCTTCAGGGCAATGTGACACACGTGCCTTGTATGGCTCACGTGTTGAACCTGGTTGTCCAGCAATTTTTAAAACACTATCCCGGCCTACATGGCCTTCTGCAGAGGGCACGGTGTAACGCCTGCCTGGATCGACACACTCAGATGGGCTGAAAAGGATAGGCTAGAGGCAAGCCACTCACCAAGCTGGACACCCAGAACCCTGAAACCCTTTAACCCCTTGTGAGACTGTGACCGGGGTTATCTATGACGGCCGGTACGTCTCGCCCCGGTTGTGCTCACTCCATGATAGAAAGTAACTCCACTCCGGGGTTAATGCTGTTTTCCCTACAGGCTGAAGTGAGGGTTAAAAGGAAACAGGAACATGGGCGTGGGTCCCTAGTATGTGAGGGAGTGAACACAACTCCCTGAGTATCTGCCGGAGAAACAAGTGTATGCTGTATTGGACTTGTGGTTTGTGCAATAAACCGTGTGCTGTGACCCTTGGTGCCTAGATCCCGTGTCTTCTGCTACGCAGCCGACCACGCTACCTCACATATGGTGGAGAATGCGGGCATGCCAGCCCGGTGAGGTGTAGCTTCCATTTCTGGTGACCCGGTAGCACATGTCCTGGATTCAAGCGGCTATACTACAGCCCAAACCCGGCGACGCCATGGAGGACATACTAAAGCAGCTGGTTCAGGCCAATGCACGTCAGCAGCAAGCCTTGCAATTGCAGGAACAAAGACACCAAGAACAGATGGTTCTCCTGGCCAAGGCGATCCGTGGCGGACCGGCAGCAACAACCCCGGGACCGGGTGATGACGGCAGCATCCAGAAAACGGTGAGACAAGCGTTGCAAAAGATGACCCCGGGGGATGATGTGGAAGCGTTCCTGGCGGTGTTTGAGCGGGTGGCCGAGCGGGAAAAGCTGCCGACCCCCCAGTGGGCTGAGGTATTGTCAACCTATCTGACGGGGGAGCCCCAAAAAGCATACCTGGACCTCTGTACCGAGGACGCCATAGACTATGCGACCCTGAAAGCCGAAATACTTGCTCGGTTGGGGGTGAATACCTATGTACGGGCTCAGCGGGTAAATCAGTGGTTCTATGAGGAAGCCAAACCCGTACGTTCCCAGGCCTATGACTTGTTACATCTGGTAAAGAAGTGGTTGCAGCCTGACACTCTGAGTGTTACGAACCGGCGCCGCCATAGCCGCAAGCAGCCTCCTGCGGTTCCTGTTGCGCCCAGGCGCCGGCTGCCGTTCTTGGCCGTGCCTCGGGTCGTCCAGTTGGCTGTTCCTTCCACCACGTCTAAGTGTGGAGAGGCGGCTAGTGCGCATGCGTGCGCCGATTTACCCCAGCCAGAGTCTAAGCCCGGTGTTTTGCCTAGTGAGCATGCTCAGCCTGTTTGTGTTATGTCTGAGACTAAGTCCTCAGTTCAGGCTACTGAGCATGCTCCCACAATTAACCCTAACAGCCTCTTTGCACAGGTACTTGGACTTCGTGCTGTGTCTAAGTTCTGGGATGTGCCTACTGAGCATGCTCAAACTGATAGTCTGCTTTCTAAGCCTGTGGCTCAGGCTACTGAGCATGCTCAGGCACTTAGTGCATCAGAGGCTAGGTCCGGTAAGGACCTCACTGAGCATGTCCGTGAGGTGGCAGGCCCTGATAGGGCAGAGGGTGTCAGGTGTCCTGATGACGTGGCAACTCCGGACTGGCTCGCAGAGGCCCGCCCCTATGATCTGGCACCTCAGTATTGGTCGTCAGACGATGACTGGTGAAGTGTTTGGGGCGTGGCTGCCATGAGGTCATCAATGACGTGGCGGTTCCGGATAGGTCGTATGTGACGTCACTGATGACATGGCACTCTGCTATTGGACCTTGGTGGTTCCACCCTGGGTTTGGGGCGGACCCAGGTTATAAAAGGGGCTGGAGACAACATGGAGGTGCGCAGTCTTCACTTTTGCTCAGTCAGAGCACACCTCCATGTTATAGCCTCATTGCGGCATAAGCCTATGTTGGGAAGCGGTAGGTAGGGTTAGGCGAACGGTGCCTGTCACGCCAAGATTCGTGACTCGGCACATCAGGGTCAGGCGCCGTGCTTCCCTCCTGCCGTTCCAGTCTTGCTATAGCAGCCCAGTGGCGTTAACTGGGCTGCGGCTGCTGTGCTTCCTGTCCGATTGTGCCCCCTACGCACACGGACAACGCACCTGCTGCACCACCTGTCTGATTGTGCCCCCTACGCACACGGACAACGCACCTGCTGTGCCACCTGTCCGATTGTGGCCCCTACGCACACGGACAACGCACCTGCTGCGCCACCTGTCCGGTTGTGCCCCCTACGCGCACGGACAGCGTACTCCAGGACCCCTGTGGAGTTAACAGGGTGTTCCTTATTTTCCTCGGCTTCCCGGTCAACGCTACTGGTGTACCCATCTGGCCTGACGTGTCCTACACACACGTGGCCAGTCGAGAGGTGGCCAGAAACGCTAATCGGAGGACCGCTCGGCCTGACGTGTCCTACACACGTGGCCGACAGGGCGCTTTCGTGGCGGTCTTCCGGTCAACGCTACCTGGTTACCACCCGGCCTGACGTGTTTCCTGCACACGTGGTTGGTGTAGCGCTAGGTGCACCAAAACGCTAATCGGGTTGTCGTCCGGTCTGACGTGTCCCAACACACGTGACCGGTTCCCAGAGTTCCTGGGTTATCTCAGAGCCATCCAGCTCTATAGTCTCCGCCTAACCCTCAGGTGCCAGCAGCTCCATTGTCATCTGGAGCACGGTGGGCCCCGACTGGCGATTAGGATATATACCCCCTGGTCCTAATCTGCCGGTCCCCCCGTAACAGTAAGACTGCGCCAGGGTCTGGCTGGCATGGCGGAGATGGAGCAGCTACGTCAATTCATGCTGCAGCTTGATGCCAGAGTGAGGTCTCTGGAGAAGTCTGCTCTTGCTGCTGATATGGATGATGTGGTGGCTCAAGCGGCTGCAATTGTGTCCGTCACCAAGCCTACTCCTACCCTCCCTCACCTCTCGCTGCCCAACAAGTTTACGGGGAACAGCAAGGCATGTAGGGGATTCGTGAACCAGTGCTCAGTCCATCTAGAGCTGTTGGCTGCACGGTTTCCTACAGAGAGGTCGAAGGTGGGGTTTATCATCTCCTTGCTCTCTGATAGAGCACTGGAGTGGGCTACACCATTGTGGGAGAGGAATGACCCCGTAGTACAGGACTCTAAGGAGTTTTTGGAGTCCTTGCGACAAGTGTTCCTGGGGCCTCAGGTCACTCACGACTCGGCCCTACAGCTACTGACTTAGGAGCAGGGGCGTACCTCCTCAAGTCAATATGCTGTGAGTTTCCGGACACTTGCTGCAGAACTGGGGTGGTCAGAGAGGACTCTCATTCCATTGTTATGGAGGGGATTAGCCTCGCACGTGAAGGACGCATTAGCGTCGCGTGAGGTACCAACTACCCTTGAGGGCCTCATGACTCTGGCTACACGCATTGACCTGCGGACCTCCGAACGTCAGCTGGAGCGCAGGTCAGAGGGTCGTTCAGCCACTGTAGTGGTCTCTCCTACTGCACCTCCCTTAGAGGACATCTCTGTCCCTATGGACATCTCTAGGGTTGGTGTTGCTAGGTCTTCGAGTCGCAAGGGCATTTCCTGTTTCGCTTGTGGGCAGTATGGTCATTATGCCAACCGTTGCCCAAAGCGTCAGGATAAGCGACCACGATTGGTGACCATAGCTGGAGGTAGACTGGACTCTGCGTCATCCATTAGGGTGACGTTTCCCGCGTCCATTTCCTTTAAGGGGTCAACATGGTCCACAAGGGCAAGTGTGGACACAGGTGCTGGGGATAGTTTCATCTCCTCCTCTTTTGCCCGGCGGCATGCCATCCCGCTGGTGCAAATGCCAAGGCCAGTGAGAGTCCGTGTGGTGGATGGGTCCTTGTTGCCCAAGGTAATTCACCAGCGGACAATGCCCATTACCCTTGCCATGTCATCTGGGCATAGGGAGACCATTTCATTTCTGGTTCTCCCTAAGGGTGCAGATGATATTCTGCTGGGTATTCCTTGGTTGAAGCGGCATTCCCCACATATCGACTGGTCGTCTGGGGTGATTACGCGGTGGAGCGAGTCTTGTAGCTCCCACTGCATGTCTCCAGCTTCCGCCCGTCGCTCAGTGGTATCTGTGGCGACTATAGACCATTCGAGTGGGAGGGCCGCTAGAGGGGGGGTACTGTTACGAACCGGCGCCGCCATAGCCGCAAGCAGCCTGCTGCGGTTCCTGTTGCGCCCAGGCGCCGGCTGCCGTTCTTGGCCGTGCCTCGGGTCGTCCAGTTGGCTGTTCCTTCCACCACGTCTAAGTGTGGAGAGGCGGCTAGTGCGCATGCGTGCGCCGATTTACCCCAGCCAGAGTCTAAGCCCGGTGTTTTGCCTAGTGAGCATGCTCAGCCTGTTTGTGTTATGTCTGAGACTAAGTCCTCAGTTCAGGCTACTGAGCATGCTCCCACAATTAACCCTAACAGCCTCTTTGCACAGGTACTTGGACTTCGTGCTGTGTCTAAGTTCTGGGATGTGCCTACTGAGCATGCTCAAACTGATAGTCTGCTTTCTAAGCCTGTGGCTCAGGCTACTGAGCATGCTCAGGCACTTAGTGCATCAGAGGCTAGGTCCGGTAAGGACCTCACTGAGCATGTCCGTGAGGTGGCAGGCCCTGATAGGGCAGAGGGTGTCAGGTGTCCTGATGACGTGGCAACTCCGGACTGGCTCGCAGAGGCCCGCCCCTATGATCTGGCACCTCAGTATTGGTCGTCAGACGATGACTGGTGAAGTGTTTGGGGCGTGGCTGCCATGAGGTCATCAATGACGTGGCGGTTCCGGATAGGTCGTATGTGACGTCACTGATGACATGGCACTCTGCTATTGGACCTTGGTGGTTCCACCCTGGGTTTGGGGCGGACCCAGGTTATAAAAGGGGCTGGAGACAACATGGAGGTGCGCAGTCTTCACTTTTGCTCAGTCAGAGCACACCTCCATGTTATAGCCTCATTGCGGCATAAGCCTATGTTGGGAAGCGGTAGGTAGGGTTAGGCGAACGGTGCCTGTCACGCCAAGATTCGTGACTCGGCACATCAGGGTCAGGCGCCGTGCTTCCCTCCTGCCGTTCCAGTCTTGCTATAGCAGCCCAGTGGCGTTAACTGGGCTGCGGCTGCTGTGCTTCCTGTCCGATTGTGCCCCCTACGCACACGGACAACGCACCTGCTGCACCACCTGTCTGATTGTGCCCCCTACGCACACGGACAACGCACCTGCTGCGCCACCTGTCCGATTGTGGCCCCTACGCACACGGACAACGCACCTGCTGCGCCACCTGTCCGGTTGTGCCCCCTACGCGCACGGACAGCGTACTCCAGGACCCCTGTGGAGTTAACAGGGTGTTCCTTATTTTCCTCGGCTTCCCGGTCAACGCTACTGGTGTACCCATCTGGCCTGACGTGTCCTACACACACGTGGCCAGTCGAGAGGTGGCCAGAAACGCTAATCGGAGGACCGCTCGGCCTGACGTGTCCTACACACGTGGCCGACAGGGCGCTTTCGTGGCGGTCTTCCGGTCAACGCTACCTGGTTACCACCCGGCCTGACGTGTTTCCTGCACACGTGGTTGGTGTAGCGCTAGGTGCACCAAAACGCTAATCGGGTTGTCGTCCGGTCTGACGTGTCCCAACACACGTGACCGGTTCCCAGAGTTCCTGGGTTATCTCAGAGCCATCCAGCTCTATAGTCTCCGCCTAACCCTCAGGTGCCAGCAGCTCCATTGTCATCTGGAGCACGGTGGGCCCCGACTGGCGATTAGGATATATACCCCCTGGTCCTAATCTGCCGGTCCCCCCATAACACTGAGCCCTGTGCAAATGGTGGAAAGGGTAGTGGTGGATCGCTTTGTGCGTACCTTACCCGTCACCATTCAACGGTGGGTAGGACAGAGCGATCCAAGTAACCTGGACCAATTAGTAGGTCTGGTGGAGCGGCATGTGGCTACGCAGGACTTGATACGGGACACTGAGACTTTGCGTGCCGCCCGTCGGTCCGGCCCCTCCAAGCCTCGGGCCAAGGACCCACCGCTGACACCGGTGCGGGAGTCCGTTACCGTCCCGTCTGAGGTCGCGCCCGCCGTCCCTGCGGTCCGGAAGGCTATGTACCCTAAACGACAACTCGTCAAGGAGGTATCCTTCCCTATTAGATGTTGGCGGTGCCAGCGGGTGGGACATATGGAAGCCCAGTGTCCACTCACCACGGAGCCCATGGATTGTGGGATTACCCGGCGGGGTTCAATGTATGCTCAGGTGGTGTGTACCGCTGACCTTGTCCCCCCAGAGACTGAGCCCCACTTGTGCCAAATACAGGTGAATGGATGTCCGGTTACAGGCTTGTTGGATTCCGGAAGCCTGGTGACCCTTGTGCGATCAACCCTAAGGGCTAAAGTAAAGGCCACAGGACGTACCGTGGGGGTGGTTTGCATACATGGGGACCGCCGAGACTATCCCACGGGGATTGTCACCATTACAGCACCTTGCGGTCAGGTGCAACATGAGGTGGGACTTATTAATACTCTTCCCTATGATGTGATCCTAGGAAGGGATCTGCCCTATTTTTGGACTTTATGGAAGGGACCTCCTAAGTCCCCTCAGATATTGGTCAGTCCGGGACCTGAGCCCTACAATCCCGAATCCGGGACGCCTGCCGTAGGGGTCCCCATGATAGGGACAGAATGTGAACCTGATAGGTCGCCCCTAGAGGTATTGGCAGGAGAGGCTGAGACGGTCGAGCCCATCCCGGAGTTGGAGGCGTCCCCGGATACGTTTGGGACAGCCCAACTCCAGGACCCTACATTAATACATGCCCGGAGTCGGGTGACAGTAGTTGACGGGGTGGCACAGCTGCCCGGTGCCCAGGTAAGGTACCCCCATTTCGCTCTTAAGCAGGATTTACTCTACCGGGTAGATGGAATACGGGGCGTGGGGGTAGAGCAGTTGGTGGTGCCCCAGCCGTATCGCTGGCGGGTCCTCGACTTGGCTCATAAACACCTGATGAGTGGCCACCTAGGGGTCAAGAAAACGCAGGAGCGAATATTGCAAAGGTTCTATTGGCCCGGGGTCTTTGGGGAGGTAAAACGGTTCTGCGAAACCTGCCCGGAGTGTCAGCTTACCGCACCCCTGACCCACGTTCACAGTCCGTTGGTACCGTTACCCATTATAGAAGTCCCTTTTGAACGGATAGGGATGGATCTGGTGGGGCCCCTCGTAAAGTCTGCTCGAGGGCACCAACACATCCTAGTGATCGTTGACTATGCCACCCGGTATCCAGAGGCGATACCTCTCAGACATACTGCGGCGAAGCTTATAGCTCGGGAGTTGTTTGCTGTGTTCTGCCGGGTGGGGTTGCCCAAGGAGATCCTTACGGATCAGGGGACCCCATTCATGTTTAAAGTGACCAAAGAGCTATGCCGGCTACTTCAGATCAAGCAGTTGCGTACGTCTGTGTATCATCCTCAGACGGATGGTTTAGTGGAACGATTCAATAAAACCCTGAAAACCATGCTCAAAAGGGTGATTTCCAAAGACGGGAAAGACTGGGATATGATGCTTCCCTATTTGATGTTTGCCATACGAGAGGTGCCACAGGCATCCACGGGGTTTTCGCCTTTTGAGTTGTTATACGGGCGACATCCCCGGGGATTGTTGGACCTGGCAAAGGAAACATGGGAACAAGAGCCCACCCCCCATAAAAGTGTGATTGAACACATTTTAGGAATGCAGAACCGCATAAGCGCGGTCATGCCAATTGTGAAGGAGCATTTACAGGAGGCTCAGGCCGCGCAAAGCGGCCGCTACAATAGACAAGCCACCGTGCGGACCTCTAAACCCGGGGATCGGGTGTTGGTATTGATCCCCACGGCGGAGAGTAAATTCCTGGCTCAGTGGCAAGGCCCCTACGAGATAAAGGAAAAAGTCGGGGTGGTCAACTATAAGGTATTGCAGCCCGGTAGGCGGAAACCTGAACAAATATACCATGTCAACCTATTAAAACCTTGGCAGGAACGGGAAAGCCTGATGGTTGCTTTTTCCCCATCTCCCTCCTCTTCGGGTCGTTCAAACCCGGCTCCAGCGACCTCCGGCAAGGACGAACCGGAAGTAAGGATTGGAGAAGCCCTCACCAAGCAACAGAGGCGAGAGGCCAGACGGCTGGTTCAGCAGAACCCCGATGTCTTCTCCGAGCTGCCTGGTAGGACCAGTCTGATACGACATGACATTGTCACCGAGCCTCACCTGAAGGTACACCTGAAGTCATACCGGGTGCCGGAGGCTCGAAGACAAGCCATATCAGAGGAAGTGAAGACAATGCTACGCCTGGGGGTCATCGAAAAATCCCGGAGTGAATGGGCTAGTCCCATTGTCCTAATACCAAAACCCGATGGCTCCTTAAGGTTCTGCAATGACTTTAGGAGATTGAACGAAATATCCAAGTTCGATCTCTACCCCATGCCCCGGGTGGATGAGCTGATTGATAGGCTGGGACAGGCGCGATATTTCACCACGCTCGACCTGACCAAGGGGTACTGGCAGGTGCCACTGACGGAGTCCGCCAAGGAGAAAACCGCTTTTGTTACGCCGGAGGGTCTCTTCCACTATGTTGTCTTGCCTTTTGGGTTACATGGCGCTCCGGCCACGTTCCAGAGGTTGATGGACTTGGTGCTGGAACCCCACCAGGCGTATGCATCAGCGTATCTTGATGACATCATTATTTACAGCTCTGAGTGGCAGACCCACTTGGAACAGGTACAAGCGGTGGTGAACGCGCTCCGAACAGCCGGATTGACAGCCAATCCCAAGAAATGTGCGTTGGGGCTCACGGAAGCCCGCTACTTGGGCTACGTAATAGGCCAAGGAGTGATTAAGCCCCAAATTAACAAGGTTGAGGCGATCCAGAAGTGGCCTAGACCCCTGACCACGAAGCAGGTTAGGGCCTTCCTGGGTATCGTGGGGTACTACAGGAGGTTTGTAATAGATTTTGCGGGACTATCAGCCCCCTTGACGGACCTTCTCAAAGGCAAGAAGTCCGTCATGGTGCGCTTGACTCCGCAGGCCGAGGACTCCTTCCGGGCCCTGAAGGGGGTCCTGTGCGGACAGCCCGTTCTGGTCAACCCTGATTTCCGGAAGGAGTTCATAGTACAGACTGACGCCTCGGAGGTCGGCCTGGGGGCAGTGCTGTCTCAGGTGGTTCAGGGGGAGGAACACCCCGTCACCTTCTTAAGTAGGAAGCTCACCCCTCCCGAGCGGAATTATAGCGTAGTGGAGAAGGAGTGCCTGGCGATCAAGTGGGCCTTGGAGTCCCTACGCTATTACCTGCTGGGACGGCAGTTTCGCTTGGTGACTGATCACTCTCCGCTGGTCTGGATGAGGCCCGCCAAGGAACGGAATGCCCGGGTTACCCGGTGGTTCCTTTCTCTGCAGAACTTCCGGTTTACGGTTGAACACCGGGCCGGTAGGTTGCAGGGCAACGCCGATGCCTTGTCCCGCGGCCCGTGTTTGATGGCAGGAGTTCAACCCCGCTCGCTTGAACTGAGGGGGGGGGTATGTGAGACTGTGACCGGGGTTATCTATGACGGCCAGTACGTCTCGCCCCGGTTGTGCTCACTCCATGATAGAAAGTAACTCCACTCCGGGGTTAATGCTGTTTTCCCTACATGTTGAAGTGAGGGTTAAAAGGAAACAGGAACATGGGCGTGGGTCCCTTAGTATGTGAGGGAGTGAACACAACTCCCTGAGTATCTGCCGGAGAAACAAGTGTATGCTGTATTGGACTTGTGGTTTGTGCAATAAACCGTGTGCTGTGACCCTTGGTGCCTAGATCCCGTGTCTTCTGCTACGCAGCCGACCACGCTACCTCACACCCCTATACAGTGATTTGGAATTACACAGGGCCCAAGTTGATCAATACCTGTGGAAGGCTGCAGTTCCAGAGAATAGTAGTCATGCAAGAGGAACAGAATGGGATGGCCAGGACTTAATCAGAAAACAAGCAGAGGTGAAATGCGGATCGGCCAACGAGGTACATAAACAGCAAGCAGGAAAAGTAGTCAAGTAACAAGCACACAAACTCATAAAACTGAACTGGGGGTAACAGAAACAAGAGGTTCATAGCTTTGTCTGGCAGTGGTCTGCAGACAGGAGGGGCCTAAAAAAGGGTGTGGTGTCTTCCCATTGGTTGTAGCTAAATGATGGTACTTCATCTGTGAGATACCCACCACCTACATTCAGCCTGTGGTTCTGTATCTGTCAAGGTAACGCAACCCAGTGGGTGACCATAACCTGCGTCTACCTGCGCCGCAGGCATCGACTCCTTTCCCATCATCAGCACTATGCACGAAAGGAACACGTTGTCACCTGGCGACCGGAGTACAAATTGATTGAGTGGACTACGTTGGTGACTTAACAGCCGTGTGCGGCAATGATGCAAACCTGTCTGCGGCCCTTCGTCAGGGCAATGTGACACACGTGCCTTGTATGGCTCACGTGTTGAATCTGATTCTCCAGCAATTTTTAAAATACCATCCCGGCCTACATGGCCTTGTGCAGCGGGCACGCTGCTATGTGCTCACTTTCATCCTTCGCACCCAGCAGCTCAACAACTTTCATCGCTCCGGAAGTCTTAGGGTCTGGCAGTTAAACGCCGGAAATGAGATGTTCCGACACGCAGGAATTGGAAACTGCACATGTTGCAGCGTGTGTGGCAGCACCGCAGAGCCCTGCTGAAATACGGTATGACGTATACCCTGGGCTAACTTGATCCAGAGGTGGTGCAGATCACGCTGCTGAAGTGGTGTCAGATCAAGGACCTATGCACCCTTCTACACAGTTTACAAATGTCGACGAAGATGTTTAGCACTGGCAATGTCATTCTCAGCGTGACAATTCTGGTCATCTACATGATGGAGCACACTGTAAGCATTATTCGGAGTCAGGTGTTGGTCCAAGAGGAAGGTGAGGAAGTACAGGAGGAGTCATATGCGGAAGGGATAACAAGATCTACGAGGTCCATATGGTGAGCGGCACCTAGGCGACAGTTATGGTGGGGGATAGGGATTAACAAGGGCGCATAGTATCAGCAAAAATTGTTGAGGAAGGTGCAGGAGCCCATGAAGAAATGGAGGACGAACTTGCGATGGGCATGGAAGACTCGGCAGATGAGTGAGAGCTTGCTCACATTTCGGTTGTGCGAGGTTGGGGGGAGAGGGCAGAGGAAGGAGGCACGATTCTCACCTCTCTGCCACCAACACACCAAGGACTTGGTCCTCCTGGATGCACAAGACACATGAGCGCCTTCTTGCTGCACTACCTACAACATGACCCTAGGATTGTACGAATTCGAAGTAATGCTAACTACTGGGTTGCCACACTGTTAGATCCCCGGTACAAGACAAAATTTGGCGAAATAATTCCTGCCATAGAAATGGACGCACGTATACAGGAGTATCTGCAGAAGGTGGTACGGATTCTTAGATCTGCTTTTCCAGTAAACACCAGTGCTGCACAGAGTGAATCTCAACGCTTTCTCATGGATAGGAGGAAATGCTCTTTTACTTGTCCACATCTGAGGGACCGAGGGCTGGCTGCTGTGCTGAGATGGCATTGAGTACGGTGTCCCTGCAGAGTTGCACTTTTGGTCATATACCAAATGAGTTGAAAAAGGACAAATGCTGGTGGAAAGGGGAACAGGTGTGTTGGAAAGGGGAAAAAAGTTTTTGTCCGTGGGTTTGTTGGTTAAGCAAAACTAACATTTGATGAAGAAACACCATCTGTTACGGTGGGACTGGCAGATTTGGATAAGGCGGTATATACTATGTTACCGCTATATAACGAAAATGAATAAGAAAAGAAAGAGAAAGGTATATATCCCCATCAGCAGTCAATGTCCACCGTGCTCCCAGATGGAAAAGGAGAGGTTGGCAACTGGAAGGTTAGGTGGAGGATACAGATCTGTGTGGCTATGAAACTAATAGTTGCCTGAACCAAGTTAGACGCCACTCGGATCTTGAGACTGGGAGCCCTGTTAGCGTCACAGGGTCCACACGCCCACCCAGCCCAGGAACTCCCTGTTAACATCACAGGGGCCATTCAGTACGCTGACCGTGTGCATTGGGGCCACACCTGTGGACAGCAGGCGCATCAGCAGCAGCAGGCCTGTTAATGCCACTGGGCTGCACAAGCAGGACTTGTAGGACAGGAGCTGGTCTTAACCATTCTGCGTTACCAACTGTGGTGGCGGCCTGCATCGACGCCCTATCCCTGCCTACCTCTGGCCTAAAGCCGCAATGGGTTCAACACATGGAGGTGTGCTCTTTCGGAGCATAATAGAAGACTGCGCACCTCCTTGTTTGCTCCAGCCCGTTTTATAACCTGGGTCCGCCCCAAACCAGGGTGGACCACAATGCACCTCCTGGAGACAAAAGCAGAGTGAAACGTCATGAGTGGCATAACTAGCGTCCCATTTGGAACCGCAACTTCAATAATGACCTCATGGCTGCCACGACACAAACACCTCACCAGTCATCGTCTGACCATCAATAATGAGGTGACACGTCATAGGGGCGGGCCTCTGCAAGCCATTTGGGAGTGGCCTGGCAACATCGTCAGGACACCTGATGCCCTGTGGTCTATATGGGCCCCCCCACATCAGGGGCAGGGCCAAAGAGTTCATTACCGGACCTAGTCTCTGATGCAGTAAGTGCCTGAGCATGGTCAGTTGCATGAAATAGAGTCTCTGAAAAAAGACTATCAGCTTTAGCATGGTGTCTAGGCACAAAACAGGACTTAGACCCGGCACGGAATGCAAGTACCTGTGCAAAGAGGCTTTTCGCACTAAGTGTGGGAGCATGCGCTGTATCCCGATATGAAGACTTAGCCTCAGGAATGGCACAGTCAGGCTGAGCATACTCACTAGGCGAAACACTGTAGTTAGGCTGCGGCTGGGGTAAATCGGCACACGCATGCGCACTAGCTGCCTCTCCACACTTACACGTGGAGGAGAAATTGCTCTAAATACAGCAAGGAATTCCCTGAGTTTGCTATAAAATTAGCGTAGCAAAATGTGCATGAGGGTGTCATGCAGAGGTGCTGCAAATAGATTTGCACCAGTGGGGCACTAATGAAATACAACAGCCAGTTCTATGATGCCACTAAATGGCAGTATTTTTTGCTATCATTATAGCTTATTAAAAACAGAGCAGGAGGGTGTCCTGCACAGGTGCTAGAAATAGCTTGGCACCAGTGGGACAATAATGAAATACAACATCCAGTTCTATGATGCCACTAAATGGCAGTATTTTTTGCTATCATTATAGCTTATTAAAAACAGAGCAGGAGGGTGTCATGCAGAGGTGCTGCACATAGATTTGCACCAGTGGGGCACTAATGAAGTACAACAGCCCCTTCTTGTATGCCACTAAGTTTGCACAATTTTTGGTATTATAATGTCTTAGTAACAATGAGTTTGAGTGTGCAATGCAGGCAGACGTGCTGCAAATATCTTTGCACTAGTGGGACAATACAGAAGTCCAACAGCCACTTTTAGGATGCCACTGTTACGTCCGGGTGGTGGAAGCACTGGACCGCACACCGATGTCCCCTGAGAAGGCAGCCAAGCTGGTCACCCCGCCAGAGGGTCTTGATGCACGGCAGCCGGAGCACTATAGGTAGCTGGACAGTCCGTAGAGAAGCAGGAAAGGTGGATGATGCTGAACCCACGGAGTTCTGGACGGTAGTCCGGGTGACGAGGCTCAGGGTCCGAGGCCGGGTGATAAGGTCAGGCGGGATCCGGAACCTGCTGAGCGATGGAACGGGTCACCGAGCGGAGCCAGAGACTGGAGACTGGCGGAGCTGCAGAGGTGGTGGAACATCCGCCGAAATCACCATCAGGGTCCAGGGATGGAGTTGGTTCGGAGCAACTGGCGTGGCAGGATAGGCTCTACGAGACAGGACAGGGTTAATACACGGTAAAGCACAGGGCAAAGCAATACGGGGACCTGAACACTAGCTTGCTAAACACGTAGAACAGGCCCCGCCCACCAGGAAAGAGAAACCTTATATACCCTGTACCTGTCTATGCAATATCCTGTTTCTGGGTGCTGGCCCTTTAAGAAAGGGTCAATGACCGCGCGCGCGCCCTAATGCGCATGCGCGAGGCCCGTGTGCCAGAAGCCAGTCCAGGAAGCGGTGAGGAGGAAGCAGGAGCGCCCGGCTGGGAGTCCCTTGTCACAGAGGAGCGCCGGGAGCGGGGAGCCGGACGCATGGAGGCTGCAGGCGGGGAAGAGGAGACCGGGACCGGAGTGGTAAGTAGGGAACGCCGCCGGGGAGCGGGGAGCGGGCCACGGGAACCGGAGAACGGGGCCAGGGGACTGGGAAGCGTGACAGTACCCCCCCCCACGCCCCCCTCCCCC
This sequence comes from Anomaloglossus baeobatrachus, assembly GCF_048569485.1. Lineage (NCBI taxonomy): Eukaryota > Metazoa > Chordata > Amphibia > Anura > Aromobatidae > Anomaloglossus > Anomaloglossus baeobatrachus. The sequence goes on along the minus strand of NW_027441798.1, from coordinate 1,246,637 downwards.
CAAGCGGGACAGGAAGGCATGAATCAGAGGAGTGCCAACGTTCTCCCGGGGCTCCCAGGACCGATCCTCGGGACCATAACCCGCCCAGTCTACCAGGAAGTACTGCCGACCTCGCACGGTCTTCATGGCCACGATATCTCTTACCGCATAGATGTCGTCGTCGGCAATAGGAGGAGGAGCAGCACCGACCTCAGCGGAGAAGGGACCAAGGACAACAGGCTTGAGTAAGGAGACATGGAAGGAGTTGGGTATCCGCATCGTGGCCGGGAGTTGCAGCTTGTAGGAGACTGCATTGATCTTGCTGATGATCTTAAACGGCCCGATGTAGCGAGGACCCAACTTGTACGAGGGTAACTTCAATCGGACATATCTGGATGCAAGCCAGACCAGATCACCTGGGGAGAAACACGGGGGATCCAGGCGCCTCTTGTCCGCATGTCTCTTCATCCGCAATGAAGCACGTTCTAGGGATGACTTGACAGAGTTCCATATAGCTGAAAAGTCCCGAACCAGAGCATCTGCTGTGGGGACGTCGGAAGCCGAGGATACTGGCAACGGAACAGAAGGCTGCAATCCATACACGATCTGAAAGGGAGAGCTGGAGGTAGACTCACTGATGTGCTGGTTATGGGAGAACTCAGCCCAAGGTAGGAGCGTGGACCAGTCGTCATGATGGATGTTGACGTAGTGGCGCAGGAAGGAGGTCAGGATCTGATTGACCCGTTCCACTTGGCCATTCGACTGAGGATGGTAGGCCGAAGAAAAGTCCAAGGTCACTTCTAGATGTTTGCAGAGAGCCCTCCAGAAGCGCGAGGTAAACTGAGTTCCTCTGTCAGACACTATGTGTGCGGGGAAGCCATGCAATCGGAATATGTGCTGTATGAAGGAGTCAGCTAGTTCCTGGGCAGAGGGCAGTCCAGCCATGGGAACGAAGTGAGCCATTTTTGAGAAGCGATCCACCACAACCCATATGACCGTATGTCCGGAGGATAAGGGTAAGTCCGTGATAAAGTCCATTGCGATATGTTGCCACGGAACGGAAGGAATGGGCAGAGGCAGAAGACGTCCATAGGGTAAGTGCTTGGGTGTCTTGTTCCGGGCACAGGATGGACAGGCCGAGACGAAGATTGCGACGTCTTTACGGAGGGACGGCCACCAGTAGTGACGGACAATCGTGCTCCAAGTCTTCTTCTGACCAGCATGGCCGGCGATCTTAGTAGCATGGCCCCAGTGAAGGACTCTCTGTCTGTCAGTATCTGAGACATAGGTCTTCCCAGGGGGTATCTGAGTCAGAGCGACAGGAGCCACCAGAATGATTTTACTGGGGTTGATGATGGGCTGGTATGTCTCCTCCTCCAACTCCACGGGCACGAAGGATCTGGACAGAGCGTCTGCCCGCACGTTCTTATCCGCAGGCCGAAAATGGAGTTGGAAATCAAATCGAGCAAAGAACAAGGACCAGCGGGCTTGTCGTGGATTCAGTCTTTGGGCAGACCGCAGGTACTCCAGATTCTTGTGGTCCGTGTATATGATTACAGGGTATACAGCTCCTTCCAGGAGGTAGCGCCATTCCTCCAAGGCCAGCTTCACGGCCAGTAGCTCCCGATCCCCAATGGTGTAGTTGCGTTCGGGTGCCGAGAAGCTCTTGGAGAAGAATCCACATGTGACCATCTTTCCGGAGGGAGAGTTCTGCATCAACACTGCCCCGGCTCCTGAGGAGGAGGCATCCACCTCTAAGGTGAACTGTCGGTTCAATTCAGGGCGATGGAGAACCGAGGAAGAAGCAAACGCCTGTTTCAAGGAGCAGAACGCGGCATCGGCCGCCGGAGACCAGTCCTTAGGATTAGCTCCTTTTTTAGTCAAGGCAGAGAGAGGTGCTGTCAAGGCAGAGAAATGCGGGATGAACTGACGGTAGTAGTTCGCAAAGCCAAGAAAGCGTTGAATAGCCTTCAGTCCGGAAGGAGGAGGCCAGTTGATGATGGCAGATACTTTCTCTGGGTCTATCTGCAGGCCAGTGTCCGAGATTACATAACCCAGGAAGGGAAGAGACGACTTTTCGAAGATGCATTTCTCATACTTGGCGTACAGTCGATTCTCTCTAAGCCTCTGGAGAACTAGCTGCACGTTCTCTCGATGGGTTTGTAGATCCGGAGAGAAGACCAGGATGTCGTCCAGATACACCACGACACAGACATAGAGGAGGTCTCTGAACACGTCGTTCACCAGTTCTTGGAAGACGGCCGGAGAGTTCACCAGACCAAAGGGCATGACACAATACTCATAGTGCCCATCCCGAGTGTTGAATGCAGTTTTCCATTCGTCTCCGGAACGAATGCGAACCAGATTATAGGCCCCACGAAGGTCCAACTTGGTGAATACTCGGGCCCCTCGGAGCCGATCGAATAGTTCAGGGATAAGCGGCAGAGGGTATTTGTTCTTTACGGTGATCTGGTTTAATCCCCGGTAGTCAATGCAAGGGCGCAGATCTCCTTCCTTCTTCTTGACGAAGAAAAACCCCGCTCCGGCAGGGGACGAGGACCTCCGAATGAACCCCTTAGGCTCTCGGTGATATAGGCTGACATAGCCCGTGTTTCAGCAGGGGACAAGGGGTATATCCTTCCTCTAGGAGGCGTAGTTCCTGGCAGTAAATCGATAGCACAGTCGTAGGGACGATGAGGCGGTAACACCTCTGACTCTTTTTTATCAAACACGTCCGTGAAGGACCAGTAGGCAGAAGGCAGTCCTGGTAGAGACTCTGGAACCGGAGGGCGTCGGACGGGCTGGATGGATTTCAGACATCTCTCGTGACATGAGGAGCCCCATCGGGTGATTTCGCCTGTACTCCAGCTGACCGATGGTTCGTGTGTCCGTAACCATGACGTAAAAGGTGATCTTCTCGGTGTGCAGAGCACCGATCCTTACTTCCACAGGCTTGGTGACCAGGGAGACCATGTCAGAGAGGGGTTTCCCATCCACAGAGGCGATCACCAACGGTTTCTCTAGTGGGAGGACAGGCACCTGGTACTTATCCACCGTGGCCTGCTGGATGAAGTTGCCTGCTGCTCCGGAATCGAGATACGCCTCTGCCGTGAACCGGGTCTCTTCAGTAGTGACTTGTATAGTCCAGGTAACAGAGTCTGAGAGAGTCCCAGCACCTAGGGTGGCCCTCCTACCAAGCCTAGGCGTTGGAGTTTCCCGGCTTCTCGGGACAAGAGCGTAGCAGGTGGGTGCCACCACCGCAGTAGAAGCAGAGGACCTTTGCTAGTCGTTCCGCTCGGCGTTGTTCCGACTGCTTCAGGCGGTCAATCTGCATGGGCTCGGAGGTAGACACGCCAGGTGACGCCAACTGGGGAGCGATGGACTTCCGTGGTGGGGAGGAGTGCCGTATCGGACGCCTCTCGCGAGACACTTCCTTGGATCGTTCCTGAAAGCGAAGATCCACTCGAGTCGCTAGGGAAATCAGGGCATCCAAGGTGGAAGGCACGTCACGTCCAGCCAGCTCATCTTTAATACGACCCGAGAGTCCTTCCCAGAAGGCGGCAGTTAGTGCCTCATTGTTCCATCCGAGTTCCGAAGCCAAGGTGCGAAAACGGATGGCATATTGGCCCACAGTCAGAGTCCCCTGACGTAGCCGGAGGAGAGATGAGGCAGACGCGGAGGCGCGTCCGGGCTCGTCAAAGGTGCCACGAAATGCCTGCAGGAACTCCTGGATGTTGGTGGTCACCGGATCCTCCTTCTCCCACAAGGGGTTCATCCAGGCCAGTGCCTCTCCCTCTAGATGGGACATCATGAACGCGACCTTGGCTTGGTCGGAGGCAAACAAGTGCGGCAGCAGCTTGAAATGGAGAGAGCATTGATTGATGAATCCCCTGCAGGTCTTGGGATCTCCGGCGTACCGGGGTGGTGAGGCCAAACGAAGTCTGGAAGCATCCGAGGAGGCTGCCACGGGAGCTGTGGCCGTGGATTGTACAGTGGAAGCTCGAGATGTTGATGATGTGACCGACGCTTGTAGCGTGTTCAGGCGGGCGTCCACAGAAGACTTGAAGTTCAGCATGCGGGTCTTGGTCTCACGCTGGCGTGTGAGTTCCTCCTGCAAGGCCGCTAGTGCTTCGGCGGGATCCATGGCCTGTTCTAGCTGTTACGTCCGGGTGGTGGAAGCACTGGACCGTACACCGATGTCCTCTGAGAAGGCAGCCAAGCTGGTCACCCCGCCAGAGGGTCTTGATGCACGGCAGGCGGAGCACTATAGGTAGCTGGACAGTCCGTAGAGAAGCAGGAAAGGTGGATGATGCTGAACCCACGGAGTTCTGGACGGTAGTCCGGGTGGCGAGGCTCAGGGTCCGAGGCCGGGTGATAAGGTCAGGCGGGATCCGGAACCTGCTGAGCGATGGAACGGGTCACCGAGCGGAGCCAGAGACTGGAGACTGGCGGAGCTGCAGAGGTGGTGAAACATCCGCCGAAATCACCGTCAGGGTCCAGGGATGGAGTTGGTTCGGAGCAACTGGCGTGGCAGGATAGGCTCTACGAGACAGGACAGGGTTAATACACGGCAAAGCACAGGGCAAAGCAATACGGGGACCTGAACACTAGCTTGCTAAACACGTAGAACAGGCCCCGCCCACCAGGAAAGAGAAACCTTATATACCCTGTACCTGTCTATGCAATATCCTGTTTCTGGGTGCTGGCCCTTTAAGAAAGGGTCAATGACCGCGCGCGCGCCCTAATGCGCATGCGCGAGGCCCGTGTGCCAGAAGCCAGTCCAGGAAGCGGTGAGGAGGAAGCAGGAGCGCCCGGCTGGGAGTCCCTTGTCACAGAGGAGCGCCGGGAGCGGGGAGCCGGACGCATGGAGGCTGCAGGCGGGGAAGAGGAGACCGGGACCGGAGTGGTAAGTAGGGAACGCCGCCGGGGAGCGGGGAGCGGGCCACGGGAACCGGAGAACGGGGCCAGGGGACCGGGAAGCGTGACAGCCACTAAGTTCACTCAGTGTTTGCTAGTATAATGGCTTAGTAACAATGAGTTTGAGTGTGCAATGCAGGCAGAGGTGCTGCAAATATCTTTGCACTAGTGGGACAATACAGAAGTCCAACAGCCACTTTTAGGATGCCACTAAGTTCACTCAGTGTTTGCTAGTATAATGGCTTAGTAACAATGAGTTTGAGTGTGCAATGCAGGCAGACGTGCTGCAAATATATTTGCACTAGTGGGACAATACAGAAGTCCAACAGCCACTTTTAGGATGCCACTAAGTTCACTCAGTGTTTACTAGTATAATGGCTTAGTAACAATGAGTTTGAGTGTGCAATGCAGGCAGACGTGCTGCAAATATCTTTGCACTAGTGGGACAATACAGAAGTCCAACAGCCACGTTTAGGATGCCACTAAGTTCACTGAGTGTTTGCTAGTATAATGGCTTAGTAACAATGAGTTTGAGTGTGCAATGCAGGCAGACGTGCTGCAAATATCTTTGCACTAGTGGGATAATACAGAAGTCCAACAGCCACGTTTAGGATGCCACTAAGTTCACTCAGTGTTTGCTAGTATAATGGCTTAGTAACAATGAGTTTGAGTGTGCAATGCAGGCAGACGTGCTGCAAATATCTTTGCACTAGTGGGACAATACAGAAGTCCAACAGCCACTTTTAGGATGCCACTAAGTTCACTCAGTGTTTGCTAGTATAATGGCTTAGTAACAATGAGTTTGAGTGTGCAATGCAGACAGACGTGCTGCAAATATCTTTGCACTAGTGGGACAATACAGAAGTACAACAGCCACTTTTAGGATGCCACTAAGTTCACTCAGTGTTTGCTAGTATAATGGCTTAGTAACAATGAGTTTGAGTATGCAATGCAGGCAGACGTGCTGCAAATATCTTTGCACTAGTGGGACAATACAGAAGTCCAACAGCCACTTTTAGGATGCCACTAAGTTAACTCAGTGTTTGCTAGTATAATGGCTTAGTAACAATGCGTTTGAGTGTGCAATGCAGGCAGACGTCCTGCAAATATCTTTGCACTAGTGGGACAATACAGAAGTCCAACAGCCACGTTTAGGATGCCACTAAGTTCACTCAGTGTTTGCTAGTATAATGGCTTAGTAACAATGAGTTTGAGTGTGCAATGCAGGCAGACGTGCTGCAAATATCTTTGCACTAGTGGGACAATACAGAAGTCCAACAGCCACGTTTAGGATGCCACTAAGTTCACTCAGTGTTTGCTAGTATAATGGCTTAGTAACAATGAGTTTGAGTGTGCAATGCAGGCAGACGTGCTGCAAATATCTTTGCACTAGTGGGACAATACAGAAGTCCAACAGCCTCTTTTAGGATGCCACTAAGTTCACTCAGTGTTTGCTAGTATAATGGCTTTGTAACAATGAGTTTGAGTGTGCAATGCAGACAGACGTGCTGCAAATATCTTTGCACTAGTGGGACAATACAGAAGTACAACAGCCACGTTTAGGATGCCACTAAGTTCACTCAGTGTTTGCTAGTATAATGGCTTAGTAACAATGAGTTTGAGTGTGCAATGCAGGCAGATGTGCTGCAAATATCTTTGCACTAGTGGGACAATACAGAAGTCCAACAGCCACTTTTAGGATGCCACTAAGTTCACTCAGTGTTTGCTAGTATAATGGCTTAGTAACAATGAGTTTGAGTGTGCAATGCAGGCAGACGTGCTGCAAATATCTTTGCACTAGTGGGACAATACAGAAGTCCAACAGCCACGTTTAGGATGCCACTAAGTTCACTCAGTGTTTGCTAGTATAATGGCTTAGTAACAATGAGTTTGAGTGTGCAATGCAGGCAGACGTGCTGCAAATATCTTTGCACTAGTGGGACAATACAGAAGTCCAACAGCCACTTTTAGGATGCCACTAAGTTCACTCAGTGTTTGCTAGTATAATGGCTTAGTAACAATGAGTTTGAGTGTGCAATGCAGGCAGACGTGCTGCAAATATCTTTGCACCAGTGGGACAATACAGAAGTCCAACAGCCACTTTTAGGATGCCACTAAGTTCACTCAGTGTTTGCTAGTATAATGGCTTAGTAACAATGAGTTTGAGTGTGCAATGCAGGCAGACGTGCTGCAAATATCTTTGCACTAGTGGGACAATACAGAAGTCCAACAGCGACTTTTAGGATGCCACTAAGTTCACTCAGTGTTTGCTAGTATAATGGCTTAGTAACAATGAGTTTGAGTGTGCAATGCAGGCAGACGTGCTGCAAATATCTTTGCACTAGTGGGACAATACAGAAGTCCAACAGCCACTTTTAGGATGCCACTAAGTTCACTCAGTGTTTGCTAGTATAATGGCTTAGTAACAATGAGTTTGAGTGTGCAATGCAGGCAGACGTGCTGCAAATATCTTTGCACTAGTGGGACAATACAGAAGTCCAACAGCCACTTTTAGGATGCCACTAAGTTCACTAAGTGTTTGCTAGTATAATGGCTTAGTAACAATGAGTTTGAGTGTGCAATGCAGGCAGACGTGATGCAAATATCTTTGCACTAGTGGGACAATACAGAAGTCCAACAGCCACGTTTAGGACGCCACTACGTTCACTCAGTGTTTGCTAGTATAATGGCTTAGTAACAATGAGTTTGAGTGTGCAATGCAGGCAGACGTGCTGCAAATATCTTTGCACTAGTGGGACGATACAGAAGTCCAACAGCCACTTTTAGGATGCCACTAAGTTCACTCTAGTGTTTGCTAGTATAATGGCTTAGTAACAATGAGTTTGAGTGTGCAATGCAGGCAGACGTGCTGCAAATATCTTTGCACTAGTGGGACAATACAGAAGTCCAACAGCCACTTTTAGGATGCCACTAAGTTCACTCAGTGTTTGCTAGTATAATGGCTTAGTAACAATGAGTTTGGGTGTGCAATGCAGGCAGACGTGCTGCAAATATCTTTGCACTAGTGGGACAATACAGAAGTCCAACAGCCACGTTTAGGATGCCACTAAGTTCACTCAGTGTTTGCTAGTATAATGGCTTAGTAACAATGAGTTTGAGTGTGCAATGCAGGCAGACGTGCTGCAAATATCTTTGCACTAGTGGGACAATACAGAAGTCCAACAGCCACTTTTAGGATGCCACTAAGTTCACTCAGTGTTTGCTAGTATAATGGCTTAGTAACAATGAGTTTGAGTGTGCAATGCAGGCAGACGTGATGCAAATATCTTTGCACTAGTGGGACAATACAGAAGTCCAACAGCCACGTTTAGGATGCCACTAAGTTCACTCAGTGTTTGCTAGTATAATGGCTTAGTAACAATGAGTTTGAGTGCGCAATGCAGGCAGACGTGCTGCAAATATATTTGCACTAGTGGGACAATACAGAAGTCCAACAGCCACGTTTAGGATGCCACTAAGTTTGTTGAGGATAAAGAATTGAGTATCCAAAAATACTTTTCAGCCATTTCATAGACTCAGTTATATAGTTCAGTAGATGTAAACTAACACACATATTTGTGAATGCTTTTGTTTCTTACTAACATGTATATATGTATATAGCATATATTGCATATTCAGAGTGTTTTCCTTAGACACAGTATATACCAGCACATGTAATTGTAAAGATGGCTGCAATTTCCTGTTTTGCACCCAAGACAGATGGACAAAGGAAATTCCTGGAGTCTGGACTGACCAATTCAAGGAGGATGTGTAGATGTCTCTACATCATGAAGCCCTGCCCTGCGATACTTGATTGGACTAAAACTTTTGTTTACACCCCCTTACTGCTCGGTCTAGAGTTTTTTCAAATAATAAAGATCACTTGGGCAGAGCCAGTCATGGAGATAGATGTAACTGACTTGCTGTCCAGTTATTGTTTATTCTCGTGTGCACACATGACAATTTATGATTTGAAACAGCAGCCAGATCCCGAGAGATCCTTTGAGTCTCATCATCATCATCGTCATTTTAACCTTGACAGTTGGCGCGCCAAGTGTGGGGCCACCGAGAAGGGTGAGTCAGATCTTCCATTTTCCGGACGTCTGGGGGCTACTCCACAAGTATCCAGGTGTTGCTCGATATCGAGGACTTGATCACCCTCCGTTGTGCGGTGAGCATCATATACATTGTGTGTGCTGTTTTACCTGGGGTTCGAGAGACACCTGGCGAAAGGGGGTGGTCACTAGTCCGGAGAATGGTAGTGCACCGGAGACCTAACGGTGTGACTGTCACTCGCCGGTGACCTAGAAAAGGACCCAGACCCTATAGGTGCTGGCTTTTAGGTGTTAAAGGACCTGGCTGTCTGTATTATTGATTTGCTGTAAGTAAGGTAGAAATGGGGGGCTTTTTGAGTAGCTGTTGATTTGTATATAGTGTATGGTTAATCAGGCTTGTGATTTCTCTGTTTGGTTCTCGGAGATTTAATTGTCTGAGCAGACAGCTATAGAAATGGTGGAGAGAAGCCCAGCGTGCCTGCAGTCTCTTACACAAAAAGGAGGGGGGTCAATCCCCTACTGGCTACTTGGGCAGGGACAGACTGCAACTCTACGTCCCTGAATTTCTCCACTAAGAGGAAAGCAAGAAAAAGGTGGGGGGTCACTTGGTCACACAGCTGCATTCTTTAGCTGAGAGGGCAGCAAGGGGGGTCAGTGTGTGTTGGCCATTGCCCACCGCCTGCTTGAGACAGAGACAGAGCAGAGATCGAATTACGCAGCCTGCATTTTTTCGCTCAGAACAGAAGAGAGCAGGAAGCAAGGGGGGGTCAAGGAGTGAACAGGCAGAGACCGGGGGTCAAGACAGCGCAGCTCTTTGCAGTGAGGAGAAAGGAGGGGTCAGTGGGCTAATATACAGGAGATGGCTGCAGCCTTTGTATAGTAAAGCAAACGGAGACGTTGTAATGATTTGAAAGAAAGACAAGTGTTATTTTGGTTTGGATTAGAGAGAAATTAACGGGTTCATGCGTTTTTCAGTCTTTTTAAATTGTTTGTTTTTGAACAGAAGTATGAGAACTAGCGATTCCCCTGTGTTGCGGATGACACAGCCACTGTTTGTTAAATATTAAATATTGAATATTAAATATTAAATATTGGATAGATAATAAACGAGGCGGGAAGGGTTCAGTTAACTTAAAGTGGAATTAGCGTATTCCCCTGCGGTTCAGGCGCATGTCACTGTCTGCGTGGCAGACGAGGTGGGAAAGGATCTCACTTTAGTTAAGGTAAAGGTGTCGGAATTAGCGTATTCTCCTGCGTTTTAGACGCGCGTCACTGTTTGCGTTCGATACGCAAACGAGGCGAGAAAGAATTCCGGTTGGAGCCGGCCGGTCCAATTAGAGCACTTTGTATACACTCTGTTCAAAACTAAATATGTTTTTTTTAGTAGGAGCTGAGAACGCTGTCGCCCTAGTTGCAAAAAAAAAAAGAGCGGACAAATATATGAGATTGTAAAAACTTGTGTAAAATCGTTAGACTACCACTAGATGGCAGGTTGTAACCCATATTGATCTCTAGTGAGTTTATAATGAAGAACAAAGACCCCATTCACTGTCTGTTGCTGTTTGTAGAATCACTAAATGTTTTTCTCTAGCTGTGCCTCATGGTTTTCCTTTAGAAGTCATTATATCTGGTGCTAATCAAATCTCTCCTTTGTATGCTGGAATGCAAATTTACAGGCACTAAAAGTATCCCTGGTGTACTATGTAGTTCCAGCCACTCCCAGTACACCCAGGGAGTCACAACATGGATGCTACACCCGGAAGTCAGGTGCCTGGAACTTCCTGTGGCAGCCGTCTTGCTACACCCACTGATGGCAGTACACCTCATAAGCCACACCTCTCGCAATGGCTCTTTGTTTAAAGCTCTCCACCCATCCCCGGTGGGAGGTGTTCTCTGGTATAAATGACTAACACATTTGAATAGGTATAAATTGTATATTTGTTTACTCAGCTATCCCATACATGCAAGTCAAAGATAAGTAAGTGAAATATTTACTGAATTGATGAATAGTCAGAGATAAGAATGGAATGTGTCTTTCCCCAATAGTGACTTAAGTTTGGTTTAACCCTTAGAGTTCAGGATTTCCCATTTTTAGTTTACTGCTTATACCGGAATAGGGAATATTAGATTTCATGGGATGCGCAATTTAATTTCTGTGTTGTTTTGTTTTTTAATGGCGATTTCTTTGAACAATATATTTTTATTTTGTGACTCTATCACCTTTTCTGTTTTTATGATTATTTCTAAACAATTTATATATTTTTGCAGGTTAGTCGCCCAGTCACAGCTGTCATTTAATCATGTCTCAGTTATTTCTACTATCAAAGGTTTTTCTTTTCTTTATGGATACAGTGTTGTTTATTGTAAGGTTTTAAAATTCCCCAGCAATGTATATTGTTGTAAGATATACGTTATTTTCAGAGTTTGTTCATTTTAGGTTTTAGTATGTAGCTAATTTATTACCTGCTGTTTTCTCTTTTCTTTTAGGGAATACCAGTATAAAAACTCTGAATTTTGCCATATTGGTAAATAAACAATTAAACAAGGGGGGAATAAGGTATTAATTATATTCTCCAGTTTCTTCGAGGGTGCAGCAGGCATATTAGATAGGTTTTGAAGTTGACCTTTTCCCATAGGTTATGTTTACTAGATTACTATGAGGCATATCTGTTAACTGAAATGGGAAAGTCTTGTCTTATATGTTTATTTGTTTATTTATTTAGTATTCTCAGTCATGTGAAGTATAGATGACCACTAACTGTATTATGGTCAGAGTTAAAGTTATAAGAATGATCTAATCTATATTTCTTTTAGTTTTTGTTTCTATAGATGAAACCAGATGGTGGTCGATTGTGCACTGGATATGCTGCACGGTACACAACATGAGGTAGTCTAAATTCGACCACTCCCTCCCTCCAATTCTATGGGTACGAGAGGCAGTGCCACATTAAATGCCTCTCTAGATGGGTAGAACAGGAGTGGGTAAGAGTCTTTAGAGGTGTATGTAGGTTGTAGATTTTTTCCTGTTGTCAAATGAATTAGGTATGCTGAAGAGAAAGTCTAGATCTGAGCTGATGCAATTGCATGGAGATCCCCGCACAGGTGCTGCTGACCAAGAAGCAGTGAACGGGCCTAGAGTTGAGGAGTCCTTTACCATGCATAAAGACCATGCCTCGGTGACACCGGTCACGTCAGTGACTTCTGTCACTCCTTGTGTTCTTAAATCCCTACAGGAACAAGCAAATCAACAAGGAATGGAGTGTGACATGCAGGGAGCCAGCTGACTGAGGAAGGGTGGATAAAGGGTGGTAAGCTTTCTCTGCCATGAGAGCTCTTCTTAATGATGGCCCAGGTAACATCTGTGAAAGACAATTGTCAGTGTGTGCTTTGGTGACACCAGGGTTCAGTACCCAGGTGGGCAGATTCACCCAGTCTTGTGAGACAAGTGCCTAGAACGAAGTGAGAAAAAACTGTAAAGAGTCCGTATAAACACCCTGCACCTGCTCTACCCATTTTTAGAGACTTCAAACTGATTATAGATGTATATTATGAGCACGTTGTATGCAAGTCTGTGCGTGTTGTGTACATTTCTCTCCAGGTTTGGTCAGAGGCATTCCAGTGCAGAAAACGGCATTATTGTTGAGAAGCACATGAAGGTGGTATGTAAAGAAAAATGTGTTTACAAAAAGTGTATATTTTATAGAAAAGTGGAAACTGGCAAATCGTGTACAAAATGTATGTTTTGTTATTCCAGATCTTAAATCAGAGCTATTAGCATATGGTCTCCAGTCAGGGGACTGATTGATCCTAAAGGACAAGCGAGAAAGAGGCATGAGTCAAGACTAGATTAGCTGATCCAGCTTCTCTCAACTATAGAAATTTTGATGGAGTTCGAAGGTAGGAGAACATGGATTCACGCCTCGCATTGCAGAAGGGTTGACCTACCAGAGCTGCACTGAGCATCTTGCTTGTATTTATCCTTTTCAAAAGACCTGTACAGTCACAGGCCATCATTGCTAAAACAGTTAGAAGAGAGGACTTAGAGAACCTTGAGACATGGGAAAGTCCAACTACAAAGGGTGAGGACTCGCCTAGGAGTCCTTGGTCACAAACCGGTGAAAAAAACCACTTCCCCTTTCCGCCCATGTTTCAACGTTCAGTTAGGCAGGTTTTCCGATAGATCTTTCTACCTCTCTTCCTAAGGGAACACAGTACCCTTAGAATTTAGAAATGGCAGAAATAAGTCTTTAGGGGGGACTGTTGAGGATAAAGAATTGAGTATCCAAAAATCCTTAATTCAGGCATTTCATAGACTCAGTTATATAGTTCAGTAGATGTAAACTAACACACATATTTGTGAATGCTTTTGTTTCTTACTAACATGTATATATGTATATTGCATATTCAGTGTATTTTCCTTAGGCACAGTATATACCAGCACATGTAATTGTAAAGATGGCTGCAATTTCCTGTTTTGCACCCAAGACAGATGGACAAAGGAAATTCCTGGAGTCTGGACTGACCAATTCAAGGAGGATGCGTAGATCTCTCTACGTCATGAAGCCCTGTCCTGCGATACTTGATTGGACTAAAACTTTTGTTTACACCCCCTTACTGCTCGGTCTAGAGTTTTTTCAAATAATAAAGATCACTTGGTCAGAGCCAGTCATGGAGATAGATGTAACTGACTTGCTGTCCAGTTATTGTTTATTCTCGTGTGCACACATGACAATTTATGATTTGAAACAGCAGCCAGATCCCGAGAGATCCTTTGAGTCTCATCATCATCATCGTCATTTTAACCTTGACAAGTTCACTCAGTGTTTGCTAGTATAATGGCTTAGTAACAATGAGTTTGAGTGTGCAATGCAGGCAGACGTGCTGCAAATATCTTTGCACTAGTGGGACAATACAGAAGTCCAACAGCCACGTTTAGGATGCCACTAAGTTCACTCAGTGTTTGCTAGTATAATGGCTTAGTAACAATGAGTTTGAGTGTGCAAAGGGCAGGAGGGTACAGTGGCAGGGTTGTGGGTCTCTGGGTAGAGGAAAAGAAGCCTGCCTTTCTATCCCTCCTAATGGGGAAATGCAGCGAGGAAATCCCTAACCTTAGCTACACAGACGCTGTCATCTTGTGTAGCTGTTAAACTCTGTTTTCACGGACCTGTCACCTATGGCTCTGACCCTGCCGGTATTAGCCCTTAAAAGGACTGATAGAAAGTGCTATCCCTATTCTGTACAGCGCTGTGTATAGAGCGTACACAGCAGTATCAGGAGATAGGCGCTGCGCCAGCGGTGACAGACACCAAGGACGCAGAAGAGATAATGGCGTCCGGACGGGCAGATACTCGTTTTTATAATGCAGGGACATGTGACATGGACATCCTATCACACATGCCGTTGCTTCTCTAGCTAAAAGTCCACTTAGCTGTGTGTGTGTGTCTGGGATTGGCTGACATGCTGGCCCGCCCCACTACACGCGCGCGCTTAGGGAAGGAAGACAAGGAAAAAAAAAAATGGCGAATGCCATTATCCATACAGCAGTGATTTCAATGCGCTGTTCCCGCACACTATACACTGAAATTTCATAATAGTGCGTCACAGAGTGACACACTATTACAGCGGAAAGCCAGCTAGTAATTAGCTGGTCTTTTTGCTGCTAGAACCGTTCTCGAACGTATCTAGAACTATCGAGCTTTAGCAAAAAGCTCGAGTTCTAGTTCTATCTAGAACAGCCCCCAAAATCACTCGAGCCGCGAACTGGAGAACCTCGAACCGCGAACCGCGCTCAACTCTAATCACAACGTCTTATTGTTCGTAAGTTTACAACTTGATTTGAGTGAATTTACTTTCTTTTAGTGCTGTAGGGGGTTAGGTACTTTTTCTAATCTGGCTGTCCTTTGTAGCCTTAATCTCCGGTGCATCTATTTTGTGATCACACCTCATCGATATTAAAAGTGGAAGGAACCTGTCTCTGGAAAAAGCTGAGGAGTTGTGACTATTGCAGCTGTGATGTTTAGCTGCATTGGAAGAGCTTGAAGTGTTTTTACTTTTTGTGTCTATTTTCCCTCTGTATCCTTTACCTTGTGTTGTATTATTGCAGTGGTGATACTATTGCTTTTGCCATCCTTCTCACTAGCCAAGGTGAGATCAGGGTGAGCGAAGGCCTGGTCACATGATGACAATGGGAGGAAGGATCCGTATAGAGACGTCAGGGAGCATAGAGTACAGCCTCAGGTGAGTTGGAGGAGGTGTCCCCTCTCCTCATCATCAGGGTCTTCCTATTTTAACATTGTTACATGTATGGAAAGTAGTAATCAAAGCAAAAGGTGGCTACTTTGAAGAACCTAGAATATAACACAGATTTTCAGTTGTTTCACACTTTAAGTATTTCATTCCACAGGTGTTAATTCATAGTTTTGATGCCTTCAATGTGAATGTACAATTTTCAGAGTCATGGAAATAAAGAAAACTGTTTGAATGAGAAGGTGTGTCCAAACTTTTGGTCTGTACTGTACGTTCAAGTGGAGTCCTTCCTTCCAGAAATCTGAAGCCATTTCTGTGACCCAGGTTCCCTAATTTTCTGTTTTATTTTATGTAATTGTATATGCTGTATTGTTTTGTTTCCATTTGTAACATATTTTGTACATTTTTATAAACACTGCCTACTTTTCAGATTACATATATAACATTTAATAGCGTATGGTTTCAGGATGTGGTTTATAGTTTAGGAGGAAAAAAGCTACCTGTAGTGTGTGTCCAACTGACCTGTATAAGTAGAAACCCTGATTCCAGCGATGTGTCACTTACTTGGCTGCTTGCTAAAGTTTTGATAAAAATCAATTTTATCTGCTTAAGATTCACCAGTTCTCAAAATGCTTCTCTGTGCATAACCCCACCCACATCACTGATTGGCTGCTGTGTACAATAAGCATAGACAGAAAGCTGCCAATCAGGGGTGAGGTGGGGTTATACAGAGCTGATGGAGATGGAGGATACATGGTTGCTGGTTTACTAGTTCTCTAGTGATAATCCCCTAATAATAATAATACTGTAATTTTATCAAAACAGCAAGCAGCTCAGTAAATGACACATCATTGGAATCAGAGTCCCTGCCTGTCACGGGTAACAGACAGTCCTGTGGTGTCCGGCAATAGAAAATCACAGCGTTTGGCTGTGCAAAATGGTCCCTGATTTTCTATTATTGCTGCTGTCAGTATTCAGTGTACTAGGTAGCTACTCTGCTGGGTTTTCATCCTTTTCCCTGTAGGACCCAGCAGAGCTCCCCTTCCCTTCTGCTGTTATTCATCTGTATATCCCCTTGGGTTTAAGTACATTTTCCCTGAATTTGTGCTGGTAAGAGTTCCTTCGCAAGCTCTGGATGCAAGCAGGTGGCTTGCACGCATCAGTAGGATTGCTTACTGATTACTGAGTCATCTAGAGATAAGTTGTATATTGTTTCCCCTTGTTTGTTATCCCTGTGTGTCCTTTAGTGCCTAGTGGGGTTGACGAAGAGCTCATCCCACCTAGGGTCCAGACCAATGTCAGGTATCCGGATTGGCTCATAGATGTGGAACCTATCTAAGGCTGTAAGGGAACCCAGGGCCCAGCGATAGATTTAGTCAGAAGTCACCATCTTCCCCTTTGCTATACACAGGGTTTCCGTTTCGCCATTCACTTGGTACTTCCCTGTACCTAATGTCACACTGTCTTTATATTATTCTCATTTTTAATTAAGGATAAACACTTAGTGACCGAATCCCATTAAATTCACAAAACCCCAGCATAGGCATCATAAATCTTACTTCCTCTCCACCAAGAGATAGGCCCCTTTCAGTTCTGGCTCTTCTACATGGCCTTCTTCCATAATCTAAACTGTAATAAAGGTTTGTGGGCAGAGATGAGGGAACCTGAATAGTAAAGTTCGAGGTTTGTACCAAATACAGGCTTTACGCAAAAAATCAGTGTTAAAGTTCGGAGTTCAGGTGCTTTATGTATCCTAACCACTCAATCTAGCATCGGTGTGCTCGGGTACACTCAGTGCTCGGCCCAGTGTGAGCCGCTTGCAGTGTGTGACTGGCTTTCACAGGGAGGTAAAAACATTGTTATAGGATGTATTGTGTACAAGGAAAAAACTCAGTCATCCCTCCCCCGGTAATAAATACTCTGTTTATGGCTGGATGAATGTGGGCGAAGACCCGAACTGCCCAATCAGTAACTTCAATCGGGTTCAGGACCAGTCCGGTTCCCGAACTGAACTTTATTACAACAATTATCCTTTGTAAAGGAATCAGTTTTATAACATAAAAAGCCCCATTTCTGCGGGAACCACTCCTGATTCATGAAGAGGTAAATGCCTCCTCATGAATCTGGAGCGTTTGACGAGTGGCATGTGCCTCCTTGTGCCATGCTAGAAATATTACTCCCATCAGACACTGGAGTGAGATTTATGGCATAGGGAACACCACAGCTCGTCATGAATTAAAGGAGCTGTGCTGTCACGCCCCCGTCCCACCTAAGCTCTGCCAATTTTAAAGTAAAAATTCCAAATCTTGGCACAACTTTCCAAAGTTTTGTGAGGTTTTTTGGCATAAAAGCTTTGATAATTTGGGAACAGAACGTCTTAACAACTTCCACATATCTAGGATGCAGTGTGAATAGATTTTCCCCTCACTATTTTGGTGTGAAATATCTACAGCTCTGCCTCAACTCCAGAGGTTCTGAGGCGAAATCATCACATCTAGACAATAGAGAAAGACAGGCATGAAGAATATATATTTTACAAGCATTTATTAACAAAACAACAAGATTTGAAAATGCAATTATACAGTTAGGTCCAGAAATATTTGGACAGTGACACAATTTTCGCGAGTTGGGCTCTGCATGCCACCACATTGGATTTGAAATGAAACCTCTACAACAGAATTCAAGTGCAGATTGTAACGTTTAATTTGAAGGTTTGAACAAAAATATCTGATAGAAATTGTAGGAATTTTACACATTTCTTTACAAACACTCCACATTTTAGGAGGTCAAAAGTAATTGGACAAATAAACCAAACCCAAACAAAATATTTTTATTTTCAATATTTTGTTGCAAATCCTTTGGAGGCAATCACTGCCTTAAGTCTGGAACCCATGGACATCACCAAACGCTGGGTTTCCTCCTTCTTAATGCTTTGCCAGGCCTTTACAGCCGCAGCCTTCAGGTCTTGCTTGTTTGTGGGTCTTTCCGTCTTAAGTCTGGATTTGAGCAAGTGAAATGCATGCTCAATTGGGTTAAGATCTGGTGATTGACTTGGCCATTGCAGAATGTTCCACTTTTTTGCACTCATGAACTCCTGGGTAGCTTTGGCTGTATGCTTGGGGTCATTGTCCATCTGTACTATGAAGCGCCGTCCGATCAACTTTGCGGCATTTGGCTGAATCTGGGCTGAAAGTATATCCCGCCGGTACACTTCAGAATTCATCCGGCTACTCTTGTCTGCTGTTATGTCATCAATAAACACAAGTGACCCAGTGCCATTGAAAGCCATGCATGCCCATGCCATCACGTTGCCTCCACCATGTTTTACAGAGGATGTGGTGTGCCTTGGATCATGTGCCGTTCCCTTTCTTCTCCAAACTTTTTTCTTCCCATCATTCTGGTACAGGTTGATCTTGGTCTCATCTGTCCATAGAATACTTTTCCAGAACTGAGCTGGCTTCATGAGGTGTTTTTCAGCAAATTTAACTCTGGCCTGTCTATTTTTGGAATTGATGAATGGTTTGCATCTAGATGTGAACCCTTTGTATTTACTTTCATGGAGTCTTCTCTTTACTGTTGACTTAGAGACAGATACACCTACTTCACTGAGAGTGTTCTGGACTTCAGTTGATGTTGTGAACGGGTTCTTCTTCACCAAAGAAAGTATGCGGCGATCATCCACCACTGTTGTCATCCGTGGACGCCCAGGCCTTTTAGAGTTCCCAAGCTCACCAGTCAATTCCTTTTTTCTCAGAATGTACCCGACTGTTGATTTTGCCACTCCAAGCATGTCTGCTATCTCTCTGATGGATTTTTTCTTTTTTTTCAGCCTCAGGATGTTCTGCTTCACCTCAATTGAGAGTTCCTTAGACCGCATGTTGTCTGGTCACAGCAACAGCTTCCAAATGCAAAACCACACACCTATAATCAACCCCAGACCTTTTAACTACTTCATTGATTACAGGTTAACGAGGGAGACGCCTTCAGAGTTAATTGCAGCCCTTAGAGTCCCTTGTCCAATTACTTTTGGTCCCTTGAAAAAGAGGAGGCTATGCATTACAGAGCTATGATTCCTAAACTCTTTCTCCGATTTGGATGTGAAAACTCTCATATTGCAGCTGGGAGTGTGCACTTTCAGCCCATATTATATATATAATTGTATTTCTGAACATGTTTCTGTAAACAGCTAAAATAACAAAACTTGTGTCACTGTCCAAATATTTCTGGACCTAACTGTATACAATGTGATATACTTCAGAGTTCCTATCTCCAATCTGGGGCTGCACTTTTTAGTAAATAAAGCAGTGGGCAACCTGAGATTAGTGAATTATCTAAATATAATCCAGTATCAAAAGCTTTCACAAATGTTCCTAAAGGCTCTCAAAAAGGCTAACAGTGTGTCAGCTAAAGAAGAAAATGAATATTCACTGCTCCCCACACCATAATCCCGCCCACCTCTAGGGAATGAAGCCAGCCCCAACCAAGAAGTAGGCGGTATTAACATAGGGAGCACCGAATATTCATTCTCTTTAATATTGGGTGCGCATGATTACTAAGCCGCCCGATTACTGCTATGACTGGGCGATCACGTGTGTCTACTATTAGACATTGAATATTCACTGCTCCCCAAACCCATAATCCCGGCTGTGGGGAGCAGTGAATATTCTGGCAGTTTACTGAAAGAAAATGTCCGTAGACCTTGAGAGCTAAGAAGACATTGTAGACAATCCGTTCCAAGCAAAGACTGAAGATTATTCCGAGATAGCAAAAGAGCAGATAAGAGGTTATGCGGCAGGATGACACACGCAGGTGTCTTGCAGAACAGCAGAATTAGCAACAGATGAAGAAGTGTTCCCCGAAAGGCATGTGGGGGCTTTTAAACGTTAGACAAAGGAAAGCTCATACTGCAGAGAAAGGCGTATACGTTGGAGAACAAAGAATAAATTGTAATGATACATCATGACATTATTTACGAACATTGCGGTAAAAACTTATTGTATTCCTATGGGCCTCCATGATACTTTTCACTAGTTCAGCCATGTCGTCATTGCTGACGTTTCTGATCCCTGAAGACGCCTCTACTTCACATAACTCTTCACACACTGACAACTCTATTGACAACTTAATTTCTTTATCACTTCAATATACCTGCTATTCATGACGACACATCACCATCTATCAACTGACGCAATTGTATTCTTCTATTCGATTTAACCTTTTTTGGACCTTTTCTTATACTTGCTAATTACACTGATGTCATCTCTATCTCCTCTCTGGGGGGAGAACTCTAGCCAGTGCATCTCATTAGCTGCAAAGTTAGTTTACTCAAGTCTTCCCAAGATGG
Organism: Anomaloglossus baeobatrachus; assembly: GCF_048569485.1. NCBI lineage: Eukaryota > Metazoa > Chordata > Amphibia > Anura > Aromobatidae > Anomaloglossus > Anomaloglossus baeobatrachus. Next base: position 1,226,096 of record NW_027441798.1, on the reverse strand, counting down.
CTGTGAGATACAACATGGCTACTCAGCATATTATGGCTGACTATTCTCTACCACTTACGTCTGCGTGTAACTGGGGGCACATGGCAGTAATGTCATGCGCTTCTCCGCTTACATGGTGAAGTCACTTGCCAGCATCAGATGAGAACACTGTGCAGAGGGATGTGGAGTATAATCTATTCTTATGTGTGCAGCGTGATGTGGAAATATATACCAGCATGGACCCATCATGAGGGCTATATATACAAGAATGGGGACATATATACTAGGACAAGAATCATATATACCAGGATGGGGATGATATATACCAGGATGGGATAAATATGGGCAACATACAGTATATACCAGGATGGATACACAGTATACACAAGGATGGGAGACACATCAACAGTACCTGTAAGGGGTAAGGGGCATGGGGCCCAGGGTGGGTGACATCAGTACAGAATTAGGGGATTTTATCCCAGTAACAGTGTCAGCAGCAGATCCCCCCCCCATAACAGTGCGTGATGACCACATTTTTTGTGTCAATCTTTTTCCCTATATTCCTCCTTCAAAACCTAGGTGTGTCTTATGGTCCATAAAATACAATAAGTTTAAAAATAAATAAAATGGTTCTTTTCCTCACAAATCCTTACTTGAGCAATTGTAGCCAATTTTTTTTATAAAACCCTTTGAATTATAGTACATCATGATGGCTTCTCCTGTGTGACTGATCGGACAACAGGATCTGATTAGTCTTAAAACCATTTGGCAAATTCTGAAAGTAAAAATGGCTGTTCCGCTCTGTTGGTTTTCTGATGGTTGGCAAAACTTGATTTACCAGTTAAACATTTCAATTATTCATAACATGAAAAAGGTTCCCTTCCCTGTGCGGCTTCTTCACATGTTTAACAAGACCTGATTTTCTAGTAAAACATTGCCCACATTCTGAACATGAAAATCGCTTCTCTCTTGTGTGAGATCTTTGATGCCTAACAAGATGTTCTTTCCGAGTAAAATATTTACCACATTCTGAACATAAAAACGGCTTCTCTCTTGTGTGAGATCTTTGATGCCTAACAAGCTGTGATTTCTCAATAAAACATTTCCCACATTCTGAACATGAAAATGGCTTCTCCCCTGTGTGAGATCTTTGATGCCTAACAAGAACTGATTTCTCAATAAAACATTTCCCACATTCTGAACATGAAAATGGCTTCTCCCCGGTGTGAATTTTATGATGTTTAACAAAACGTGATTTACTAGTAAAACATTGCCCACATTTTGAACATGAAAATGGCTTCTCCCCTGTGTGAGATCTTTGATGCACAACAAGAACTGATTTCTGAATAAAACATTTCCCACATTCTGAACATGAAAATGGCTTCTCCCCTGTGTGAGATCTTTGATGCACAACAAGAACTGATTTATGACTAAAACATTTCCCACATTCTGAACATGAAAATGGCTTCTCCCCTGTGTGAGATCTTTGATGCACAACAAGAACTGATTTATGAATAAAACATTTCCCACATTCTGAACATGAAAATGGCTTCGCCCCTGTGTGAGATCTTTGATGCACAACAAGAACTGATTTCTGAATAAAACATTTCCCACATTCTAAACATGAAAATGGCTTCTCTCCTGTGTGAGATCTTTGATGCTCAACAAGGTCTGATTTCCGACTAAAACATTTCCCACACTCTGAACATGGAAATGGTTTCTCCCCTGTGTGAAGTTTCTGATGTCTAACAAACTCAGATTTCCAAATAAAACATTTTCCACATTCTGAACATGAAAATGGCTTCTCTCCTGTGTGAGATCTTTGATGCACAACAAGATGTGATTTCTGACTAAAACATTTCCCACACTCTGAACATGAAAATGGTTTCTCCCCGGTGTGCAGTTTCTGATGTCTAACAAGGTATGATTTCTGAATAAAACATTTCCCACACTCTGAACATGAAAATGGCTTCTCCCCTGTGTGAGATCTTTGATGACAAACAAGTTCTGATTTCTGAATAAAACATTTCCCACACTCTGAACATGATAATGGCTTCTCCCCTGTGTGATTTTTCTGATGTCTAACAAGGTCTGATTTCTGAATAAAACATTTCCCACACTCTGAACATGAAAATGGCTTCTCACCTGTGTGAGATCTTTGATGCACAACAAGATTTGATTTCAGAATAAAACATCTCCCACACTCTGAACATGAAAATAGCTTCTCCCCTGTGTGAGTTTTTTCATGGATATTAAGATATGATTTCCTGGTAAAACATTTCCCACATTTTGAACATGAAAATGGTTTCTCCCTTCTAGGAGCAGTTTCGTATTCCACATCCCTTCTGTAACTTTTATTTTGCTTACAATTCTGTGATAAATCGGAATTTTGGACTTGTTTTAAAAGATCAGATGATAGAGATTTCCTAGGAAGGACTGAAGGTATATCTGGGACAACAGCATGCTCTTCATATATATCATGTGGGATACTTTCATCATCTGTTATAAATTCTGAAGATAGAGATCCATCTGAACTCCCAATACAGTCATCTGCTAAAAATAAACACAAAGTTATTAATTTTTAATGATATTATCTTGAAAGTACATTTAATTTTTTTAAACCATAACAGAAATTAAATTAGGGAAACATTTATTCTGAATCTGTTGTCCAATATCGAGATCTAAAGGCCCCTTTACAAGCTACGATTTATCTGACGATATGTCGTCGGGATCACGGTTTTTGTGACGCACTTCCATCGTCTTTAACAACGTCGTTGCGTGTGACACCTACGTGCGACTCTGAACGATCTTAAAAATAGCGAAAATCGTTGATCGTTGACACGACGTTCAGTTTCAAAATATTGTTCGTTGTTTGGAACGCAGCACACATATTGTTACGTTTGACACCCTGCCAACAACGAACAACATCCACATGACCACCTTGATCAAACAATATCTCGCTGAACGATGTAGCGTCGTTTGTGAGATGGGTACGTGTAACCGCTACAAAATGACTTATGAGCGATCTCGGCAAATCGTAGCTCTGGGCGTGTCACGTCGCTAACGAGATCACTAGCGATATCGTTGTGTAAAGCGGCCTTAAGAGTTACATCTTTGTTAATTCGGCTCTCCCATTCCTAGCACCAATTCTCTGGAATGTGCTACAGTAAATAATCTGATTGATTATCACAATGCAGGATAATGAGGGATAGGGGGCTCCTATACTGTCCCTCACACTAGGGGACCTCAAGCTATTCCTAACCTCTGGATTACCCCTGAAGATGGAGATGCCGGAGTCTCGTGCATTACTAGTCTCCTGACTAGATCTAATCTGTAAGCCCCAAGGGAAGGAAGGGGCAGGATTATGATGGAAATACAGATTAAGACAGACGGGAATCATTGCAAACTCACAAAAATAAACAGTGAGAGGCTGAGGAGATAAGCAAGAGCAGGAAGGCAGCAACAAAAATGACAACAAGGGTTAACACCACAACAGCTCACAGTAATAATGCACAAAAAACACCCATAAATCTGGATCACAACACCTCACCAGATCAGTATAGGTAAACGATAGCTGGCATTAATGAAATAGTCCAGCCAGCATATACAGAACGGGAGCAAATAATACTTTCTCCTCTACAGCATGTGATCACAGACATTAACAAGCAGCCCAGTAGAGAATAACTCTTACTAGCCTGCCCAAGCCTGTGGTTTGATGCCTGCGTTTCCCTGCGCTGCTCACAGACAGTAGAGAAATTAACATGCAAAGTACCAAAGTCTATCATTTCAACAGATCCTGACGCTGCCATGACAGTTGGCAAAACCTGCAAACATCTCCTTGAAACATTGATCCAGAATATAGACAATTTCAAAGAGGTTTTTTTCGAAGACGAAAATAAAATAAAGACAGATGCTGAAAACTCAACTGGTTTGTCTGGGACTGTAATGCTGATGGCCTATCCTAAAGCCTGCTTTACACGAGTCGATCTATCGTGCGATAGCACGAGCGATCGTACCCGCCCCCGTCGTTTTTGCATAACGGGCAAATCGCTGCCCGTGGCGCACAAACTCGTTTAATCCCCGTCACACGCACTTACCTTCTGGACGACCTCGCTGTGGGCGACGAACGGCCACTTCCTGAAGTGGGAGGGACGTTCGGCGTCACAGCGACGTCACACGGCAGCCGGCCAATAGAAGCGGAGGGGTGGAGATGAGCGGGATGTAAACATCCCGCCCACCTCCTTCCTTCCATTAAGCTGGCGGGTGCTGTGGGACGCAGCTAAGCTGTGTTCATCATTCCTGTGGTGTCACACGGATCAACGTGTGATGCCACGGAAACGATGAACAACCTGCACCCATGAAAATAAACGATATTATGAAAGTTAACGACGAGTACACGACTCACGATTTGTAAGCAATACTGCGTCGCTCTGAGGTGTCACACGAGACGCCGTCGTGCGCTATGCCGGATGTGCCTCACGAAAACCGTGACCCCGACGACATATCGCACGATATATTGTCTCGTGTAAAGCCCGCATTAGGCTTTGTAACCAAAGCAGGTAGCAGGGTCTTGCAGCCTGTACACATAAACATTAGGGTTCAAATTCATCAAGACCAGTGATGTACACTGAAAAATGATGCCAGGGACTGGAGTGAGATTTCTGGCATAGGAAACATTGCAGTTTGTTATGAATTAGAGAAGCGGTGGCATCACACCCTTGGTCTGGCCAAGTTCTGCCCATTTTGGCAAAGCTGGTTAAAACTGGCGTGAACACACACACCAGCCTTTGGTCACATGATGTGATGTAAAAAAGGTCCTTAATCAGTCCTATAATTGGCATATAAACACTGGGGCCATTAGGATTATGGGGGCCCTGTGAAATTGTTCAGTTTGCTCTCCCTTTCCCCCCAATACCAGTCCGGCATGCCAGCCTGTGTCCTGTTCAGTTCATTTAGACTCCTGCAATTATTATTTGAAATCATCAAAGGTCCTTAAACCATCAACCTTAGAATACAACTGATGGAGTCCATAAGAGAGTGGGGTTCCTCAGAAATTTAGCAGTTTGATTCCTCCCAACTCCTGACTGTAACTAGGGCTTATTCTTGGAGTAGGGCTTATATTTCAAACAGTCTCGAAAAATCCCATAAAATCATGTTAGGGCTTATTTTCGGTGTAGGTCTTATTTTCAGGGAAACAGGGTATTCATGAACACTCTGCAGGTCTTTGAGTTGCCTTCATAATGACATAGAGAAGACACTAGAAGCAAACAGCAGAAGAAGGAGAAGCAAAGAAAATACAGCTGAAAAAAAAATCCAGAGCAGAAAATCTAAAAATGTAAACACAAAATTAGTGCAGAAAGCACATGAGTAGATATCTCTTACTGGATAGAGATGGAGGAAACACATCCTGAGGAACATCGGGATCTTCTTGTTTACAGTCCTGTGGGAGAAGAGGACGGGGACATCTCTCTGGTGTTGTCCTCTTACTGGATAGACCTGGAGGAGACACATACAGGGACTGAATTCATTCCTTACATACAGATAATTATAGGCCGTGTGTATTTAGTCCTGTCTATTACCTGGTGATGTGAGGGGCTGGGGAACCTCCATCATGACGTCCTTGTACAGATCTTTGTGTCCTTCTAAATACTCCCACTCCTCCATGGAGAAATAGATGGTGACGTCCTGACACCTTATAGGAACCTGACACATACAATGATACCGTCACCCCCCGATCCCTTCATAGCGTTACTGTATAATGTCCCAGCATTCCCAGCAGTGTCACCTCTCCAGTCAGCAGCTCAATCATCTTGTAGGTGAGTTCTAGGATCTTCTGGTCATTGATGTCCTCATGTATCGGGGGGTGAGGTGGAGGCCCCGTGATTGGGCTCAGGGGTCTTCCCCATCCCTCAGACACAGGGGCCTGACAGCGCTCACTAGAGGTCTTCTTCACTACTGTGTAATCCTGGTTATGGAGAGACACAGTAATAAATCTCACTACAGACATTTCCAGAGTCCTCACCTCTCCAGTTCTGTCCATCTGTTATTCCCATAGATAAGAATGATGTAATGTGACGTCATCAGAATCTCTCACCTCTCCAGTAAGCCGGAAGAGGATCTCTAGGGTGAGGTGTAATATCCTCTCTGCCATCTTGTCCCTGTCGATATCCATCCTTGATGGGTCAATCAGGAGGATTCTCTTATATAGAAGATCTCCACTGAGAGGATCCGATATTGTAGGGACCTGAATGGGGAGAAGATGACGATGTAACATCATAAAGAATCCGGTGTAATAATACAATTTTTGGAGATAACCGTTCACTAGATAGGGATGATTGCCGCGCTGCCATGAGAAGTCCAGACTCAGCTGACTCATTACAGTGAATGGATCTCTAGGGGGTTTCATCTGAATCATGTCATTTGAAGAATTACATGTAGACCTGTCATGCTAATAGGTTGAGGAGAAGGGACGTAGCCTCACTGCGCCCTGAACCAGGCTTATCCCGAGGGGCATGATTAAGTGCCTACCCAGTCATCACCAGAGCCTCTGAGGTTGGAGTTTGCTGACAGTAGGCACCAGTTACCAATGAGTTCCACCAAGAGGCTGTGCATCATGAGAAAGATGGGGTAGGAACCACTGTGCTAGAGAAGAACAGGAAGGATAAACCCTGTCACTTACTCTGAGCAACCCTGAGCTCCCCGATGTCTCAAGACAGGTTCTTTCACGTCGTGTGACAATCACGTGTCTTACCCTAACCACAACCGTGTCTAGTGAGCAGGGCTGGAGGAACACTAGTCCTCCTTTATGATAATGACACAAAAGGAAAAAGAAACTGCATTCCCAAACAAGTGGTAAAAAAGAGGGATGGAAGAGAAATGAATAAAAAGGGAGATGATCAATAGGAAGACACCAAAAAAATTTTCCAAGCAGCAACCTCCAGGATCAAATTAAAAAAAAAATTCTCTTTCCATGGCTCTCACCTCCATGCCAGCACCATGGAAAAGCAAGTTATCCCTGGCAACTACTGAGGTAAAGTGGTGAGAACTTATACCAGGAGGGAGTGCAAAAATCAGAACAGCTGAGACAACTCAGGATGGTAAGCCAAGAAAGACACAAGGGTCCGCTTAACCCTAGCAGCACCAGCACAAGGATCGTCTGCACAGCTAAGTGGAAAACAAAGCAGATCCAAGTAGTGCTGGCTTGCGCGGTGACCTTCTGACCCATGGGATAGGGGCGACCTCTCTCTGTCCGATAACCTGGTGTCGAAACCCTGATGTAAGTGTTCAGTGTAGAGAATGGGATAAATGTGATCCAAAAGTCACAGACAGATGGAGAAGTCACATCTATGATCAGCTCTAATCCTGCTGTGGCGCCCCTGAGGCTTCAGGCGCCACAGGGTACTGCACCTCAATTAAGGTGTAGTACTTATCCTGGGTCCAAGGAGGGTCGGTACCGGTATCACCAACACACATACACACAGTTACAATGGGTTGCCCTCCCCAATGGGGACCGTACCAGTGTCGGGTCACAGTAGGGGGGTCACTACAGCGGTTGGGTTTACAGGACACCACCGCACCAGGGGCTCCCCGATCCACAGGAGCTGGGACCCAGGGTCAGGGAAAAGCAACCACCAGGGGGAATCAGGAGCAAACAGTGGGAAGAGCAGGTTGACCTAGTGAGAGTAGTGAACCAGCCGGTGGCAGTGGCTGGAGGCAACAGCTTGGAACACACAACACAACTACAAAGGAGGGAACAGCTCTAGACACAGAGCAGAGCGGATGTGCCACGAGGCAGCTCTGTGGGCCAAGGCGTTTGGACACGGGCGCTGGGGAGAAGCAGGTGGCTACTTCCACAGGACCCGCGCTGTCGGGGTACGGAACCCTACGGCAGATATACTTCACGTTGCCTACCAACTCTGCAACGGTCACAGGAATGGCTAGAAGAGTCACCGGACCTGTCCCACCGAGTCTGCAGCCAAATAGCATATAGGATCCGGGGTTTAGGTCTTGGACAAGCCCCACATCGGAACCGCACTATCAGCATACAGAATGGGACACTTTACTGACACCGAAATCCCCAAGTGATTCACGCCACGGGGATCCAATACTTAGCGCAGCAAAGGAGGAAGGGCTCATAGACTGACATACACCAGATCTGACCTTCCACAGAATCGTTATTGGCTGGAGTCCATCGTGGCGGAGAATGGTACTCTGGGGCAGCACCTGAACTACCAGTGAGTAAAAGACCTGGAACCGCAGCCCCTGTCTCTGCTTCTCCTTTTACGGCGCCAACGGGGACCACCACCACCCCCGTCCGTCTTCAGTCATCCTCCCTGAGGTAACCCCACTCTGCCTGTGATGAGCGACACCTTCCAAGCGGCGACCTTCACCACCAGCCCAGGAGAGGATAAAACAAGACTGAGCACAAGATATTCACAGCCATCGACACATTCTAGGGAGATTTTATAGCACCTTCTCTCCATCTACCTGATGATCCTGAGGAACATCGGGATCTTCTTGTTTACAGTCCCGTGGGAGAAGAGAACGGGGACATCCCTCTGGTGTTGTCCTCTTACTGGATAGAACTGGAGGAGACACATACAGGGACTGAATTCATTCATTACATACAGATAATTATAGGCTGTGTGTATTTAGTCCTGTCTATTACCTGGTGATGTGAGCGGCTGGGGAACCTCCATCATGACGTCCTTGTACAGATCTTTGTGTCCTTCTAAATACTTCCACTCCTCCATGGAGAAATAGACGGTGACGTCCGGACACCTTATAGGAACCTGACACATACAATGATACCGTCACCCTCCGATCCCTTCATAGCGTTACTGTATAATGTCCCAGCATTCCCAGCAGTGTCACCTCTCCAGTCAGCAGCTCAATCATCTTGTAGGTGAGTTCTAGGATCTTCTGGTCATTGATGTCCTCATGTATCGGGGGGTGAGGTGGAGGCCCCATGATTGGGCTCAGGGGTCTTCCCCATCTCTCAGACACAGGGGCCTGACAGCGCTCACTAGAGGTCTTCTTCACTACTGTGTAATCCTGGTTATGGAGAGACACAGTAATAAATCTCACTCCAGACATTTCCAGAGTGCTCACCTCTCCAGTTCTGTCCATCTGTTATTCCCATAATAATAATATAATAATAATCTTTATTTCTATAGCGCCAACATTTTCTGCAGCGCTTTACAATTCGGGAGGATCATATACAAACAAGTAACAGTTATAGAAATACAATATTTAGAGGAAAAAAAAACAAAAAACACAACCCTGCTCGTGAGAGCTTACAATCTACAATGAGATGGAGGGGAGGGGCAAGGTACAAGTGCTTATTTACAATGACAATCCAGCCATGTCACGGAAATGGGGGCTAGACAGTGGTTTTCTCGACCAGTGGGCCCAAGCCTTGAGTTGCCTTTGGGTGCTATGGAGTTTGATGTGGAGTTATGTTGTGAGAAGTTCTAGAGGGACTATGTGAATTGAATTTGATTAGGGAGTGTGATAGGCCGCCCTAAAAAGATGCGTCTTTAGGGTGCGTTTGAAGCTGAGTAAGTTGTGATTTGTCCTAACTTCTTGGGGTAGAGCGTTCCAGAGGGTTGGTGCAGCTCGGAAGAAGTCTTGGATCCGGGAGTGGGAGGTTCGAATTAGTGTGGATGTTAGTCGATAATCGCTTGCAGAGCGTAGAGAACGGGTGGGGTGATAGACAGAGAGGAGGGTGGAGATGTAGGGGGGTGTCGCACTGTGGAGAGCTTTGTGGGTGAGAACAAGCAGTTTGAATTGGATCCTGTGATATATGGGCAGCCAGTGCAATGACTGGCAGAGAGCAGAGGCATCCGAGTAGCGGTTAGCAAGATAGGTGACCCTGGCTGCTGCATTAAGGATGGACTGTAGAGGAGAGAGTCTAGTTAGGGGGAGACCAATTAATAGAGAGTTACAGTAGTCAAGGCGAGAGTGGATCAGGGCCACGGTGAGGGTTTTTGTCGTTTCCATAGTGAGAAAGGGGCGGATTCTAGAGATGTTCTTGAGGTTCAAGCGGCAGGAGCGGGCAAGAGATTGTATGTGGGAGGTGAAGGAGAGATCAGTGTCAAGTATAACACCCAGACAGCGGGGCCTGCTGCCTAGGACTTATCGTTGTGTGCCACACACAGAGAGGGAGATATCAGGTTTAGGAAGGTTGGAGGATGGAGGAAAAAGCAGAAGTTCAGTTTTTGAAAGGTTAAGTTTTAGATAGAGAGCAGACATGACATTGCAAACTGCAGTCAGGCAGTCACTTGTGTTCTGTAGTACAGCGGGGGTGAGCTCAGGGGATGAGGTGTATAGCTGTGTGTCATCAGCATAAAGATAGTACTGAAAGCCAAATCTGCTGATGGTCATTCCAATTGGGGCAGTGTAGAGGGAGAAAAGAAGAGGGCCGAGGACTGAACCTTGAGGGACCCCAACAGTGAGAGGGAGAGGAGAAGATGTGGAGCCAGCAAATGATACACTGAATGAACGACCAGAAAGATAGGAAGAGAACCAGGAGAGCACAGTGTCCTTTAGGCCGATAGAATGGAGCATAGAGAGAAGAAGACTGTGGTCAACAGTGTCGAAGGCAGCAGAAAGGTCAAGAAGAATAAGCAGAGAGTGGTCACCGTTACGTTTTGCTGTCAATAGGTCATTGGTCACTTTGACAAGGGCAGTTTCTATTGAGTGTAAAGGGCGGAAGCCAGACTGTAAAGGATCTAGAAGAGAGTGAGTGGAAAGGTAGCGGATGAGGCGAGAGTAGACCAGGCGCTCCAAGAGTTTAGAGATGGAGGGGAGATTGGAGACTGGTCTGTAGTTGCTTGTGCAGGACGGATCAAGAAAAAAGGTTTTTTTAATAATGGAGTAATGATAGAGTGTTTGAGGGAGCAGGGGAAGATACCTGAAGAGAGAGAGAGATTGAAGATTTTAGTTAGGTGAGTGGTGACAACCGGAGAGAGGGACTGGAGTAGAGGTGTGGGGAAGGGATCAGTAGGGCAAGTGGTAGGACGAGAGGAGGATAGGAGCCTGGAGACTTCCTCCTCTGTGACTGGGTCAAATGTGGAAAGTGTGCTGGATGGGATATGGGGAGGGATGGGATTCACAGTACTTGGTGGCTGGGAGCTGATCTCTTGGCAGATGTTTTCTATTTTCTCTGTGAAATACGAGGCCAGGTCATCAGCATGAAGGGCTGTGACAGGGGTCTGTACTTTGGGACTGAGGAGGGAGTGAAAGGTGTCAAAGAGCTTTTTTGGACTGTTGTCAAGTGAGGAAATAAGGGTGGTGAAGTAGATCTGTTTGGCGAGGTGAATGGAAGAGTTGTAGGTCGTTAACATGAACATGTAGTGGATGAAGTTTTCTGGTGTGCGGTTTTTCCTCCATAGGCGTTCGGCACTCCTGGAGCATCGCTGAAGAAATAGAGTTTGGGAAGTGAGCCAGGGCTGTTTTACTCTGTGTTTGGTCTTTCTGAAGGTGAGGGGCGCTACTTGGTCTAGGGTACTTGTGAGTGTGTCATTGTAGTGCTTTACAGCCAGATCAGGACAGGAAAGTGAGGAGATAGGGGACAGGGATGCGTGTAAAGAGTCTGAAAGTGTCTGAGAATCGATGGCCTGTAGGTTTCTGAATGTGTGATTGGTGGGAGTGTGCTGGGATGGGCAAGGGTTTGTGAGTTTGAAGGAGAGGATGTTGTGGTCAGAGAGGGGAAGAGGTGAGTTGTCAAAGTCAGAGATTGAGCAGAGGCGGATAAAGACCAGGTCAAGGGTGTTACCATCTTTATGTGTCTCAGAGGATGAGAGTTGTGAGAGGCCAAGGGAGGTGGTGAGAGATAGAAGCTGGGAAGCAGATGGGGAGGAGGGGCTGTTTATGGGGATGTTAAAGTCTACTAGGATAAGGGTTGGTAACTCCGAGGACATGAAGTGCGGCAGCCAGGCTGAAAAGTGGTCAAGGAACTGGGTGGGTGAGCCTGGTGGACGGTATATGACAGCTACTCTGAGGGGAATGGGATGGAAGAGCCTGATGGTGTGAACCTCAAAGGATGGGAATGAGAGTGATGGAGTTGGGGGGATGACCTGAAAAGTGCACTGTGGGGACAGGAGTAAACCGACTCCACCACCATGTCTGTTTCCAGGTCTTGGTGAATGGGAAAAGTGTAAACCACCATGAGAAATGGCGGCAGGGGAAGCAGTGTCAGAATCCTGAATCCAGGTTTCAGTGAGGGCTAGTAGATTAAGAGAGTTATTGAGAAAGAGATTGTGGATGTAAGGAAGCGTGTTACATATGGACCGTGGATTCCAGAGAGCACAATTAAAAGAGGGAAGTGAGGGTGTACAACTAATGTTAATAAGGTTATCAGGGTTTCTATGGGAGGTGGGGGAGGGGGTAAAGTTAGCATGGGGTGGCCCGGGATTGGGAGAGATATCACCTGAAAGAAGTAGGAGTAGAAGGAGAAAGATCAGATGGTTTTTGGACTTGTGGCATGGCTTTTTGTGTAAGTCCCTGGAGCTTGATTGAATGAGATTATTCAGATAGGTGAAAAGAGCCTGGGAGCCATACATAGGAGAGGGGAGGAGAGAGGGACTGATGTGGATGAGTGGTGATGGAGGGGGCACAGGGCGGTGAAAGTGGACAGTAAAAGCATATAGAATGATAAGAGATATAAATAATAGTCATGGTTAAAACAGACGGTGTCAAAGATTAGTTTACCTGACTCCTGCCCTGACTAACTGCCATTGAAATAACTGCCAGGCACTTCGCAATGATGGCACTTAGCAAGAGATGGCACCCCTCATGCAGGCACCCCTTAAGAAGCACACAAATATATAGGGCTGACAAGAGGAATAGGTAAGGGGAATTGTGGGAGGCCAGCTTGTAAGGGGAAATTAACAAATGCTGATCACACCAGGGAATGATGAAAAAATTAAAGGAAACAGGACACTTCACCCCCACCTGGACTCTAGTCTACAGAATATCACACCTTCCACCATCAGATAAGATTTACAAAGAGGAAGATACAGTCATACATCAGTGAGTATTAAACATAATGTAAAGATGTCATAGCTAGAGTTGAGCGCGGTTCGTGGTTCGTGGTTCTCCAGTTCTAGGCTCGAGTGATTTTGGGGCATGTTCTAGATCGAACTAGAACTCGAGCTTTTTGCAAAAGCTCGATAGTTCTAGAAACGTTCGAGAACGGTTCTAGCAGCCAAAAAACAGCTAAATCATAGCTTGGTTTCTGCTGTAATAGTGTAAGTCACTCTGTGAATCACACTATTATGACATTTCAGTGTATAGTGTGCGTGAACAGCGCCTTCAGATCACTGCTGTTTCTATAATGGCGATCGCCATTTTTTTTTTTTTTTTTCTTGTCTTCCTTCCCTAAGCGCGCGCGTCTTGTGGGGCGGGCCAGCATGTCAGCCAATCACAGACACACACACAGCTAAGTGGACTTTGAGCCAGAGAAGCAACGGCATGTGTGATAGGATCTGCATGTCACATGTCCCTGCATTATAAAACCGGACATTTTCTTCACGAACGCCATTATCTGCCTTCTGCGTCTTTGGTGTCAGACATCAGTGTCGCAGCTCCGTCCTCCTGAGTCCTATAGCCGATACAGCTGTATGCGCTGCATACACAGCGTTAGACAGCTTAGGGAGAGCACTTTCTAGCAGTCCTTTTAAGGGCTCAAAGCGGCAGGGTCAGAGAGCCATAGGTGACAGGTCCTGCAAACAGCAACAGCGTCTGTGTAGCCCAGGTCAGGGATTTCCTCCCTGCATTTCACCATTAGGAGGGAATAGAAAGGCAGGCTTCCATTCCTCTACCCAGAGCACCACAATCCTGCCACTGTACCCTCTTGTCCTCTGCACACTCCAACTCATTCTAACTAAGCCATTATACTAGCAAACACTCAGTGTACCTAGTGGCATCCTATCTGTGGCTATTGGACTTTGCTATAGTCCCACTAGTGCAAAGACATTTGCAGAGCACGTCTGCCTGCATTGCACACTACAACTTTTTTAAACAAAGAAATTTTACTATCAAACACTCAGTGTACCTAGTGGCATCCTATACGTGGCTATTGGACTTTGCTATAGTCCCACTAGTGCAAAGACATTAGCAGAGCACATCTGCCTGCATTGCACACTCCAACTTTTTTAAACTAAGCAATTTTACTAGCAAACACTCAGTGTACCTAGTGGCATCCTAAAGGTGGCTATTGGACTTTGCTATAGTCCCACTAGTGCAAAGACATTTGCAGAGCACGTCTGCCTGCATTGCACACTACAACTCATTGTTACTAAGCCATTATACTAGCAAACACTCAGTGTACCTAGTGGCATCCTATACGTGGCTATTGGACTTTGCTATAGTCCCACTAGTGCAAAGACATTTGCAGAGCACATCTGCCTGCATTGCACACTCCAACTTTTTTAAACTAAGCAATTTTACTAGCAAACACTCAGTGTACCTAGTGGCATCCTAAAAGTGGCTATTGGACTTTGCTATAGTCCCACTAGTGCAAAGACATTAGCAGAGCACATCTGCCTGCATTGCACACTCCAACTTTTTTAAACTAAGCAATTTTACTAGCAAACACTCAGTGTACCTAGTGGCATCCTATACGTGGCTATTGGACTTTGCTATAGTCCCACTAGTGCAAAGACATTTGCAGAGCACGTCTGCCTGCATTGCACACTACAACTCATTGTTACTAAGCCATTATACTAGCAAACACTCAGTGTACCTAGTGGCATCCTAAAGGTGGCTATTGGACTTTGCTATAGTCCCACTAGTGCAAAGACATTAGCAGAGCACATCTGCCTGCATTGCACACTCCAACTTTTTTAAACTAAGAAATTTTACTAGCAAACACTCAGTGTACCTAGTGGCATCCTAAACGTGGCTATTGGACTTTGCTATAGTCCCACTAGTGCAAAGACATTTGCAGAGCACATCTGCCTGCATTGCACACTACAACTCATTGTTACTAAGCCATTATACTAGCAAACACTCAGTGTACCTAGTGGCATCCTATACGTGGCTATTGGACTTTGCTATAGTCCCACTAGTGCAAAGACATTTGCAGAGCACATCTGCCTGCATTGCACACTCCAACTTTTTTAAACTAAGCAATTTTACTAGCAAACACTCAGTGTACCTAGTGGCATCCTAAAAGTGGCTATTGGACTTTGCTATAGTCCCACTAGTGCAAAGACATTAGCAGAGCACATCTGCCTGCATTGCACACTCCAACTTTTTTAAACTAAGCAATTTTACTAGCAAACACTCAGTGTACCTAGTGGCATCCTATACGTGGCTATTGGACTTTGCTATAGTCCCACTAGTGCAAAGACATTAGCAGAGCACATCTGCCTGCATTGCACACTCCAACTTTTTTAAACTAAGCAATTTTACTAGCAAACACTCAGTGTACCTAGTGGCATCCTATACGTGGCTATTGGACTTTGCTATAGTCCCACTAGTGCAAAGACATTAGCAGAGCACATCTGCCTGCATTGCACACTCCAACTTTTTTAAACTAAGCAATTTTACTAGCAAACACTCAGTGTACCTAGTGGCATCCTAAAGGTGGCTATTGGACTTTGCTATAGTCCCACTAGTGCAAAGACATTTGCAGAGCACGTCTGCCTGCATTGCACACTACAACTCATTGTTACTAAGCCATTATACTAGCAAACACTCACTGTACCTAGTTGTATCCTAAACGTGGCTTTTGTACTTTTGTCTATTCACAGTATTGGAACGTTATTTGCAGCACGTCTGCCTGCATTGCACACTCTAACTTTTTTAAACTCAGCCATTATACTAGCAAACACTCACTGTACCTAGTTGTATCCTAAACGTGGCTATTGTACTTTTGTCAATTCACAGTATTGGAACGTTATTTGCAGCACGTCTGCCTGCATTGCACACTCTAACTTTTTTAAACTCAGCCATTATACTAGCAAACACTCACTGTACCTAGTTGTATCCTAAACGTGGCTATTGTACTTTTGTCAATTCACAGTATTGGAACGTTATTTGCAGCACATCTGCCTGCATTGCACACTCTAACTTTTGTAAACTCAGCCATTATACTAGCAAACACTCACTGTACCTAGTTGTATCCTAAACGTGGCTATTGTACTTTTGTCAATTCACAGTATTGGAACGTTATTTGCAGCACGTCTGCCTGCATTGCACACTCTAACTTTTTTAAACTCAGCCATTATACTAGCAAACACACAGTGTACCTAGTTGTATCCTAAACGTGGCTTTTGTACTTTTGTCTATTCACAGTATTGGAACGTTATTTGCAGCACGTCTGCCTGCATTGCACACTCTAACTTTTTTAAACTCAGCCATTATACTAGCAAACACTCACTGTACCAAGTTGTATCCTAAACGTGGCTATTGTACTTTTGTCAATTCACAGTATTGGAACGTTATTTGCAGCACGTCTGCCTGCATTGCACACTCTAACTTTTTTAAACTCAGCCATTATACTAGCAAACACTCACTGTACCTAGTTGTATCCTAAACGTGGCTATTGTACTTTTGTCAATTCACAGTATTGGAACGTTATTTGCAGCACGTCTGCCTGCATTGCACACTCTAACTTTTTTAAACTCAGCCATTATACTAGCAAACACACAGTGTACCTAGTTGTATCCTAAACGTGGCTATTGTACTTTTGTCAATTCACAGTATTGGAACGATATTTATTATTATTATTATTATTATTTATTTATAGAGCACCATTAATTCCATGGTGCTGTACATAAGGGGGTTACATACAAAATACGTATACAAGTTACAGTAGACAGACTAGTACAGAGGGAAGAGGGCCCTACCCTTGCGGGCTTACATTCTATAGGATTATGGGGAGGAGACAATAGGTGGGGTGTAGGTCAGGCGGCAGCTCCGCACGGTGGTCGGGCGGCAGCTCCGCACGGTGGTCGGGCGGCAGCTCCGCACGGTGGTCGGGCGGCAGCTCCGCACGGTGGTCGGGCGGCAGCTCCGCACGGTGGTCGGGCGGCAGCTCCGCACGGTGGTCGGGCGGCAGCTCCGCACGGTGGTCGGGCGGCAGCGAGTTCATTGTAGATTGTAGGCATTTCTGAACAGATGAGTTTTCAGGTTCCTTTTGAAGTTTGCAAGGGTAGCAGATAGTCTGACGTGTTGAGGCAGCGAGTTCCAGGAGACTGGGGATGCTCGGGAGAAGTCTTGGAGTCGGGTGTGTGAGGAGCGAATGAGAGAGGAGGAGAGGAGGAGATCTTGGGAGGACCGGAGGTGACGTGTTGGAGTGTAGTGGGGGATTAGTTCGGAGATGTACGGAGGGGAAAGATTATGCACAGCTTTGTAGGTCAGTGTTAGAAGTTTGAATTGGATACGGTGGAAGATTGGAAGCCAGTGGAGGGACATGCAGAGGGGAGAAGCGGGGTGGTATTGAGGAGAGAGGTGGATAAGTCGGGCAGCAGAGTTAAGGATGGACTGGAGAGGGGCAAGCGTGTTGGCAGGGAGGCCACAGAGGAGGATGTTACAGTAGTCGAGGCGGGAGATTATGAGGGCATGCACTAGCATTTTAGTAGATTGCAAATTGAGGAAAGGGCGGATTCTGGAAATATTTTTGAGTTGAAGACGGCAGGAGGTGGTGAGGGATTGGATGTGTGGTATGAAGGATAAGGCAGAGTCAAAGGTCACTCCGAGGCAGCGAACTTTGGGTACTGGCGAGAGCGTGGTGTTATTTATTGTAATAGATAGATCAGGTGGAGAGTGTAGGTGAGACGGAGGAAAGATGATTAGTTCAGTTTTGGCCACATTGAGCTTTAGGAAGCGAGAGGAGAAGAAGGAGGATATAGCAGATAGACATTTCGGGATTTTGGACAGCAGAGATGTGGCATCTGGGCCAGAGAGGTAGATCTGGGTGTCGTCGGCATATAGGTGGTACTGAAAGCCATGGGACTTTATGAGTTGTCCCAGGCCAAATGTGTAGATAGAGAAAAGTAGGGGTCCTAGGACAGAGCCTTGAGGGACGCCAACAGAGAGATGGTGGGATGAAGAGGTTGTGTGGGAGTGGGAGACACTAAAAGTGCGATTTGAGAGGTATGAAGAGATCCAAGAGAGGGCAAGATCTCTGATACCAAGGGAAGAGAGGGTCTGTAATAGGAGGGAGTGGTCAACGGTATCGAAGGCTGAGGACAGGTCTAGGAGTAGGAGTATAGAGAAGTGCTTGTTCGCTTTGGCAGTAAGCAAGTCATTTGTGATTTTGGTCAGGGCAGTTTCGGTGGAGTGATGTGGACGGAAGCCGGACTGTAGGTTGTCAAAGAGAGAGTTAGAGGAGAGGTGGGAGGAAAGTTCAGCGTGGACGTGCTGTTCCAGGAGTTTTGAGGCAAGTGGGAGTAGTGATATGGGGCGGTAGCTGGTAGTAGAGGTTGGGTCGAGGGAAGGTTTCTTTAGGATAGGTGTGACTGTTGCATGTTTAAAGGCAGAGGGGAAGGTTCCAGTCGTTAAAGATAGGTTGAAGAGATGGGTTAAGGCTGGAATAAGGATGGTGGTGAGGTTGGGAAGGAGGTGGGATGGCATGGGGTCAAGTGCGCAGGTGGTGAGGTGCGCTTTTGAGAGCAGACGTGCAAGCTCTCCTTCGGTGATGGTGGGGAGGAAGTTTATGGGGGAGGGGCAGTGGTCAGCTACATGAAGGGGTTGTGGTGGCTGAGCAGAGAAGACTTGCCTTATTAGGTCGATTTTTTCTTGGAAGTAGGTGGCAAAGTCTTCTGCAGAAATGAGGGAGGTTGGAGGGGGCAGTGGTGGGCGAAGGAGGGAGTTGAAAGTGTTGAATAACTGTTTGGGGTTGTGTGTTAGAGAGGATATGAGGTTTCTGAAGTAATCGTGTTTAGCGGAGGTGAGGACTGAACGAAATGTGTGAATTGCATTTTTGAATGTGGTGAAGTCTTCCTGGGAGTGCGTTTTCTTCCAGCGCCGCTCTGCAGCCCTAGACCTTTGCCTAAGTTTTTTAGTGAGGCTGTTGTGCCAGGGCTGTCTATTGATTCGTCTCACTCTGCCATGCACAAGGGGAGCGACTGAATCAATAGCTGATGTGAGGGTGGTGTTGTAGAAAGTGGTGGCGCTGTCTGTGTCGTGGAGGGACGATATGGAGGACAGTGGGAGGATAGAGTTGGCGAGGGTGTGCATGTTGAGGTGTGCAAGGTTTCTGCGGGGATGTGCTAGGTGCTGGACAGGGGGGGTAGGTGAGGAGGACAGGGCTGAAAAGGTCAGAAGATGGTGGTCAGATAGGGGGAGGGGGGAAGTTGTGAAGTCAGAAAGGGGACAGAGGCGGGTGAAGATGAGGTCTAGTGTGTGTCCATCTTTGTGGGTGGCAGAGGTGGACCACTGAGTTAAGCCAAAAGACGAAGCAAGGGAGAGGAGTTTGGAAGCAGCTTGTTGGCGAGTGTCAGTGGGGATGTTGAAGTCACCCATGATGATGGTGGGAATGTCAGCAGAGAGAAAGTGTAGAAGCCAGGCAGAGAAGTGGTCGAGGAAGGCAGTGGTGGCGCCCGGGGGTCTGTATATGACAGCCACTTGGAGGTTGGAGGGAGAATAGATTCGGACAGAGTGCACTTCAAAGGAAGGCAGGTCGAGGGAGGGTAGAGGTGGGATTGTGGTGAAGTTGTAGTTGTTAGAAAGAAGGAGGCCCACTCCTCCACCTTGTCTATTGCCAGGGCGAGGAGTGTGGGAGAAGTGCAGGCCACCGTAGCATAGTGCAGCTGGGGAGGCAGAGTTGGATGGTGTCAGCCATGTTTCGGTGATGCCCAGAAAGGATAGATTGCTGGAGGTAAAGAGATCATGAATGATGTGCAGTTTATTACACACTGAACGGGCATTCCAGAGCGCTCCTGAGAGAGGGGGCGGCGGAGTCGGTGAGAGGGGAATAGTTTTTATGTTGGATAGATTGCGGTAGTTACTATTATGTGGAGAGTGGTGGGTGGGTGATAAAGAGGGGTGTACCATCCATGGGGGGCCAGGATTGGGGGCTATGTCACCAGCAGTGAGGAGAAGTAGAGAAAGGGAGAGCAGGTGGGAGAAGGAGAGTGGACGGCATGGTCTGCGCGATATTAGGAGCGATCTGAGGTTCAGGAATAGGTCAGCAGATGAGGACAGATGAGAAGGCAGGAGGGACGGGGAGATGAATATTTGCTTAGAGGGTGCTGGGGTGTGGGGATAGCGAAGGAGAGTGAGGAGGAGAGGGGCAAAGACTGTGAGGGCATAGGTGAACATGGTGGGAGTAGTGTGGTAAGTATATGATTTAACAAGTAAGTTGTGTCAGTGGGAAGCTTGGTTAGAAAGAGCTGAAGTTTACCTTCTGGTCATGTCTGGTTCATTTCTGGTATATTTCTGACATTCTGATATTTGCAGGACATCTGCCTGCATTGCACACTCAAACTTTTTTAAACTCAGCCATTATACTAGCAAACACTCACTGTACCTAGTTGTATCCTAAACGTGGCTATTGTACTTTTGTCTATTCACACTACTGCAAATCTATGTGCAGCACCTCTGCATGACAACCTCGTGCTCTGTTTTTAATAAGCTATAATGATAGCACAAAATACTGCCATTTTGTGGCATCATAGAACTGGCTGTTGTATTCCATTAGTGCCCCACTGGTGACAAGCTATTTCTAGCACCTCTACATCACACCCTCATGCACATTTAGCTACGCTAATGTTATAGCAAACTCATGGAATTCATTGCTGCATTTCATAATTCGGAGGGATAGAAAGTCAGGCTTCCTTTAGCTTTTCCTTCTGTTCATAGACAGCATCTCCAAGACAAATTTCCCCTCCACGTCTAAGTGTGGAGAGGCAGCTAGTGCGCATGCGTGTGCCGATGTACCCCAGCTGCAGCATAATTACAGTGTTTCGCCTAGTGAGTATGCTCAGCCTGACTGTGCCATTCCTGACGCTAAGTCTTCATTTCGGGATACAGCGCATGCTCCCACACTAAGTGTGAAAAGCCTCTTTGCACAGGTGCTTGCATTCTGTGCCGGGTCTAAGTCCTGTTTTGTGCCTAGACACCATGCTAAAGCTGATAGTCTTTTTTCAGAGACTGTATTTCATGCTACTGAGCATGCTCAGGCACTTCCTGCATCAGAGACTAGGTCCGGTAATGAACTCTTTGGCCCTGGCCCTGATGTGGGGGTCCCATATAGACCACAGGGCATCAGGTGTCCTCCCAAATGGCTTGCAGAGGCCCACACCTATGACTTGTCACCGCATTATTGATGGTCAGACGATGACTGGTGAGGTGTTTGGGTCATGGCAGCCATGAGGTCATCATTGAAGTTGCGTTTCCAAATAGGACGCTAGTTATGCCACTCATGACGTGTCACTCTGCTTTTGTCTCCAGGAGGTGCATTGTGGTTCACCCTGGTTTGGGGCGGACCCAGGTTATAAAAGGGGCTGGAGCCAACAAGGAGGTGCGCAGTCTTCTATTATGCTCCGAAAGAGCACACCTCCATGTGTTGAACCCATTGCGGCTTTAGGCCAGAGGTAGGCAGGGATAGGGTGGTGGATGCAGGCCACCACCACAGTTGGTAACGCAGAACGGTTAAGACCAGCTCCTGTCCTAACAGTTCTGCTTGTGCAGCCCAGTGGCATTAACAGGCCTGCTGCTGCTGATGCGCCTGCTGTCCACAGGTGTGGCCCCTACGCACACGGTCAGCGTACTCAATGGCCCCTGTGTTGTTAACAGGGAGTTCCTGGGCTGGGTGGGCATGTGGACCCTGTGACGCTAACAGGGCTCACAGTCTCCAGATCCGAATGGCGTCTAACTCGGTTCAGGCTACTATTAGTTTCATAGCCACACAGCTCTGTATCCTCCACCAAACCTTCAAGTTGCCAACCTCTCCTTTTCCAACTGGGAGCACGGTGGACACTGACTGCTGAAGGTGATATATACCTTTCTCTTTCTTTTCTTATTAATTTTTGTTATATAGCGGTCACAGATTATATACCACTTTATCCAAATCTGCCAGTCCCACTGTAACAGATGTTGTTTCTTCAGCAAATGTTACAGTTGTTTAACCACCAAATCCACGGACCAAAATTTTTTTCCCCTTTCCAACACACCTGTTCCCCTTTCCAACAGCATCTGTCCTTTTTCAACTCATTTTGGGATATGACCAAAAGTGCAACTGTGCAGGGACACCGTACTCAACGCCATCTCAGCACAGCAGCCATCCCTCGGTCCCTCCGATGTGGACAAGTAAAAGACCATTTCCTCCTATCCATGACAAAGTGTTGAGATTCACTCTGTGCAGCACTGGTGTTTAGTGGAAAAGTAGATCTAAGATTGCGTACCACATTCTGCAGATACTCCTGTATACGTGCGTCTATTTCTATGGCAGGAATTAGTTCGCCAAATTTTGTCTTGTACCGGGGATCTAACAGTGTGGCAACCCAGTATTCAGGATTACTTCAAATTCATACAATCCGAGGGTCATGTAGGTAGTGCAGCAAGAAGGCGCTCATGTGTCTTGTGCATCCAGGAGGACCAAGTCCTTGGTGTGTTGGTGGCAGAGAGGTGAGAATCGTGCATCCTTCCTCTGCCCTCTACCCACAACCTCGCACAACCGAAATGTGAGCAAGCTCTCACTCATCTGCTGAGTCTTCCATGCCCATCGCCAGTTCGTCCTCCATTTCTTCATGGGCTCCTGCACTTTCATCAACACTTTTTGCTGATACTATGCGCCCTTGTTAATCCCTCTCCCTCACCATGACTGCCGCATAGGTGCCGCTGACCATCTGGACCTCGTAGATCTTGTTATCCCTTCCGCATATGACTCCTCCTGTACTTCCTCCCCTTCCTCTTGTCCCAACACCTGACTCCGAATAATAATTACAGTGTGCTCCATCATGTAGATGACCAGAATTGTCACGCTGAGAATGACATTGCCAGTGCTAAACATCTTCGTCGACATTTCAAAACTGTGTAGCAGGGTGCATAGGTCCTTGATCTGACACCACTCCAGCAGCGTGATCTGCACCACCTCTGGATCAACTTATCCCAGGCTATATGTCTTACCGTATTTCAGCAGGGCTCTGCGGTGCTGCCACACACGCTGCAACATGTGCAGATTCCAATTCCTGCGTGTCGGAACATCGCATTTCCGGCGTTTAACTGCCAGACCCTAAGACTTCCGGAGTGATGAAAGTTGTTGAGCTGCTGTGTGCGCACGATGGAAGTGAGCACATAGCGAGCGTGCCCGCTGCACAAGGCCATGTAGGCCGTGATGGTGTTTTAAAAATTGCTGGAGAATTCGGATCAACACGTGAGCCATAAAAGGCACGTGTGTCACATTGCCCTGAGGATGGCCCGCAGCCAGGTTTGCATCATTGCCGCACACGGCTGTTAAGTCACCAACGGAGTCCGCTCCGTCAATTTGTACTCCGGTCGCCAGGTGACAACGTGTTCCTTTCATGAATAGTGCTGATGATGGGAGAGTAGTCGATGCCAGCGGCGCAGGTGGACGCAGGTTATGCTCACCCACTGGGCTGCATTACCTTGACAGATGCAGAATCTCTGGCTGAATGTAGCTGGTGGGTATCTCACAGATGAAATACCATCATTCAGCTACAACCAATGGGAAGACACCACACCCTTTTTTATGCCCATCCTGTCTGCAGACCACTGCCAGACATAGCTATGAACCTCTGGTTAATTTTACCCCCAGTTCAGTTTTATGATTTTGTGTGCTTGTTACCTGACTACTTTTCCTGCTTGCTGTTTATGTACCTTGTTGGCCGATACGCATTTCACCTCTGCTTGTTTTCTGATTAAGTCCTGGCCGTCCCATTCTGTTCCTGTTCCTCAATTAATGTTTTGACCCTGCCTGACTACTATTCTCTGTAATAGCGGTGTGACTCACATTTCCCATACATTTCAAAGTAAAACTTTGACCGCCTGATGGCATTGAGCTCTGCTGCCAGCATAGTAAGGAGGTGTGTGGTAGTCCTTGTGCGCAGTTGCAAGGAAGGGTGGCCTGACCACACAGGGTTTGCGCAAAGGTAGAGGACCCACACGAGGTTGAAGAGGCAGAAGCAGTGTATTAACTTCTACATACAGAACAAGGATTGAAACAACTCGTGGGGACGGCAAGACTTGTACAGCAGACCCTTCTCCATCTCTCACCATAGTTTGCCAGTGCCCAGTCAGTGACATGTAATGACCCTGTCTATGCTTACTGGTCCAAGTATCTGTGTTGAAATGCACCCTGTCGCACACAGATTTTCTCAAGGAAGTGGTGATGTTGTGTGCGACATGCCGGTGTAGCGCGGGCATGCTTTTCTTGGAGAAGCAGTGGTGATTGGGCATCTGGTACTGGGGCACAGCGACAGACATAAGGTCTGTAAAATCCTGTGTGTCCACTACGCGTAAAGGCAGCATTTCGGTAGCCAACAGCTTACAGAGGGATAGAGTCAACCACTTAGCTTTGTCATGGGTCGCAGTAAGTGGCCTTTTATTTGACCACATCTGAGGGACAGAGATCTGGCTGCTGTCTGTAGACGGTGTTGAGTAGGGTGTCCCTGGAAAAATGCAGGTTTGTGAGAAAAGTGCAGGCGGAGACATGATGTTGGCTTCATCTTGCCTTCAGATCTGTTCATCTTGTATCATTTTTAAAAAACACAGCAAGCAAGGGTTACTCCAAGCGGAGTCTCCCTTTTTTTCCAAAAATTGGGCCCCACACAGACACCTTATCAGTGGCAGCACTTGTGCCCTAGTTGCAAACAGGATGTTTTGATTTGCATCAAGCACATTCCAAATCCACAAGCATTTACTCTCCCCAGGATGACACAGGGGTAGTAAATTCCTTCTGGATCCATGACTTGTTCATTTTGATGAACGTCAGTCTGTCCACATTGTCACTGGACAGACGCGTGCGCTTATCTGTCAGCACACACCCAGCAGCACTGAAGACACGTTCAGAGACAACGCTGGCAGCTGGACACGACAAAATCTTCGAGGCGTAACTGGAGAGCTCTTGACATTTTTCTAGATTTGAAGCACAAAAGGAGCAAGGCTCCATTTGCAAAGTCATTGCATCGATGTTCATTTGGAGATACTCCTGTATCATCCTCTCCATCCGTTGACTATGTGTCAGACTTGTTGTCTCTGGTGGCCTTGCAAAGGAGGGTCTAAAAAAATTATGAAAAGATTCCATAAAATTGCTGTTACCAGCACCAGATACGGTCCTACTGGTACGGGTAGACTGTTGAAGATGACGAGGCCGTCCCATGTTTGTCAAGTTACAACTGGGAGAATCACTCCCTTCACCTGCACGGTTGTTTGGTGGAAAAGCCGAGCTAAGATCGAGTAACAGCTTCTGCTGATACTCCTGCATACGTGCGTCCCTTTCTATGGGTGGAATTATGTCACAAAATTTGGACTTGTCCCGGGGATCTAATAGTGTGGCAAGCCAGTAGTCATCATCACTTCTAATTTTGACAATACGAGGGTCATGTTGGAGGTAGTGCAACAAGAAGGCACTCATGTGTCTTGCGCAGCCATGCGCACCAAGTCCACGCTGTGTTTGTGGCATAGAGGTGCTAACCGTTCTTTCTTCCTCTGTCATCTCCCCCCAACCTCTTTCAACTGAAATTTGACCAAGGTCCCCCTCATCTGCTGAGTCTTCCATGTCCATGGACAGTTCGTCCTCCATATCTTCATGTCCTCCTGCACCTTCCTCAACATCTCACCTGCTACCATGCGCCCTTGTTGATCCCTGTCCCCCATGGTCCCATGCCTGCCGCGTTGGTGATGATGAACGTCTGGACCTTGGTGATGTTGTTGTGTCTTGCGCATATGAATCCTCCTGTAGTTCCTCCCCTTCCTGTTGTCCCACCCCCTGACTACGAATAGTGTTTAGCGTGTGCTCCAGCATGTAAATGACTGTAATCGTCATGCTGATAATGGCATTGTCAGCGCTAAACATATTCGTCGCCATGTCGAAACTGTGCAGAAGGGTGCATAGGTCCTTGATCTGAGATCACTCCATCAGGGTGATCTGCCCCACTTCTGCATCTCGTTGGCCCAGGCTATACATCATGACGTATTGCACCAGGGCTCGCCGGTGCTGCCACAGTCGCTGTAACATGTGGAGAGTTGAATTCCAGCGTGTCGCCACATCGCATTTCAGGCGATGAACCGGCAGGCCGAAAGACTTCTGGAGCGATGCAAGTCGCTCAGGTGCGGCGGTTGAACGGCGGAAGTGAGCACTGCAGACAGTTTCCGTGCCCTGGTCAGAAGGCCATCTAGGCCGGGATAGTGTGTTAAAAATTGCTGGACAACAAGGTTAAACACGTGAGCCATACAAGGCACGTGTGTCACCTTGCCCAGGCGAAGGGCCGCACCCAGGTTTGCAGCATTGTCGCACACGGCCTTACCAGGCTGCAGGTTGAGTGGAGACAACCATTTATCAAAATCAGTCTCCAGAGCTGCCCACAACTCAGTCGCTGTGTGACTCCTATTTCAAAGACATGTCAAGCTAAAGACCGCCTGATGCCGTTGCGCTCTGCTACCAGCATAGTAATGAGGGGTGCGTGATTCCTTCTGCGCAGTGAGAACGCTGGTGGCCTGACCAGGCAGGCTTGGGGCGGAGGTGGAGGACCCAGATGAGGTGGAGGATGCAGAAGCAGTGGCGGAACTTGGACAGACAGAGGATTGACACACAAGTCGTGGGGACGGCAAGACTTGTGCAGCAGACCCTTCACCATCTATCACCATAGTTACCCAGTGGCCAGTCAGCGACATGTAACGTCCCTGTCCATGCTTACTGGTCCAAGTATCGGTGGTGAAATGCACCCGTTCACACACAGAGTTTCTCAAGGAAGCGGTGATGTTGTGTGCGACATGCTGGTGTAGCGCGGGCACACCTTTCTTAGAGAAGTAGTGGCGACTAGGCATCTGGTACTGGGGCACAGCGACAGACATAAGGTCTCTAAAATCCTGTGTGTCCACTAGGCGGAAAGGCAGCATTTCTGTAGTCAACAGCTTACAGAGGGATAGAGTCAACCTCTTCGCTTTGTCATGGGTCGCAGGAAGTGGCCTTTTATTTGACCACATCTGAGGGACAGAGATCTGGCTGCTGTGTGTAGACGGTGTTGAGTCGGGTGTCCCTGGAAAAATGCAGCTTTGTGAGGAAAGTGCAGGCGGAGACATGATGTTGCCTTCATCCAAAGTTGGTGCTATCGATGTCTGAGAGAGCTGTACACACTCACTTGTTTCCCCTTCCAAACCAACTGACGACCTACCAAGCAAACTGCCTGTTGCGGTTACAGTGGTGGAAGTTGTGGGTGGAAAAACAGGTGTGACAGCTGTCCCCACAGTCCTAGAAGATGACGAGCGCGCGGATGCACTGGAAGGGGCAGGCGGTGGATGGTTCGCTCCGCTAGGCCGCATTGCAGCACGGTGAGCTTCCCATCGGGCCATATGATATTTATTCATGTGACGATTCATGGAAGAAGTTGTCAAACTGCTGAGGTTTTGACCTCTACTAAGAGAACCATGACAAATTTTACAGATCACATAATTTGGGCGATCTTTTTCTATGTCAAAAAAGGACCTGGCTAGGCAAGGCTTAGAGGCCATGCGACCTGTTGATCCACCCCGAATAATGCTCAGAGGCAGAGTGGTGGCTGAGGATGCAGTTGTAGACGTGCTACCAGTGCTCCGACTGTGTCCAGGAAGGCGCCAGGTTACTTCGACGTCGGTTGCATCCTCCTCCACCGCCTCTGTTGACCTCCTCGAGTGTCTGACTGTGGGTTGACAGTAGGTGTGATCTAGAACTTAATCATCAATTGTTGTGTTTGCACTCCCCTACCCCTCAGACCGAGTTTCTTCTTGCCCTGACCGAATATTTAAGTTGTCATCCCAATCGGGTATCTGCGTCTCATCTTCATCAGTATGTTCCTCATTGCCTATAACCACAGTTGTTGGAAAGGCAGCATTTTGGTAGCCAACAGTTTGCATATGATGAAAGTCAACCTCCAAGCCATTTCATGCCCTTCTAAAAGCATGTAAAACACAGCGAGGGGACTCCAACCACAGTCTCCCTCGTTGCCACTAACTGGGCCACACACACCCCACTTGACTGGCATCGGTTGAGCCCCCTTTTGAAAAAGAAAAAGATGCTTTGCATGAAGCACTCTCAAAAATACGCGTGCCTTTCCCGTCCCCTGGCTGACCCAGGGGAAGAAAAGTCCTCTGAGAGCCATGACTTGTTCATCTTGGTTCTTTTAGAGACACAGCGAGGGGACTCCAACCACAGTCTCCCTCGTTGCCACTAACTGGGCCACACACACCCCACTTGACTGGCATCGGTTGACCCCCCCTTTTGACAAAGAAAAAGATGCTTTGCATGAAGCACTCTCAAAAATACGCGTGCCTTTCCCGTCCCCTGGCTGACCCAGGGGAAGAAAAGTCCTCTGAGAGCCATGACTTGTTCATCTTGGTTCTTTTAGAGACACAGCGAGGGGACTCCAACCACAGTCTCCCTCGTTGCCACTAACTGGGCCACACACACCCCACTTGACTGGCATCGGTTGACCCCCCCTTTTGACAAAGAAAAAGATGCTTTTCATGAAGCACTCTCAAAAATACGCGTGCCTTTCCCGTCCCCTGGCTGACCCAGGGGAAGAAAAGTCCTCTGAGAGCCATGACTTGTTCATCTTGGTTCTTTTAGAGACACAGCGAGGGGACTCCAACCACAGTCTCCCTCGTTGCCACTAACTGGGCCACACACACCCCACTTGACTGGCATCGGTTGAGCCCCCTTTTGAAAAAGAAAAAGATGCTTTGCATGAAGCACTCTCAAAAATACGCGTGCCTTTCCCGTCCCCTGGCTGACCCAGGGGAAGAAAAGTCCTCTGAGAGCCATGACTTGTTCATCTTGGTTCTTTTAGAGACACAGCGAGGGGACTCCAACCACAGTCTCCCTCGTTGCCACTAACTGGGCCACACACACCCCACTTGACTGGCATCGGTTGAGCCCCCTTTTGAAAAAGAAAAAGATGCTTTGCATGAAGCACTCTCAAAAATACGCGTGCCTTTCCCGTCCCCTGGCTGACCCAGGGGAAGAAAAGTCCTCTGAGAGCCATGACTTGTTCATCTTGGTTCTTTTAGAGACACAGCGAGGGGACTCCAACCACAGTCTCCCTCGTTGCCACTAACTGGGCCACACACACCCC
The DNA here is from genome assembly GCF_048569485.1 of Anomaloglossus baeobatrachus. Classification (NCBI taxonomy): domain Eukaryota; kingdom Metazoa; phylum Chordata; class Amphibia; order Anura; family Aromobatidae; genus Anomaloglossus; species Anomaloglossus baeobatrachus. Next base: position 1,196,871 of record NW_027441798.1, on the reverse strand, counting down.
ACTTGACTGGCATCGGTTGAGCCCCCTTTTGAAAAAGAAAAAGATGCTTTGCATGAAGCACTCTCAAAAATACGCGTGCCTTTCCCGTCCCCTGGCTGACCCAGGGGAAGAAAAGTCCTCTGAGAGCCATGACTTGTTCATCTTGGTTCTTTTAGAGACACAGCGAGGGGACTCCAACCACAGTCTCCCTCGTTGCCACTAACTGGGCCACACACACCCCACTTGACTGGCATCGGTTGAGCCCCCTTTTGAAAAAGAAAAAGATGCTTTGCATGAAGCACTCTCAAAAATACGCGTGCCTTTCCCGTCCCCTGGCTGACCCAGGGGAAGAAAAGTCCTCTGAGAGCCATGACTTGTTCATCTTGGTTCTTTTAGAGACACAGCGAGGGGACTCCAACCACAGTCTCCCTCGTTGCCACTAACTGGGCCACACACACCCCACTTGACTGGCATCGGTTGAGCCCCCCTTTTGACAAAGAAAAAGATGCTTTGCATGAAGCACTCTCAAAAATACGCGTGCCTTTCGCCTCCCCTGGCTGACCCAGGGGAAGAAAAGTCCTCTGAGAGCCAGGTCCACATTGTCAGTGGACAGACACGTGTGCTTATCTGCCAGCAGACCCCCAGCAGCACTGAAGACAGGTTCCGAGAGAACGCTGGCTGCAGGACACGACAAGATCCTCAAGGCGTACGTGGCGAGCTCAGGCAATTTATCCAGATTGGAAGCCTAAAATGAGCAGGGCTCAAGTTGCACAATAATGGAATCGATGTTTCTTTGCATATACTCATATATCTGTGTGTCTCCCTCTTTTTCCTTGTCCAGCTGTTTTGTTTTCACATGAGTATATGTCCTTGTCACTTTCCCATGTGTTTGTGTTATGTTGTGAGTTGTTTGTCACCTTTTGGACACCTTTCAGGGTGTTTTCTAGGTGTTTTACTGTGTTTGTGATTGCCTGCCATTGTTTCCTATGGGCTCGAGTTCGGTTCGTCGAACGTTCGACGAGCCGAACTCGAGCCAGACCCCCCGTTCGGCGAACCGCCTCGAGCCGAACCGGGACCGGTTCGCTCATCTCTAATCCTAAGTCATTTGTAAAGGATTGTTAAAAATCCACATTTAACTTTTAGAATTGCTACTTTCAATAGGTGGCGCTGCGCTAGAGTTTGTCTCCTGTCTTGGAGAGTCAATTTGAATATTTTGCAGAGGGGCATGGCAGCTATAAGTCCCCTTACTTTACTTGCAACCAGACCGGTTTGCGAAGTCTCCATAAGGAGAATAGTGTTCCCCTGTGGTCCCACAAAGCTTCTCATAGCCAGATCAGACACCCCATACTTTGCACTGACGAGGGGCAAGCACCCCGAAACACCGTGTCTGCAAATTGGGATTCTGATCTGGCTATATATCCTAAGTCATTTGTAAAGGATTGTTAAAAATCCACATTTAACTTTTAGGATCGCTACTTCCAATAGGTGGCGCTGCGCTAGAGTTTGTCTCCTGTCTTGGAGAGTCAATTTGAATATTTTGCAGAGGGGCATGGCAGCTATAAGTCCCCTTACTTTATTTGCAACCAGACCGGTTTGCGAAGTCTCCATAAGGAGAATAGTGTTCCCCCGTGGTCCCACAAAGCTTCTCATAGCCAGATCAGACACCCCATACTTTGCACTGACGAGGGGCAAGCACCCCGAAACACCGTGTCTGCAAATTGGGATTCTGATCTGGCTATATATCCTAAGTCATTTGTAAAGGATTGTTAAAAATCCACATTTAACTTTTAGGATCGCTACTTCCAATAGGTGGCGCTGCGCTAGAGTTTGTCTCCTGTCTTGGAGAGTCAATTTGAGAACATTCAATAATTTTTCAACTGGCTAACACGGTACCAAAACCTTTTCATCCAGTGTGTGCACACCAATATAGGACTACACTGAGGAGCTGATCATGTGACACTGACTCCTCCCCTCCATGTGACATCATCACAGGTCCTGTAAGCACAGAGCAGCCATATATCTAGTGTGCGGCTCTGCAGGTGAAGGTGTGTGGAGATTCCCCATTACTGGGGCAGGCGGCATTAACCCCTTCAGCTCTGAGACTTTCTTGGTGATTTTCTCTTGCTGATTTCTATGAATCGTGAGGTTTTTGCTCCTTTTCCTCTGATAGATACAAACGCCCCAACTATGAGAAGCCGGAAGTGAGGAAACCCGTCTGCCCTCAGTCCTCAGCCCCTTTCTGCCCTCAGTCCTCGGCCCCTTTCTGCCCTCGGCCCCTTTCTGCCCTCGGTTCTTGGCCCCTTTCTGCCCTCGGTTCTCGGCCCATTTCTGCCCTCAGTCCTCGGCCCCTTTCTGCCCTCGGTCCTCGGCCCCTTTCTGCCCTCAGTCCTCGGCCCCTTTCTGCCCTCGGTTCTCGGCCCATTTCTGCCCTCAATTCTTGGTCCATTTCTGCCCTCAGTCCTCGGCCCCTTTCTGCCCTCAGTCCTCGGCCCCTTTCTGCCCTCAGTCCTCAGCCCCTTTCTGCCCTCGGCCCCTTTCTGCCCTCAGTCCTCGGCCCCTTTCTGCCCTCGGCCCCTTCCCGCCCTCAGTCCTCGGCCCCTTTCTGTCCCCGGTCCTCGGCCCCTTTCTGCCCCCACACAGTATAATGTTCCCCCAGAATGTTCTCATTATATGTTTCCCTTTATTATCTCCAGTAATTGTATTATTACAGCGGATTCTTTCTGATGTTACATCGTCATCTTCTCCCCATTCAGGTCCCTACAATATCGGATCCTCACAGTAGAGATCTTCTATAGAAGAGATTTCTCCTGATTGCCCCGTGAAGGATGGATATGGACAGGGACAAGATGGCGGAGAGGATATTACACCTCACCCTAGAGATCCTCTTCCGGCTTACTGGAGAGGTGAGAGATTCTGATGACGTCACATTACATCATTCTTATCTATGGGAATAATAGATGGACAGAACTGGAGAGGTGAGGACTTTGGAAATGTCTGTAGTGAGATTTATTACTGTGTCTCTCCATAACCAGGATTACACAGTAGTGAAGAAGACCTCTAGTGAGCGCTGTCAGGCCCCTGTGTCTGAGGGATGGGGAAGAGCCCTGAGCCCAATCACGGGGCCTCCACCTCACCCCCCGATACATGAGGACATCAATGACCAGAAGATCCTAGAACTCACCTACAAGATGATTGAGCTGCTGACTGGAGAGGTGACACTGCTGGGAATGCTGGGACATTATACAGTAACGCTATGAAGGGATCGGGGGTGACGCTATCATTGTATGTGTCAGGTTCCTATAAGGTGTCAGGACGTCACCGTCTATTTCTCCATGGAGGAGTGGGTGTATTTAGAAGGACACAAAGATCTGTACAAGGACGTCATGTTGGAGGATCCCCAGCCCCTCACATCACCAGGTAATAGACAGGACTAAATACACACGGCCTATAATTATCTGTATGTAAGGAATGAATTCAGTCCCTGTATGTGTCTCCTCCAGTTCTATCCAGTAAGAGGACAACACCAGAGAGATGTCCCCATCCTCTTCTCCCACAGGACTGTAAACAAGAAGATCCCGATGTTCCTCAGGATCATCAGGTAGATGGAGAGAAGGAGCCATGAAATCTCCCTATGATGTGTAGACGGCTGTGAAGGTCTTGTGCTCAGTCTTGTTTTACCCTCCAGTATTATATGTGTTATACTTGTGTAATGAGAGCGGTGGAGATGGCAGGATTAGAGCTGATTATAGATGGGACTTCTTAATCTGTCTGTGACTTTTACAATATTTGTTTCAGTGTGAAGATCTGCCCCATATTAATACTACAGAGACATATGTGAGGGGTGATGAGCGGAGTAAAGAGGCGATTCCTACAGATAACCGCCCAGGTGAGTAGTGACCACTAAATGCAGAGAAGTCACAGATTCTTCTCAATCACCGGCTGTGGCTGCTTCATCAGGGTTGTAGTCCGGCCATATCAAATGGTCACCATTCTGCTGCTAGACCACCAGATGCTCATCCACCCAAAACTGTCCTAATTATTTTGGGCATTGGACGCCCTTCTGTTGGAGTGAGATCTGTATCAGTCAAATCTTACAGGTAGGATTCATCCTATCCCCTGAAATTGTTGACCCTTAGCTGCCCAGAGCTCTAATCTTCAAAGCCAAATGACAGCGTACGTAGAATGTGCAGACAACTTAGAAAATCATGGGAAGAAGAATCTAATCTGTATGGTGGACCCCTAAGAGAAAGCGGAGCGTAATGATGCTGGTGACCTCCTAGATTCTTAGTTTGGTGCCGTGTTCTCAATATGAATAAAGATTGATTGCTCTCAGGGGGAGAAATAAAATAATAATCTTGTAGTTGATGAAGAGACCTCAGTAGTCTGGAAAGCTTGCTTTGTAACATCATTTATTTTATTTTTGTTCTCCATTAATAAGTATCATAACTACAAGATTCTTATTGTTTCTCCCAATGAGCGCAATTAATCCATCTTTTATAACTACAAGATTCACTGGCGGATATACAATGATGCAGCTGCACAGGGGCTCTGAGCAGGATAGGCCCCCAAGTGCCTGAAAACATATGGAGATTTCCTTTGCTGGTGGCAGCTGCAATACTAATAGGAGAAGCAGGGGCCAGAACAGCTGAGCGCATATGATTATGTGGCGCCCCAGGACCTGGTCGCCACAACAGCATTGCCCCTCCAAAGGGTTAATGCTGAGCATGGAGGTAATTGGGGGAATCTTTGGCCAGTAAGTTCAACATCCAACGCAGTTTCTCCCTCAGGCCAGCAGGAGGAGCTCCGAACCTGGAGTTCCAGGGAGCATTCCTTAGATAAGATAACTGTGGAAAGATAAGGCGCAAATAGGGTCTTACCCGGTATACACGTGGAAGTGAATACTGGCAGGTCAACTCACCTGGTTCGGTTGTGCCAGTCACAACCCCTTTCAAAGCATGTAAATCACGATGTGATGGTGTGGGAGGCAGCGGTCCCGCGGTGATGAGAAAATTCAAAAAGTGTAAGAAAGCAGGTTGATATACCGCGCCACACCACAGAAGCCAAAGGTTGTTAAAAGTAAATCCCTTGTTCTTTATTTTCACAGGTCTACGCGTTTCAGGGACATATCCGTCCCCTTCCTCAGGACAATGTACAGAAAATACTATCTATACTAGATACTAGATAGTATTTTCTGTACATTGTCCTGAGGAAGGGGACGGATATGTCCCTGAAACGCGTAGACCTGTGAAAATAAAGAACAAGGGATTTACTTTTAACAACCTTTGGCTTCTGTGGTGTGGCGCGGTATATCAACCTGCTTTCTTACACTTTTTGAGGGAGCATTCCTTGTCTGACCTGAGGGAGGAGTTAGTGTGTTCAGTCTGTAGCGAGAGAGCAGAGAGTCCAGACGCAGAGTGTGCTGTCTTGTGGAACTGGGGCCTAGAGCTGGAATAGCTTGGCCCAGTGAAGCAAGATTTGCAGACAGGCACAGAAGAGACTCGGACATCGGAGTCTGTGGTTGCCAGGGTATAAAATCCTTCCCTGGTGGCCGAATCCGGAGGGCAGGAGAGCTGCAAGCCCCCTGGCCCATCAGCAATCTGGAGGTACAGTTGCATTCCAAGGGCCCGGTGAGGACTCCAGCAGAGAAGCACCCGAGAGGGCCTGCGCAGCCTACCACACAGAAAAAGGGACGAACCACTGGTCCCAGCAGCAAGAGGGCCATTGCTAAATTCAGAGTGCAGGGTCCTGTAAAAGAAAAGAAAGAACAGGGAGTAGGCCTCATACTCAACTGGCCAAGGAGATCACCCCCAGGCACTTCCAGGCCGGCCGGATCATCTTTACCACCTGTGACGGTCTCCCTGGACTACACTGTTGCCAAGTAAAAGAGGAGAAGGTAAAGAGACTACTGTTTGTGCCTGTTTCTTTCACTGCCTGTCGGCCCTGCACCGTATTATTCACACAACATCACACCATAGACTCTCACGAGCACCAACTGTTGCCCCGGGGTGCCGTTCCACCTGTGGGGAGCAGGACCATCCAAGCTGCCATTCCATCAGCCCCGGAGGCCCCATACAGCAGCGGCGGCTTAATAGCCGCAAACCACAGGTGGCATCACGATATCCATAAACTTTATTCACCAGCCCTATTTAATTGACACCCACCAGGGCCACGGAGTCAGGTCCCGCCACCACTGATGACCCCCGGACTAGTCCGGCCCGGCACCGGGTGTCCCATAGCCCTGGGTGGGCGAGTCAATTATGCTGAGCTGACACAGGCCCCTTCCCTCACTTGTTAGAGGCCTGCAGGAGGGAGGATTCATCACCTCTGCAAAAGCTGAGTATTTTTCTGTATACATCCTCGTATTCACCTATATGTTCATATTATTTCAGCTCTATTACAAGTCTGAGAAATGCCGATGTGGTGAAGTCACATGTGCACATATAGGTGAATACATACAAAGAAGACTCCTACTCTCTTTTTTAATGGAGTGTGCATGTAATGTAGTGTGAGTGTATTTATATACTCACCTACCTCCACTCTTCTACTCTCCTGAGTGACATCACCGCTCTCTAGTAGCTCAGGTCACACTACACTCTGAGCCAGAGGTCTTTTACAATTAAAGCCCATTGATCTTCTTTCTGTTGCTCCATAGACTTGCATTGTAAGTCACTTTTGGGTCCTGCAGAGCACAGAGTGACCTGGAGACACTAGAGTGCGGTGACGTCACTGAGAAGAGGCACAGAATAGCGCTGGACACCAGAGATGCAGGAGAGCAGTGATGTCACTGAGAAGAGGAACAGAACAGCGCTGGCCACCAGAGAGAGCAGCGGTAGGTGAGTATATTATGACACTACATGCATAAACACACATTCCATCAGTAAACAAGCTAGTGGGGCCTTCTTTAATGATGTCTATGGTGCGGCTGTTTTTTGTTGTATTTCCTCTGTTTCTCTGCTGTACTCACCTGTCATGTAGAGCACTGCTTAAAAGGATCCAGCCAGCGGATACATGTTGTCCGTGGATTGAGCAGCGTGTATCAGACATCACATCTATATGACTAGTATTTGATGCGGCTCAGTCCCAAACATCTATTAAAGTGTTTTTACTCCTCTGAATCTCTGCAGCACTTTAGGGGCACATACACCTGGCTGTGATCATACAGACACTGCCTGTTACAGGCTGCCACGGCTCATGGGTCTCAGCTGTCAGGGTCACACACCCCTGGCTGTGATCATACAGCCACTGCTTGGTACAGGCTGCCCACGGCTCATGGGTCTCAGCTTTCGGGTTCCCTATAAAGGAGTTGTGTGAAATAATACATGTACTGTAAAGTCATTTTTTGGCAAAAGGATCTAATAAGGGTTCAATTTTGTAAAACTAACAAAATAAATTATTCACCCCTACAGTCACCCTCCTGGATCCAGCGCAGGCCGTCCTGTGGTCTGTGCCAGCATTATTTATGTCACCGTTCTACGAGACACAGGACCGCTGCAGCTTGTGATCGGCTGCAGTGCTTAGGTGACTTGAACTGCAGGCATCACAGGCTGCAGCGATCCTGTGTCCCGTAGAATGGTGAGATAATGCTGGCACAGAGCACAGGGCGGCAGCGCTGGATCCAGAAGGGTGAAAACAGGGGAACACAATTTATTTTGATATTTTTACAGAATCTGGCCTCCAGGTAATGACCTTGTGTCTGGACAATCCCTTTAATAAACTATAAATCCTCATCTTTGTTGCACCTGAGAGCTCTAGTGTTACATTCCCTGATGCTTCTGATTACAATGGCTGCAGACATCACAGCCCAGGTGCCTCATGTGACCGCTGAAGACAATCACTGGCTTCAGACTCTTGAGCCGTATACCACTGACAAGCTGCAAACCATACACAGAGTATACAGGCTGTGCCATCTCCAGCCAATGTAAGTAGAAGCATTGGAGACAGCGCTGAAGCTGCAGCAGATAGAAGGGCGGCAGGACTGGTCTGTGTTATATCCAGATGGTGAATATGGAGCTTAGTGATTGTTTAGATTTAGTAGTTGTGTCTTAAACTAGGAATAAACACAACAATCTATATGTTTACATCATTTTGTTACCGAATGAGGGGGGGGCCAGAAAGATTTCTTGCACAGGGGCCCCCTGCAGTCTGTGTCCGCCCCTGACAAGATTCTTATTGTTTCTCCCACTGAGGGCAATGAATTCATCTTCCTAGAATCTCGGCCTCTTATTGATGGATCTTCCTTCTCTCCCTTCTGATGAATGTGCTGATAGGGGCGTTTATATCCAAAGTTCAGCACAGGGTAACTGTAACATATGAGGGGGGTTAGGATTATCTCACAGTGGGTACATGGAGGCCGGGCAGCCCACCCACAGGATTTGTAAAATTTAACTTCTTCACCCCCAGGCGATTTTTCTTCTTTTCCAAAAAGTATAACTTTTTTTTATTTTTCAGTCAACATAGACATATAAAGGATTATTTTTGCAGAATGAGTTGTACTTTTGAATTACACTATTCATTTTATCATATAGTATACTGTAAAATGGTGGAAAAAATCCCTAAGTGCAGTGAAATTGCAAAAAGTTAGGGAAATTACACAATGTTTTTTATTTACCATGTTCACTATATGTTCACATGTTTAGCCTCTGATGGTGAGGAAAGGCTTGTGCTAGGAGGTAGCTGCCAGATGTAACGCCAGGGAGACTTGGTACTGTGATGGTTGACCCCAGGAGTCGGCGATTGGATACTGACAGTCACTGATGTGGTCGTGTGCAGACCAGACGGCTTGTGCAGGCAGGTGCAATGGATAGGGCTAATAAAACAGGTGCAGTAGATACAACAGGCACAGCTGGTATAGACATATGTAGCAACTACAGTGGGCACAACGTACACTAGGAAACAGACACGTGTTATCACACACAGCATGAGACTCCGAAAACAGAACGGGAACTGACAACTAGCAACATATCTCTAACGATAGACCATGTTGCCCAGGCTCCTCCCATAGAGGGAGGATGCCTTAAATACCTAGTGCCTCTCAGCCGTAGTTTGTGAGGCACTTCCGGGTAAGGGCACTTTGGCTGTTTAAGAATATATAAGCGTACCCTAAGCGCACTCCCAGGAGACCTGAACCGGGGAAAGGCTGCAGGGCACTGCGGGGACACCGGTAACGGCATTACAAGCTATTTTATAAATTATATCCTTAAATTTGTATATGTTATTGTAAATAATTTTAATTCTTGGCAGATGACTGTACCAGGAAAACAGAGGCACAACTGACATCTTCAAATTTAAAATCAGATGACCTTGATAGCACACAAGATATAACTGAAGTGAATGCCACTATTCAAGATATACCATCATCCCTTCACAGCAAAGATGTATCATCTGATTCTTTTAAACAAGTCATATATTCTGAATCATTACAGACTATTAAGAAAAATAAATGTCACAAAAGCAGCATTAAAAATCAAAGTGTTATTACAGCAAAGAAGCCATTTTCAACTTCAGAATATCAAAAAAATATTACAAAAATTCACATAGGGGAGAAAAGATTTTCTTTAGAATCTGTTAGTTACCAGAGAACTCACACAGGGGAGAAGCCATTTTCATGCTCAGAATGTAGTAAATGTTTTAACCGAAAATCATATCTTGTTACACATCAGAGAATTCACACAGGTGGGAAACTTTATTCATGTTCAGAATGTGGGAAATCTTTTAACTGGAAAACAAATTTTGTTACACATCAGAGAACTCACACAGGTGAGAAACCTTATTCATGTTCAGAATGTGGGAAATGTTTTAACAGTAAAACAAATTTTGTTAAGCATCAGAGAACTCACACAGGTGAAAAGCCATATTCATGTTCAGAATGTGGGAAATGTTTTAGCCAAAAATCAGGTCTTGTTACACATCACAGAATTCACACAGGTGACAAACCTTTTTCATGTTCAGAATGTGGGAGATTTTTTAACCGAAAATTACATCTTATTTCACATCAGAGAACTCACACAGGGGAAAAGCCTTTTTCATGTTCAGAATGTGGGAAATGTTTTGCACATAAATTGCATTTTCTTACACATCAGAGAACTCACACGGGTGAGAAGCCATATTCATGTCCAGAATGTGGGAAATGTTTTACCCAAAATTCAAGTCTTGCTAGACATCGGAGAACTCACACAGGGGAGAAGCCTTTTTCATGTTTAGAATGTGGGAGATTTTTTAAGCGAAAAGTAAATCTTATTTCACATCAGAGAATTCACACAGGGGAGAAGCCTTTTTCATGTTCAGAATGTGGGAAATGTTTTACACATAAATTGCATTTTGTTACACATCAGAGAACTCACACGGGTGAGAAGTCATATTCATGTTCAGAATGTGGGATATGTTTTAACCGAAAATCAAGTCTTGGAAAACACAAAAGAATTCACACAGGGGAGAAACCCTTGACATGTTTAGAATGAGGGAAATATTTAACACACAATTGGGTTATTTTTGAACATCACAAAACTTACAAAGTTAGAAGCTATTATCATACCTAGAAAAAGAGAAATCTTTTACTTGCAAATTATAATTTGTTGCCCACTAAGAGAAATTTACATGGGCTACTCAAAGCCTTTTGGAAGTAATGTTAATTAAACCATTTAATGGAAGTTGTTTTTTTTACCTCCCTACTATCTCTTCTCTTGTGTAGGTGAAGGAGGTGGGGTGAAGTGATTCTCTCTGTTCTTTTATTGGATATTTATATTAGATCCTTAGAAACCCATCTCCCTTATTTAAGTCTTGCTAATTGGGAAGAGAGTGGCATTTCGAATTTGGCGGCTATTTATAGAGATTCTCAGTTAATGTCCTTTTTGGAGATGGTTGAGAAAGTTTGATCACATTGAAGTTGCTTTATCAATACCTCCAAGTGAGACATCTCCTTAGTACAGGATCTGACATTGGGTACAATTCACCTCCTCTCTCTCTGCATAGACTTTTTCAAAAAGGGGAATATTATATTAAAGAAGTCTCAATTTTATATAGTTATTATTGTCATACATGGTAAAATGGGAGCAATAGGTATCTTTTACATTCTTCCCTCAACAATGGTGGGCTGCCTCGGAATGGACTTATAGGACCTCAGCTTGTATAAATCACCTAGAACAAATTACATAAAATATACAAGGTGGTATCTGTTTCCAGGCAAATTGGCTCACATGATCCCTGATTATTCCCCTTCCTGTTGCAAAGGCTGTCTTCAGAAAGGCACTCTGGGGCATGTATGGTGATCCTGTCCTAACTAATGGTATTTTGGGAGCAGGTGATTGATCTAGTTTCATCTGTAACTTGTCTTCATTTAGTAATGGAGGCTCCACTGGCAATCCTGAATATAGGACTTGATAAATTCCCTGAAAATGTGAAACCTGTTATTGCTGATATGCTTACCTCGGCCAGACGATGTCAGGCTATAGAGTGGAAACTCCCTTCAGTTCCCTCGGTTGAGGAGATTGTCAGGAAGATTAATACTCATTTTCATTATGAATTTGCACTTACCCATAATATAGAGAGGAAAAAACAAATTCTGAGAAATTGGTGCATTTGGGAATTTTTTTTCAAATTCTATTTGTCCTATGGGGTGTTGATCTATATGTATTTGTATTATTAATTCCTATGAATAGAATTGACCAGATTGGTGTTCTTCCCCTCCCCCTCGCTTTATTTTATTTTTTTCTTCTTTTTCCTTTTCCTTTATTTTGCTTTGTGGTAGTTGTTAATATTTGCGTAGTGTTACACCTATTGTGATATGTATTGATTGTTATTATGTAAAAAATTTAAATAAAATATATATTGGAGAAAAAAAATCACATGGGAAGAAACTATAAATATGACAACCTGAACAAGAAAAGACAATAAAAGTAAAGACAAGAAAGTAAAGAATAAAGGGAAAGCATGTTAGATTTAGTGTTAGGGAAAGCAAGTTACATTATAATTATAATATACAGTTACTAATAGACATCTGTTTTCTAAAAATAAAAATCAGTATTCCATGTGCATTGAACATTTCACATTGTTATATATTTATATATTCACTATATGGAGAAGACTATTGCAACCCTCCCCCCAAAAAAACCAATATTCCTCCTCCCTCTTCTTACTGACTCCCAATCTCAGCGATCTGCCATTGATTACAGTTACTTTCAGCGCACAATCTCCATGTCTGAACAATGTCTGTAACTTCTCTATACTACAATAATAAACATGTTCATATTACAAATTACTATTTACATCGACCGCTTCCCTCATTATGGCATTAAATATCTTGGATACAATACTATCATTACTGCAATTTCTCACTGACCTTATTAATCACGTTTTGTCGGAGTCGTCTGAATCCATCTAAATGTTATCAATTTATGTGTAAGAAACAGTAAATGTCCTACCGCAGTTTTCCCACGTGTGTCCAGTGTCAGTTCTTCTATATTCCCTTATATAAAACCTTGGTGTCTCTGACCAAACCTGCGGATTAGAATTTTACAATCGTAATAACTTTACTTTACTCTAATAAAGTATTTATACTCCGCAGCCTGTGTATAAGATCCGCAGCTTCCGCTCAGCACTTCCCACCTTTGTCCTTTGTACGTATGCCGACCTTGTGGAGAAACAGAGTGTCATATATCCCCTATGGATGATTTATAGCTCTGACAGTCCACAATGTCCACTAGGGATATAGATCTGACCCCTTCTGATCCTTGTCAATTGATCATCAGTAATGGCCCAATGTCCCTTTCCCATTTACACATAATAAGAGGATAATTTTCCACATATTTGGATAGCGGCACTGTATAAAGTCCAGAAATCTCACCAGACGTTCTCCGTGAATTAGATATTGTGCTCAGTCTATAGTAATACACTGCACACACTTTTTGTCTTTGCTTTGCAAATAAAAGAATTATATTTATTTAGGAGAAATCATAAATTTTAACCCTATCAATTCCTATGTTTTGGCTCAAGGAGCCGTGTTCATGAGGTCGCTAGGAAAAGAAATATAAACAGTGTCTAAATCAGGGGTGTCAAACTCGGCTGGGTGTATGGGCCGCACAGAGGAAAAAAATAATTTGGGGGCCGCATTCTTTGCAGGAGAAAGTGACATTTTTATTGGTACCTTATATAATATTTTTTTTTTTTTTACACACCTTTGGATCACTGATTTTGAACATTTTCACTTGTATATTATAGCAAACGTGCACATTCTTTGTTTAAATATTAAGAAAATTATTATTTTTTTTTTTTTTACATTTTATCCCTTTCTTGTAACTAATAGTCTTACAATTAGCACTATATAGAAATTTTGACCAACATCTTTTAGTAATGTTCCCCATCTTGTTGTAATGTACCCATCCTTGTCCCCTTGTAGTATCGTGCCCCATCCTACAGTAATGTGCTCATCCTTGTCCCCATCCTAAAGTAATGTTCCCCATCCTTGTCCCCATCTTGTAGTAATGTTCCTCATCCTTGTCCTCATGTTATAGTAATGTGCCCATCCTTATCTCCATCCTATAGTAATGTCCCCAGCCTTGTCCCCATCTTACCATAATGTGCCCATCCTGTACTAATGTGTTCATCCTTGTCCCCATCCTATAGTAATGTGTCCATCCTTGTCCCTCACCTTATAGTAATGTTCCCCATCCTTGTCCCCTTGTAGCAATGTTCCCATCCTATAGTACTATGACCATACTAGTCCCCTTGTAGCAATGTCCCCAATCTATAGTAATGTGTCCATCCTTGTCACCTTGTAGCAATGTCCCCATCCTATAGTAATGTCCCCATCGTATAGTAATGTGCCCACCTTGTCCCCATCCTGTAGTAATGTCCCCAGCATTATCCCTATTCTATAGTAATGTTTCCCATCCTTGTCCCCTTGTAGTAATGTCCCTATCCTGTAGTACTGTGCCCATCCTAGTCCCCATCCCATAGTAATGTGCGCACTTTGTCCCCATCTTGTAGTAATGGGGGGGTAGTGGCTATAACTTACCGATCGCTCCTCTCACCTTCCACAGACGCCGGAGTGAAGCTGAGGGGGGCGGTCTCCGGCCCCAGATCCACAGTGATTGGACATATCGGTCACAAGGCCGGTCTCTCCAATCAGAGCTGGGGGCGGGTGAAACTGAGGTCACCCAGCTCCAGCCAATGATCGGTGCTACAGCTGCACTGACCATGGCTGGATTTCAATGTTTCAGCCATTTTCAATGGCTGAAACATTACAGTGGCTGTGATTGGCTGAGCGGCGTTAGTCAGCCATTCACAGCCCCCGTAGGTCCGGGGAGGAGACACCACCCCTCCTGAGGTCCCCTCCTCCCTGAATCTAAGGTATTTGCAGCGATCGCAGTCACTGGGGCTGCGATTTCGCCATGACATACTGGGTATGTCATGGGTCCTTAGGTACCAGGGAGCCATGACATACCCAGTACATCATAGGTCACTAAGGGGTTAATGTGCCATCCTTCACATACACACAACCCCCCCCCCTCAAAACAAAACATTCTTCTCACCTGTCCCGCGCTCCCTTGGCTGCCTCATCTCTGCTTTGTGAGGCCTCCAGGCCCGTGCCCCTGTTCACTATCGCGGCCGATGCAGTGTCACTGTCAGTGATTTATGTCAGATGATTGTGTTGCCGGCACAAGAGCGCAGCGCCAGCAAAACATTCATCTGCCATAAAGCGCAGACAGTGGCTGCGGCCCCTGCACCTGCCGCGATAGTGAACAGGGGCACGGGCCTGGGGGCCGCACGAAGCAGCCTGAGGGGCTGCATGTGGCCCGTGGGCCGCGTGTTTGGGACCCTTGGTCTAAATACATATTTACAGATAGCTACAATAAATACAGTATATTCTTAGGGTAAACATTCTTTCTTTGGATCAGCATTTTTCAAAATTATGAGAATAATCTCCCAATCTGGAAACGTAATATACATTGAATATAGCACTTAGTATAAATAATACGAGATGTACATATGGCAGTATAACAGTCTATCAAATTTTGTACATGAAAATTAGTAATAGTGAAAAAACATAGAAGTTGCATTAGGTTTAAATAGGTTAGGAAGGAGGATGAGGGTAGAGGAAAAGGTAATAATGATAACCTACGTAAGGCTTGAAACACACATCCGTGAAACACGTGCGTGTTTGGTCCATTTCCGTGTATACTGGAGACACGGCCAAACGTGCACCAATGTTACTATATCTCTGCGGTTACAATTACGTTTTTGGTTATGTCCGTGAGTCCGTCTCCGTGATGCGTTTTGTGGGCCGTGTCTCACGCCAGCATGTCCGTTTTATTCACGCAACACGCAGCACGGACCCAATGAAAGTCAATGGGTCTGTGCGCACGTCCGAGTGACACGGACGCATCTCTGTTTGTTCCCTGTATGTTTTGTGCTTTTTTCATGTGATGTCAGTCTTTTTTCTTTTTATGTTTCGTTCTCTCCCTCAGTCCGTCGGTCGGTCTCTATGTCTGTCTGTCCCTCTAGCTGTCTGGTGGTCAGTTCCCCCCTCTCTCATACTTACCATTCCCCGATCTCCGGCGCAGCGCTGCACGGCTGTTTTAAAAACTCCGGCGGCTTTTCCTCTTTTGAAAAAGCCGGCCGCCCATTAATCAATCTCGTATTCCCTGCTTTACCCGCCCACCGGCGGCTGTGATTGGTTGCAGTGAGACACGCCCACCACGCTGAGTGACAGCTGTCACACTGCACCCAATCACAGCAGCCGGTGGGCGTGTCTATACTGTGCAGTAAAATAAATAAATAAATAATTAAAAAAAACGGCGTGCGGTCCCCCCCCATTTTAATACCAGCCAGATAAAGCCATATGGCTGAAGGCTGGTATTCTCAGGATGGGGAGCCCCACGTTATGGGGGGCCCCCCACCCTAACAATATCAGTCAGCAGCCGCCCAGAATTGCCGCATACATTATATGCGACAGTTCTGGGGCTGTACCCGGCTCTTCCCGATTTACCCTGGTGTGTTGGCAAATCGGGGTAATAAGGAGTTATTGGCAGCCCATAGCTGCCAATAAGTCCTAGATTAATCATGTCAGGCGTCTATGAGACACCCTCCATGATTAATCTGTAAATTACAGTAAAAAAACACACACACCCGAAAAAAATCCTTTATTAGAAATAAAAAACACAAACAAATTCCCTCATTACCAATTTATTAACCCCGTCAAACCCTCCATGTCCGGCGTACTACACGGTCCTCCAGCGTCGCGTCCAGCTCTGCTGCAATAGCGCGATCAGCTGCTGTCACTGAGGTTACCCGCGGCCACCGCGAGTTACCTGACTGACAGCAGCTGATCGCGCTACTCATCTCATTAGCTGCGTGGAGCTGACCGGAGCGGCGGTGTCTTCTGCTGCTCCTGTCACCTGCATGCAGCAGAGCTGGACGCGACGCTGGAGGACCGTGTAGTACGCCGGACATGGAGGGTTTGACGGGGTTAATAAATTGGTAATGAGGGAATTTGTTTGTGTTTTTTATTTCTAATAAAGGATTTTTTTCGGGTGTGTGTGTTTTTTTACTGTAATTTACAGATTAATCATGGAGGGTGTCTCATAGACGCCTGACATGATTAATCTAGGACTTATTGGCAGCTATGGGCTGCCAATAACTCCTTATTACCCCGATTTGCCAACGCACCAGGGTAAATCGGGAAGAGCCGGGTACAGCCCCAGAACTGTCGCATATAATGTATGCGGCAATTCTGGGCGGCTGCTGACTGATATTGTTAGGGTGGGGGGCCCCCCATAACGTGGGGCTCCCCATCCTGAGAATACCAGCCTTCAGCCGTATGGCTTTATCTGGCTGGAATTAAAATGGGGGGGACCGCACGCCGGTTTTTTTAATTATTTATTTATTTATTTTACTGCACAGTATATACACGCCCACCGGCTGCTGTGATTGGGTGCAGTGTGACAGCTGTCACTCAGCGTGGTGGGCGTGTGTGACTGCAACCAATCACAGCCGCCGGTGGGCGGGTAAAGCAGGGAATACGAGATTGATTAATGGGCGGCCGGCTTTTTCAAATTAGAAAAAGCCGCCGGAACAGTGTGAACGCTGTGCAGCGCCGGTGATCGGGGAACGGTGAGTATGAGAGAGGGGGGGACACTTCAGTCACTCTGGGGATTAGTGGTCACTGGTGAATCCTTCACAAGTGACCGCTAATCAGTACACGGCACAAAGACAGAGCCGCGGCATGACTATGAAGTCGGGTGAAGTTCACCCGAGTTCATTCTCATCCCGCTACTCTGTCTTCCGACATGTAGTAACGACATTTTGCATCACACACGTACATTTCACACGGACAACACATACACATGTCAGTTATTTCACTCACGCACACACGGACATTCCACACGCACATACGGCTAGCATACGGGATACACACGCAGGCCACACATACCATAAAAACGGACCTAAAAAACGGAAAACGGACCCGAAAAACGGCCCGTTTTACACGGACGTGGTTTTCACGGATGTGTGGCGGAGCCCTAAGGCAGTTTGCCTTTGTGTGATGAGCACTCCTGTGTCTGTGCTATCCTGGATATAGCCCTGTCATGGTGTGAGTGCGTGAGCTTTAAATAGCCCCGGCGCCTGCGCACTGGCCATCTCGTGTATTACAGGCTTGTGACATGTCTCAGTCTAACGTGGGAAGCTGGCGCCTGCGTACTGTCCGTCTTGTGTATTACAGGGCTGTGACATGTCTCAGTGTAACGTGGGACGCTGGCGCCTGCGCACTAGAGAGCGCCTGGGTGACCGTCACGTGCGTATTCGCCGTCTCTCACACTGCAGGGAGATGACGTGTGTTGGTGTGCTGTCCAGAGTCCGTGCCTGTGCACTGGAAAGCATCTGGATGGCCGGTGCATGCGCATTGTGGTGAATCTATGTAATGGTGTAATAGAGAATCCTGGTTATTATGGAGATGGTGGCGCATGCGCATTTGGAAAATCAGTGATGCGTTGATATAGTAGACGTTTATGTATTGTGAGACATGTTGTGGCAGCTTTGTAGTAATGGGAATGGCAGCGTGTGGCTCTAATTTGTTTGACATGTTGGGAGTGTCTCAAAGTACATGAATATATGGTGCTCTATTGGTTATATAGGATGGGTAGAGGTAGTGATAAGGGTAGGGAAGGGCAGAGTTAGGGTACAGTCACACTTTAGCGACGCAGCAGCGATCCCACCAGCGATCTGACCTGGTCAGGATCGCTGCTGCATCGCTACATGGTAGCTGGTGAGCTGTCAAACAGGCAGATCTCACCAGCGACCAGCGACCAGCCCCCAGCCAGCAGCGACGTGGAAGCGACGCTGCGCTTGCAGGGAGCCGGCGTCTGGAAGCTGCGGACACTGGTAACTAAGGTAAACATCGGGTATGGTTACCCGATGTTTACCTTAGTTACCTGCGCACACCGCTTAGCGCTGGCTCCCTGCACTCGTAGCCACAGCACACATCGGGTTAATAAGCAAACCTTTGCTTATTTACCCGATGTGTCATCAGGCTACGTGTGCAGAGAGCAGGAGTCGGCACTGGCAGCGTGAGAGCTGCAGACGCTGGTAACGAAGGTAAATATCGGGTAACCACCTTGGTTACCCGATGTTTACCTTGGTTACAGCTTACCGCGTGCTGCCAGATGCCGCCTCCTGCTCCCTGCACATTCAGGATTGTTGCTCTCTCGCTGTCACATACAGCGATGTGTGCTTATCAGCGGGAGAGCAACAATAAAAAAAGAACCAGGGCTGTGTGTAACGAGCAACGATCTCACAGCAGGGGCCAGATCGCTGCTCAGTGTCACACACAGCGAGATCGCTAATGAGGTCACTGCTGCGTCACAAAAACGTGACTCAGCAGCGATCTCGCTAGCGATCTCGCTAGCGATCTCGCTGTGTGTGAAGTACCCCTAAAGTAGCTGGTGGATATATGAATAGACTTTGAGGAGAGAGCGAAGTTAAAGAAAAAAAAGCAAAGATAAAGAATAAAGGTAAAGAATAAAAAGCAAATAGATATAAAGATATTGGGACAAACTGGTATTCCTGATTAGTGGAAGGAAAGGTAAACGATATATATGGGCAGAGAGTTAAGTCAGCTATTGAGGAAGATCTATAAAATGATTCTTTTATGAAAAGTACTGTATAATGATATAAATTAGTATGGATTTTTTTTTTATAAACTGTTTATTTATTAACAAGATTTTCAAGTGAGTATCAAAATCAATTGCATAGACAGATATTGTTTTCAAATCTGAGGGAGATACAAGGAAAGGAGGGGAGAGGGAAGGCGGGAAGGGACATTTAACATACGAGCCACATGAGACATCTATATATATTACTGAAATGTGTTCATCCTTTAATCTAACTAGTTGCGATCTTCCATAAAAAGATCCCATGGTGTCCATATTTGTTGAAACCTTTCCAGCTGATTGTTTATACAAGCAGTAAGGTACTCCATCCGCTTTGTTTCTTGTATCCGTAGTTCCAGATCTTGAAGGGTAGGGGGAAAAGCTTTTTCCCAGAACGAGGCTATCAAGCACTTCGCCGAGTTCCATATTTGGAGGAGCAACCTGGCCAAGTTTTTTGAGGCGCCTAAAGGCAGTACATTAAGAAGGTAGCTGAATGGGTCTAGAGCAACATCAAACCCTAAAACCTCGTGAACCAATTTCTCCACCCCTTTCCAGAAATTAGCAAGAACCTCACAGTCCCAAAAGATATGAGTGAGCGATCCTCTATCTCTCGTGCATCTCCAACACTGGTCCGACGTGTTAGGGAAAAGTTTACAAAGCACCTCTGAGTATGATACCAATGCATTAAAATCTTATATTGGTTTTCTTTTCGTGCGGTGCATATAGACGTCTTTGCCGTTCGATTCCAAATGCCAAATAGCCTGCCACATCGGTCTCGATATCACGCTCCCAAAATATGTCTCCCATTTTGTCATATATGAGTGTTGTATCTCTACATGCGTGGTCAGCATATTATATAAGCATGAGATTAGCCCCTTCGTTGAAGCCCCTATCTTACATATGCCCTCAAATGGGGTGGGTTTAGGGAAAGTAGTGGATTTAATTGTGGATATGGCCAGGTGACGTATTCGTGCGTAAGTATTCAAAGCCTCCCCAGGGATTCCAAATCTCTCCTGTAATGTCGAGAAGGGCAGTATCGTATATGTGCGTGGGTCTATTATGTCTATGTATCGGAAAAGCCGTGCACAAACCCATGGACCAATCACCTTGTTATCCATACTATCTTTCAAAGCTGGAGTATATGTGAGTGGCATCAATGGGGAATTTGCCGAGATGAGCGGAAAAGATTTTATAGCCAGCTTCCAGACACGTCTGGTGAACGCCATAGGCCCCAGCAGGAGTCCATCAGGGGTGCCCGGAAAGATCATCCACAACATAGCAGCCGGATAAACAGGGGCCACCCAGGTCCGCTCCACATCCATCCATTTACCCACCGAAGACAGGCCCAGACAGGCAGGAATACGCCTTAAATGTGTAGCTGTGTAGTACTTCCACATGTCTGGGAAAGCCAAGCCACCCATCTTTCTAGAGGCCAACAGCACTGACTGTGTGATCTGATGACGTCTATATGCCCATATAAATGCATTTAGTCAACTCTGGAATCTCCGGATCACCAACCGAGGGATCGGTACAGGAAGTGTCTCTAATAAGTACAAAAAGATTGGCAGAATCGTTATCTTGACAGAGGCCATCCTCCCAAAGAAAGATAGGCGAAGTTTGTCCCATTTGGCTAATGTCTTTTTAAGATCTTCGAAGAAAGAAGGGAAATTATGTGCGTATAGTGTTTTATAGGAGTCTGTTAAATGTATCCCCAGGTATTTTAGATGGTTCATATGCTGACTGTTAGGCTGAGAGAGTGGGCAGCTTTAAATTTAGCGGCAGGGCTTCTGTATTTGTAGCATTCATTTTATAACCCGATAGGTTCCCATACTCAACTAAAATGGCATGGAGATTGTGTAAGGATATCAAATGATTTCTCACCGTCAGGAGGATATCATCAGCGAAAAGTGACAACTTGTACTCCCGTCCCCTATTTGAAACCCCTGCACATCTGGATTTTCCCTAATTTGTGTGGCTAGAGGTTCTATACATAGAACAAATAAAAGGGGGGACAGAGGACACCCCTGCCGAGACCCATTATGTATGGAAAAGGCCGAGGACGAAGCATGAGGGAGTTTTACTAAAGCTTCAGGGTTTTATATATAAAGCGCGAATAGCGTGCAGGAATGGTCCCTCTATACCAAATATTTTAAGAGTATTGAATAAAAAAGGCCAACCTAATCTATCAAATGCCTTTTCTGCATCTAGGCTCAGGAGCAAGCCTTCCCCTTTCTGATGATTCAATGCATCTATAAGATTTATCGTCCGCCTAGTATTATCGCCTGCCTGTCTATATAATATAAAACCCATCTGATCTCCGTGTATTAGCTGGGGGAGTAACACCGACAACCTGGTGGCTAATATTCTCTAAATGTTTTTAAGTCCGCATTGAGTAGCGATATTGGGCGATAGCTTGCGCAGTCTGCAGGGTCCTTTCCAGGCTTTGGGATCACAGTTATATGAAATCTTAACATTGAAGGGGATATTGGCGCTCCATTTAAAAAAAAAAGAGTTAAATAGGGTCTGCATATGGGGGACAAGAGTACTCTGGAATATTTTATAATACAGATATGAAAATCCATCTGGACCTGGTGGTTTCCCATTCGGGAGCTCTTTAATCGTGGAGGTCAATTCCTCAACGGTAATCGGGAGATTAAGTGTATTTAGGGCTGCTGCATTTAATTTTGGCAGTGACCGAGCTGCCAAATACTCATTGATTAGGCAATCTCTCGCCTCTGCATCTGTCGGAAGGGTTAATGGGAGTGAATACAATTTGGCATAGTAGTCTCTAAACGCATCTGCGTGTTTCTGGGGGTCATATGTCAAGTGCCCCTGTGCATCTCTAATGCCCATGGCAGTGGATTGCGCTGTACGGTTTCTGAGCTGTGCTGCTAGTATCGAATGGGCTTTGTTACCTTTTTCGTAGTACCTCTGTTTGGTATAAACCAGCAATTTCTCTACTTTCTGAATTGCCAGGTCCTTCAGCTTATTTCTCACCATTACAAGAGATTTTAGCTTGAAGTAGAAGGATGTGTAAGCATTTCCTGCTCCAGCTTTGCCAGCTGATCCGTAAGCTCTTTACGCTGCGTCTCTGAATCTCTCTTGAGGCGAGATGCCAAGGAGATACAATTCCCCCTCATGACTGACTTATGAGCCTCCCATAAAGTTGACTGTGAGGAAACAGACCCATCATTTATTTGGAAGTACTCCTCCAGGTGGTCCTGAAGCTTAAATTGATGCATGGGGGTCTTCAAGAGGTGGTCGTTTCGTTTAATCTCCAATGGCATACCCTCCTGGTTGAAGTAGACTCACAGACAGGGGACTCAATTAGGAATAACGTTTGGAACACCATTCTAAGTCCGAACTGGGTGCAAAAACCTAAAAAAACATCACTATGGGGAGATAAGGTATGCACACCAGTGACTATGTAAGGGGAATACATGAAATAGCAGAAACTGCTGTGTGAATACTGACTTGAAAAATCCAATAGCTATATGCAAGAGTGAAAATGTGAAAAATGGAATCTGCATTACTGCCATGAACATATGAATCAAGAGAAATTTAGCTACTGAATTGATCAATTCAATAGAGCCCCAACACTACGCCAAAGTATTTCTCTACGTTGGGGTCCCTAGCTTGTGTGTGTCCTCTCATGCAGTTAAAAAACTTACCGTGTATGGGAAGCTGAGACCCAGGCTATTTATGCGTATGATATGGATTGGCAATAGGTGTGGTTGGGGAGGGTTCACAAACGAAAAAATACTAACAAATAGGAATAACGTTTGGAACACCATTCTAAGTCCGAACTGGGTGCAAAAACCTAAAAAAACATCACTATGGGGAGATAAGGTACGCACACCAGTGACTATGTAAGGGGAATACATGAAATAGCAGAAACTGCTGTGTGAATACTGACTTGAAAAATCCAATAGCTATATGCAAGAGTGAAAATGTGAAAAATGGAACCTGCATTACTGCCATGAACATATGAATCAAGAGAAATTTAGCTACTGAATTGATCAATGCAATAGAGCCCCAACACTACGCCAATGTATTTCTCTACGTTGGGGTCCCTAGCTTGTGTGTGTCCTCTCATGCAGTTAAAAAACTTACCGTGTATGGGAAGCTGAGACCCAGGCTATTTATGCGTATGATATGGATTGGCAATAGGTGTGGTTGGGGAGGGTTCACAAACGAAAAAATACTAACAAATAGAATGGTGTTCCAAACGTTATTCCTAAGTCCGAACTGGGTGCAAAAACCTAAAAAAACATCACTATGGGGAGATAAGGTATGCACACCAGTGACTATGTAAGGGGAATACATGAAATAGCAGAAACTGCTGTGTGAATACTGACTTGAAAAATCCAATGGATTTTTCAAGTCAGTATTCACACAGCAGTTTCTGCTATTTCATGTATTCCCCTTACATAGTCACTGGTGTGCATACCTTATCTCCCCATAGTGATGTTTTTTTTAGGTTTTTGCACCCAGTTCGGACTTAGAATGGTGTTCCAAACGTTATTCCTATTTGTTAGTATTTTTTCGTTTGTGAACCCTCCCCAACCACACCTATTGCCAATCCATATCATACGCATAAATAGCCTGGGTCTCAGCTTCCCATACACGGTAAGTTTTTTAACTGCATGAGAGGACACACACAAGCTAGGGACCCCAACGTAGAGAAATACTTTGGCGTAGTGTTGGGGCTCTATTGCATTGATCAATTCAGTAGCTAAATTTCTCTTGATTCATATGTTCATGGCAGTAATGCAGATTCCATTTTTCACATTTTCACTCTTGCATATAGCTATTGGATTTTTCAAGTCAGTATTCACACAGCAGTTTCTGCTATTTCATGTATTCCCCTTACATAGTCACTGGTGTGCATACCTTATCTCCCCATAGTGATGTTTTTTTTAGGTTTTTGCACCCAGTTCGGACTTAGAATGGTGTTCCAAACGTTATTCCTATTTGTTAGTATTTTTTCGTTTGTGAACCCTCCCCAACCACACCTATTGCCAATCCATATCATACGCATAAATAGCCTGGGTCTCAGCTTCCCATACACGGTAAGTTTTTTAACTGCATGAGAGGACACACACAAGCTAGGGACCCCAACGTAGAAAAATACTTTGGCGTAGTGTTGGGGCTCTATTGCATTGATCAATTCAGTAGCTAAATTTCTCTTGATTCATATGTTCATGGCAGTAATGCAGATTCCATTTTTCACATTTTCACTCTTGCATATAGCTATTGGATTTTTCAAGTCAGTATTCACACAGCAGTTTCTGCTATTTCATGTATTCCCCTTACATAGTCACTGGTGTGCATACCTTATAACCCCATAGTGATGTTTTTTTAGGTTTTTGCACCCAGTTCGGACTTAGAATGGTGTTCCAAACGTTATTCCTATTTGTTAGTATTTTTTCGTTTGTGAACCCTCCCCAACCACACCTATTGCCAATCCATATCATACGCATAAATAGCCTGGGTCTCAGTTTCCCATACACGGTAAGTTTTTTAACTGCATGAGAGGACACACACAAGCTAGGGACCCCAACGTAGAAAAATACTTTGGCGTAGTGTTGGGGCTCTATTGCATTGATCAATTCAGTAGCTAAATTTCTCTTGATTCATATGTTCATGGCAGTAATGCAGATTCCATTTTTCACATTTTCACTCTTGCATATAGCTATTGGATTTTTCAAGTCAGTATTCACACAGCAGTTTCTGCTATTTCATGTATTCCCCTTACATAGTCACTGGTGTGCATACCTTATCTCCCCATAGTGATGTTTTTTTAGGTTTTTGCACCCAGTTCGGACTTAGAATGGTGTTCCAAACGTTATTCCTATTTGTTAGTATTTTTTGGTTTGTGAACCCTCCCCAACTACACCTATTGCCAATCCATATCATACGCATAAATAGCCTGGGTCTCAGCTTCCCATACACGGTAAGTTTTTTAACTGCATGAGAGGACACACACAAGCTAGGGACCCCAACGTAGAGAAATACTTTGGCGTAGTGTTGGGGCTCTATTGCATTGATCAATTCAGTAGCTAAATTTCTCTTGATTCATATGTTCATGGCAGTAATGCAGATTCCATTTTTCACATTTTCACTCTTGCATATAGCTATTGGATTTTTCAAGTCTGTATTCACACAGCAGTTTCTGCTATTTCATGTATTCCCCTTACATAGTCACTGGTGTGCATACCTTATCTCCCCATGGGGACTCAATTAGGACTGGGGCATGATCTGACCATATAATATGACCAATGTCAGAGTTTTTAGTGAGACGTAGGGCTGGCAAATTTCCCAAGAAGGTGTCAATGCGTGTATGCGTTGAATGTGGGTGAGAGAAAAATGTGTACTGTCGGGCAGTGGGGTTGATTAACCGCCACATATCAAAGAGCACATGTTTATGTATCAAGGCACGAAAGGCCTTTGCTTGTCTGATTAAATGTGCCCCTGGTTGCTGGCCACTCGCAGAACTTCTGTCCCTCACCTCCGAAAATGGTAGATTAAAATCACCGCCCAGAAACAATGTAGAAGAAAGTTCTCGTGTTACTTTAGCAAGGACCCGTTCCAAAAAAGGTATTTGCCCTACGTTTGGTGCATAAATATTACACAAGACTATTGGGGTACCTTTCAGTAATCCCGTCAAGATAATAGCGACCCTTTGGATCTATAGTGGATTTGGTAATTTGGATCGGGCATCCTCTAGCTATAAGGATAGCCACCCCTGCTCTTTTTTTGTCGCATGGAGCTACATATGCTGTAGGGAATTTTCCCTTCGCAAATAAGAATGAGCCCGAATTGTCATGATGGGTTTTCCTGTATAAAGGCCACATCCGCCTTCAGGGATTTTAAAGGGTGCTTTACACGCTGCGACATCACTAGCGATCTCGTTAGCGATGTGACACGCTAGATCGCAGATGCGATTTGCCGAGATCGCACATGTGACCAGTGCTATAAAAACGACCTACGTGCATCTACGATCTGGCCTGTCACATCGCTAACGAGATCGCTAGTGATGTCGCAGCGTGTAAAGCACCCTTAACTCCTGCAGGGCTAATCTCCGTTTAATAATGGAATTGAACCCCTTAGTATTTATGGATACTATACGAATCATGGGAATGGTTGGTGTGGTCAGATGCAAAATTGTACCCAGTCTTCTGTGTCTTACCTAATCTTAGCCAATGCCTCACCCCCGGCCCGTTGGAATGGTACTCAGCCAGATTGCTCCACAGGATCATGAACGGTTTAGAGCGCCTCACGTAGAGTGATTCAACATGACACAGGGTAGGAAAGCACACTGGGGAAGGAGGGCGACAACAAACAACATTTAAGCACATTACCAATATATGCATCAACAGCTGCTTCACAGTATTAGTTTTCCCAACTTCCATAAAAAAATACAACAAGGGAAGAGAGGGAAAAAAACAACTTTGGTCGAGTGTCCTTGAACAATATAGGAGTGTAAACAAAATTATCTATCTCTAGAGTCTGATCCGCTCCAGGAATTAAGGTACCGTCACACTAAACAACTTACCAGCGATCCCAACAACGATACAACCTGATAGGGATCGCTGGTAAGTTGCTAGGAGGTCGCTGGTGAGATGTCACACAGTCAGACCTAAGCGACGCTTCAGCGATCCCACCAGCAACCTGACCTGGCAGGGATCGCTGGAGCGTCGCTACACGGGTTGCTGGTCAGCTGTCATACAGGCAGATCTCACCAGCAAGTGACCAGCCCCCAGCCAGCAGCGACGTGGAAGCATGCTGCGCTTGGTAACTAAGGTAAATATCGGGTAACCAACCCGATATTTACCTTGGTTACCAGCGCACACCGCTTAGCGCTGGCTCCCTGCTCTCCTAGCCACAGTACACATCGGGTTAATTACCCGATGTGTACTCCAGCTACGTGTGCAGAGAGCAGGGAGCCGGCACTGGCAGCGTGAGAGCACACCGCTTAGCGTTGGCTCCCTGCTCTCCTAGCCACAGTACTCATTGGGTTAATTACCCGATGTGTATTCTGCTACACGTGCAGGGAGCAGGAGCCGGCACTGACAGTGTGAGAGCGGCGGACGCTAGTAACGAAGGTAAATATCGGGTAACCAAGGACAGGGCTTCTTGGTTACCTGATGTTTACCGTGGTTACCAACGTCCGCAGAAGCCGGCTCCCTGCTGCCTGCACATTCAGTTGTTGCTGTCTCGCTGTCACACACAGCGATGTGGGCTTCACAGCGGGACAGCAACAACTAAAAAATGGTCCAGGACATTCAGCAACAACCAGCAACCTCACAGCAGGGGCCAAGTTGTTGCTGGATGTCACACACAGCGACATCACTAGCAACATCGCTGTTACGTCACAAAAGTTGTGCCTCAGCAGCGATGTTGCTAGCAATGTTGCTTAGTGTGACGTGGCCTTTAGAATCCCTCTGAGGGGTTTACAAGCCCTAAAACAACACAGAGTCCTTGGCCTGTGTCAAGAAAATAAATAAAAAGTGAAAAAAGAGCTTTTTCTTCATGTCAGCTCCCCGCAACTATTATTCACAAACAGTGCTCAATGCACTCAAGAAAAGGTGAACTATAGTCTCCTCTTGACTAAGTTTTCTGCCTCTATTTTCCTGCAGATTGGTCTGCTCGACCCTGATGCGCTGGAGAGGATGGAGGTGAACGGCGCCTTTTAGATTTAACCTGCTGCCATACAGCCGAGGGTGGTGGTTGTGGAGGTGTTAATTCCCAGTTAGACATTTTTGAGACGGGATCTCCAATATTTCACAAAAATGAGGTACATCAGCTGCATTCTTAATCATGGCTGTACGACCGTTTCTTCTGGCTGATAAGCTGAAAGGAAAGCCCCACCTGTAGAGAATCTGTTTCTCTCGTAAGGTGTCCAGAAGGGGTTTGAGCAGCTTTCTCTTTTGAAGAGTGACCCATGACAGGTCTGGCAAGAGTTGGAGAGGGTGGCCTTCATACTCTATTTTGTGCAGTTTCCTTGCTTGCAGCATAATCTCCTCTTTGAGTTTGTAATCCGTGACACAACAAATAATGTCTCTGGGTGCTTGGAATGAATTCTTTGGTCTGATTGCTCTATGCGCCCTGTCAAAGCTTATGTTGTGTGATGAGGGAGCTTTTAGGTTGCTGTTGAATATGGTCTGGAGGGTCATAAACAGATTTTCTTCTTTATTCTGTTCTGGGAGACCTCTGACCCTGATGTTTTGGCGGCACCCCCTGTTATCTAGATCTTCCAAGTGTCTCTGGTATTCACAGAGAGTATCATGCTGCGTTGCTACAGTAGATTGAAGACAGGCAACATATTTTCTTGTTTCATGATCATCCTCTAACGTTTCTACTCTCTGGGCTATGGACTGGATGTCCTGTCGGACAATGGCAATTTCTGTTCTACAGACTTCCTTTATTTCTTTTATTAGTGACTGCAGATCCTCTTTTGTAGATAGTTGAGCCATATATAGTCTCCAGTCCCTCATCGATATACCTTGGGAATCTTCTTCTGGGAGGGAGGGGTATCTGACAGGGAGGATAGCAGTGGCTGTGCATATCTTGCCATGGATGGGGTTGCAGACAGATGCAGGACCTCTGTAAGCCCCTGCGACTGTGATAACTTATCAGTTGTTCCCTGTGCTTTCAGGCGCTGAGGAAGTAGAGAGTCAGTTTCTGACATTATCTGCTGTGCACTCATGTTCCCTGATGGGACTTGTAGGCCTTTTCCCTCTCTGTCTGCATTCCCTTTCTTCTGCCTTATCTTCTGTCCCTCCTCCCCTCCACTGCCCAATGCCTTGGATCCCCCTAGATGAGTGTTGGGGCCTTTACAAATTGGGTCTCCCTCCTGCTGCAGCATCTTGGTGCCATTTTCAGTGGCTTCCCTCTGCACTGCAGCCATTTTACCTTCCTTCTTCCTCTTCACTCTGGTGTGGAGGTAAGCATCCAGGGGTTCCGGTGTCAGCGCTAATGATGAGGAAGGCACTGCTGGAATCACTGTCTTTTGTGGAGGCCTCCTGACCATCTCCTACACTCCAGTGACAGGTATAGTTGGAGCAGTGAGTGCTTATATAGCTAGCTGTAGCTGCGGGGAGCTCTTTCACAAGCTTCTTACTCTATGCACTTCCGGTCCCGCCCCCCTTTATTCTCTATTTTTTATTTTTATTTCTTTATTCATTTTTCTATTTTTTTCATATTTTTTTTCATTATTTTTTCATATACATATACACTGTGTGCAGAATTATTAGGCAAATCAGTTTTTTGATCACATGATACTTTTTATACATGTTGTCCTACTCCAGGATGGATAGGCTTGAGGGCCAACTACCAATTAAGTAAATCAGGTGATGTGCATCTCTGTGATGAGGAGGGGTGTGGTGTAATGACATCAACACTTTATATAAGGTGTGCTTAATTATTAGGCAACTTCCTTTCCTTTGGCAAAATGGGTCAGAAGAGAGATTGACGGGCTCTGAAAACTCCAAAATTGTGAGATGTCTTGTCTCTGAAGCGTGATCACCGAACAATCAAGCGTTTCATGGCAAATAGCCAACAGGGTTGCAAGAAGCGTATTGGGCAAAAAAGGCGCAAAATAACTGCCCATGAATTGAGGAAAATCAAACGTGAAGCTGCCAAGATGCTATTTGCCACCAGTTTGGCCATATTTCAGAGCTGCAACGTTACTGGAGTATCAAAAAGCACAAGGTGTCCCATACTCAGGGACATGGCCAAGGTAAGGAAGGCTGAAAAACGGCCCCCTTTCAACAAGAAACATAAGATAAAACGTTAAGACTGGGCCAAGAAATATCTTAAGACTGATTTTTCAAAGGTTTTATGGACTGATGAAATGAGAGTGACTCTTGATGGGCCAGATGGATGGGCCAGAGGCTGGATCAGTAAAGGGCTGGTATCATCAAAGATGAACTTGTGGGACCTTTCCGGGTTGAGGATGGAGTGAAGCTCAACTCCCAGACCTACTGCCAGTTTCTAGAAGACAAATTCTTCAAGCAGTGGTACAGGAAGAAGTCAGTATCGTTTAAAAAAACATAATTTTCATGCAGGACAATGCTCCATAACATGCATCTGACTACTCCACAGCGTGGCTGGCCAGAAAGGTCTAAAAGATGAAAATATAATGACATGGCCCCCTTGTTCACCTGATCTGAACCCCATAGAGAACCTGTGGTCCCACATAAAATGTGAGACCTACAGGAAGGGAAAACAGTACACCTCTCGTAACAGTGTCTGGGAGGCTGTGGTGGCTGCAATCGTTACGTCACCACTGGAGTCCGCTCTATCGACTTCTGCGCCGATCGCCAGGCGACGCCGTGTTCCTGCCGTGGATGGTGCTGGTGATGGGAGAGGAGTTGATGCCGGCGGCGCAGGCTCCGTTCTTCCACTGGTCTGGGTTTCCTGGGGATCTGCAGTGCCACTGGCTGACTGTAGGTGGCGGGTGTCTCCCAGCTGAGGTACCATCATTCAGCTACAGCCTATGGGAAGACACCACACCCTTTTTAATTCCCCTTCTGTCTGCTGACCTCTGCCAGAGATAGTTCTGAGAATTGTGGCTCCTGTTTCGTCGTGTGATTTTGTGTGCTGATTACCGCTTGTTTCCTGACTACCCTCCTGCCTGCTGTTTTTATACCTCGCTGCCCGATCCGGTTTTGACCTCTGCTTGTTTCTGATTACGTCTTTGCCTGCCGATTTTGTCCCTGTTCCGCAATTCCTGGCTTGACCCTGCCTGACGACTACTCTCTCAGACTGCAGCCTTCCACAGGTAGTAAGCTCCAGGGCCCTGTGTAATCCAAATCCCTGTATAGGGGTTAAAGGGTTTCAGGGTTCTGGGGGTCCTGCTTGGCGAGCGGCTTCCCTCTAGCCTGTCCATTACAGCCCGTCTGAGTCTGTGGATCTAGGCAGGCGTTACATTAATGTTGATTGTAAACAGATCAAGCAACTTACAGAATCTATGGATGGTAGACTGTTGAGTCTCATCATAAAGAAAGGTGGCTATATTGGTCACTAATTTTTTGGGGTTTTGTTTTTGCATGTCAGAAATGTTTATTTCTAAATTTTGTGCAGTTGTATTGGATTACCTTGTGAAAATAAACAAGTGAGATGGGAATATATTTGTTTTTTATTAAGTTGCCTAATAATTCTGCACAGTAATAGTTACCAGCAGAAACAGATATCCTCCTAAGATAGCCAAATCTAAAAATATTAAGCTTTGATATTTATGAGTCTTTTGTGTTGATTGAGAACATAGTTGTTGATCAATAATAAAAAAAATCATCTAAAATATAACTTGCCTAATAATTCTGCACGCGGTGTACATATATATATTTTTCATTTTTTATTTTTCTATTTATT
This sequence comes from Anomaloglossus baeobatrachus, assembly GCF_048569485.1. Classification (NCBI taxonomy): domain Eukaryota; kingdom Metazoa; phylum Chordata; class Amphibia; order Anura; family Aromobatidae; genus Anomaloglossus; species Anomaloglossus baeobatrachus. Next base: position 1,165,375 of record NW_027441798.1, on the reverse strand, counting down.
TTTGTATAATCCATATTTGGGCAGTGAAGATGAATGCAAGTTTCTATCCAGCTGTCACAATTGACTTAACATTTTCAGCTGATTTGTTTTGCCCTCCCCTCATTGTAGGATATGGGCGTTTCTTGTTATTCTGCGTTTCATTTGGGAATTTGCCTTTGGGTATTTAAAACGTGTCTGATGTACGCATATTCGCCTATGATTAAGGACTTGTTTTTACTTATTGTCCGAAACGTGTAAGGTGCCCTTATGCGTGTACTCTCATTTTTAGATCCTTTGTAATTTTAGATATCTAATAAACTTTTGATATTTTAATATATCCGATTTTTTTGGTGCTGGGTCCACTCTTCACCTCGCCTCATTCATGAAATGATGATGCAGGCCTCTTCATGAATCTGGAGCGTGCCTCCTTGTGCCATACTAGAAATATTACTCCCATCAGGGACTGGAGTGAGATTTCTGGCATAGGCATAGGGAACGCCGCAGCTCGTAAAGAATTAAAGGAGTTGTCCCAGTCAAGCTCTGCCAATTTTGGAGTGAAAAATTTGCCACAACTCTGAGCTTGACCCAAATTTGTGACTTTGGGACACTTTTCAAAGCTTTTGTGCTACTCTTTTGGCATAAAAGCTTTGATGATTTGGGACCAGAGTGTCTAAACAACATCCACATATCTAGAATACATAATCGGATTAAATTCTCCCCTCACTATTTTTGTGTGCAACGTCTACAGCTCTGCCTCAGCTCCAGAGGTTCTGAGACAAAATCATCACATCTAAACAATAGAGAAAGCTAGGCATGAAGAATATATATTTTACAAACATTTATTAACAAAACAACAAGCTTTGAAAAGCAATTACATACAATGTGATATACACTGGAACCTTGCTTAACGAGTAACCCAGTTAACAAGAATTTCGCTTAACAAGCAAAGCTTTCTGTAAACTTGTAACTCGGTTTACCAGAAAGCTTTGTTCTACGAGCAAAATACTCACCGCACACACTTCCAGTTCCGTACATCCACCGCACTCTAACCCACTCTTGCAGTCCAAACAAACACACACAAGCACGCACAAACACGCACAAAACACACACAAACACGCACAAAACACACACATACAGTATTATGCTCACCTTACCTTCCATTGCATCGCCGGCCTCATGGTTCTTGTAGTTCGCCGGTGCATCACGACGAGGGAGAAATCCTCGCGGCGAACTACAAGACCCAGGAGGCTGGCGATGGAACGGAAGGAAAGGTGAGCATAATATGTGTACCTTCCATTCCATCGTCGGCCCCTGGGTCTTGTTGTTCGCCGCTCCAGGCTGTGTATCGGCAAGCATAGCGACGAAGCAGGAACTTCCTCTGTCACCGCTACTCAAAGGCAGTGCGCTGACCAATCAGAGGCAAGCGGCTCCTGCCTTTGATGTTAGCGCTCTGGCAGCGGAAGTTCCTCCCTTGTCGTGATGGTTACCCGATACACAGCCCCTACTAGCGAACAGCAAATCCCAGGAGGCCAGCGATGGAACGGAAGGTAAAGTGAGCATAATATGTGCGTGTGTTTGTGTGTGTTTGTGTATGTTTGTGTGTGTTTGTGCATGTGTGGAATGACACAATAGGGGACCAGGATGGGACATTTAACAAGTTGTGGAACGAATTGTCTGCATTGCAATGATTTCCTATGAGAAATCTTGCTTTGCTGAACGAGTAACTTGGTTACCAAGCACACTCCCAGAACGGATTGTTCTCGTTAACCAAGGTTCCACTGTACTTAAGAGTTCCTATCTCCAATCTGCGGTTGCTCTTTTTAGTAAAAAAAAAGCAGTGAGCAATCTGACATTAGTGAATTATTTAAATATAATCCAGTATAAAACCTTTCACAAATGTTCATAAAGGCTCTTGAAATACCCAATTTACTAGCAGAGTGGAGCCTGAATTTCCATTTTGTGGGATCTCAGTGTGTAGAGCAGGATCCCACAAATCTCTGCAGCTGCTATAAGCACGAGACATTGCTCTCTCAACTAATCCAGCGCGGTCACATACTTTATTAAGGTTTTACTGAACTTCTTAAGAAGGATGCCGCAGCTGGGGTCGTAGAGCTCACTCTTCAACTGTGAGACTGATCACTGAGGGTTGTGGGATCACACAACATGAAAGTTTCTTTTGGGGACATTAGGGACACTTCCAAAAGTTTTTGTGCTGGATGATATTTAGAAAATTCACTAATCCGCGGCTCTCCACTGTTTTAGTAAATAAAAAAGGCAGCCACAGATTTGTGATAAGCACTATTTAAGGAGAAATTCATCAAACTCATTGCGCTACAAACTATTGTGTAAGTCACACATTTTGTGTAACACACACTTTAATTGTTCAAACATTTAGTGAGTTTTGAAATTTTTTTTTGTCTGAAATGTAAGAGAAGTTTAGTGAAGAGGGTGGTGCCTGAAACGGTCAGACAGATTCACAATGATTTGCGCCCATTTATGATATACGATTTTGATAGTAACAGTAAAAAATTACAATACAATTTGTTAACCAATTACCATTTTTCAGTCTTCAAGACACACTCTTCCCCCATTAAAAAAAAAAATTGTGTAGGAAAGGGGGGTGCGTCTTACAGTCCTGATGCTCTTGACTGTGGCTGGAGGTGCGGCGGTGGAGGAGTGGGTCACAGGAGGCAGAATCTGGGGATAACAGTGTGCCGCTAATAACGAAAGTGAATATTCACTGCTCTCCACACCCATAATCCTGTCTACCTCTACGCACTGAAGCCGGCATCGAGAGATGAGCGGGATTATGAGCATGGGGAGCAGTGAATATTCATTCTCCAATTGCGGTACACATGATCACCCAGCCACCAGCTAACTGCTGCAGCTTGGTGATCACGTGTGTTTGCTATTAGAGAATGAATATTCACTGCTCCACACGCCCCTAATCCCAGGTGTGGGGAGCAGTGAATATTCTGGCAGCCGACGTCCGCGTGTAACTGCAGGTGCATGGCAGTGACGTCATGCGATGTGCCGCTTACACACTGAAGTCACTTGCTGGCATTAAAGACAACACCGCACACTGGGGAACAGAGGGATGGTGAGTATAATCAGTTTTTTTTATGTCTGCAGCGTGATGAGAAACATATATACTAGAATGATGGCAGGGACAGACATATCATTGGTGCAAGCCCAAGAGGTAAGGGTGGCTCATTTCCACCTCTAAATTAGGCATAATTGTGCATTATGATGAGCTATTGGACTTCAAAAGGGCCCAATTACTGTTCTTGCACAGGGACCCTCTTCTGTCTGTGTCCACAAGTGGATGAAGGACATATATATAACAGGATCGAATCATTTATACCAGGATGAGGGACATAAACTCCAGAATGCGCTCAGGGTAAGATCATATATACCAGGATAGGCCCATGAGGAGGGCCATATATACAAGGATGGGGTCATATATATCAGGATGAGGGCCATAGAAACCAAGATGAGAGCCATATATACCAGAATGGGCATCATGTATACCATTATGGGACAAAGATGGGGAACATATATACCAGGATGAGGGACATATACACCAGGAAGAGAGAAACATAACTGGAAGGGGCCCAAAATGGGGGACATTAGTACAGAATCGGGGGGGATATTACCCCTATACCCATGTCAGTAGCAGGTTCCCGCTCACAACAGTGCGTCATGACTACATATTTTGTTTCAATTTTTTTTCCTATCTTCCGCCTCTAAAACATAGGTGCGTCTTATGGTCATAATAATACAGTAAGTTTAAAAAGAAAATAGTGTTTTCCCTGACCAATTCTTACTTGAGCAATTGATTTTAGGATAAAACCCTTTGACTCAAGGTATAACATGAATCCTTCTCCCATGTGACTCATCTGACAACAGGACCTGATTAATGATAAAAACATTTGCCAAATTCTGAATGTAAGAATGTCTCCTCTACTGTGTGGGTTTTCTCATGGTCGACAAGAATTGATTTACCAATTAAACATTTCAAATGTTCCCAACATGAAAAAAGGTTCCTTCCCTGTGCGGCTTCTTCAGATGTTTAACGAGATCTGATTTCTTAAAATAACATTTCCCACACTCTGAACATAAAAATGGCTTCTCCCCTGTGTGAGATCTTTGATGACTAACAAGATCTGATTTCCAAATAAAACATTTCCCACATTCTGAACATAAAAATGGCTTCTCCCCTGTGTGAGATCTTTGATGACTAACAAGATCTGATTTCCGAATAAAACATTTCCCACATTCTGAACATGAAAATGGCTTCTCCCCTGTATGAGATCTTTGATGACTAACAAGATCTGATTTCCGCATAAAACATTTTCCACACTCTGAACATGAAAATGGTTTCTCCCCTGTGTGAGATCTTTGATGCCTAACAAGTTCTGATTTCCGAGTAAAACATTTCCCACATTCCAGGCATGAAAATGGCTTGTCCCCTGTATGAGATATTTGATGCGAAACAAGAGCAATTTTCTGAATAAAACATTTCCCACATTCCAAGCATGAAAATGGCTTCTCCCCTGTATGAGATCTTTGATGCCTAAGAAGAGCTGTTTTCTCAATAAAACATTTCCCACACTCTGAACATGAAAATGGCTTCTCCCCTGTGTGAGATCTTTGATGCCTAACAAGTTCTGATTTCCGAGTAAAACATTTCCCACATTCCAAGCATGAAAATGGCTTGTCCCCTGTATGAGATCTTTGATGCGAAACAAGAGCAGTTTTCTGAATAAAACATTTCCCACATTCCAAGCATGAGAATGGCTTCTCCCCTGTATGAGATCTTTGATGCCTTATAAGAGCTGTTTTCTGAATAAAACATTTACCACATTCTGAACATGAAAATGGCTTCTCCCCTGTGTGACATCTTTGATGCTGAACAAGAATTGATTTCCGAATAAAACATTTCCCACACTCTGAACATGAAAATGGCTTCTCCCCTGTGTGACATCTTTGATGCACAACAAGTTCTGATTTCCAATTAAAACATTTCCCACACTCTGAACATGAAAATGGCTTTTCTCCTGTGTGAATTTTCTGATGTCTAACAAAGTTTGATTTCTGAATAAAACATTTACCACACTTTGAACATGAAAATGGCTTCTCTCCTGTGGAAGCTGTTTCATGTTCCACATCCCTTCTGTAACTTTTATTTTGCTTACAATTCTGTTGGACTTGCTCGTCATATGTATCACGTGTGATACTTTCATCATGTGTTTTAAATTCTGAAGATATTAGATTTCCATCTGAACTCCCAATACAGTCATCTGCTAAAAATAAACACAATGTTATTATTTTTTTAATGATATCTTGAAAGTACATTTATTTTTTTAAACCATATCAGAAATTAAATTAGGAAAAAATGTATTGCGAATCTGTTGTCCAATTTCGACATCTAAAGGCCGCTTTACACACAACGATATTGCTAGCGATCTCGTTAGCGATGTGATACTCCCAGATCATTGCTACGATTAGCTGAGATCGCTCATAGGTCGTTTTGTAGCGGTCACACGTACCCATCTCACAAACGACGCAACATCGTTCAGCGATATATTGTTTGACCAAGGCGGTCGTGTGGACACCGTCACACAGCATTCCTCCCAACGATTCCGGCAACGACAGAGGCGTCTAATTGTCCATAGCATACACCCTGGCGTGTAATTGGCAGGAGTATGATGGAAACACAGATTAAAACAGACAGGAATCACAGATTAAGACAGACGAGACAAATTGCAAGCTCACAGAAATAAACAGTGAGAGACTAAGGAGAAAAGCAAGAGCAGGAAGGCAGCAACAAAAAGACAACAAGGGTTAACATGTTGCGGGCGGCGGGGCGCTGCGCTCGCTAACGCTCGGGTCCGGCACTGCAGCTGCTGCTCGGTGGCTCGAGCGGTGGGCCGGATCCGGGGACTCGAGCGGCGCTCCTCGCCCGTGAGTGAAAAGGGGTAGTTTTGTTTGTGGGTTTAGTCCGTGACGCCACCCACGGGTTGTGGTGAAGATGGGCACCACCGCTGCTGGTGATGGGAATCCCGGGAGCGATGGTAGGGAGCAGCTGGGATGTTGTTTTCCCCCTCCGTGGGTAGGGGTTGGTGGTGTGACGGGGAGGCAGGGTTGGTAAGGTGCAGGGTCGCAGGGACAGCGCGGTGCCGGATGGCACTGGTGTACTCACTCAGCAACAGATGCACAAAGTCTCTGGTAAACCAAACGGCTGGATGGACGGGTCCCGCAGCCGGCTGCAGTGTTTCTCTCCCCGGACAGGTGATGGTGGCTGTCTTTCCCTGCACCTTTGTGTGATTTTTTACTCCAATGGCTTCCCAACGGTAGTCCGCTCCCCGGCATATAGGTGCCGTAGGAGCCCGTTTTGCCCGCAGGCGCTGGCCCTTGGATCTCTAGCCTGTGGCGGTGGCTGTATATCCTCACGGTGTGAGCGGTTGCCTTCAATCGGGACTTGGTTGTTAGGGAACCCCGGGGGTTCCTGTCACATTCGGATTTGACTATTGACGGCGGCTCCAAGCCTGGTCGGGGTCCGATGGCCCTGCCTGTGTGTGCTGGTTTCACTTCGCTCCCCGGTTCAGTACCGGCGGGCCACCGCCCGACCCCGGTCCCACGGTTCCGCGTCGATTCACCACTCCTGCAGACGGCCACCACCATCTGCCAACCTTGCTGTCTGTGTCTGGGCTCCAACCCAGACACCAGCATTCACTCCTCTCACTTTCAACTCCAAACTCTATTTGACCACTGTTCCTGCCTCCAGGACTGTGAACTCCTCAGTGGGTGGGGCCAACCGCCTGGCTCCACCCCACCTGGTGTGGACATCAGCCCCTGGAGGGAGGCAACAAGGATTTTGTGTCTGACTAGTGTTACTGTCTGGGGGTGGGGGGGTGTTTGTGTCTTACCTGTGACGACCTGGCTAGTCCAGGGCTCCACAAACACCACAACAGTTCACAGTAATAATGCACAACAACCACCCGTAAGTCTGGATCACAACACCTCACCAGACCAGAATAGATAACCTATAGATTGCATTAATGGAATAGCCAAGCCAGCTTATACAGGAGGGGAGAGAATGATACTGGCTTCCCGCAGCATTTGATCAAATACACTAACTAGGAACCCAGCAGAGGTTAACTCTTGCTAGCCTGCCTAAATCTGTGCTTTGATGCCTGTGTCTCCCTGCACTGCTCACAGACATCAGAGAAGTTAGCAGGCAGAGTGTAGTTTCCACAGATCCTGACACCGCCTTGACAGTGGAATAACCTGCAAAGATCTCTGTGACATTGATCCATAACATAGACAATTTTAAAGAGGTTTTTTTCCAAGACGAAAATAAAATAGTTAAAGACAGATGGTGGAAATTTAACGGGGATGTCCAGGACTGTAATGTTGATGACCTATTCTTAGGCTTTGTAACCAAAGCAGGTAGCAGGGTCTTGCTGTCTGTGCAGATAAACATTTGGGCTCCAATTCATCAAGACCGGCTATGTACACTGAAAAATGACATTAGGGACTGGAGAGAGATTTCTGGCATAGGGAACACCGCAATTGTTACGAATTAGAGAAGCGGTGGCATCACACCCTTGTTCTGGCCATTTTGACAAAGCTGGTTAAAAGTGGCATGAACAGACACACACACACACCACACACACACACACACACACACACACACACACACACACACACACACCAGAGCTCTTCTGCTCAAAACTCCTGCAATTGAGACATTTGGTCACATGACGTGGTGTCAAAAACGTCCTTAAACAGTCCTATAATTGGCATATAAACACTGGGGCCACTAGAAGAATGGGAGCCCTCTGAAATTGCCCAGTTTACTCTCCCTTTCCCCTAATGCCAGTCCTGCATGCCAGCCTGTGTCCTGTTCAGTTCATTTAGACTTCTGCAATTAAAAGACCTTTGGTTACATCATGCCACATGACTTTGAAGTCATTGTGACGCCCTGACCAAATCAGGTTGTCACAGAGGACTGCATCCATCTTCCAGGTGCAGGACTCCCTCCTCCTTGGCCTTCCAACACAAAACCCCACACACAGGTATCCAACACCAGCCATCAAACCCTAGTCACCCCCCAGGACAATAGGGACACACCAGTGGGCGGGGCCAGGCAGATGGTGATGCCTACCTAGGGGTTCTGAGGTGTCAGGGGAGGGAAACACACAGAACAGTGCTAGACAGTTGAAGTGAGAGGACGGTGAAGTGGTGCTAAGGGGTTGGAGCCTCGGACTACTGGACTACTTAACCTGACTAGGTTAGGTGGCAGACGGCAGAGCAGGGACACATGCGACGCAGATCCGGTCGAGGGAGACCTTAAATAGACCGGGGCAGGGTTGTAGCCCGCCGGTACGGACAGCAGAAATCCGGTCCAGAGGCCGTGCTCAGTCGGGGTACCTGGACCCTGGAGTGAGGACAGCTTCAAGCACCTTTCTAATTAACCAGCAGGGGACAAGATTCCAAGTCTTGTCCTACCGTCAGCCCAGATAGAGCGAGACGGAAGCCCAACGAGGGGGATAGGGCTTCTGCAAGTGCCTGTTACGATCCCACGGGTCAGTTCTCGCAGGCCACAGCTCCCACAGAAAAGACACAGGGAGTAGACTTCCCAGTTTCATGCGGACTAGTCAACACACAAGACACAAACCAAAAGTACAGGAGGAAGGGCCCCTGTTTTGTGAACCGGTGTGCAGGACCCGAGCACACCCCTCCGGAGGCTACCGGCAGTTGGTTTACTATCTGGACTCTGTGTGACTTTATTCAAACAGTGAGTACACTCGTATCATCTGGTCCAACCCCGCAGACTGTGCCCCATCACTCCATCCCACCAACATCTGGGCCCCGGGACAACAACTCCCCTACCCGTGGAGGGGATACCATCCTGCTGCCCCGCTCCATCAGCCCCGGGCACGCCCATACCAAGGTAGCGGCGGTGTCACCAACAATCACCACAACACATGGGTGGCGTCACTGACAAACCTCCCCTGTTCACTTGCGGACGACGGACTGCTGCGCGCGCCCGGGTCCGGCTGCCACTAGACCCACATCAACCGCCCGGATCCGAGCGTCTCGAGCAGCCCCCCTCCTGCTGAAAGTTAACATCATCAAAGGTCCTTAAGTAATCAACCATAGAATACAACTGATGGGGTCCCTAAGAGACTGGACTGGGGTTCCTAAAAATAGCGCAGTTTGACTTCTCTTGACGCTGGTCCTGACTGTAACTAGGGCTTATTTTCAGGGAAACAGGGTATTCATGAACCCTCTGCTGGTCTTTGAGTTGCCACCATAACAACATAGAGAAGACACTAGAAACAAACAGCAGAGGAAGCAGAAGCAAAGAAAATACAGCGGAAAAATAAACAGAGCAGAAAGTCTAAAAATGTAAACAAAATTAGTGCAGAAAATACATGAGTAGATATCTCTTACTGGATAGAACTGGAGGAGACACATCCTGAGGAACATCGGGATCTTCTTGTTTACAGTCCTGTGGGAGAAGAGGACGGGGACATCTCTCTGGTGTTGTCCTCTTACTGGATAGAACTGGAGGAGACACATACAGGGACTGAATTCATTCATTACATACAGATAATTATAGGCCGTGTGTATTTAGTCCTGTCTATTACCTGGTGATGTGAGGGGCCGGGGATCCTCCATCATGACGTCCTTGTACAGATCTTTGTGTCCTTCTAAATACTCCCACTCCTCCATGGAGAAATAGACGGTGACGTCCTGACACCTTATAGGAACCTGACACATACAATGATACCGTCACCCCCCAATCTCTTCATAGCGTTACTGTATAATGTCCCAGCATTCCCAGCAGTGTCACCTCTCCAGTCAGCAGCTCAATCATCTTGTAGGTGAGTTCTAGGATCTTCTGGTCATTGATGTCCTCATGTATCGGGGGCTGAGGTGGAGGCCCCGTGATTGGGCTCAGGGGTCTTCCCCATCCCTCAGACACAGGGGCCTGACAGCGCTCACTAGAGGTCTTCTTCACTACTGTGTAATCCTGGTTATGGAGAGACACAGTAATAAATCTCACTCCAGACATTTCCAGAGTCCTCACCTCTCCAGTTCTGTCCATCTGTTATTCCCATAGATAAGAATGATGTAATGTGACGTCATCAGAATCTCTCACCTCTCCAGTAAGCCGGAAGAGGATCTCTAGGGTGAGGTGTAATAGCCTCTCCGCCATCTTGTCCCTGTCCATATCCATCCTTCACGGGGCAATCAGGAGAATTCTCTTCTATAGAAGATCTCCACTGAGAGGATCCGATATTGTAGGGACCTGAATGGGGAGAAGATGACGATGTAACATCATAAAGAATCCGCTGGAATAATACAATTACTGGAGAGAATAAGGGGGAACATATAATGAGAACATTCTGGGTAACATTAAACTGAATGGGGACAGAAAGGGGCCGAGGACCGAGGGCAGAAAGGAGCCAAGGACTGAGGGCAGAAAGTGGCCGAGGACTGAGGGCAGAAAGGGACCATGGACTGAGGGCAGAAAGGGGCCATGGACTGAGGGCAGAAAGGGGCCGAGGACTGAGGGCAGAAAGGGGCCGAGGACTGAGGGCAGAAAGGAGCCATGGACTGAGGGAAGAAAGGGGCCGAGGACTGAGGGCAGAAAGGGGCCGAGGACTGAGGGCAGAAAGGGGACGAGGACTGAGGGCAGAAAGGGGCCATGGACTGAGGGCAGAAAGGGGCCGAGGACTGAGGGCAGAAAGGGGCCGAGGACTGAGGGCAGAAAGGGGCCGAGGACTGAGGGCAGAAAGGGGCCGAGGACTGAGGGCAGACGGGTTTCCTCACTTCCGGCCTCTCATAGTTGGGGTGTTTGTATCTATCAGAAGAAAAGGAATAAAAACCTCCCGATTCATAGAAATCAGCGAGAGAAAGACTCCAAGAAAGTCTCAGAGCTGAAGGGGTTAATGCTGCCTGCCCAGGTAATGGGGAATCTCCACATACCTCCACCTGCAGAGCCGCACACTAGATATATGGCTGCTCTGTGCCTACAGGACCTGTGATGATGTCACATGGAGGGGAGGAGTCTGGGGTCACATGATCAGCTCCTCAGTGTAGTCCTATATTGTCGGGCACACATTGGATGAGGCGCGGTGTCAGTGGACGGGTATAGTAAACCACTGTTGCGTATGTATGTGACCCCTGTTGCGTATGTATGTGACCCTTTCAAATTCATTTCAATCTTTGCTAAATTGAATTCTTTATTGATAAGTTCAGGTGAGGAGAAGGGACTTTAGAAGAAAAACATTTGGACCTGATCAGTCTCGATCACAAGTCGCTGAAATGTGTGTATGACATACAGTACAGACCAAAGTTTGGACACACCTTCTCATTCAAAGAGTTTTCTTTATTTTCATGACTCTGAAAATTGTAGATTCACATTGAAGGCATCAAAACTATGAATTAACACATGTGGAATGAAATACTTAAGAAAAAAGTGTGAAACAACTGAAAATATGTCTTATATTCTAGGTTCTTCAAAGTAGCCACCTTTTGCTTTGATTACTGCTTTGCACACTCTTGGCATTCTCTTGATGAACTTCAAGAGGTAGTCACCGGAAATGGGTTTTTTTTTCACTTCACAGGTGTGCCCTCTCAGGTTTAATAAGTGGGATTTCTTGCCTTATAAATGGGGTTGGGACCATCAGTTGTGTTGTGCAGAAGTCTGGTGGATACACAGCTGATAGTCCTACTGAATAGACTGTTAGAATTTGTATTATGGCAAGAAAAAAGCAGCTAAGTCAAGAAAAACAAGTGGCCATCATTACTTTAAGAAATGAAGGTCAGTCAGTCAAAAAAATTGGGAAAACTTTGAAAGTGTCCCCAAGTGCAGTGGCAAAAACCATCAAACGCTACAAAGAAACTGGCTCACATGAGGACCGCCCCAGGAAAGGAAGACCAAGAGTCACCTCTGCTGCAGAGGATAAGTTTATCCGAGTCACCAGCCTCAGAAATCGCAGGTTAACAGCAGCTCAGATTAGAGACCAGGTCAATGCCACACAGAGTTCTAGTAGCAGACACATCTCTAGAACAACTGTTAAAAGGAGACTTTGTGCAGCAGCCTTCATGGTAAAATAGCTGCTAGGAAACCACTGCTAAGGACAGGCCACAAGCAGAAGAGACTTGTTTGGCCTAAAGAACACAAGGAATGGACATTAGACCAGTGAAAATCTGTGCTTTGGTCTGATGAGTCCAAATTTGTGATCTTTTGATCCAACCACTATGTCTTTGTGCGACGCAGAAAATGTGAACGGATGGACTCTACATGCCTGGTTCCCACCGTGAAGCATGGAGGAGGAGGTGTGGGGGTTATTTTGCTGGTGACACTGCTGTGGATTTATTCAAAATTGAAGGCATACTGAACCAGCATGGCTACCACAGCATTTTGCAGCGGCATGCTATTCCATCCGGTTTGCGTTTAGCTGGACCATCATTTATTTTTTTAACAGGAAAATGACCCCAAACATCCCTCCAGGCTGTGTAAGGGCTATTTGACTAAGAAGGAGAGTGATGGGGTGCTACGCCAGATGACATGGTCTCCACAGTCACCAGACCTGAACCCAATCAAAATGGTTTGGGGTGAGCTGGACCGCAGAGTGAAGGCAAAAGGGCCAACAAATGCTAAGCATCTCTGGGAACTCCTTCAAAATTGTTGGAAAACCATTTCCGGTGACTACCTCTTGAAGCTCATCAAGAGAATGCCAAGAGTATGGAAAGAAGTAATCAAAGCAAAAGGTGGCTACTTTAAACAGGGCAGCGCAGCCATGGAAAGCGAATTCAGACGTAACGGGGGAGAGATCAGGTGTATGCCGCGCTATCACCAGAAAATTAGATGTTGATTATTTCATCTCTTTATGCTTTTATTCAGGTTGGTGCGTTTCAGAGAACTCTGTCTCCTTCATCAGGACATCAAGGAAAAATCAACAGTCTACTACAGAGAAAAGAACCTATATATATACATACAGATACGTCAGAGGATCGGCCACTGTATTTCAAATACTGGCGGGACAATCGACTTATCAAATAAGCGGCAACAAGATTTAAAGCATAATGTATTAAAAGATGATTTAAAAGTCCTGGAAGTAACAAATATCGCAACAATATAGAAATTATAAAACAAAAAGCAAAAAGAGAAAAAGAGAAAAAGAATAATGCAAAAATATTTCTTAGAAATATAACAGAATGCTGAGAGTCTAGAACTGTGGGATTTACTGGGGATCGTAGTAATGCACCGGCTGGAGGCTCTATCCACAGCCCTATATAGGGGATCATGATAAACAATGGGAAGAGAAGAAAGGTCATGGTATTTATTGTGTTAAAAAATGGGGGGGTCTATTGAAAAAATAAATTGATGATGATATTACAGAGATAGAAAAAAAATAAATAAAAATAATGAAAAACTTTGAATCTCACAATCGTGTATTATTTATCAAAGGGAAAAAGGAGAAAACTGAAGAAAAATAAAAAATTGCGTGTGTATAGTGACGGGTTGTGCAAAAGTTGATATGCAGTGCGAATGTTCAGAGACCGCGAGCAGGAAAGTCCTTATGGGTAAGAAGTGTTTAGAGCTTTCATATAGTAGTGCAGACATAATATACAGTGTGTGTGTGCAGAGATCGCGTGCGGCAATCGTACATATGAGGTTAATGTACTAGGAGTTAATATAAGCAAAAAAAGCAATATGTGTGAAAACTAACATTTTTTTTGTATAAGGGCCCTAAACAGACCCAGTTAGAAGCCATGGAGGTCGTGGTCCTCCTGCGGGTTTTAATGTTGTGCAAATGACGCCGCTCAGGAAGCAATGAAGAAAAATCCATGGAAGAATGTAATTGATGAACATTTCTTCAGTTTTAAAAACAAAAGGAATGTTGAAACAATGAATTTTAATTGAATTATATAATATTAGTTATTTGTGGGGAGTGTTGTTGTGCAATATATATTTTTATTCCTTAGTATAGGGATTCTAGCTGTGAAGGTTCAGAAAGTGAGTGCCAGAGCAAAGCATGAGTGCGCATGCGTGAGGGGTAACAGGAGTTGAGGTCCGTGGGAGAGAACCACACCGCACATGCGTGGCGGTTAAAAGAGTTCAGACCGTGGGAATTACCTCACTGCGTCTGCGCAGATTACGGAAAGTTCACAAGCTTCAAACGAGAAGCCCTCCCGCATGACTACAGTGCGAAGGACAGTGCCGGAATAACCACAAACAGGACCCCATAATCACGCACCCCATCCCTCAATTAGAAACAAGAATCATTAACATCAATCATATACAATGTATAGTTATATAAATGTATAAATATAAACATTATGAAAATGAAAAAATTTTAAAAGTCGGGACCTGAATTAAGATAATATAAAATTATCATAATATAAATAAATAAAATAAAACCAAGAAATCTATTAAATTGAATAAAAATATATTGATAAAATAATATTAATAACACAGATCTGTCATCTCATTTACACCTATAGGCTTCAAAGTATTTCATTTGTATATCTAGAATGTTTCTTTTGTACTTAACACCTCCACTCTATTAGGGGTATTAGGAGGGATCTGTTCAATGGGGTCACCCTTAAAGCCATATTTTTATTATGAACTACCGTACAATGCCTAGAGAGTCTGTGTAGTAAAAAAACAGTTTTAATATTCTGCCTGTGGGAATGAAGTCTGTTGTGGAGTGTCTGAGAGGTCCTGCCCACATACTGTTTATTACACTCGCATTCTCTCAGGTATACAATAAAATAAGACTGACATCTGAGATGGCCCTCATCTGGGGTGCAGTATTCCTCTTGGATACTGAGGAGGTCATCACCGGTAAACCACCATAACACATCTAACACATAACACGGGAGCTCTTTCACTGGGACTAGGCCAGGGTAGGTGCCGGGGGTGGCCATCACAGGTATGGGACCTCCTACCCACTAGTTCAGCAACCCAGGAGGCAGGTCACCTTCAGGTGAAGTTAGGAGCCATCTCACACAAAAGTCAGTTAGTGCCAGGTTGACACCTAGGAAGGGGGTCGAGGAGGCATCAGACAGAGACATCAGGAAAAGAAGACAGAATAGAAAGGGGCCCACAGTCCAGAGCTGGAGGCTCGACCCGGGTTCTTAGGTAGAAGGGGAATCCCAGGGTTCACGAGGAGTGCAGCAACCACCCGTGACCCATTCCACAGTCCATAAGTTGGGGTGGAGGGAAGACCACTGGAAAGGACACACAGAAGGAAACACCCGCCTTGACTTCCTAACTATCCTGGATTGGCTTGAGACCATAACAACAGAGCACGGCACTGCAAAGGCGGTGTAATCTCAGTGAGTAAAGAACTTTGACTGCAACCTCTGTGCCGTCCCATCACTGCCGGCGCTCCCATCATCACACCCCTGCGCCATAGGCAATTACTACTCCCAACATCCTCCTAAGCTCTGCCTGTGGAGAGCTGTACCATCCGAGCTGCATGATCCTCCGCACCAGAGAAGACCTCCCGCAGCGGCGGCTAATACTTGGCCGCATACCACAGATGTCGTCACAAATACAAACTCCACACCCCATCTCCACTATTATTGACACCACTGGGGTCATGGAACCGGGCACGGCCGCTGTGACATCCAAAACCAATACCGACCCGGTGACGAGTAATCCCCAAGACCCCGTGGGCACGCCATACCCATGGAACTTCTCAACCTGCTGGGGGCTACAATATTTCTCAGGGTAAGGGCCCTTCTAAAAGTGTTACCCAGATGAGTAGGCATAACATCTTTTAAAATAGGATCTTTTAATAACATGTTCCAATGTTTTTCCAAAATTTTCTAATAAAAACACTGTCATTACTGTATGTGGTAATGAAATTTGGCATGAAATCATGGGAATTACTGGATTCAAAAGCAGCAGTTCTGAGTAGAGTTGAGCACGGTTCGTGGTTCTCCAGTTCGCGGCTCGAGTAATTTTGGGGGCTGTTCTAGATCGAACTAGAACTCGAGCTTTTTGCTAAAGCTCGATAGTTCTAGATACGTTCGAGAACGGTTCTAGCAGCAAAAAGACAAGCTAATTACTAGCTGGCTTTCCGCTGTAATAGTGTAAGTCACTCTGTGACTCACACTATTATGAAATTTCAGTGTATAGTGTGCGGGAACAGCGCATTCAGATCACTGCTGCTGGGATAATGGCCATTTTTTTTTTTTTCTTGTCTTCCTTCCCTATGCGCGCGCGTGTAGTGGGGCGGGCCAGCATGTCAGCCAATCCCAGACACACACACAGCTAAGTGGACTTTTAGCCAGAGAAGCAACGGCATGTGTGATAGGATGTCCATGTCACATGTCCCTGCATTATAAAAACGGACATTTTCCTCCAGTACGCCATTATCTGCCTTCTGCGTCTTGGTGTCAGTCACCGCTGGCGTAGCTCCTGTCTCCGATACTGCTGTGTACGCTCTATACACAGCGCTATACAGAATAGGGATAGAAGTTTCTTTCAGCCCTTCTAAGGGCTAATACCGGCAGGGTCAGAGCCATAGGTGACAGTCAGGGCCGTGAAAACAGATTTTAACAGCTACAGATAAGAGCGTCTGTGTAGCTAAGATCAGGGATTTCCTCGCTGCATTTCCCCATTAGGAGGGATAGAAAGGGAGGCTTCCATTCCATTTCTACCCAGACCCACAACCCTGCCACTGTACCCTCCTGCCCTTTGCACACTCAAACTCATTGTTACTAAGCCATTATACTAGCAAACACTGAGGAAACTTAGTGGCATCCTAAACGTGGCTGTTGGACTTCTGTATTGTCCCACTAGTGCAAAGATATTTGCAGCACGTCTGCCTGCATTGCACACTCAAACTCATTGTTACTAAGCCATTATACTAGCAAACACTGAAGAAACTTAGTGGCATCCTAAACGTGGCTGTTGGACTTCTGTATTGTCCCACTAGTGCAAAGATATTTGCAGCACATCTGCCTGCATTGCACACTCAAACTCATTGTTACTAAGCCATTATACTAGCAAACACTGAGGAAACTTAGTGGCATCCTAATCGTGACTGTTGGACTTCTGTATTGTCCCACTAGTGCAAAGATATTTGCAGCACGTCTGCCTGCATTGCACACTCAAACTCATTGTTACTAAGCCATTATACTAGCAAACACTGAGGAAACTTAGTGGCATCCTAATCGTGACTGTTGGACTTCTGTATTGTCCCACTAGTGCAAAGATATTTTCAGCACGTCTGCCTGCATTGCACACTCAAGCTCATTTGTTACTAAGCCATTATACTAGCAAACACTGAGGAAACTTAGTGGCATCCTAAACGTGGCTGTTGGACTTCTGTATTGTCCCACTAGTGCAAAGATATTTGCAGCACGTCTGCTTGCATTGCACACTCAAACTCATTCTTACTAAGCCATTATACTAGCAAACATTGAGGAAACTTAATGGCATCCTAAACGTGGCTGTTAGACTTCTGTATTGTCCCACTAGTGCAAAGCTATTTGCAGCACCTCTGCATTGCACACTCAAACTCATTGTTACTAAGCCATTATACTAGCAAACTATGCTGCCAGTTTAAGGGCCGTAGTTGCATTGTCAGGGATAATTATTGTTGTTTATTCTGCTGTTAATAAAGCTAGACCACCGCTGCAATCTACACCACCTCTCAATTTTTACTACCACATTTTAAGTGCACAATCTTGTCGCAATCAAAATGAGTGGCAAAATGACAGATGCTGGTGGAAAGGGGAAGAGGCGTGTTGGAAAAGGAAAAAAAGGGTTTGTCCGTGGGGAAGGTGGCAAAGCTCCATTAACATCTGCTGAAGATAGACCATCTTCCAGCAAAAGTAAGATGTCTACTACTTACCGTGGACAATCCGATGTGCTCACTTTTTTACGGACACGAACAAGTGGAACAAAGGTAGATGATGGCCAAAAAAGGAAAATGCTTGAATGGATCTCAAGTGGTCCAACAAGTGCCCTCTCCGCCACCTCAACTACCGCATCCAAAAAACACGAGTCCTCTGAGTTGTCAGCCCAATCACACTTGCATTCTCCCAGCTCTGAAGTCTCCATCCGCCCTGCACAGTATGGTGGAACTGAGATGGCTGAGTCTGCAGAGCTGTTCAGTCACACTATAGCCTGGGAATCAGAAGTCTGCTCCCAAGCTACAGTGAGTACAGACCAGGAAATGGTCTGCAGTGATGCCCAGAACCTTTGTGACTCTGATTCAGGCCGTGAGGACCAAGTTTCTGAGCATAATGTTGACCCTTTTTCACAAACTGTAACACCTGTTGTTATAGACAATGAGGAACATACTGATGATGATGAGACGCAGATACCAGATTGGGATGATAACTTAAATATTCGGTCAGGGCAAGAAGAGGCTCGGTCTGAGGGTGAGGGGAGTGCAAACACAACAATTGATGAGGAAGTTCTAGATCCCACCTACTGTCAACCCACAGTCAGGCACTCGAGGAGGTCAACAGAGGCGGTGGAGGAGGATGCAACCGACGACGAAGTTACCTTGTGCCTTCCTGGACAGAGTCGGAGCACTGGTAGCACGTCTACAACTGCATCCTCAGCCACCACTCTGCCTCTGAGCACTAGTCGGGGGGGCTCAGCAGGTTGCATGCCCTCTAAGCCTTGCCTAGCCTGGTCCTTTTTTGACATAGCAAAAGATCGCCCAAATTATGTGATCTGTAAAATTTGTCGTGATTCTGTTAGTAGAGGGCAAAACCTCAGCAGTTAGACAACTTCTTCCATGAATCGTCACATGAATAAATATCATATGTCCCAGTGGGAAGCTCACCGTGCTGCAATGCGGCCTAGCGGAGCGAACCATCCACCGCCTGCCCCTTCCAGTGCATCTGGGCGCTCTTCATCTTCTAGGACTGTGGGGACAGCTGTCACACCTGGTTTTCCACCCACAACTTACACCACTGTAACCGCAACAGGCAGTTTGCTTGGTAGGTCGTCATTGGTTTGGAAGGGGAAACAAGTACGTGTGTACAGCTCTCTCTGACATCGATAGCAGCAACGTTGGATGAAGGCAACATCATGTCTACGCCTGCACTTTCCTCACAAAGCTGCATTTTTCCAGGGACACCCTACTCAACACCGTCTACACACAGCAGCCAGATCTCTGTCCCTCAGATGTGGACAAGTAAAAGGCCATTTCCTGTGACCAATGAAAAAGCTAAGAGGTTGACTTTATCCCTCTGTAAGCTCTTGGCTACCGAAATGCTGCCTTTCCGCCTGGTGGACACACAGGATTTTAGAGACCTTATGTCTGTCGCTGTGCCCCAGTACCAGATGCCCAGTTGCCACTACTTCTCTAAGAAAGGTGTGCCCGCGCTACACCAGCATGTCACACACAACATCACCGCTTCCTTGAGAAACTCTGTGTGTGAATGGGTGCATTTCACCACCGATACTTGGACCAGTAAGCATGGACAGGGACGTTACATGTCGCTGACTGGGCACTGGGTAACTATGGTGATAGATGGTGAAGGGTCTGCTGCACAAGTCTTGCCGTCCCCATGACTTGTGTGTCAATCCTCTGTCTGTCCAAGTTCCGCCACTGCTTCTGCCTCCTCCACCTCATCTGGGTCCTCCACCTCCACCCCAAGCCTGCCTGGTCAGGCCACCAGCGTTCTCACTGCGCAGGAGGAATCACGCACCCCTCATTACTATGCTGGCAGCAGAGCGCAACGGCATCAGGCGGTCTTTAGCTTGACATGTCTTGAAAATAGGAGTCACACAGCGACTGAGTTGTGGGCAGCTCTGGAGACTGAGTTTAATAAATGGTTGTCTCCACTCAACCTGCAGCCTGGTAAGGCCGTGTGCGACGATGCTGCAAACCTGGGTGCGGCCCTTCGCCTGGGCAAGGTGACACACGTGCCTTGTATGGCTCACGTGTTGAACCTTGTTGTCCAGCAATTTTTAACACACTATCCCGGCCTAGATGGCCTTCTGACCAGGGCACGAAAACTGTCTGCTCACTTCCGCCGTTCAACCGCCGCAGCTGAGCGACTTGCATCGCTCCAGAAGTCTTTCGGCCTGCCGGTTCATCGCCTGAAATGCGATGTGGCGACACGCTGGAATTCAACTCTCCACATGTTACAGCGACTGTGGCAGCACCGCCGAGCCCTGGTGCAATACGTCATGACGTATAGCCTTGGCCAACGAGATGCAGAGGTTGGACAGATCACCCTGATGGAGTGGTCTCAGATCAAGGACCTATGCACCCTTCTGCACAGTTTCGACATGGCGACGAATATGTTTAGCGCTGACAATGCCATTATCAGCATGACAATTCCAGTCATTTACATGCTGGAGCACACGCTAAACACTATTCGGACTCAGGGGGTGGGACAACAGGAAGGGGAGGAACTACAGGAGGATTCATATGCGCAAGGGACAACAACATCACCAAGGTCCAGACGTTCATCATCAGCAACGCGGCAGGCATGGGACCATGGGGGACAGGGATCAACAAGGGCGCATGGTAGCAGGCGAAATGTTGAGGAAGGTGCAGGAGAACATGAAGAAATGGAGGACGAACTGTCCATGGACATGGAAGACTCAGCAGATGAGGGAGACCTTGGTCAAATTTCAGTTGAAAGAGGTTGGGGGGAGATGTCAGAGGAAGAAAGAACGGTTAGCACCTCTATGCCACAAACACAGCGTGGATTTGGTCCGCATGGCTGCGCAAGACACATGAGCGCCTTCTTGCTGCACTACCTCCAACATGACCCTCGTATTGTCAAAATTAGAAGTGATGATGACTACTGGCTTGCCACACTATTAGATCCCCGGTACAAGTCCAAATTTTGTGACATAATTCCAGCCATAGAAAGGGACGCACGTATGCAGGAGTATCAGCAGAAGCTGTTACTCGATCTTAGCTCGGCTTTTCCACCAAACAACTGTGCAGGTGCACGGAGTGAATCTCCCAGTTGTAACTTGACAAACATGGGACGGTCTCGTCATCTTCAACAGTCTACCCGTACCAGTAGCACCGTATCTGGTGCTGGTAACAGCAATTTTATGGAATCTTTTCATAATTTTTTTAGACCGTCCTTTGCAAGGCCACCAGAGACAACAAGTCTGACACATAGTCAATGGCTGGAGAGGATGATACAGGAGTATCTCAAAATGAACATCGATGCCATGACTTTGCAAATGGAGCCTTGCTCATTTTAGGCTTCAAATCTTGAAAAATGGCCAGAGCTCTCAACTTACGCCTTGGAGATTTTGTCATGTCCAGCTGCCAGCGTTGTCTCTGAACGTGTCTTCAGTGCTGCTGGGTGTGTGCTGACAGATAAGCGCACGCGTCTGTCCAGTGACAATGTGGACAGACTAACGTTCATCAAAATGAACAAGTCATGGATCCAGAAGGAATTTACTACCCCTGTGTCATCCTGGGGAGAGTAAATGCTTGTTGATTTGGAATGTGCTTGATGCAAATCAAAACATCCTGTTTGCAACTAGGGCACAAGTGCTGCCACTGATGGGGTGTCTGTGTGGCCCAATTTTTGGAAAAAAGGGAGACTCCACTTGGAGTAACCCTTGCTTACATTGTTTTTAAAAATGATCCAAGATGAACAGAGCTGGGATCAGGAAAGACTTTGCTGCCTACCCCGGTGTCATCCTGGGTACGGTTAAGTATGGCGTATTTTTGAATGTGCTTGATGCAAATCTACCTGTGAAATGTACAACTAGGGCACAACTGCTGCCACTGAAGGGGTGAGTGTGTGTGGGGCCCAATTTTTGGAAAAAAAGGGAGACTCCGCTTGGAGTAACCCTTGCTTGCTGTGTTTTTTAAAAGGAGCCAAGATGAACAAGTCATGGTTCAGCAAAGACTTTGCTACCTACCCCGGGGTCATCCTGGGAACGGTTAAGTATGGCGTATTTTTGAATGTACTTGATGCAGATCTAGCTGTGAAGTGTTCAACTGGGGCACAAGTGCTGCCACTGATGGGGTGTCTGTGTGGCCCAATTTTTGGAAAAAAGTTAGACTCCGCTTTGAGTAACCCTTGCTTACATTGTTTTTAAAAATGATCCAAGATGCACAGCGCTGGGATCTGGAAAGATGTTGCTACCTACCCCGGTGTCATCCTGGGGACGGTTAAGTATGGCGTATTTTAGAATGTGCTTGATGCAAATCTACCTGTGAAATGTACAACTGAGGCACAACTGCTGCCACTGATGGGGTGTCTGTGTGGCCCAATTTTTGGAAAAAAGGGAGACTCCACTTGGAGTAACCCTTGCTTACATTGTTTTTAAAAATGATCCAAGATGCACAGCGCTGGGATCTGGAAAGACTTAGCTACCTACCCCGGTGTCATCCTGGGGACGGTTAAGTATGGCGTATTTTTGAATGTGCTTGATGCAAATCTAGCTGTGAAGTGTACAACTGGGGTACAACTGCTGCCACTGAAGGGGTGGGTGTGTGTGTGGCCCAATTTTTGGAAAAATGTGAGACTCCGCTTGGAGTAACCCTTGCTTGCTGTGTTTTTTAAAAGGAGTCAAGATGAACAAGTCATGGTTCAGCAAAGACTTTGCTACCTACCCCGGTGTCATCCTGGGGACGGTTAAGGATCGCGTATTTTTGAATGTGCTTAATGCAAATCTAGCTGTGAAGTGTACAACTGGGGCACAACTGCTGCCACTGAAGGGGTGGGTGTGTGTGGAGACTTGGAGTCACCTTGCGGTGTTTTACATGATTTTAGAAGGGCATGCCATGCCTATATCTGTGTCTCCTCCTCTTTCTCCTCGTCCAGCTATTTAGTTTTTGCATGAGTATTTGTCCTTGTCACTTTCCCATGTGTTTGTGTTGTGTTGTGAGTTGTTTGTCACCTTTTGGACACCTTTGAGGGTGTTTTCTAGGTGTTTTTATGTGTTTGTGATTGCCTGCCATTGTTTCCTATGCGGTTCGAGTTCGGTTTGTCGAACGTTCGCCGAACCGAACTCGAACGAGACCTCCGTTCGACGAACCGAACTCGAGTCGAACTACGGCCGGTTCGCTCATCTCTAGTTCTGATTGTAAATTACCTTGGCTTATCTGTTACCTTACCTTGTAAGACCCTATTCTGCTCTTCTATCCACAGTATTTCCTACGTACACTGTGATGGTCAGGCACAGACTGAGTGAGTCGAGTGATGAGCGGTGAATGAATTCAGATGAGGTCACAGAAGACACCTGAAGTCAAGTTACCTGCGGTTACAAGTGGAGGACCGTGGGAATCTCCAGCTGTGGCCGCGGCTAACCTAAGTGACGACACCACTGATCGCTGATCAGTCTCTGCATGAACCTCATAGCGGATAGTCATGTGGCATGATCACACGCTGTGACTTTACATGTAGCAGAGCTTGAATCGTCGTGGGACCTCGTGTGGATTATGTTGGACCTGCACAGGTGTTTTGGGGATTAATAAAGTGGTAAAAGGGGGTATCCACTACATACACATCATGCACCCATGGCTCCACTACATACACATCATAAACAAACGGCTCTGCTACATACACATCATGCACCCACAGCTCCACTATATACACAGCTCCGCTACGTAGACATCGTACACACATAGCACTGCTCCGTACTCATCGTACACATGCGGCTCTGCTCCATATACGTCATACACACATTTTCAGCGACTTGTGTTCAAGACCGATCAGATCCAAACGTCTTTATTTTAAAGTCGCTCAACAAATCTTCTCCTCACCTGAACTTATCAATAAGGAATTTAATTTAGCAAAGATTGAAATAAGAGTGTGAAGGGGTCACATACATACGCAACAGGGGTCACATACATACGCAACAGGGGTTAACTATAACCATCCACTGACACCGCACCTCATCCAGTGTGTGCACGCCAATATAGGACTACACTGAGGAGCTGATCATGTGACCCTGACTCCTCCCCTCCATGTGACATCATCACAGGTCCTGGAAGCACAGAGCAGCCATTAGTGATGGGCAGTCCGGCTCTTTTTGATGAGCCGGCTCATTCGGCTCGGCTCACCAAAAAGAATCGGCTCTTTCGGCTCAAAAAACGGCTCTTTTTTTAAAAAAAAACCCTCTGCTACACCTTGTGATGATACAGAACCTCCCCTGTACATTGGGAACCTCATTCTACACCCTTGTATGTATCTAGTGAAGCAGTAAAAACAGTGTTTAGCATTATTGTTTCCGTTTCCTCAGATTGTCAGCTCTTCTGGACAGGGCCCTCGCTCCTCTTTTATGTGGTGTTTTTTGTACATGTCCTTTCTACATTAGTCAGTGCTCTGACATGTGTCGCTCCTACAAAAGATTATAATTCCTGAAAATAAAGGCGAGTTGCAATTACTGTGCTGCCTGTCACTATATGTGCAACACACACACACTGTACATACTGAACACAAAGGACACACATACATACACACATTGTACACACATACTGTACGCACACCAAAATATGGAAGCATAGGATACTGAATAGCAAGATCAGTTTATTTCAACACAACCTGGAACAGAAATGTTTAAATGCTAACATAGCATGGGTCCAACTTCTGCTGGTGGTGCACAGCACTACAAATCCCAGCAAGTGGAACACAATATGGCAATGCAACACCAGTTACATACCAACTTTTTTAACAGTGACAATAAATGTCATTGAGGTAGTATTGCACATAAAACAAATGTATAGAGGTTGTGTGCAGATGTCAGATCTATTTACATCTAAAAATACCAGGATTTGTTAACAGAAATAGACAAAAAGTCTTAACTGCGAGAATTGTGACACCACAACGCCACAGACACATGCATATAGAGGCTAATGAATATGTTGTATGTAGTCACCAAACTAGTAAAAAAATGTCAATTGTGGTCACAAAAAAAAAATAACACACACACACACATACATGCACAGACACACACATGCACACATGCACAGACACACACACACACACACACACACACATGCACAGACACTCTCACACACACACACACACACATGCACAGACACACACACAGACACTCACACACACACACACACACACACACACATGCACAGACACTCTCACACACACATGCACAGACACACACACAGACACTCACACACACACACACACACACACACACACACACACACACACACACACACACACACACACACAGCAGCTTCTACTAAACATTGAAGGAATGGAGACATGGCTTATTATCAATGATTTTCTCTTTTTTTATGCCAAAAAGAAAACCTTACAGGGTTAAATGAACATGTCAGGGGTCATCTGTTCTGTGCACACACTGGACAATAAGTGCTGACTTCTATTACTAACTCTATACAATGATTGAAGCTGTATACACTTCTTTACATATGTTTGGTCTAAAATGCTATTACTTACCCAACAACTGGTCAGGTCTTTACTGTAGTGGTCCTGAACCCTGGCTAATACCTAGAGAAGATGATCATTGCTATCAGCAAACAAGCTGAGCCCCTCTCCTCCTACACATTACCATATGTGCCAGTCGAGGTCAGAAAACTTAACCCTAGCACATCATTCCCTGGTACTCAATTGTGCCCACTGAACTAAAGCTGGGTTTACACACTGCAACATCTCAAACGACATCGCTGTAACGTCACCGGTTTTGTGACGCAATAGCGATGTTGTTTGCGATGTTGCAGTGTGTGAAACCTATCAGCGACCCGGCCCCTGCTGTGAAGTTGTAATCGTTACAAATCGTTCAGGACCATTCCTAGGTCCTTTGTTTCCCGCTGTGCAGCATGAAGTTTCAGTGTGTGAAAGACTTTGCAGCGACTTTGTTAGCAACTTCCCTTTCAAAAGGCTGCTTATCAACGTCCCCAACAACCAGCTAGGTCGCTCTGCAGGTCCGGATCGCTGTTGCGTTGTTGGCCAGGTTTGCCTGTTTGACAGCTCACCAGAGACTTAGCAGAGACTTAGGGAGGTCGCTGTTACGTCACAAAACCGGTGACGTTACAGCGATGTCCTTTGCGATGTTGCAGTGTGTAAACCCAGCTTAATAAGGAAGAACCACTATGTGTGTACAGCTTTAAGTGTCAGCTCCTGCCCAGAGCTTGTATTTACTTTACTCTTCTCCATATCTCCTGCTTCCCCCTGAAGCAGAGAAAAAAAAAAAAGAAAAAGCGCTCTTTATGGCTCCTTCACTTTGATGATTCCGCTCATATGGTTCACTTCAAAGAGCAGGCTCAAAGAATCGGCTCCGCGAAGGACACATCACTAGCAGCCATATATCTAGTGTGCGGCTCTGCAGGTGGAGGTGTGTGGAGATTCCCCATTACTGGGCTCAGGCAGCATTAACCCCTTCAGCTCTGAGACTTTCTTGGAGTTTTTCTTTCGCTGATTTCTATGAATCGTGAGGTTTTTGTTCCTTTTCCTCTGATAGATACAATCGCCCCAACTATGAGAGGCCGGAAGTGAGGAAACCCGTCTGCCCTCAGTCCTCGGCCCCTTTCTGCCCTCAGTCCTCGGCCCCTTTCTTCCCTCAGTCCTCGGCCCCTTTCTGCCCTCAGTCCTCGGCCCCTTTCTGCCCTCAGTCCTCGGCCCCTTTCTTCCCTCAGTCCTCGGCCCCTTTCTGCCCTCAGTCCTCGGCCCCTTTCTGCCCTCAGTCCTCGGCCCCTTTCTGCCCTCAGTCCTCGGCCCCTTTCTTCCCTCAGTCCTCGGCCCCTTTCTGCCCTCAGTCCTCGGCCCCTTTCTGCCCTCAGTCCTCGGCCCCTTTCTGCCCTCAGTCCTCGGCCCCTTTCTGCCCTCAGTCCTCGGCCCCTTTCTGCCCTCGGCCCCTTTCTGGCCCCTTTCCACCCTCGGTCCTCGGCCCCTTTCCACCCTCGGTCCTCGGCCCCTTTCCGCCCTCGGTCCTCGGCCCCTTTCCGCCCCCGGTCCTCGACCCCTTTCCGCCCTCGTTCCTCTGCCCCTTTCCGCCCTCGGTCCCATTCCACCCTCGGTCCTCGGCCCCTTTCCACCCTCGGTCCTCGGCCCCTTTCCACCCTCGGTCCTCGGCCCCTTTCTGCCCTCAGTCCTCGGCCCCTTTCTTCCCTCAGTCCTCGGCCCCTTTCTGCCCTCAGTCCTCGGCCCCTTTCTGCCCTCAGTCCTCGGCCCCTTTCTGCCCTCAGTCCTCGGCCCCTTTCTGCCCTCAGTCCTCGGCCCCTTTCTGCCCTCAGTCCTCGGCCCCTTTCTGCCCTCGGCCCCTTTCTGGCCCCTTTCCACCCTCGGTCCTCGGCCCCTTTCCACCCTCGGTCCTCGGCCCCTTTCCGCCCTCGGTCCTCGGCCCCTTTCCGCCCTCGGTCCTCGGCCCCTTTCCGCCCTCGTTCCTCTGCCCCTTTCCGCCCTCGGTCCCATTCCACCCTCGGTCCTCGGCCCCTTTCCACCCTCGGTCCTCGGCCCCTTTCCGCCGCCGGTCCTCGACCCCTTTCCGCCCTCGTTCCTCTGCCCCTTTCCGCCCTCGGTCCCATTCCACCCTCGGTCCTCGGCCCCTTTCAACCCTCGGTTCTCGGCCCCTTTCCATCCTCGGTTCTCGGCCCCTTTCCACCCTCGGTTCTCGGCCCCTTTCCACCCTCGGTCCTCGGCCCCTTTCCTCCCTCAGTCCTCGGCCCCTTTCCGTCCTCGGTCCTCGGCCCCTTTCCGTCCTCGGTCCTCAGCCCCTTTCCGCCCTCGGTCCTCGGCCACTTTCTGCCCTCGGTCCTCAGCCACTTTCTGCCCTCGGACCTGTGAGGAAAGAGTTAACCTTTTCCACTGACTTAGAAAAATAATAGAAATTCATTCTCCCTGGCAAGACCAAACCAGACTTATTTGCGTAATAAACTGTGAGACCAACTTCAAGGACACAGAATGTTTTGACTTAGAAATGACTGACAAACATCTTGTTATGGGAATAAGAACGCAACAGTTTATTATGGGAGCATAAGTCATTATGTTAATTTCTCTTGCTGGGAATATGTAATTCACGCCTTTAATGAATATGTATGCTGCATAGTTACGCCCTAATCAAATCTGTATAACCTTGTAATGTAAACAAAATAATACAGTTTCTTTTTGGGAGCCGCACGTCTCCTAGCCTTTACGTGTATAACGGTGTCTGCCTGTTTTCATTGAAGGCTAAAGGGAGGGCAGAGGGGGGTCACCGGTACCCTCTCTGCATTCGGACATCGCTGGCAACAGCTGTGACCGTTAGGTCAACCTAACATTATCTGGCGCCCGAAAAGCAGGGACCCGTGTTTGTAATCCCAGGACGCAGTGGACTGTCTTGCCAAGCCGAGGAGGAGGTGACCAGACGTGGGGACCAGAAACACCTGGCCAGGTAAGAGTTGAACCTTATTCTTCTCTTTATGCTCCCCATCTCTGTTCAGTTCCTTCCTCAACGCGCAAAAGGTGCACTGTGAGTAGATACTGGGTTATTGGCGGGTTTCTACTGAACTCTGAGAGAGCCTTGCCAGCTGATGTTTTCTGTGCCTTGTTTGGTTGTTTGCTTGTTCGTTTCTCTGTGTTTCTCTGCCTCTCCGTGTGTCGCGTGTCTGCTCTCCTGCGCTTTACTTCTGTGCTGTTGTTCTTGTTGGTTGTCATAGATTCCATACATCAGTGAGTGTTGAAAGGGAATAGTGTACCTGCTCTGTTCAATGGATGTGATATTCACTGCCCTAGTGTTAGTGGGAATAGCCCTGTTTGCCATTGCCATCGGATATAGAGTGTACCTGTGGTACAAGAAGGGCAACCCAGCGCCATTCAACATTCTCAGCCCCCTCTGAACAGTTAGGACACCACCTTTCAGTAGGAATACAGATTAAGAGTCAGTCTCTGGGTACTTCCAGGAAAGGTGGTTCTAGACCTCACCTTAGGTAGGAATACAAAAGGAGTTAGTCTCTGAGTATCTCCAGGATAGGTAGGTTTAGTCCAAAGGACGTTCAAGGGTCTAAAAGCTGAAGAAGATAGACGAAGAATGGGACAAGGAATATCAAAAGACAGAAGAGCTGGATGCACCCTGCAACATCTCATTACGTGTTATCATGGCAAGAGGACAGCCAGTCAGTCCAAGGAAGTTTTCAAGACATTTGGATTGAAGGGAAAGGATCAATTGGACCCCAACAAATGGAATACAATAACAGCTACTAGAGCAGGAGTGATAGCAGATAAATCATGGACTAAACTGATCAGAACTCTTTCTGACATGGCAAAAACAGCCCACGATCAAGGTTGGATATACCATGAAGAATCAGACACATGGGAAGAAGCTGGGAAGCAAGCTAATAAGGATCACCAGCCTCCTCCGTACCTGTCAGCTACTCCTGGAACGACTCCAAAAATAGCAGGATCCCCGGAATGGACCTGCACAAACTGTAGCCAACAAAATCCGGACTGGAGTGAAAAATGCCTAGCCTGTGGAGCTCCACAGCACAAGCTACAAGCCACAGCACCAGTGCCTCTTTATCCCGTAGTGGAAAGAAGAGTCCTGATAAGACCACCTGTTAATCCACAAAACCCAGATGCTCCTAGAGATGCAGTTCCCCGTACATATGAAGACTACGTACCCTGGACTCCAGCCGAGCAGATGGCTTTTCTGCAAAATGCTCCAGATCCAACTAGAAACCCAGTCAGTTTTTCACGTTACCTGAACCAAATACAGGTCTCCTACAGAAGCACTTGGTTGGACATGGAAGGTTTGTGTAGAGTTAAAATGTCTCCCGAACTGTATGCCAAACTCACTGCCCACCTGACAGGACATGCTCCGGACGATACCCGTAATGTGGAATCGGGCCAAGACTTCATGATAAGACTCAATCTCTTCTGCGCCCAGGAGCAAAGAACTAAGGGCACAATGGGACCAGTGCATCAAGGTCCTGTGGAGAATGTCAGCTCATTTTACTACAGATTGATGCAGTTATTCGCAGATGAAGGGCTGGACTTACAAGCGGGTGCAATACGCCGCCTGATGGTAAGATCCTTCATGGATGGAATACATGCACCTCTGGCAGAAAGATTGAAAGCGTGCTGCCCAGAATGGAGGAACATGGAAGACATAGATCTTCTAGTCAACAAAGCAAGTGGCTTAGAAACCGACGCAAAGGATAAAAGGAGCAACAAGAAAGTTGTCATAGCAGCAGTGGATGGCCAGCCAGAAGGTACAAGAAAGAAGGCACCGACCTGCTACTATTGTGGAATCAAAGGACATGTGATCAGAGACTGTAGAAAGAAGAAGAGGGACACTCAAAACCGACCCGAGAGTCAGGAGGAGAAGACTGCCTGACTTGCGGCAGCACGGGATAGGGATGCCAGAGGTCCATTTATACATGTCCCCCTTCACATTGGCAACAAGGAAATAAGAGCTTTAGTGGACTCAGGAGCCTCTCGCTCCGTACTCCCCAAGAATCTGGTGCCTGAAGGATCCATCTCCTCTGAAGCTACAGTAGTATCCGGATTTGATGGACAAGCCCAGATAATCCCAATAACACATCCACTGAAGGTGAAACTGGGACCACACATGTTCGTGTCTAAATTTTTAGTGTCACCCCTGGGTGGAGATGCTCTAGTGGGAGAAGATCTACTGTCAAGACTGCAAGCTCAGATTGTCTACAATGAAGATGGATCTGCTATCCTGCAAATTCCAGAAGATATCCCAGAAGAAATCCTGTGCACTCTCCAGATGATAGAAGATCAACCAGAATCTGAAGTTACACATGAAGTAAACACGGATCCAATACTTCTACAAGTTCCTGCAAAACTCTGGTCCACATCAAAAACTGACCTCGGCACACTACCCGTGCCCACAGTAAAGGTTTTAGTCAAGCCTGGAATTACGCCACCGCAGCTGAGACAATCCCTCCTCCCGCTACCTCTCGCAGTACATCTACCAGTACGTGGATGATTTACTACTGTGCTGCCCTAGTGAAGAGGAATGCTTACCTTTCTGGCAGAAGTAGGATGCAAAGCAAGCAGAGATAAATGCAGACGGTGGATTCCCAGTGCGTCACTACTCATGCAACCGCTGTATGATTGCACAAAGAATGTTCCTTTTTCCCTTACAGAAGAAGCTTGATAAAACTTTCAAAAGCTCAAGGAACTAGTGATTGATGCACCTGCTCTGGCACTACCAAACTATGATCTCACCTTTAATCTGTTCGTAGCAGAGCTTCAAGGATTTGCCGTAGGAGTACTCACCCAGAAGACGGACAAACATCACATAATCGGGTACTACTCCTCTCAACTCGACAACGTCACCAAAGCAGCACCAACCTGTGTCCGTGCTGTTACAGCAGTTTCAAACATACTGCAGAAAGCATCTGAGATCTCACTAGATTTCCCGACTACCATCCTTACCAGCCATGACATTTATGCTGTTCTCAATCAAGTGCAGTTGAAACATCTCTCCATGGCAAGACAAGTCAGACTCCAGTGCACGCTGTTGCTACCCCCCAAACATCTCATTTGCTCGAGTTACAAGTCTAAACCTTGCTGATCTGCTGATCTTTACAAGTTTAGAAGGGGGGACAGAAGAGAGTGACAGAAGAGAGGACAGAAGAGAGTGACAAATGTACCAGCGCACCATTTGATCATGATTGTCAGGAACTCATTGAACATGAGGCAAAGCCCCTGCACAATATTCAGACAACACCGCTTACAAATCCAGACTTTGAACTTTTTGTGGATGGTAGCAGATACGCTGATGAAGCAGGCAAGTTCCACACCGGATTTGCAGTAGTGACTCTATATGCAGTCCTAGCCAAACAACCGCTACCTCCACGCATATCTGCTCAAGAAGCAGAACTTCTTGCCCTCATTTGGGCAATTGAGTTTCTGGAAGAACGAACAGCGAACATCTACACGGACTCAGCCTATGCACACGGCATTGTGCACGATTTTGGCACTATCTGGCAGACTAGAGGATTCCTCACAGCAACAGGAAATCCCATCAGGCATGGAGCCTCAGTGAAGAAACTAATGGAAGTAGCCTTGATACCAAAACAGCTAGCAATCATAAAGGTTGCTGCCCACACCAAGGCTCAAACACCCGAGGCAAGGGGAAATCGCTTGGCCGACCAAACAGCAAAACAAGCAGCCTTACTCCCTTTGAAGGAGACGGAAACAGTGTCAACGACGGAGGAAGAAATGCAGAACCTCTTTGAGACACAAGAAAACGCCTCTGAGGAAGAAAAGGCCGGATGGCGGGCCAAGGGGGCAGAAAAGGTGGAGGGGATTTGGCGCCTAAACGGACTTCCCGTCCTGCCACGCAGTTGGTTCCCTGCCATTTTCCAAGTACTCCACTACCCCACACATGGAAGCACAAACTCAATCATGAACCAGATGCAACCATATTGGGTAGCCCCCGGCTTCAGACAATACGCCTCCCAGAGAATAAAGGATTGTCACATCTGTCAACAACACAATCCAGGCCAGCTAACTAAAACCCCGCAAAGACACATGCCAAAGACGTTTGCCCCATTCCAAAGAGTACAAATAGACTATATACAGTTGCCAAGACATGGCATCTACGAGTTTGTACTTGTCTGTGTAGACCTCTTCTCAGGATGGCCAGAGGCCTACCCTGTCAGCTCAGCCACGGCCCGTATTACAGCAAAGAAATTGGCCTGTGAGCTGGTACCCCGGTTTGGACTCCCTGAAGTCATAGAGTCAGACCGAGGTACTCATTTCACTGGACAAGTTTTCCAGAACACCTGTGCCCTGTTAGGCATTCAGTCAGCCTTACACACGCCTTACCACCCACAGTCATCAGGGAAAGTGGAAAGGTTAAATGGGACTCTAAAGCTCAAACTAGCCAAGGCAGTGGAGGAGACTGGTAGACCATGGACAGAATGTCTCCCCATAGCTCTTTACTCTATAAGGACTACCCCGCAGGGAAAGCACAGGCTCTCACCATTTGAAATACTCTTTGGTAGTGCACCCAGATTAGGATGCTACTTCCCGCAGGAGTTACACCTGCAATGTGATAGCCTAACGTCTTATGTTGTTTCCCTGCAGAAGAGACTAACTGAAACCCACCAAAGGGTCTACTCTTCTCTACCTGATCCTGATGCTGTTCCAGGAACCCACTCCCTAAAGCCTGGTGACCGGGTCTACCTAAAGAAGCACGTGAAAAAGACCCTTGAGCCACGATTCGAAGGGCCTTTGACTGTCCAGCTGACCACTCCAACCTCCGTCAAACTTGAGGGGAGATCGACATGGGTCCATGCCAGCCACTGCAAGAAGGCCTAATACTGCTGATAAGTATTTCTATGTGTACTCCCTTTTTGGGGCCTTCTACACCACGGCAGAATTCATTTGAGACCCATCATGAAGTGTTAGCTGAAAAAACTTGAGATCACAGACTGCTTGATATGTACACACACACTTGTGACAGCCTCTTCCATGCCATACTTAGCCATACCAGTCCCAATAAACAAAGTGTTTCAATGGGGAGGCTGTTACAACAGACTATCAGTGTTCCAAGTGTTACTCTGTTTACTAGTTGCTTATGTAGTGTTCAAGTTGCTAATGGCTTTGTTTTCCCGCTGCTTGAAGCAATGTAGATACAATGATTATTCAGCACCCGTATGAAATCACTAATATGCCTTTTTCTCTTCTCTACTCTTTCCTCTAGAAATCACCTTGGCGTATCATGATGAGACTCCTATCGAGAGGCATGCAGGCAGTCCTGGGTGACGGATGTGAGACGACACTCCCTGAGCAACCCGCGGCTCAGAAAGTATCTGGAGACTAGCCTGCTCGCTTTATAGTCCACAGCTTCTCGATGGCCCCCTGTCCATCAATCACGCCAATAGGGGGGATTGTGAGGAAAGAGTTAACCTTTTCCACTGACTTAGAAAAATAATAGAAATTCATTCTCCCTGGCAAGACCAAACCAGACTTATTTGCGTAATAAACTGTGAGACCAACTTCAAGGACACAGAATGTTTTGACTTAGAAATGACTGACAAACATCTTGTTATGGGAATAAGAACGCAACAGTTTATTATGGGAGCATAAGTCATTATGTTAATTTCTCTTGCTGGGAATATGTAATTCACGCCTTTAATGAATATGTATGCTGCATAGTTACGCCCTAATCAAATCTGTATAACCTTGTAATGTAAACAAAATAATACAGTTTCTTTTTGGGAGCCGCACGTCTCCTAGCCTTTACGTGTATAACGGTGTCTGCCTGTTTTCATTGAAGGCTAAAGGGAGGGCAGAGGGGGGTCACCGGTACCCTCTCTCATTTGGGCATCGCTGGCAATAGCTGTGACCGTTAGGTCAACCTAACAGTCCTCAGCCACTTTCTGCCCTCGGTCCTTGGCTCCTTTCTGCCCTCGGTCCTCGGCCCCTTTCCGCCCTCGTTCCTCGACCCCTTTCCGCCCTCGTTCCTCGGCCCCTTTCCGCCCTCGTTCCTCGGCCTCTTCCGCCCTCGTTCCTCGGCCCCTTTCCGCCCTCGGTCCTCGGCCCCTTTCCGCCCTGAATCCTCGGCCCCTTTCCGCACTCATTCCTCGTCCCCTTTCCGCCCTCGGTCCTCGGCCCCTTTCCGCCCTCGTTCCTCGACCCCTTTCCGCCCTCGTTCCTCGGCCCCTTTCCGCCCTCGTTCCTCGGCCTCTTCCGCCCTCGTTCCTCGGCCCCTTTCCGCCCTCGGTCCTCGGCCCCTTTCCGCCCTGAATCCTCGGCCCCTTTCCGCACTCGTTCCTCGTCCCCTTTCCGCCCTCGGTCCTCGGCCCCTTTCCTCCCTCGGTCCTCGGACCCTTTCCGCCCTCGGTCCTCGGTCCCTTTCTGCCCTCCGTCCTCGGCCCCTTTCTGCCCTCGGTCCTCGCCCCTTTCTGCCCTCGGTCCTCGGCCCCTTTATACCCCCCACAGTATAATGTTCCCCCAGAATGCTCTCATTATATCTTTCCCCTTATTATCTCCAGTAATTGTGTTATTACAGCAGATTCTTCATGATGTTACATCGTCATCTTCTCCCCATTCAGGACCCTACAATATCGGATCCTCTCAGTGGAGATCTTCTATAGAAGAGAATTCTCCTGATTGCCCTGTGAAGGATGGATATGGACAGGGACAAGATGGCGGAGAGGATATTACACCTCACCCTAGAGATCCTCTTCCGGCTTACTGGAGAGGTGAGAGATTCTGATGACGTCACATTACATCATTCTTATCTATGGGAATAACAGATGGACAGAACTGGAGAGGTGAGGACTCTGGAAATGTCTGGAGTGAGATTTATAACTGTGTCTCTCCATAACCAGGATTACATATTAGTGAAGACCTCTAGTGAGCGCTGTCAGGCCCCCATGTCTGAGGGATGGGGAAGACCCCTGAGCCCAATCACGGGGCCTCCACCTTACCCCCCGATACATGAGGACATCAATGACCAGAAGATCCTAGAACTCACCTACAAGATGACTGAGCTGCTGACTGGAGAGATGACACTGCTGGGAATGCTGGGACATTATACAGTAACGCTATGAAGGGATCGGGGGGTGACGGTATTATTGTCTGTGTTAGGTGCCTATAAGGTGTCAGGACGTCACCGTCTATTTCTCCATGGAGGAGTGGGAGTATTTAGAAGGACACAAAGATCTGTACAAGGACGTCATGATGGAGGCTCCCCAGCCCCTCACATCACCAGGTAATAGACAGGACTAAATACACACGGCCTATAATTATCTGTATGTAAGGAATGAATTCAGTCCCTGTATGTGTCTCCTCCAGTTCTATCCAGTAAGAGGACAACACCAGAGAGATGTCCCCGTCCTCTTCTCCCACTGGACTGTAAACAAGAAGATCCCGATGTTCCTCAGGATCATCAGGTAGATGGAAAGAAGGTGTAACGGGGTGCCAGGGGTGCCTCGGGGGTTGTAGTCGTGGCCCCTTTTTCTGTCAGGCTTACCCCCGGCTCCGCCGTCACTTTTGGGACAGGAGATGACTTGGTGGGGCAGAGTGTGGTGGTGCAGATAACGCCGTCAGATGTACAAACACTTTGCAGACGTAGGTCGGTTGAACCAGTAGGCATGTTTATTGTACACTTCTTCCAAACACAGAGGCAATAAACAGATGACTTCACAACGCTTGCTGGGGAAAAACCTTTTCTGGACGTCTCCTCTAGTGGGGATGTGCCCGGCTACTCTACTTCGCCTAGGCTCCCACTCCGGCTAACACAGACTGGACCCTCACCAATACTGCTTCACACTTGAGGAAACTTCTTCTTTCTTTTCTGTTGCTTTCCTGTTCACCCAGCTCCCACACTCTGCCCCTTCTGCTTCTTCTCTCCCGTCCCGGACTCGACTGACTTCAACACACCCTCCCTTTCCCCCTAAGCTGCCGGCTCCTCCTCCCTCCTGTACAGTTTCTATGGGGACAGCCGTCCCACCCGGCCACTAGGGGAACCCACTAAAACAGTAAAACATTTTTATTAAATAACATCAATTTTTAACAACTCTCAGGGGGACACTGCACCTCCTTGTAAGGGATCTGCCCACCCCTTACATTCCTCCCCTCTTTCTGCCTAAGCCTCCCGGCAAGGCCTGAACCTAAAAAAACACATTTTAGCAGCAAAGTCATTTTTATAAAAACTCTAAACAGGTTCACATCAAGGCACACTCAAGGGGCGCACGAGTCTGGCGCCCGGAGTCCCTCCTGGGAGCTCCCGGTCTTAGTAGATAGTGTGCCCGGAGACCTTCAGCATGTACTCCCGGTCTTTGCAGGTCTTCTGCCCGGAGGTTTTCACAACACTCCCGGTCTTGGTAGATAGGAGCACAAAACAACAAAGTCTTCTTCAACAACACGGAGGGAGCCCCTGGCTCAGTCCAGCATCGGGCTCCTTCCGGGCTCGTAGCTTGAACAGGTTGCAAACTGTGGAACTTTCCCGGCTCTTTAACACTGCCGGAAATCAACACGAACATGTCCATTACCTCCGGTCATTACGGGTCACTCGGGATGGTAAGCGCGCTGCCATTCGGCCCGCTGGGCCCTCACGTAATCAGAGAGGGACTGGCCTGGCAAGCGGCACAGCCTCCGGAACGGTTCGTAGTTGACGGTTGGTTCTGGCGCCTCTGTCTCCGGTTTTGCCTCGTCAACCCCCGACGGGGGTGATGGGGTCGCTGCACGGGATGGCTGGGGACTGCCCACAACGATCACCGGGTGTGTGACCAAACTCTGATGAATTGCCACCGCCGGTGTTCCCTTCTCGGAGTCAGCACCCAGTCCTGTCTTGACTTTGGGCAGTACCGCCTGTATGTTTCTCGACCGGGAAGTCTCAGCCAACACCGGTCTCTTTTGGGTACGTCTCCGGTATTGGCACTCTTCCCACTTGATTTCTTGCTGCCACTGTGCAGCCTCCTGTGTAGTGGGCATCCGGGTCACTCCTATGGCAAATAGGCCCCGGCATCCCACTTCCCTCCGGAATTTCACATTTTCTCCCGGGTATAGAGTATGAAGGCGTTGTGGTAAGCCCTCAGTGTCCAGGTTCACCCGGTTGTAGAAAAAATGGTCTCCGGTCTCTTCATCATCAATGAATCCATAGCCTTCTTTTTGATTAAATTTGACTACGGTGCCTACAGTGCACTGCTGCTCAAATTCGTCGCTAAGGGGACCGGCCATTATCTCGCGGGCCACGGTCTCGGCCAGCAACCTCTCCTGCACCGGGTCGGGTTCAGGTGATGGGGACTTTCGCTGAGTCAGGGGCGACGGCTTCACTGGGTCCCAGAAGAATCCCCACTCGTCTTCTTCTAGCTCCCGGGCATGTTGCTCTTCCGGGGCCGGAACTGCTGTGTGGGTTGGAGACCCCACCTCGACTGGCGGGGGCACCTCCGGACACTGGTGTGGAGTTCCCAGGAGTCTGTTTCCCGACGGCAGCTGTGCCGTGTAAGTAGCTCGGACCTCGGTCGAGGTCTCCCCGGTCGCGGCGTCCCAGGTAGTGACCCAGGTAACTTTTGTGGGCCGCTCCGGTCCTCCGGGCACAGCCGGTAAGTTAAGGGTGAGTCCTTCCGCAGCCGCAGTCTGCTTCGGGCGTCCTCTGCCCAGGCTAGTCGCTACTAGTGCGGCCACCGCAGCTTGCTGTCTTCCTGAGTTCTCCATCTTGCTCGGAGTTAGCGTTTCTGGTAAAGGCGACGGGGTCAGTGGAGATGCTGGAGAAAGTGCAGGCGGGCCTTCTTTTCCCGCTCTTGGATACACTCCACCCCCAGTCTCACACATCAGATCGACCCAGCTGCGGCAGTTCTTCTTTTTTTCCGAAACACCGCCCACTTCACATGTTTTCATCAGTACCCTGGGGCCAGCACCTCCCCTCTTTGGGCGGAGTACTCCGTACTTCTTTTTCTTCACCGGCCAGCCCCAGGCTCTTCTTTTGGCGCCAATTCTTCGCGCGCTCACTGTGTCCTTGAAGACGACAGCCATCTTGCCGCCATCTTGTGCCCGGTCCAACGCCTCAGGCACCACTTGTTCTTCCCACCATGGGATCGGGACCCTTCGCCAATAATCCGGATCCTGCCGACTACGCCACATGTAACGGAGTGCCAGGGGTGCCTCGGGGGTTGTAGTCGTGGCCCCTTTTTCTGTCAGACTTACCCCCGGCTCCGCCGTCACTTTTGGGACAGGAGATGACTTGGTGGGGCAGAGTGTGGTGGTGCAGATAACGCCGTCAGATGTTCAAACACTTTGCAGACGTAGGTCGGTTGAACCAGTAGGCATGTTTATTGTACACTTCTTCCAAACACAGAGGCAATAAACAGATGACTTCACAACGCTTGCTGGGGAAAAACCTTTTCTGGACGTCTCCTCTAGTGGGGATGTGCCCGGCTACTCTACTTCGCCTAGGCTCCCACTCCGGCTAACACAGACTGGACCCACACCAATACTGCTTCACACTTGAGGAAACTTCTTCTTTCTTTTCTGTTGCTTTCCTGTTCACCCAGCTCCCACACTCTGCCCCTTCTGCTTCTTCTCTCCCGTCCCGGACTCGACTGACTTCAACACACCCTCCCTTTCCCCCTAAGCTGCCGGCTCCTCCTCCCTCCTGTACAGTTTCTATGGGGACAGCCGTCCCACCCGGCCACTAGGGGAACCCACTAAAACAGTAAAACATTTTTATTAAATAACATCAATTTTTAACAACTCTCAGGGGGACACTGCACCTCCTTGTAAGGGATCTGCCCATCCCTTACAAAGGTGCCATGTAATCTCCCTATGATGTGTAGACGGCTGTGAAGGTCTTGTGCTCAGTCTTGTTTTATCCTCCAGAATTATATGTGTTATACTTGTGTACTGAGAGCGGTGGAGATGGCAGGATTAGAGCTGATCATAGATGGGACTTCTCCATCTGTCTGTGACTTTTACAATATTTGTTTCAGGGTGAAGATCTGCCCCATATTAATACTACAGAGACATATGTGAGAGATGATGAGCGGAGTAAGGAGGAGATTCCTACAGATAACCGCCCAGGTGAGTAGTGACTACGAAATGCAGAGAAGTCACAGATTCTTCTCAGTCACCGGCTGTGGCTGATTTATTGGTGGTGTAGTTCGGCCATATCACAATCAAGTGGTCCCCATTCCACCTCTAAACCAAAGCAATGAATCTGTCCCCATTACTTTGGGCATTGGAGGTCCTTCTGTTGGAGTTAGACGATTCGCCCAGATCTGTAAACTAAAAATCTAAACGACAGTGTACGTAGATTGTGCGGACAAGTTAGAAAATCACTTGTAGAATGATATTATGATGACCTGTAGGAGATATCGGAGGGTGATGATGCCATTTCCTTCCTAGAATCCTGCCATCATATAAGATGAATCTACCTTCTCTGTATTTTGTGCTGGTGAATGTGATAACTTGGCCCCTACAACACCAGGTCCAGTCTTTTTGATCAAACTTTGCTTTTATGATGGCCAACATTAAATGTCCAGTGAGATCCAAGGGTGAATTTCTGTACAATAGTTTCCCTTTATTTTGACTTTTCAATTTTCTTTAAAACTGACTAACTTCAACAGAATTGTAATAAACTGCAAAAAAAAAGACCATTCCCCGATTGCCATGATCTATCCCTCAGCTGTGGGTGGCTGATGGCTCTAATCTACAGATAAGAGCCACCGAGCCGCATCCTCTAATCACCCAGTGATGTGTCACCGCTCGTTACTAATTATTTTACTGATGAAGACTGATGAGTTTGATCATTTCAGTGGATTTTTTGTT
This sequence comes from Anomaloglossus baeobatrachus, assembly GCF_048569485.1. Taxonomy (NCBI): domain Eukaryota; kingdom Metazoa; phylum Chordata; class Amphibia; order Anura; family Aromobatidae; genus Anomaloglossus; species Anomaloglossus baeobatrachus. The sequence goes on along the minus strand of NW_027441798.1, from coordinate 1,125,181 downwards.
GTCTATACTCAGTTATTCACTACAGTAGTTAGCGCCCAAAATACTCTGATTTCACCACTTACCGCACCCAGTTTTTCTGTTCCTAACGAGGTGATAACTTTGGAGGCTTCTTCTGATCCAATGATTCTGAGATATTTTTTCTGTGACACATTGTACTTTATGTTTATGGGAATTTTAGGTTGTAATTTTCAAACTTTAAAGTTTTATTTTCTTAAACAGAAACTACACAAGATAGATAATAAATAACATTTACCTTATTCCTACTTTAGGGCGGCAGCATTTATCAATTACTCCCTTTAATTTTTCCAACATCCTTTTATTTTTTTAAATGCTAGAAGGCTTAAAAGTTTAGAATCAAGTGTTTATATATTCAATTAAATCTTTCCAAGATGTCCCTCATGACAGCATCATAGGAGGATTCTCCTCATATCCTCTATACAGACAGAAAACACACGAGAGGTTAAAAGCCCCTGCCACCCTCACCCTCCCAGTATTTTTCCTGTCTCTATAACAGGAGAGACGCAGGAGGTAGTGCAGCAGCGTGAGGCACCTACCTGGAGATGGACTCTGGAGGATCGGGGGGTTCACCTCTCTCCTTCCTCCTGTCAAGTGGTCCGAGGACTACACCTCTTCCAGGGAAGTCCCTAACCCTGCCCCAGTAGAGTGGGACAATGCTCCTGGCACCAGCCGCCTCCTTCGCATGAGGGCTGTTGGCGTCCTGCCATGATGGCCGCGACTGTGCTTCCGGTCATGCGCAGTGCGTGCCTTTCACTCCAGAACGCACTTCGGGTGCTGTCATGATGGACACCTAGATATACAATTACCAGTAGGTAAAAACAAAAAAGTGAGCCGGAGTATGAATGGTATACATGGAGCCTGTGAGCTCATGTTCACACTGGCCATAAGACAAAGAGAAACCAAGGGAAAAATTGTGAAAATATACCCTGCTGTAACTAAATAAAAGCATAGTGCATAAAGGTTTAATATTAGAGTGTGTAGGTACTGTCCCAACTGGGTACACCTTGTCGTTGGTGAGATGGCTTTATGCTTTTTTTTTTTTTAATCAAAAACAGTGTTTACTAAGTACCCTATGTTTATATGCACTATGCTTTGTTTAGTTACAGCAGGGTATATTTTCACAATTTTCCCCTTGGTTTCTCTCTTTAATTACCAGTAGGTGTAATTCCTGTTTTTGGATAACAATTCACTTTTAAAATTACTTTCAGGGGCCTAGATTTTAGAAAATTGTTCTCTTCATAGTATCAAATACCACATTCAGGAAGAATAGTCAGGTAGCCGGGTCAGAACCAGAAGGCAGAGAAAATAGAAAATCAACAAATATGAGTACACCCTAAGTGAAATAGCCAAATTGTGCTCAAAATGAAAAATTATCTGTGGTCACCATTAGTTTCTAGCACTGCCTTAATTCTCTTGGGCATGGAGTTCACAACAACGTCACAGGAGCTGCTGGATCCTCTTCCATCCTCCATAATGACATCACAGAGCTGGTGGATGTTAGGGACCTTCTGCTCCTCCACCTTCCATTTGAGGAGGCCCCACAGATGCTCAATAGGGTTTAGGTCTGTAGACATGCTTGACCAGTTCAGCACCTTTACCCTCAGTTTGTTTAGCAATGCAGTGGTTGTCTTGGAGGTGTGTTTGGAGTCATCATCATGTTGCAATACTCTGTTTCTCCATTGACAGATGATGGAACTGAGAGGGGGCTTATTTTTGTGGGAGAGTTAGAAGTTTATTTTGGTATCATATTCACCTACATAACAATTTTAGTGGTGTTTTATTCCAGTATTTGGAAGGCAGAATGAACAAACTGTTGAACACCACAGTCTACTGGTTCATGCCATGAGGTCTTCTATTAGACTGTGATAAGGATAATAAGCTGCATACTAACCAATATCAAAATATAAACATGAAAAATGGTAAAGCATTACTGCTATAGGGATACTATGAACAATGAAAAATACATTTAGCTATCTGGAAAAAATGAAATACATGAAAAATGGTATTGCAAAACTGCTACGAATATTTGAAAGTATTAGAGATGTTTAGCAAATGTATTGATCAATGCAAATGAGCCCGAAAACCAACGACAAGGTAATCTCTAATTTTTCGGGAACCTATCCTTAGTGCCTCTCTATGTGCTGGTAAAAATCTGCAAGTATGGGCAGATAGGCTCCTGGCTATATAGGATCATAAATAGAGTCTGGTAATAGGGTGGTGTTCTGGGTTCTCAGTCAGAAAAAACTGCATGCTATTCAGAAAAAAGACTGACTGGAACACCTATATGTGTGAATTAGGTGCTAGCCTAAAAATATATGACTATAATAAAGATAATAAGCTGCACATTATCTAATTTTAGGCTAGCACCTAATTCACACATACAGGTGTTCCAGTCAGTCTCTTTTCTGAGTAGTATGCAGTTTCTTCTGACTGAGAACCCAGTACCCCACCCTATTACCAGACTCTATTTATGATCCTATATAGCCAGGAGCCTGTCTGCCCATACTTGCAGATTTTTAACAGCACATAGAGAGGCACTAAGGATAGGTTCCCGAAAAATTAGAGATTACCTTGTCGTTGGTTTTCGGGCTCATTTGCATTGATCAATATATTTGCTAAACATCTCTATTACTTTCAAATATTCATAGCAGTTTTGCAATACCATTTTTTCATGTATTTCATTTTTCCAGATAGCTAAATGTATTTTTCATTGTTCATAGTATCCTTATAGCAGTAATGCTTTACCATTTTTCATGTTTATATTTTGATAGTGGTTAGTATGCAGCTTATTATCCTTATTATAGTCATTTATAGCACCTAATTCACACATATAGGTGTTCCAGTCAGTCTTTTTTCAGAATTCTATTAGACTGTGAGCTGTCATTGTCTTAGTGAATAATTCTATTTTACTACATAACGTGCTGTTTCTATGGACATTTTAAGTAGAAATGTTTAAAAATATTAATTTCCAGCATATTTTATGAAAAAAATAACAGGTTTTATTCTTAGCAGATGACTGTACCACGAGACCAGTGGGACAACTGACATCTTCAATTTATAAATCAGATGACCTTGAGATCACACAGGATTCAAGTAAAGTGAATGCCATTATTCCAGATATCCCATCTTTTTATCACAGCAAAGATCGATCATCTGATCCTATGAAATGGGTCCTCTCTTCTGAATCATTACAGACTACTAAAATAAATAAAAGTCGCAAAAAAGGCATTGGAAAAGTAACTGCTCTTAAAGGAAAGATGGCAATTTCACGATTAAAAAATGGAAATAATTTTCCCCTCGAAACATCATTTGTTAAACATCAAAAAATTCACACAGAGGAGAAGAGATTTTCTTGTTCCAAATGTAAGAAATATTTTAATCACAAATCAAACCTTGTAAAACATCATAGAACTCACACAGGGGAGAAGCCATATTCATGTTCAGAATGTGGGAAATGTTTCATCCGGAAAAGCAAACTTGTTATACATCAAAGAACTCATACAGGGGAGAAGTCATTTTCATGTTCAGAATGTGGGAAATGTTTTAATACCAAATCACATCTTATTAGACATCACAGAACTCACACAGGTGAGAAGCCTTTTTCATGTTCAGCATGTGGGAAAAGTTTTAACCAGAAAATAAGTCTTGTTCACCATGAGATAATTCATACTGGGGAGAAGTCATATTCATGTTCAGAATGTGGAAAATGTTTTAACCGGAAATCAAATCTTCTTACACATCAAAGAACTCATAAAGGGGAGAAGTCATTTTCATGTTCAGAATGTGGGAAATATTTTAATACCAAATCAAGTCTTATTAGACATCACAGAACTCACACAGGTGAGAAGCCTTTTTCATGTTCAGAATGTGGGAAATGTTTTACCCAGAAAGTAAGTCTTGTTATACATGAGATAATTCATACTGGGGAGAAGTCATATTCATGTTCAGAATGTGGAAAATGTTTTAACCGGAAATCAAATCTTATTACACATCAAAGAACTCATAAAGGGGAGAAGTCATTTTCATGTTCAGAATGTGGGAAATATTTTAACTCCAAATCAAATCTTAATAGACATCAGAGAACTCACACAGAGGTGAAGCCGTTTTCATGTGAAAAATGTGGGAAATGTTTTGCGCGTAGATCAACTCTTCTTTATCACCAGAGCAGTCACAGAGAGTAGAAGCATTTTTCATGTTCAGAATATGGGAAATGTTTTCCTCAGAAATTGCATCTTATTATACACCAAATAACTCACACAGGCGAGAAGCCTTTTTCATGTTCAGAATGTTTTCAACACAAGTGGAACTTCTTAAACATCAAAAATCCCACACAGGGAGAAGCCATTATCATGCGTAGAATGTGAAAAATGAATAACAGGAAAATCATATTTTATTGACCATCAATAATAACTCACACCAGGAGAAATTATATATTTTATTGACAGATTAGACAAAAATCACATAACAGACAGTCGTAAAATGACAAAAGTAAATTACTTTAGAACTTACCATATTTTTTGGACTAAAAGACGCACTTCTAACAAAAAAAAACAACTTTCTGATAAGTGAGTGTGTCTTATAGTCTGGAGGCAGCTTCCTGTTATGGAGAATGCTGAGACAGTGTCTTTCCCAATCACAGAGAGAACTGCTCTCTCCTCCTGCCCCACACTGATCGATGTAATCGGTGCAGAGCAGGAGAGGAAGCTGCCGGCACCTGCACAGAGGCTGCACATCCTGAGTGAGCAGCTGAAGAACCTTCCACCCCACGAGTTCCAGGACTTTTCAGGTCATCGGATCAATCACCCTGTAAGGGACTGTAAAATGGGGTGATGTGTGCACAGTGTGTGTGTATATAAATGTATATACAGAGAAGATCACAATTTCCTAAATGTTGCATTAACTGTGTCGTCCTATGTGATTATATCCTAACATGAGTAAACTAGCAGGATTTCACGCTTATTTCAGAAATTGAATTTTTTCAAAAGCACATAATAAAAATGTAAATGAGATAAATGTAAAAGAACACTGATCAAAATTAGAGAACACTTTCAGATACCTGCAAGTTATTGGTGTTAATCTGGCACCTGGTGCTAATTTTCTTAATTATCTGACAAACCCTACGTAACTGGCAGCCTAACTTAACAGTTTGCACTGACTTTGCAAAAATGATATGCCGTTCCAAAGTGACTGAAACACTCCTGCAGCAGGTTATCCAGATGAAGGCCAAAGGGGTGACCCTAACAGCCCTAGCAAGAGAAGTTGCTTGTTCCAAGTCTGTTATTTCGAGAATATTGCATCTTTATAACATCACAAACTCTCAATTCCTCAAAGAAGATTGGTCACCCTTGCAAGAGAGGACAGGATAATGTGGGGAATATCCATGGGTAACTGTTTCAGCACTGCAGCTGGAATTGCTCGCCAGGTCAGCACCGAACAAGGTAAGGATCTGTCTTGTCATACAATGTCACGATGTTTAAGAGCATTTGGACTGAAAGCCCACTCTGCAGTTACTAAACCTCTCATTAGCAGAAAGAATCAAAAGGCTGAAGTCACCTTTGGTGAGGAGCATGTTGTGTGGACAGAGAAGAAGTGCTTTATAGATATCGATGAAAGCAAGTTTAATTTATTTGGGTCTGATGGGAAACATTATGTTCGTCAATGAACTGGGGAAAGACTAAACCCAAAGTGTATTAAGAAGTCAGTGACAGGCGGTGGAGGACGTGTCATGGTTTGGGGAATATTTTCTGCAGCAGGATTTGGACCTCTCATACAGCTACATGGCAGAGTGAATGCAAGTGTGGATCAGAACCTTCTTCAACAACACGAAGTTCCTTCCTTGCGTTCATCAATCAATCAGCCAGCAATTTTCATGCAGGACAATGTCCCCTGTGAAACAACAAAATGGGTAAAGCAGTTCCTTGAAACAAGACATTGAAGCAATGAAATGGCCGCCCAGTGTCCTGATCTAAACCCAATAGAAAACCTCTGGAACATCCTTGGTGACAAAGTTATTACATTGTTTCTGAAAAAAGCAAGTGATCAGACATTGTTCTATAATTTTGATCTCCATTGTATTTAGCAGAACTGTATGTAAATGTGCTTATATAGCAGAGCTGAGCATGCATATACTGTCCATGCAGCAGTGTTGTGTGTAAATAAATTTACAACTTTTATTTTCTATATATAATTAAATATAAATTGCTTTTGTTTTTTAACCCCTTTACGTCCAAGGGCGTACAGGTACGTCTTTGGTCGCCTATCTCCAGTTACTGCGGGCTCTGGTGGTGAGCTCGAGGAAATCTCTGCACATGTCTACTGATCTGATCAGCAGACATGTGTGGCTATCAGGCTCAGGTGTATCGGAGATCCACCCGCACCTGTTAACCCTTTAGATCGCGCTGTAAAACAGTGACAGCACGACTTAAATGGCCACGGTGGGGATTGTGCCGTTTCCCACCACCATGGGCTGTCCCGTGACACGATCACGGTGCGCCAATGTGTTTCCATGGTAGCGTGGGGTCAGCTGATGACCTCTGACACTGCCATGGTGCACTCCCTGGGAGAACCGACAGATCGCCAGCACTTACAGGAAAGCAGTATTTATGAAATGTTTAGGAAATCGGACTATGCAGTGATAACGTCCCCCTCGGGGACTAGTAAAATAAATAGCAAATATTAATAAAACGTTTTAAAAAAAATAGGAAAAAATAAGAAAAAACACTAAAAAATTCAAATTACCATACCCTCCCTTTTGCCCCCCTGAAAATAAAACAGTTAAAAAAATTAAAAAAAATACACATTTGGTATCAAGAAAAAAAGAGAATAAAAGTTTCTATAGTGCAAAAATTGTACAAAAAATGTCATCATAAAGAAGGTGAACATCCATTTATTTAGTCTAAAAACATATTAAAACACCAGGACCATGCCCCGAGATAGATAGACACCACTTAGGGATTCATGAAACTAATTACATGTTATGAGGGTACAGATGGCGCAATCATCATAATATCAGAATATAGTATCTCCATAGTGGAGTATAACTACGGACAACATGAAGTCAGATCCCCTCAAAAAGTCTAAAGCATACCGAGATGTAATACTGGAGTAGGGCATGCAAAAGTGGCGGTGGTAAAGCTGAATTCGGTAACAGGTCACAGGAAATGGAACCTCAAAACTCCCAACGCACGTTTCGATACATCGGTTTTCAATCTTCATAGGGGAGAGGCGCCTCTAATCCCTAAGTGGTGTCTATCTATCTCGCGTCATGGTCCTGGTGTTTCAATATGTTTTTAGACTAAGTGGATGTTCACCTTCTTTATAATAAATTTTTTTGCACTATAAAACTCTTGTTCTCTTTTCTCTTACTACCATGGTTCTGAGTTTGTGCTGTATGTGGGGATTTGGCAGAATCCATACCCACATCCAAATTTGTAAGCTGTTATGGAGTTTTTTGCTCACATATTTGGTATCGCTGCTTTCAGAAATGCCTGATCAATCAAACTATAAAATCAGTTAATCTGATCGGTACACGGTATAGCGAGAAAAAAATTCCAAACGCCAAAAATTGTGGTTTTCTTTATTTCCACAAACATCAAAACATAGCATGTGCACAAAAATGAGATAATTAAAAACGCCAACTCAAGACGCAAAAAAGTCATCACAGCCCCAGATTCCAAAAAATGAGAACGCTACGGGGCTCGGAAAATGGTGACAAAAGCGAAACTTCTGAATTTTTTTTAACCCCTTAGATAAAACTAAGGCTATGTGTACATGTAGCAGAATGTTTTCTGGACAAAGAGCATGTTTTGGCAGAAAAGCTGCTGAATAAAGCCCGTTTTATGCTTCTTTCCATGCTTTTTCTATTCTTTTGTAATCTATTGAGATCGGGAAATCGCAGGAAGAAAATCAGAAAGATTTGACATGCTGCCTCTTTATTCTGCAACTAAATCTGCAAGGAGTAAAGCCCCGTGTGAAAAACACTTCAGGAGTCTCATAGACTTTGCTGGGAAGCTTATATCCTTGTAGTTTTGATTAAAATCTGCAAAAAAAAGTAACATGTGCACAGAGCCCAAAGGTATACATGTTTGGTATCTACGAACTCGTACCGACCTGACGGCTCACACAGACACATCAGTTTTATCATGTAGTGAACACTGAAAAAACACCCCAAAACCAATTGTGCAATTGCACTTTTTTGTAATTTCACCGCTCTTGGTTTTTTTTCCCCAACTTCCAGTACTCTATATGGTAAAAGTAACGATTTCTTACAAACTACAACTCGTCCTTTAAAACACAAGCTCTCATATGGCAACATTGACGGAAAAATAAAAAAGTGATGGGTCTAGAAGAAGGGGAGGAAAAAATTAATATAAAAAAATGGAAAATCGCCCGGGGGTGAATAGGTTATTCACTAAGGTAATGGTGACAAAACAGTTCACATTGTAACTGAAGAGCACGGAGCGAGGACACTAGATAATGATATCAGGCACCAGGAGCGACTCTAACAGGTTACAATTCAGTGCTGTATTCAGCATCTTCCTAGATTCATGTCTCAGAGCGTCGGTCACCAGTATTATGTGACCAGCATTGATGGGGTTAATTCTGTCCCATGCTAGCTTCCCTCCCCCTTGTTTAGTGTTGTCCAATAAGATTCTTCCCCCCACCTTTTCCTTCTCCTTATATTCCCTGTGTCCGTCTTGTCCGGTCTCTCCTTGCTGTTGCAAGACCCGGAGGCAGCTGTCCCAGTGTGCACCTGGAGAGAGTGAGTAATGGCGGACGATCTAACCGCTGCCATCCTGGAGCGCATCAGGAGGGAAGGGGATGCATGGCTATCATCTCTTGTTGCTAGCCAGTGTCCCGTTCTTCCTGAAAATACAGCTCCTGTCCCTGTGTCCATCCCTGCCAGCAGGCGGTCAGCGCGGCGCGCTCGCCCGCCAGTGCGCTTAAGCCCTGATTTAGCCCCCCAGCGATGTGCGCAGCGTGCCCGGTCTCCAGGTTACCTTAGCCCCCCTTCGCATCCCCGTCGTTCACGTCCAACAGTTGCGCCCCCTGCAGCATCAGCCCCGCCCACCTGTCAGTTAAGGAGCACGGTAGCTGCGCCCCCAGCTCTCACCCCCACCTCTGCTTCACTGTTCCAGCGACTGCAGCGTGACGAAGCCCCGCCCACGCCCATACATCTGTCACGTCGCACGGCAGCCGCCCCCCATTTTCAAACCACACATCCCCCCAATCAGTGTTAGCCCCTCCCACCCACCAGTCACTGAGCGCAGTGGCCGCGCCCCCTTTTTGCCATACTGAGGGAGCGGCGCCGCCATCTATAAGAAACTCACGTTCCATTAGTGGTAGAAATCCCCTCACTGTACAACCCCTCCCTCACCTCCCTGCTCCATTATCAGCAGCTATAATGGGAGGACAAGCTAGTTCCAGTGGATCCTCAAGCGAGGTCTCTGCTTCCCAGCCTCAGCCAGTTGCTGAGGCTCTTACTGTAAATGCCCCTGTTGCAAATACTTCCATTGTGCCTGCCCCCACTGTCATTAACCCCCCTCCTCCCCTGCCTGTCTGCTTAGATGCAGCTCCTTTATTATCCTTACACACTCACCCCCCTTTATTAACTCCCTGTCTGCCAGCGCTGCCTCCTGCTGGGACGGCTGCTCCCATTCTACCCCTATCCACTGATCCCTAACGTGCGGGTGCTGGATCCCCGACACGGCGTCATCGCCATTATGGTTGTGGTACCCGCTCCGCACGATCCTCCTCTGCTTCTTCCTCGCTCTCTCACACCGCTGGCCGGCGTCGCCCGTGTGCCGGGTTCATGGTAGTCGGAGCAGGCGTTTGCAACGTCACAGGGCTTCAGGCAGGAGCCATCATTCAAGATCTTCACGGTGGCGCTCGCCTTCGTCTTCTGACAATTCATCATGGTCATCAGAGAGGCCGCACCACAGTGCGGGTCACAGGTCTCATCGGTCTTCTCGCCATAATAGAGCTGAAGTGGACCAGCCGATGTCACCCGGTGCCAGCCAGCCTCCTTCGGTTCCTCAAGGAAGTGGTGAGTACTCTTATTCTGGGGCTTGGGGGGATAATCCTTCTATCATCCCTATTTTAAAAGCCTTAGCCAGTCAGGTTCAACCCACCGGGCCTAATAAGGTTCACATTAACCCCTTACTTGTAAATCAAATTACTCAAAAACCCAGTCTGGTGCGTGCTGAGATACACAAGGATGCATTCTTCTGTGGTGTTTCCCCCCTTGGCTCCCACTTAGACCAAGAAACAATAGAAAAAATTTGGGCTAATGAATATTGTGAGACTGTGACCGGGGTTATCTATGACGGCCGGTATGTCTCGCCCCGGTTGTGCTCACTCCATGATAGAAAGTAAATCCACTCCAGGGTTAATGCTGTTTCCCTACAGGCTGAAGGAAGGGTTAAATGGAAACAGGAACGAGAGCAGGTGTGCCGGGTGTGAGGGAGTGAACAGAACTCCCTGAGTTCTCTGCTGGAGAGACACATGTATATTGCTGTGGACTTTTGTTTGGATTAAAACCGTGTGCTGTGAACCTTAATGCCTGGATCCCATGTCTTCTGCTGCGCAGCCGACCGTGCTACCTCACATATGGTGGAGAATGCGGGCATGACAGCCGGTGAGGTGTAGCATCCATCCCTGGTGACCCAGTAGCACATGTCCTGGATTCGAGCGGCTATACTACAGCCCAAACCCGGTGACGCCATGGAGGACATACTAAAGCAGCTGGCTCAGGCTACTGCACAGCAACAACAGATGAATACACACCTGCTCCGGACGTTGGAACATCAGCAGCAACAGCAACAGCAATCCTTGAAATTGCAGGAACAGAGGCACCAAGAACAGATGGTCCTCCTGGCCAAGTCGATCCGTGCCGGACTGACAGCAACAACCCCGGGACCGGGTGACGACGGCAGCGTCCGGAAAGCGGTGAGACAAGCGTTGCAAAAGATGACCCCGGGGGATGATGTGGAAGCGTTCCTGGCGGTGTTTGAGCGGGTGGCAGAGCGGGAAAAGCTGCCGACCCCCCAGTGGGCTGAGGTATTGTCGCCCTATCTGACGGGGGAACCCCAAAAAGCGTACCTGGACCTCTGTACCGAGGACGCCATTGACTATGTGACCCTGAAAGCCGAAATACTGGCTCGGTTGGGGGTGAATACCTATGTACGGGCTCAGCGGGTAAATCAGTGGTTCTATGAGGAAGCCAAACCCGTACGCTCCCAGGCCTATGACTTGTTGCATCTTGTAAAAAAGTGCTTGCAGCCTGACACTCTGAGCCCGGCGCAAATGGTGGAAAGGGTAGTAGTGGATCGTTTTGTGCGCACTTTACCCGTCACCGTTCAACGGTGGGTAGGAAAGGGAGACCCGAGTACCCTGGACCAATTAGTGTCCCTGGTAGAGCGGCATGTGGCTACGCAGGACTTGATACGGGACACTGAGACTTTGCGTACCGCCCGGCGGTCCGGCCCCTCCAAGCCTAGGGCCAAGGACCCACCGCTGACAACGGTGCAGGAGTCCCCTACCGTCCCGTCTGAGGCCGCGCCCGCCATTCCTGAGGTCCGGAAGGTTCTGTACCCTAAACGACAACCCGTAAAGGGGGTTTCCGTCCCCATTAGATGTTGGCAGTGCCAGCGGGTGGGACATATGGAAGCCCAGTGTCCACTCACCACGGAGCCCATGGATTGTGGGGTTACCCGGCGGGGTTCAATGTATGCTCAGGTGGTGTGTACCGCTGACCTGGTCTCCCCAGAGACGGAGCCCCACTTGTGCCAAATACAGGTGAATGGATGTCCGGTTACAGGATTGTTGGATTCCGGAAGCTTAGTGACCCTTGTGCGATCAACCCTAAGGGCTAAAGTAAAGGCCACAGGACGTACCGTGGGGGTGGTTTGCATACATGGGGACCGCCGAGACTATCCCACGGGGATTGTCACCATCACAGCTCCTTGCGGTCAGGTGCAACATGAGGTGGGACTTCTTAACACTCTTCCTTATGACGTGATCCTAGGAAGGGATCTGCCCTATTTTTGGACTTTATGGAGGGGACCCCCTAAGTCCCCTCAGATATTGATCAGTCCGGGACCTGAGCCCTACAATCCTGAATCCGGGACGCCTGCCGTAGGGGTCACCATGATAGGGACAGAGTGTGAACCCGATAGGTCACCCCTAGAGGTATTGGCAGGAGAGGCTGAGATGGTCGAGCCTATCCCGGAGTTGGAGGCGTCCCCGGATACGTTTGGGACAGCCCAACTCCAGGACCCTACGTTAATACATACCCGGAGTCGGGTGACAGTAGTTGACGGGGTGGCACAGCTGCCCGATGCCCAGGTAAGGTACCCCCATTTCGCTCTTAAGCAAGATTTACTCTACCGGGTAGATGAAATACGGGGCGTGGGGGTAGAACAGTTGGTGGTGCCCCAGCCGTATCGCCGGCGGGTCCTCGACTTGGCTCATAAACACCTGATGAGTGGCCACCTAGAGGTCAAGAAAACGCAGGAGCGAATATTGCAAAGGTTCTATTGGCCCGGGGTCTTTGGGGACGTAAAACGGTTCTGCGAAACCTGCCCGGAGTGTCAGCTTACCGCACCCCTGACCCATTTTCGCAGTCCGTTGGTACCGTTACCCATTATAGAAGTCCCTTTTGAACGGATAGGGATGGATCTGGTGGGGCCCCTCGTAAAGTCCGCTCGAGGGCACCAACACATCCTAGTGATCGTTGACTATGCCACCCGGTATCCCGAGGCGATACCTCTCAGACATACTGCAGCAAAGCTTATAGCTCGGGAGTTGTTTGCTGTGTTCTGCCGGGTGGGGTTGCCCAAGGAGATCCTTACGGATCAGGGGACCCCATTCATGTCTAAAGTGACCAAAGAGCTATGCCGGCTACTCCAGATCAAGCAGTTGCGTACGTCTGTGTATCATCCTCAAACGGACGGTTTAGTCGAGCGTTTCAATAAAACCCTGAAAACCATGCTCAAAAGGGTGATTTCAAAAGACGGGAAAGACTGGGATATGATGCTTCCCTATTTGATGTTTGCCATCCGTGAGGTGCCACAGGCATCCACGGGGTTTTCGCCTTTTGAATTGTTATACGGGCGACATCCCCGGGGATTGTTGGACCTGGCAAAGGAAACATGGGAGCAAGAGCCCACCCCCCATAAAAGTGTGATTGAACACATTTTGGGTATGCAGAACCGCATAAGCGCGGTCATGCCAATTGTGAAGGAGCATTTACAGGAGGCTCAGGCCGCGCAAAGCGGCCGCTACAATAGACAAGCCACCGTGCGGACCTTTAAACCCGGGGATCGGGTGTTGGTATTAATCCCCACGGCGGAGAGTAAATTCCTGGCTCAGTGGCAAGGCCCCTACGAGATAAAGGAAAGAGTCGGGGTGGTCAACTATAAAGTATTGCAGCCCAGTAGGCGGAAACCTGAACAAATATACCATGTCAACCTATTAAAACCTTGGCAGGAACGGGAAAACCTGATGGCTGTTTTTTCCCCATCTCCCTCCTCTTCGGGTCGTTCACATCCGGCTCCAGCGACCTCCGGAGAGGACGAACCGGAAGTAAGGATTGGAGAAGCCCTCACCAAGACTCAGAGGCGAGAGGCCAGACGGTTGGTTCAGCAGAACCCCGATGTCTTCTCCGAGCTGCCCGGTAGGACCAGCCTGATACGACATGATATTGTCACCGAGCCCCACCTGAAGGTACGCCTGAAGTCATACCGGGTACCGGAGGCTCGACGACAAGCCATATCGGAGGAAGTAAAGACAATGTTACGCCTGGGGGTCATCGAAAAATCCCGGAGTGAATGGGCTAGTCCCATTGTCCTAATACCAAAACCCGATGGCTCCTTAAGGTTCTGCAATGACTTTAGGAGATTGAACGAAATATCCAAGTTCGATCTCTACCCCATGCCCCGGGTGGATGAGCTGATTGATAGGCTGGGACAGGCGTGATATTTTACCACGCTCGACCTGACCAAGGGGTACTGGCAGGTGCCACTGACGGAGTCCGCCAAGGAGAAAACCGCTTTTGTTACGCCGGAGGGTCTCTTCCACTATGTTGTCTTGCCTTTTGGGTTACATGGCGCTCCGGCCATGTTCCAGAGGTTGATGGACTTAGTGCTGGAACCCCACCAGGCGTATGCATCAGCGTACCTTGATGACATCATTATTTACAGCTCCGATTGGCAGACCCACTTGGAACAGGTACAAGCGGTGGTGGACGCGCTTCGAACAGCCGGATTGACAGCCAATCCCAAGAAATGTGCATTGGGACTCACGGAAGCCCGCTACTTGGGCTACGTGATAGGCCAAGGAGTGATTAAGCCCCAAATTAACAAGGTTGAGGCGATCCAGAAGTGGCCTAGACCCCTGACCACGAAGCAGGTTAGGGCCTTCCTAGGTATCGTGGGGTACTACAGGAGGTTTGTAAAGGATTTTGCGGGACTATCAGCCCCCTTGACGGACCTTCTCAAAGGCAAGAAGTCCGTCATGGTGCGCTGGACTCCGCAGGCCGAGGACTCCTTCCGGGCCCTGAAGGAGGTCCTGTGCGGACAGCCCGTTCTTGTACACCCTGATTTCCGGAAGGAGTTCATAGTACAGACTGACGCCTCAGAGGTCGGCCTGGGGGCAGTGCTGTCTCAGGTGGTTCAGGGGGAGGAACACCCCGTCACCTTCTTAAGTAGGAAGCTCACCCCTCCCGAGCGGAATTATAGCGTAGTGGAGAAGGAGTGCCTGGCGATCAAGTGGGCCTTGGAGTCCCTACGCTATTACCTGCTGGGACGGCAGTTTCGCTTGGTGACGGATCACTCTCCACTGGTCTGGATGAGGTCCGCCAAGGAACGGAATGCCCGGGTTACCCGGTGGTTCCTTTCTCTGCAGAACTTCCGGTTTACGGTTGAACATAGGGCCGGTGGGTTGCAGGGCAACGCCGATGCCTTGTCCCGCGGCCCGTGTTTGATGGCGGGAGTTCAACCCCACACGATTGAACTGAGGGGGGGGTATGTGAGACTGTGACCGGGGTTATCTATGACGGCCGGTATGTCTCGCCCCGGTTGTGCTCACTCCATGATAGAAAGTAAATCCACTCCAGGGTTAATGCTGTTTCCCTACAGGCTGAAGGAAGGGTTAAATGGAAACAGGAACGAGGGCAGGTGTGCCGGGTGTGAGGGAGTGAACAGAACTCCCTGAGTTCTCTGCTGGAGAGACACATGTATATTGCTGTGGACTTTTGTTTGGATTAAAACCGTGTGCTGTGAACCTTAATGCCTGGATCCCGTGTCTTCTGCTGCGCAGCCGACCGTGCTACCTCACAATATGTAGATATTTGGTCCCTAGTGTCTACTGATGAGCACGCAGTCGACAAGGAGCGCAGAGCGGGTGACAAACCTTTTGAACGAAGACTAAAGGTTGCTCGTACCATGAACAATTGGCTTCAGGCCTTTTGCAGTTTTAGGCCTCCGTCACACATCCGTGCCTCCGGTACGTGTTTGCCATTCTTTACACGGACCGGAGACACATGCTTACGTATAATCATTTATTTTTATGTTTAAAGCCTCACGTCAGTTTTTTGACACGGAGCGTGTGTATGTTCCGTGCATACGTGTGTCCGTGTTGAAAAAGTGCTGACATGTCCGTGTTGCTCCGGGATCACGTACTCACAGACCCATTAAATCCTATGGGACCGTGTGGACACGTACGTGATACGGATGTTGTCCGTGTGCTATCCGTGTGGTTCGTGTCCATGTTGCTCAAATCAAGTTTGTTACAATTTTAAAAACTTTCAGGTGGCCAATCTTCAATATTTTATGAGCTCAAAACTGCTTCTTGCTTTGCAGAAGTATTCAGCAAGCCTTGTGGTGGTGTTATGCAGGCTTTTATCCTGCTTTTGTGAATAATATCATCTTCCTAAAAATTTATGGCTCCACGGGTGGACACGGAGAAACTGATTGCAGCTGTTGAGACTCACCCCCCATTATGGGATACACATGTTGAGGGTTACCATGACAGACTGACAGTTGATCGCAATTGGCTTCAAGTAGCAGAGGAAGTGTACCCCAATAATGCTTTGGACAGACGCTCCCCATCTAAGTGTTCAAAATATTGTAAGTGATTGATTTTTTGGTTGAATAATCATTTAGAATCTGAAATGCATTTTGCAAAATTCCATGGTATCTTTTATATTCATCATTCACTTGTGTGTTGTTTTTTTTTTTATTTTCAAAACCATATACAAAAAAGGTTTTTGATTTACTTTTTGTAAATTAATGTTGTAAATCATCTACTTAGCCCATTATGTATAATTTAAAATTACATTACTGTACAAAACAGGCAGCTGTAATATAACATATCGTTTTATAACTTAGCTAAAATCCTGTTTTGTTTTTTTTTGGCGTAGTTAACAGGATTTGCAAATTAGGCTTACTCTATAGTATGGCTTTGTTTAATCATATTAAGGGATTATGCTTTTAAATTTTAACAAATAAGGAATAACGTTTGGAACACCATTCTAAGTCTGAACTGGGTGCAAAAACCTAAAAAAACATCACTATGGGGAGATAAGGTATGCATACCAGTGACTATGTAAGGGGAATACATGAAATAGCAGAAACTGCTGTGTGAATACTGACTTGAAAAATCCAATAGCTATATGTAAGAGTGAAAATGTGAAAAATGGAATCTGCATTACTGCCATGAACATATTAATCAAGAGAAATTTAGCTACTGAATTGATCAATGCAATAGAGCCCCAACACTACGCCAAAGTATTTCTCTACGTTGGGGTCCCTAGCTTGTGTATGTCCTCTCATGCAGTTAAAAAAACTTACCGTGTATGGGAAGCTGAGACCCAGGCTATTTATGCGTATGATATGGATTGGCAATAGGTGTGGTTGGGGAGGGTTCACAAACGAAAAAATACTAACAAATAAGGAATAACGTTTGGAACACCATTCTAAGTCTGAACTGGGTGCAAAAACCTAAAAAAACATCACTATGGGGAGATAAGGTATGCACACCAGTGACTATGTAAGGGGAATACATGGAATAGCAGAAACTGCTGTGTGAATACTGACTTGAAAAATCCAATAGCTATATGTAAGAGTGAAAATGTGAAAAATGGAATCTGCATTACTGCCATGAACATATGAATCAAGAGAAATTTAGCTACTGAATTGATCAATGCAATAGAGCCCCAACACTACGACAAAGTATTTCTCTACGTTGGGGTCCCTAGCTTGTGTGTGTCCTCTCATGCAGTTAAAAAAACTTACCGTGTATGGGAAGCTGAGACCCAGGCTATTTATGCGTATGATATGGATTGGCAATAGGTGTGAGTGGGGAGGGTTCACAAACGAAAAACAACTAACAAATAAGGAATAACGTTTGGAACACCATTCTAAGTCTGAACTGGGTGCAAAAACCTAAAAAAACATCACTATGGGGAGATAAGGTATGCACACCAGTGACTATGTAAGGGGAATACATGAAATAGCAGAAACTGCTGTGTGAATACTGACTTGAAAAATCCACTAGCTATTTGTAAGAGTGAAAATGTGAAAAATGGAATCTGCATTACTGCCATGAACATATGAATCAAGAGAAATTTAGCTACTGAATTGATCAATGCAATAGAGCCCCAACACTACGCCAAAGTATTTCTCTACGTTGGGGTCCCTAGCTGTACAAAACAGGCAGCTGTAATATAACATATTGTTTTATAACTTAGCTAAAATCCTGTTTTGTTTTTTTTTAGCGTAGTTAACAGGATTTGCAAATTAGGCTTACTCTATAGTATGGCTTTGTTTAATCATATTAAGGGATTATGCTTTTAAATTTTAACAATGCTTTTACCTTGATTTTTTTAATATCAAATATGGATGTTAACTTATTTGAATAACCGTTTATTTATTTAAATTAATAATTAAAAACATGTTGGATCTTATCTAGATTTTTAGTATAAAACAATATGTATTAAGTTTTGTCTTGAAAGATCACAGGCATTTTTTTTTCCATTTTATTTATTTTTTTTAAATTATGAATTGTAAATTTAAAAATTAAAAATATGCTTACAAATGTTAAAACAATAAAATTATGACACAAAAAGTAAGTAATATATTTATATTTTACAGTTGACTTGGTTAAAAAACGATGGCGGTCTGCAAGTGATCAGTACCGAAGGGAGTATAACCCTATACCATCTACATCAAGCCTAGGCCGCAAAAAGATATATGTGTATTTTGAACAAATTAGCTTCCTTGCACCCATCTTAGAAGTGACACAGTAAGTAAAAATGTCCTGTGATTTCATTTAGTTAAATTATTTAAATATTAATTTATTTTAATTTATTTATTTATTTTTTTAAATTACAACAAATTGCCCATCATTACAAAAATAACAAGAACTGAGGACAACCTAGATGATTCAGATGACCAACCAACAGCTGGACCCTCAGCTACAGCAACCTAAGCTTCTGAACAAGAACCGGCCAGAGATGACAGTGAAACACAGGACCAGCCTCATGATGACCCAGCTGCAATTGAGTCTACAGATGGTGGTACAGAGAGTGCCCTAAACAACACACAATCCACATCAACAGCACAGCAAACAACCACACCTGCAGCCCAAGCCACACAAACCAACGTACAACCACGTTTTGCACCACAACCTCTACGAGCCAGAAGATTACGCAGACCTGAGTAAATTAGATCATTACCCGAAATAATAGACACCCGCATTATACACATAATGAACACATTAATTCCAGAAACAGATGCAGAACGATTTTGTCGCTCATTGTCTACAAGCTTGTCAAAAATACCATCAGATAGGCAGGAACGTGTTCGTGCAGCTATGCTTACACTCCTTTCAGCAAGCCAAGCTGAACAGGAACCAGTTTGAGTATTTGAAGCAATAGAAAATTGGCGTAACTTACCAACAACAACTACAGTATCAAACACATCTGATAATCTGATAAACATTTCAACACAAACCACAATGCCAACTACAATATCCACAAATCCACTCGCTCAACAAGTTACCCAACCTTCTATTGCTTCAAGTACGGTTTTTCCTACACCAATTAGACAAGGGTAAGCAACCACAAATACAGGCGGCTTTAACACTGTAATAAGTACCACTCCCCAGCAGCCGTTAACTTATCTTAATGTACAACCAACACAAAGTACAAATTACTTTAGACAACCCACAAATGTAGGGGCTCTTCCCAACATGTATTCTGGCACAGCATACCCACAATCATTCATGATGCCACATTATCCTATTCAAACCATGTTGCCAACTCATCACTTACAAACATCAGTCAACTATCCACAAGCTCAACCACAGACACACACACAATACCCCTTGACCCATGTTGAACCACAGGTGTACTCAACTGCAGGCAATATTTTTGTGCAAACATCCATGCAACCAACTGCTTCAAACCCAAATGTAGTGAGTAATACAAATGTTGAGCAGAGCACATCTGCATCTTTTTCTGAAAATACCATTTCTGAGGCAGCACAAACCAACATTCTCAGCAACACTCAGGTTACTTCTCTTGAAGATCTTGTTGAATTATAGAAATTCCTTGGTCAAGTAATTATTTCATTGCGTTTGTCAATATTTTATAATTTCACATTCTCAGTCACATTTGCTGTATGTGTTAAATATTATGAAACACATTAGTGATATTCATACTATCTTATTGGTTTCTAGTTGTACCTGTTTACATACAAAGCTTGATATTTTGTAGTAAAATATGGCTAAAGTTTTTTGAAAATTTAAATTTAAATATTTTTTAACCCAAAAAAAAATTTTTGTTTAAAAAAATAAAGTGAACTTGTATGTTTGTTTGGCTAGTTGTCAAAACTAAGAAATATCTATTTTATCTAAATAATCTTTTTTTTTTTGGTTAAAAAATATACATCCAAAATAAGCAATATTTTATCTTTCAAAATTCAAAGGTGAAGCCATAAAGGCCAAAATAACAAGAAGCTTTATTTCAAAGGATATTTATTTTACAAAAAAAATAATTTTCTTATGCTATATATGTTGTGATATATGATAACAATAAATAAGTGGTAATAAAAATCTTTATTTGCCAAAAAAGAAAAAAATATTCAGTTTATTTGTCTCATCATTTTTTTTCCTGTTAATGGATATTTTACAATTAACAATCTGGACACGTGTTTTACGTTTGAACATAATTTTATAAAGTTTAATTTTTGTAAACATAAAAAAAATCAAATATTTTATAAACAAAATTAAGGGAAACCTTTAGTCAACATAGTTTATTTAGGCTCCCATATTGTAATACATTTTACACATTTTTTGTTTTTTTTTCATACTTAAGAAAATTAAAAAAATGGGAACCCAAGTTTGGTGGTCTTTTAACTCGAAAATGCTTCCCATCCAAGGCTCCTATGCAGTTTGGTAAGTTCACAGAGTCCATGAAGCCCTTTGCAATTACCAACCATTTTTGGGTGTTTGGCTGAGGCATCATCTCTTCTTTTAAATCTGTCCAAATCATGTCGCATGTGTGACTTACTATTCCGGCAATGGTTAATCTTCCCAACAAAAAATCAAAATGTAATGCACTAAAAGATTGACCAGTTGCTAGGAATCTAAAAAATGAACAGAAATGAAAAATAATTTCAATTTTAAATTTAAAAATTTTTTTTTGTTTATCCAATCTCTACATTAGACAAATTTAAACAACAAAATTATAAAGCTAAAACAACCCAAAAATACAAAAACTTAGCCTTGAAAACATGGATTATAAAAAACCAAAACAAAACAAAAACATACCTTAGGGTCACCATTAATTTCTCCTCTGGTGAAATTGAAAGCCGCATCCAAGTGTCCTGGTGTTGCAAATGAGGTCTCAAAATATTTAAAAGGTAATCAAAACTCTGTACAGTTAAACGGCAGTAGGAAAAAAACTTTTCAGGATAATGCCGCAACTCAAAACATAAAGTATGAAAATGACAATGTAGAGGTTGCATCAGGATTAGTGGATGAACCCACATTCTGTGTCTTCGTGGATTTTCATATTGTAACATGTGCCGTCTAACACCAAACCAACGAGACAATATCCAACATAAAAATACTAAGGCCTCCGTGGATAATGGCATCGTTGCAGCAAATATCCAAACACATTGGTTATCCAAGCCAAAAGAACAGCAGGTTAATTTTCTGGGAATAATTATAATAATGTGCTAATCACATCCACCTATGTGTCATTAATCCTAACAGATAACCATTAACTCCATTTGTAAAAGATGAGAAAAACGGACATGATACGGAAAGCATACGGAACAGACACTAACGTATTACACGCACAGAAAAACAGAAATACGTACACACGTAGGACACACGTAATGCAAACGGACACTACACGGAGAGGAAAAACGGACTACAAAAACGGAACACGGACTCCAAAAGTGGACATCGTCACACGTACGTTTTTTCATGTGAGTGTGGCAGAGGCCTTAGGTTGTGTCATGGGTCAGAAGCACCCTGAGCGATGTTCGGAGTTAATCATTTACTTAGACTCCATTTATAATTCATATAAATCTCATGGTGGTTCGGCCTGGTGGAAGTACGATGAGGAGTTCCACAGGCGCCTGGCACTCCAACCACACTTAGATTGGGATGTGAAGGCAACTAATTCGTGGATTCGCCTTATGTTAACTCAAAAACAGACAACCCCCTTTCACGCAGTGGCCCCTGGTCATACAGCCGGATCAGGGCCAGCAGCCGTTCGCAGGCCTGGCTGCTGCTGGTTATACAATGAAGGTCACTGCAGATTTTTTGGAATCTAACTATAAGCATGAGTGCTCTGCCTGCGGAGGTCCCCATGCTGCAGTCAAATGCAATTGCCCCTCCTCAAAACTGCCGTCAAAATCTTCACAACAATCCGAAGCCAAGGACCCCGGTGAGCGTAGCCGTGATGGGGACCTTGGCTCGATCGTTACCCCAATAAAGAAGCAGGTTCCCAATTACGTTTCAGTTTCACTTTCGTTTTTTTCATCCCCTTTCATTTTTCTAAGAGCCCTGTTTTTGCAAACAACTTGAAATCCACAAAGGACGCACCCCTTGTGCTGCAAGAAAAGCTGCAGAAAGAAATTTTAATGGGCCGAATCATAGGCCTCTTTCATGAAATCCCCTTCTATATGCGCTTTTCTCCTTTGGGCGTTGTCCCAAAAAAAAAAAAGCGGGCAAGTTTTGCTTAATCCACCATTTATCTCACCCAAAGGGTTCTTCAGTGAATGATGGGATTTCTGAAGCGGATGCATCTGTCTCGCATGTTTCTTTTGACAGAGCTGTCATCCTACTGAAGGAGGCGGAACTAGGGGCTTTGATGGCCAAGTCTGACATTGAGTCGGCCTTTCGCCTTTTGCCAGTGCATCCTGATTGTTATCATGTCCTAGGGCTTTCCGTGGACGGTTTTTACTATTATGACACCTGCCTCCCCATGGGTTGTTCTATCTATTGCTATTACTTTGAACTTTTCAGCTCCTTCCTAGAATGGGTTCTTAGGTTTGAAACGGGAATTCGATCTGTCATTCACTACCTCGATGATTTTTTGTTTGTTGGCCCCCGGGATTCCCAGGTCTGCTTGACCCTTTTGGATTCTTTTCGTTCACTTATGTCTGTTTTTGGTGTCCCCCTTTCCTCCGAAAAAACTATTGGTCCTGTGACTTTGCTGTCCTTTCTCAGGATCAAAATTGATTCCATCTGTATGTTTTTTCACCTCCCACAGGAGAAGATTGCTAAGCTCCTGGAGCTCATTCAAGGCTTTTGTTCTGTTTGCAGCATTACACTTTGGCAAATGCAGTCTTTGCTCGGGCTTTTAGTTTTTGCTTGCCGTGTCATGCCCATGGGCAGGATTTTCTCCAGGCGTCCATCCCTTTCCACCAAAGGTATTCGCCTTCCCCATCACAGGATTCGTATAATGCCCTCCCCCCTTCGTTCAGATCTAATAATATGGAGAGAATTTCTACTGTCCTATATTTGCCAGACCTATTTCCAGGCCCCAGACGTGTCTAATGACTAGAGTTGAGCGCGGTTCGCGGTTCGAGGTTCTCCAGTTCGCGGCTCGAGTGATTTTGGGGGCTGTTCTAGATAGAACTAGAACTCGAGCTTTTTGCTAAAGCTCGATAGTTCTAGATACGTTCGAGAACAGTTCTAGCAGCAAAAAGATCAGCTAATTACTAGCTGGCTTTCCGCTGTAAAAGTGTAAGTCACTCTGTGACTCACACTATTATGAAATCTCAGTGTATAATGTGCGGGAACAGCGCATTCAGATCACTCCTGTATGGATAATGGCGATCGCCATTTTTTTTTTTTTCCTTGTCTTCCTTTCCTAAGCGCGCGCGTGTAGTGGGGCGGGCCAGCATGTCAGCCAATCCCAGACACACACACACCCAAGTGGACTTTTAGTCAGAGAAGCAACGGCATGTGTGATAGGATGTCCATGTCACATGTCCCTGCATTATAAAAACGAGTATCTGCCCGTCCGGACGCCATTATCTCTTCTGCGTCCTTGGTGTCAGTCACCGCTGGCACAGCGCCTATCTCCACACACATACACACTATACACAGAGCTGTACAGAATAGGGATAGCACTTTCTATCAGTCCTTTTAAGGGCTAATACCGGCAGGGTCAGAGCCATAGGTGACAGGTCCGTGAAAACAGAGTTTAACAGCTACACAAGATGACAGCGTCTGTGTAGCTAAGGTCAGGGATTTCCTAGCTGCATTTCCCCATTAGGAGGGATAGAAAGGCAGGCTTCCTTTCCTCTACCCAGAAATCCACAACCCTGCCACTGTACCCTCCTGCCCTTTGCACACTCAAACTCATTGTTGCTAAGCCATTATACTAGCAAACACTGAGTGAACTTAGTGGCATCCTAAACGTGGCTGTTGGACTTCTGTATTGTCCCACTAGTGCAAAGATATTTGCAGCACGTCTGCCTGCATTGCACACTCAAACTCATTGTTACTAAGCCATTATACTAGCAAACACTGAGGAAACTTAGTGGCATCCTAAACGTGGCGGTTGGACTTCTGTATTGTCCCACTAGTGCAAAGATATTTGCAGCACGTCTGCCTGCATTGCACACTCAAACTCATTGTTACTAAGCCATTATACTAGCAAACACTGAGTGAACTTAGTGGCATCCTAAACATGGCTGTTGGACTTCTGTATTGTCCCACTAGTGCAAAGATATTTGCAGCACATCTTCCTGCATTGCACACTCAAACTCATTGTTACTAAGCCATTATACTAGCAAACACTGAGTGAACTTAGTGGCATCCTTAACGTGGCTGTTGGACTTCTGTATTGTCCCACCAGTGCAAAGATATTTGCAGCACGTCTGCCTGCATTGCACACTCAAACTCATTGTTACTAAGCCATTATACTAGCAAACACTGAGTGAACTTAGTGGCATCATAAAAGTGGCTGTTGGACTTCTGTATTGTCCCACTAGTGCAAAGATATTTGCAGCACGTCTGCCTGCATTGCACACTCAAACTCATTGTTACTAAGCCATTATACTAGCAAACACTGAGTGAATTTAGTGGCATCATAAAAGTGGCTGTTGGACTTCTGTATTGTCCCACTAGTACAAAGATATTTGCAGCACGTCTGCCTGCATTGCACACTCAAACTGATTGTTACTAAGCCATTATACTAGCAAACACTGAGTGAACTTTGTGGCATCCTAAACGTGGCTGTTGGACTTCTGTATTGTCCCACTAGTGCAAAGATATTTGCAGCACGTCTACCTGCATTGCACACTCAAACTAATTGTTACTAAGCCATTATACTAGCAAACACTGAGTGAACTTAGTGGCATCATAAAAGTGGCTGTTGGACTTCTGTATTGTCCCACTAGTGCAAAGATATTTGCAGCACGTCTGCCTGCATTGCACACTCAAACTCATTGTTACTAAGCCATTATACTAGCAAACACTGAGTGAACTTAGTGGCATCATAAAAGTGGCTGTTGGACTTCTGTATTGCCCCACTAGTGCAAAGATATTTGCAGCACGTCTGCCTGCATTGCACACTCAAACTCATTGTTACTAAGCCATTATACTAGCAAACACTGAGTGAACTTAGTGGCATCCTAAACGTGGCTGTTGGACTTCTGTATCGTCCCACAAGTGCAAAGATATTTGCAGCACGTCTACCTGCATTGCACACTCAAACTCATTGTTACTAAGCCATTATACTAGCAAACACTGAGTGAACTTAGTGGCATCCTAAACGTGGCTATTGGACTTCTGTATTGTCCCACTAGTGCAAAGATATTTGCAGCACGTCTGCCTGCATTGCACACTCAAACTCATTGTTACTAAGCCATTATACTAGCAAACACTGCTGCCAGTTTAAGGGCCGTCAGGGATAATTATTGTTGTTTATTCTGCTGTTAATAAAGCTAGACCACCGCTGAAATCTACACCACCTCTCAATTTTTACTACCACATTTTAAGTGCACAATCTTGTCGCAATCAAAATGAGTGGCAAAATGACAGATGCTGGTGGAAAGGGGAAGAGGCGTGTTGGAAAAGGAAAAAAAGGTTTGTCCGTGGGGAAGGTGGCAAAGCTCCATTAACATCTGCTGAAGATAGACCATCTTCCAGCAAAAGTAAGATGTCTACTACTTACCGTGGACAATCCGATGTGCTCCCTTTTTTACGGACACGAACAACTGGAACAAAGGTAGATGATGGCCAAAAAAGGAAAATGCTTGAATGGATCTCAAGTGGTCCAACAAGTGCCCTCTCCGCCACCTCAACTACTGCATCCAAAAAACACCAGTCCTCTGAGTTGTCATCCCAATCAAACTTGCTTTCTCCCAGCTCTGAAGTCTCCATCCGCCCTGCACAGTATGGTGGAACTGAGATGGCTGAGTCTGCAGAGCTGTTCAGTCACACTATAGTCTGGGAATCAGAGGTCTGCTCCCAAGCTACAGTGAGTACAGACCAGGAAATGGTCTGCAGTGATGCCCAGAACCTTTGTGACTCTGATTCAGGCCGTGAGGACCAAGTTTCTGAGCATAATGTTGACCCTTTTTCACAAACTGTAACACCTGTTGTTATAGACAATGAGGAACATACTGATGATGATGAGACGCAGATACCAGATTGGGATGACAACTTAAATATTCGGTCAGGGCAAGAAGAGGCTCGGTCTGAGGGTGAGGGGAGTGCAAACACAACAATTGATGAGGAAGTTCTAGATCCCACCTACTGTCAACCCACAGTCAGGCCCTCGAGGAGGTCAACAGAGACGATGGAGGAGGATGCAACTGACGACAAAGGTACCTTGCGCCTTCCTGGACAGAGTAGGAGTACTGGTAGCACGTCTACAACTGCATCCTCAGCCACCACTGTGCCTCTGAGCACTAGTCGGGGTGGATCAGCAGGTCGCATGCCCTCTAAGCCTTGCCTAGCCTGGTCCTTTTTTGACATAGCAAAAGATCGCCCAAATTATGTGATCTGTAAAATATGTCATGATTCTGTTAGTAGAGGGCAAAACCTCAGCAGTTTGACAACTTCTTCCATGAATCGTCACATGAATAAATATCATATGTCCCGGTGGGAAGCTCACCGTGCTGCAATGCGGCCTAGCGGAGCGAACCATCCACCGCCTGCCCCTTCTAGTGCATCCGCGCGCTCTTCATCTTCTAAGACTGTGGGGACAGCTGTCACACCTGGTTTTCCACGCACAACTTCCACCACTGTAACCGCAACAGGCAGTTTGCTTGGTAGGTCGTCAGTTGGTTTGGAAGGGGAAACAAGTACGTGTGTACAGCTCTCTCAGACATCGATAGCACCAACGTTGGATGAAGGCGACATCATGTCTCTGCCTGCACTTTCCTCACAAAGCTGCCTTTTTCCAGGGACACCCTACTCAACACCGTCTACACACAGCAGCCAGATCTCTGTCCCTCAGATGTGGACAAATTAAAGGCCATTTCCTGCGACCCATGACAAAGCTAAGAGGTTTACTTTATCCCTCTGAAAGCTCTTGGCTACCGAAATGCTGCCTTTCCGCCTGGTGGACACACAGGATTTTAGAGACCTTATGTCTGTCGCTGTGCCCCAGTACCAGATGCCCAGTCGCCACTACTTCTCTAAGAAAGGTGTGCCCGCGCTACACCAGCATGTCGCACACAACATCACCGCTTCCTTGAGAAACTCTGTGTGTCAACGGGTGCATTTCACCACCGATACTTGGACCAGTAATCATGGACAGGGACGTTACATGTCGCTGACTGGGCACTGGGTAACTATGGTGATATATGGTGAAGGGTCTGCTGCACAAGTCTTGCCGTCCCCATGACTTGTGTGTCAATCCTCTGTCTGTCCAAGTTCCGCCACTGCTTCTGCCTCCTCCACCTCATCTGGGTCCTCCACCTCTGCCCCAAGCTTGCCTGGTCACGCCACCAACGTTCGCACTGCGCAGAAGGAATCACGCACCCCTCATTACTATGCTGGCAGCAGAGCGCAACGGCATCAGGCGGTCTTTAGCTTGACATGTCTTGGAAATAGGAGTCACACATCGGCTGAGTTGTGGGAAGCTCTGGAGACTGAGTTTAATAAATGGTTGTCTCCACTCAACCTGCAGCCTGGTAAGGCCCTGTGCGACAATGCTGCAAACCTGGGTGCGGCCCTTCGCCTGGGCAAGGTGACACATGTGCCTTGTATGGCTCACGTGTTGAACCTTGTTGTCCAGCAATTTTTAACACACTATCCCGGCCTAGATGGCCTTCTGACCAGGGCACGAAAACTGTCTGCTCACTTCCGCCGTTCAACCGCCGCAGCTGAGCGACTTGCATCGCTCCAGAAGTCTTTCGGCCTGCCGGTTCATCGCCTGAAATGCGATGTGGCGACACGCTGGAATTCGACTCTCCACATGTTACAGCGACTGTGGCAGCACCGCCGAGCCCTGGTGCAATATGTCATGACGTATAGCCTGGGCCAACGAGATGCAGAGGTGGGGCGGATCACCCTGATGGAGTGGTCTCAGATCAAGGACCTATGCACCCTTCTGCACAGTTTCGACATGGCGACGAATATGTTTAGCACTGACAATGCCATTATCAGCATGACAATTCCAGTCATTTACATGCTGGAGCACACGCTAAACACTATTCGGAGTCAGGGGGTGAGACAACAGGAAGGGGAGGAACTACAGGAGGATTCATATGCGCAAGACACAACAACATCACCAAGGTCCAGACGTTTATCATCACCAACGCGGCAGGCATGGGACCATGGGGGACAGGGATCAACAAGGGCGCATGGTAGCAGGCGAAATGTTGAGGAAGGTGCAAGAGAACATGAAGAAATGGAGGACGAACTGTCCATGGACATGGAAGACTCAGCGGATGAGGGAGACCTTGGTCAAATTTCTGTTGAAAGAGGTTGGGGGGAGATGTCAGAGGAAGAAAGAACGGTTAGCACCTCTATGCCACAAACACAGCGTGGACTTGGTCTGCATGGCTGCGCAAGACACATGAGCGCCTTCTTGCTGCACTACCTCCAACATGACCCTCGTATTGTCAAAATTAGAAGTGATGATGACTACTGGCTTGCCACACTATTAGATCCCCGGTACAAGTCCAAATTTTGTGACATAATTCCAGCCATAGAAAGGGACGCACGTATGCAGGAGTATCAGCAGAAGCTGTTACTCGATCTTAGCTCGGCTTTTCCACCAAACAACTGTGCAGGTGCAGGGAGTGAATCTCCCAGTTGTAACTTGACAAACATGGGACGGTCTCGTCATCTTCAACAGTCTACCCGTACCAGTAGCACCGTATCTGGTGCTAGTAACAGCAATTTTATGGAATCTTTTCATAATTTTTTTAGACCGTCCTTTGCAAGGCCACCAGAGACAACAAGTCTGACACATAGTCAACGGCTGGAGAGGATGATACAGGAGTATCTCCAAATGAACATTGATGCCATGACTTTGCAAATGGAGCCTTGCTTATTTTGGGCTTCAAATCTTGAAAAATGGCCAGAGCTCTCAACTTACGCCTTGGAGATTTTGTCATGTCCAGCTGCCAGCGTTGTCTCTGAACGTGTCTTCAGTGCTGCTGGGTGTGTGCTGACAGATAAGCGCACGCGTCTGTCCAGTGACAATGTGGACAGACTAACGTTCATCAAAATGAACAAGTCATGGATCCACAAGGAATTTACTACCCCTGTGTCATCCTGGGGAGAGTAAATGCTTGTGGATTTGGAATGTGCTTGATGCAAATCAAAACATCCTGTTTGCAACTAGGGCACAAGTGCTGCCACTGATGGGGTGTCTGTGTGGCCCAATTTTTGGAAAAAAGGGAGACTCCGCTTGGAGTAACCCTTGCTTGCTGTGTTTTTTAAAAGGAGCCAAGATGAACAAGTCATGGTTCAGCAAAGACTTTGCTACCTACCCCAGTGTCATCCTGGGGACGGTTAAGAATGGCGTATTTTTTAATGTGCTTGATGCAAATCTAGTTGTGAAGTGTACAACTGGGGCACAAGTGCTGCCACTGAAGGGGTGGGTGTGTGTGGGGCCCAATTTTTGGAAAAAAGGGAGACTCCGCTTGGAGTAACCCTTGATTGCCGTGTTTTAAAAAAGGAGCCAAGATGAACAAGTCATGGTTCAGCAAAGACTTTGCTACCTACCCCGGTGTCATCCTGGGGACGGTTAAGAATGGCGTATTTTTGAATGTGCTTGATGCAAATCTAGCTGTGAAGTGTACAACTGGGGCACAACTGCTGACACTGAAGGGGTGGGTGTGTGTGGGGCCCAATTTTTGGAAAAAAGGGAGACTCCGCTTGGAGTAACCCTTGCTTGCCGTGTTTTTAAAAAGGAGCCAAGATGAAAAAGTCATGGTTCAGCAAAGACTTTGCTACCTACCCCGGTGTCATCCTGGGGATGGTTAAGAATGGCGTATTTTTGAATGTGCTTGATGCAAATCTAGCTGTGAAGTGTACAACTGGGGCACAACTGCTGACACTGAAGGGGTGGGTGTGTGTGGGGCCCAATTTTTGGAAAAAAGGGAGACTCCGCTTGGAGTAACCCTTGCTTGCCGTGTTTTTAAAAAGGAGCCAAGATGAACAAGTCATGGTTCAGCAAAGACTTTGCTACCTACCCCGGTGTCATCCTGGGGACGGTTAAGAATGGCGTATTTTTGAATGTGCTTGATGCAAATCTAGCTGTGAAGTGTACAACTTGGGCACAACTGCTGCCACTGAAGGGGTGGGTGTGTGTGGGGCCCAATTTTTGGAAAAAAGGGAGACTCCGCTTGGAGTAACCCTTGCTTACAGTGTTTTTAAAAAGGAGCCAAGATGAACAGAGCTGGGATCAGGAAAGACTTAGCTACCTACCCCGGTGTCATCCTGGGGACGGTTAAGGATGGCGTATTTTTGAATGTGCTTGATGCAAATCAAAACATCCTGTTTGCAACTAGGGCACAAGTGCTGCCACTGATGGGGTGTCTGTGGGGCCCAATTTTTGGAAAAAAGGGAGACTCCGCTTGGAGTAACCCTTGCTTACAGTGTTTTTAAAAAAAGATGAACAGAGCTGGGATCAGGAAAGACTTTGCTACCTACCCCGGTGTCATCCTGGGGACGGTTAAGAATGGCATATTTTTGAATGTGCTTGATGCAAATCTAGCTGTGAAGTGTACAACTAGGGCACAACTGCTGCCAACGAAGGGGTGGGTGTGTGTGGGGCCCAATTTTTGGAAAAAAGGGAGACTCCGCTTGGAGTAACCCTTGCTTGCTGTGTTTTTTAAAAGGAGCCAAGATGAACAAGTCATGGTTCAGCAAAGACTTTGCTACCTACCCCGGGGTCATCCTGGGAACGGTTAAGTATGGCATATTTTTGAATGTGCTTGATGCAAATCTAGCTGTGAAGTGTACAACTGGGGCACACGTGCTGCCAGTGAAGGGGTGGGTGTGTGTGTGGCCCAATTTTTGGAAAAAAGGGAGACTCCGCTTGGAGTCACCTTGCGGTGTTTTACATGATTTTAGAAGGCCTTGCCATGCCTATATCTGTGTCTCCTCTTTTTCCTTGTCCAGCTCTTTTGTTTTCACATGAGTATATGTCCTTGTCACTTTCCCATGTGTTTGTGTTGTGTTGTGAGTTGTTTGTCACCTTTTGGACACCTTTGAGGGTGTTTTCTAGGTGTTTTTATGTGTTTGTGATTGCCAGCCATTGTTTCCTATGCGGTTCGAGTTTGGTTCGTCGAACGTTCGACGAACTGAACTCGAAAGAGACCTCCGTTCGACGAACCGAACTCGAGCCGAACCACGACCTGTTCGCTCATCTCTACTAATGACGAATTACACCTTTTTGCTGATGCGGCAGCATCCTCTGGTTTCGGGGTTATTTTTTGTGACTAGTGGTGTGCGGAGCCATGGCCCGCACGCTGGAACAGCTCAGCAGTCACAAGTAATGATACGCTCCTTGAGCTTTTTCCCATTGTGACGGCAGTTGTCATTTGGGGATCTGAGCTCCGCAATAGGAAAATATGTTTCTGCTCCGATAATCTGAGTGTTGTACATGCTATTAATTATTTGACATCTTCTTCTCCCCCGGTTATTAGGCTTATCAGATTCTTTGGAAAAATGATAGCAGATTCCTATAATTTCTCCACCATAGTTTTTAGAGATACTTTAACTCAAATAATTAGATAAGGACAAAGAGACAGAAATCAGAGTATATTGTATCAAAAAAAAATTTTTTAATAATATTCTTCAAACTATTTTTATAAAAACACTTTTTTATTTCAAATTGCAAAAATCATCACAAGGTCAAGAAAAAACATCACCAGAATAAACAAATAAACACATAAACAGATGGGATCTCTGATCCAAAGGATTATTGGTGAAAAAGGCAGAGAATCATTTCATATCAAAAAATCTATATCATAAAAATATCACCCCTGTCCCTTCACCAACATCCATAGTACAGCACTAATACATATATTAATTGATAAATAATAAATATACAGATATATAAATATTATATCGATATATCAATAAATATACATATAATAGCTCCAGTGTAAATAGCCAATGTTCAAAAGGAAGGTTTTTACTCCTATAGACAAGAGCGGAATAAACGAGGAATCTCCTCTATATAAATATAACTTCTCCTTTAAGAATGATATTTCCTATGTCCATAGGTTTAATAAGGGGCAATGAGTTATAGTTTATTTAATAGCTTGCCCACTCAAGCTGTTTATAAATGCCCACTCCTCCCAAATAGAATGAATTACTCCCTTAACAACAGGGGCCAATAATAAGTGTAACAGACATCAATTTGCCATACTTGCCTAATATAAGGTCAGAGACACCCTCAAAAGCTCGACGTACGTTTCAAGGGAAACCTTTTCATCAAAGCCTCATTCTATTTGGGAGGAGTGGGCAAGCTATTAAATAAACTATAACTCATTGCCCCTTATGAAACCTATGGACATAGGAAATATCATTCTTAAAGGAGAAGTTATATTTATATAGAGGAGATTCCTCGTTTATTCCGCTCTTGTCTATAGGAGTAAAAACCTTCCTTTTGAACATTGGCTATTTACACTATTTATTGATATATCGATATAATATTTATATATCTGTATATTTATTATTTATCAATTAATATATGTATTAGTGCTGTACTATGGATGTTGGTGTAGGGACAGGGGTGATATTTTTATGATATAGATATTTTGATATGAAATGCCTTTTTCACCAATAATCCTTTGGATCAGAGATCCCCTCTGTTTATGTGTTTATATGTTTTTTCTGGTGATGTTTTTTCTTGACCTTGTGATGATTTTAGCAATTTGAAATAAAAAAGTGTTTTTATAAAAATATTTTGAAGAATATTATTAAAAAAGTTTTTTTTGATACAATATACTCTGATTTCTGTCTCTTTGTCTTTATCAGATTCTTTGTATTAAAATGTTTGTTTTTCAATATCTTATTTCGGGCCCGCCATGTTCCTGGCGTTCATAATGCTTGTGCTAACTCTCTTTCTCGCTTTCATTGGCAGACATTCAGAGAACTATCCCCTTCAGCCCAGTTGGAGGGTCTTCCGTGCCCATCGTACCTGTGGGACTTAGTGGCGCTCAATTGATGCCACTGATAAGATCTTCACTGGCACAATCAACCTGGCAAGCCTACGGTAAGGCATGGTCTGAGTGGTCTGGTTTTGCAGATAGCCGGTAATGTCTTGTGATGCTAGTCGCCTGGAGGTCACATGTGATTATCTACTCCACCTTTTTCAGACGGGTGTTACGGGTTCGGTGGCGCAGCGACGCCTTTCAGGCGTGTCTTTTCATTTTCGCCTCCTTGGTTGGGCAGATGTTACAAAAGTATATTTCGTCCGCTAGGTGATCAAAGGCTGGAAGAGACGTAGAGTCTCGGTTGAGAGCAGGCGCCCTATTTCTATTGTTTTGTTGCAGCGATTGATTGCAGTTATTCCCCGCCTTTGCTCCTCTCCTTTTGAATCTGCCCTCTTTTCAGCTGCGTTTGGCTTGGCGTTTTTGGCGTGCTTCGTATTGGTGAGCTGGTCTCTGTATCAAAGAATAAACCAGGTGGTTTGCGTTTTGACGTTTCTTATTGCGACGGGGGTTTGCGCATTCGCATAAGGAAGTTCAAAACTGATCGTGCGGACATCGGGTCCTGGGTTCCTTTGTACGCCATCCAGGGCCCCGTTTGCCCTAGAATGTTGGTTGCTACGGATCTCTCCTTTCGGCTCTCCGTTTTTTGTTTTTTCTCCCATGAGGATGGTTCCCCACGGGGGCGTGGCCTGCACACTGATGGCGACAGCTGCTTGAAAGGAGAGCTCTGTGCTGAAGCAGGATAAGGCTAGGTTCGCACACTGCGTCTTTTTGACGCTGCGTTTTTGTGCGTTTTTGGCAGCTAAAAACGCACAAAAACGCACCTGCGTCGAAAAAACGCATCAAAAAACGCATGCGTTTTTGCCGCGATTTGGTGCGTTTTTCGCTGCGTTTTGCTGCGTTTTTGATCTCTGCGTTTTGCTGCGTTTTTTCAATGCATTGCATGGGGGGAAAACGCAGAAAAACGCAGGAAAGAACTGACATGTCCATTTTTTTTTTTTTACTCAAAAACGCAGGTAAAAAAAACAGATGTGTGCGGACAGCAAAAATGAAAACTCATAGACTTTGCTGGGGAAGCAAAGTCCTGCAGTTTTGAGGCCAAAAACGCACCCGAAAAACGCGCGAAAAACGCACTGTGCGCACATAGCCTAAACCGGCTCTTATCAGCTCACAGATAACAGGATTACCAGCTACAGGAGGTGTAACCCCAGCCCCCAGCGATGCCGAGGGGGAGACCTAAAAACACTGGCCATCCAGCCAAGCTGACAAACTTTTACCCCCGGGATAGGGATCTCTCCTCACCAAGCAAGATGGCGCTGGCTTACTACTCCTCACAAGGAGATACAGGCTGCTTGAAAGGCAGCACAGGCATTCCTCTGACAGAGGAAACAATGCAATCTCTGCTGAAAACTCTGAGGGCTTCCCTGCAGGCTGATCTCAGAGAAATAGTCAGAGAGCTGAAAGAGGAGATCAGGTCTCTGGGTGATCGCACAGAGCATGTAGAAACTAAAATGGCTGAACTTGCAACATCACATAACAATCTGATAGATGCCAACACAGCTTTGGAAAAGGAGGTGGAGGCACTGAAACTTAAAATCAGTGATATAGAGGACAGATCCCGAAGAAATAATCTAAAAATCAGAGGGATTCCCTCATCAGTAGCAGATAAAGACCTCCAGGAATACTTCCACAAGTTTCTGCAGCTTATACTCCCTGAATGGGACACCAGAGACCTGATAGTGGACAGAATTCATAGAGTCCCTAAATCCAAAGGCATAGATCCAGCTCTGCCTAAAGATGTCCTGGCTAGACTTCATTTCTATAAAACAAAAGAAGCTGTGCTGCACACACTGAGGGGAAATCCAGCCCTGCCAGACACTTTCATGGGACTGAATATCTTCCCAGATCTTTCTGCTACAACTCTTAATAAAAGAAGAGAATTCGCCCACCTTTCTAAACTCCTTAGAAATCAAGACATCAAGTATAAGTGGGGTTTTCCAGTGAAGATGATAATTTTCAAAGATGGTGGCACTCACATATGTCATACTCCTTCTCAGCTGGGCAAATTGCTGGATGACTGGGGAATAGCCCACCCACCAAACCCTGGTGGGCAGGAGAATCATAGAGGCCCTCCAGACAGGATTAACCCTGAATGGTCAGTAGCTTAGCTGGGACTCCTTCCTGCTTATTGCACCTGCTGTCCCCGCTCCTGTGACACGGGATGTCACGTAGCCCCCCTGATGTTCTCGCCTATGGCGAGCGGTTATACACCGGGCACCCTACTCGGGGAAAACCGGTGCTGTTAGAACTTTTTTGTTTTTGTTCCTCTTCTCACGAATGTTCCTTAATTTTTTTCAAAAATTTCTCTCAATTCCTTGCTGGTCTAACCCCTCTCATCCCTGATGGCGTTCCTAGGAATTCAAACCCCCCTGCGACTCCAATATGAGAATTAAGATATTGTCTATTAATGTGAATGGACTGAGCTCCCCAGCGAAAAGGTCAATGATGTGGAGAGCGGTGAAGGCATCTAATTGTGATATAGCGTGCATTCAGGACACCCACCTTCTTTCCACAGATAATAAACGGCTACTTCATCCAAGGTTCCAACACACCTTTTTGCTAATGACTCAAAAAAAAGAGGAGGCGTGGCCATTTTAATAAAGAACTCAGTGGCGTTTAAATTGATAAATGTCAGTTATGGAGCGGATGGAAGATATATAATTTTGTCTTGTTATATCAACAGCGTCCCTTATACCTTAGCAACGGTCTACTCCCCAAATTCATCACAATTGACCTTTGCTAGGAAATTTTTCCAAGCCTTCAAAGATACTGCCACAGGGGCGGAAATCATCTGTGGAGACTTTAATATACCTGTTATACGCTCCATGGATTGCTCCAACATCAGCATCCCACATGCTAAGGAACTTAAGCATCTCATCAATGAATTCCATTTTCATGACATCTGGAGATATTTGCACGCATCAGAAAGAGACTATACATTCTTCTCTTCCAGGCATCGCTCATACAGTAGAATTGATTTCTTTTTGGTCTACAGCATATCTATAAGTAATTGTGTGGCAGCTGATATTGGTTTAATTACTTGAACAGATCATGCGCTGATCTCTTTGTCTGTTCAGGGTAGCTTTAATGTTCAAAATTCCCCTAGGTGGAGACTGAATACCAGTTTGCTTGGTAGGCAGAAGGTACTTGATGAAGTAGAGTCAGTGTTAACAGAATATTTCAAACAATAATAATGGGGAAATTTCTGACGAGACCCTGTGGGCTGCTCATAAAGCAGTAGTCAGGGGGCAGCTCATAAAAATAGCCTCCATCCAAAAACGGCAAAAAGACGCAGATATTAAATATATATTAACCCGTATTCATCACCTTGAATCCCTGAATAAAGCCAAAGCAACCCCTAACTTGACTAAAGGAATTGTAACCCATAGATTCCAACTAAGATCCCTACTCCTGCAAAAATACGAACATAATCTTAAAAAAAATAGATCGACATTTTATGCTATGGGGGATACAGCGGGGTCCTTATTGGCAAGAAGGACGAAAAAACGTGAGATCCAATCTAAAATAGAATTCCTGAGGGACCCAAACGGAACAATCACTAGACACCCCATTGAAATAGCAGAAGCATTTGCGAAATACTATGAGGCCCTGTATAATCTAAAATATGATTCCAACACATCACCGCCAACTCAAATGGATATATAGGGTTTCCTAGACACCTTGGATCTTCCCCGGGTCTCAGATGAGCAATTAGAGGAACTTAATCTTCCCTTTACTACACATGAAATCCTAGGTGCCATCAAAATGACTAAGTCTAACTCTGCCCCGGGCCCCAAATGGTCTGCCATACGAATATTACAAACAATTTATATCCACTCTGTCCCCCTTTATATTAAAAACCTTCAATTTTTGGCAAAATAAAGGGTCAATTTCCACAGACAACTTAGAAGCGATTATTATCACACTACCCAAGCCAGGGAAACCTGCAGACACCCCGGGTAATTTTAGGCCCATTTCACTCTTAAAGGGAACCTGTCAGCAGAAATTTCGCCTTAAACCTAACAGATTCCCCCTCTGCAGCTCCTGGGCTGCATTCTAGAAAGGTCCCTGTTATTATAGTGCCCCCTTTCTGACCCAAAAAAAGAGTTTATATCGAGGTACCTTTTTGGCTTCTGATTCTCTAAATGTGTCACGGGGGCGGGCTGCCTGATGGCCGTTATTCTGCCCCCTGTTCCTGTATGCCGCCCCCATCGCCGATTTCTATACTTCTGGACGCCGCCCACTGCTCCAGCCATCCCCGCGCATGCCCAGTGCTCATCTCTCGTGGATGAGCACTGTGCCCAGTGTCACCGGTGGTGACGTGCGCGCAGGGTTTAGATTATGGGCGGTGCTGTGATGTTAATTACCAAGCAACCGCCCATAATCGCGGGACCGCGCATTCCCCCTCGGCCTGCTTCTTTCTGCGCAAGCGCGCTGCAGCTGAACTCACGTCACCTCCTTCCCATCTTGCCCTGAGGCAGGAAATAGATGGGAGGAGCGCGGAGCAGTGACTACACCGATCAGGAGGAGTTCAGCTGCAGCGCGCTTGCGCAGAAAGAAGCAGGCCGAGAGGGAATGCGCGGTCCCGCCCGCGATTATGGGCGGTTGCTTGGTAATTAACATCACAGCACCGCCCATAATCTAAACCCTGCGCGCACGTCACCACCGGTGACACTGGGCACAGTGCTCATCCACGAGAGATGAGCACTGGGCATGCGCGGGGATGGCTGGAGCAGTGGGCGGCGTCCAGAAGTATAGAAATCGGCGATGGGGGCGGCATACAGGACCAGGGGGCAGAATAACGGCCATCAGGCAGCCCGCCCCCGTGACACATTTAGAGAATCAGAAGCCAAAAAGGTACCTCGATATAAACTCTTTTTTTGGGTCAGAAAGGGGGCACTATAATAACAGGGACCTTTCTAGAATGCAGCCCAGGAGCTGCAGAGGGGGAATCTGTTAGGTTTTAGTCGAAATTTCTGCTGACAGGTTCCCTTTAAATTGTGATTTGGGTTGGGATTGACAAAATTTGGGTTCTTGGGGAAAATCAAGTCATCCATTCTAGCTCTCTACTCTCACCCAAATGCGTCAGTGTTGGCATCGGGGTTTCTGTCATCTAAATTTCAAATAAGTAATGGCACTCGCCATGGGTGTCCATTGTCTCCCGCTATTTTTGCGTTAGTGGTAG
Organism: Anomaloglossus baeobatrachus; assembly: GCF_048569485.1. Lineage (NCBI taxonomy): Eukaryota > Metazoa > Chordata > Amphibia > Anura > Aromobatidae > Anomaloglossus > Anomaloglossus baeobatrachus. The sequence continues at coordinate 1,086,757 of NW_027441798.1, read as the reverse complement.
AACCTCTGGCAGAAGCTATACAAAAAAACATAGCCATTTCTGGTATAAGAGTCGGGGAATTTGAACATAAACTTGGTTTATATGCAGACGATGTGATAATTTCCTGTTCTAACCCTGTAGTTTCGATTCCAGCAGTGGTGAACACATTATCGAACTTTTCTAAAGTGTCGTATTATAAGCTTAATGCGGCAAAGTCTTTGATATTGACGTTTAATGTACCGGTGGAAGCCAGGAGTGCGCTGGAGGGGGCCTTTCAATTCACATGGTGCAACAGGGGGATACCTTATTTGGGTATTAAGCTGACTCCATCGCAGATGTTGATTAAAGAAAATTTGGAACCTTTGATCCAAAATTTAGAAAAGATATTGGGAAGGTATGAAAAAATATCGTTGTCCTGGATGGCCAGGATAGTCCTTTAATTTGTTTTTCTTACCCAAAATATTGTATGTGCTCAGATGCCTACCCATCAAAATTTCTCACAAAACCCTGATGAAACTTCAATGGTTGACTAACAAATTTGTCTGGGGTAATAAAAGGGCTAGGGTCGCAGGTAAAGTGTTATACCTCCCATATGACTTAGGGGGATTGGGCACCCCAAACATAACGGCATATTATAAAACCTTACTAATTGAATCACTAAAGGAATGGTGGCGTCCAGGTAATTCACATAGATGGGCTCAGATTGAAAATTTCCTGTCTCGCCAGGGCTCGGTGAGAAGAATGATGAAAGCAGAATATTTGAGCCGTTCACAGTTCTCCCCGTGTGTTCCCACCATGTCAGCCTCCCTGGAGGTCTGGCGAAATGACTTGATTCATAAGATTCAGATTCCTCTTTCAGAGATTTCCCTCAAGTCGTTGGAATCTCAAATCCCCTTTTTGAATCTGGCCAGGTGGGAGGGATCAGGCATTACAGTGCTGGCGGATCTATACTTTGATTTGGGTCTTAACCCCTTTAATGAAATAGTACAGGAACACCCCTCTTTAAAGGGCTGTTTCTATCAACACATCCAAATTAGTCATTTTCTGGCCTCTAAATTTCCTCCAAAGTTGAATCCTCTGTTACCTACAACAAAGGCTTTGGTATTTAAAAAGATAATTAAATCCAAAGGTATCTCCTCGACATACAAATGGCTCAATAACCCCCCCGAAGAGCAAAAATCTCCTTATATGAATAAATGGGACGTGGAGTTGAGTGTCCCCACCTCTCCTTCAAACTGGCACTCGGCATCAGCAAATATCTAAAAATACTCCAAGTGTATAAATCATCTGCAGCAACTGAAAAAAGTACACCTGCGATGGTATCGGTCCCCAGCCAACTTAGCACAATTCCTCCCAAATTATTCGCCACATTCTTGGAAGGGCTGCCTCCAAAGGGGTACTCTTGGTCACTGCTGGTGGGCTTGTCCCAAGGTTTTCTCGTTCTGGTTGGAGGTGTTTGGCCTGATGAGAGAGCTGACAGGCAATCCTATTAATCCGAATCCAGGTCTGCAGTGCTAAACGTGGGTATAGAGGAGTTCTCTTGGGAATCCAGGGGTTCATTAGTTCACATTCTAGTTGCTGACAGATATTGCATAAGTAGCTATTGGAAATCCCCAAAGACCCTACATTAGTTGAACTATATAACCGAATTAATCTCCAATGCCAATACGAGTTCTGTCTGGCTCACTCCATCCGCGCCAAAAACAAAATACTACAGATTTGGGACACATGGCTAAACTCTGTATATGCTTCCCCTGTCAGGCATCTGTTTCCAGGGCAAACTGTATTATAATAAAAAGTGGGTCAAATAAGGTCAAAGAGCGTGTTACTCAGGGAGTTCACCCATACCACATGTCAATATTCAAGGTGTTTATATCTCTGTTGTTGTTACTGCATGGGCTACCCTGGAATGCCATCTAATTCCCCCCTCCCCCTCCCTGGTTGCTTCCTTGCAACCATCCATGGTTCTCCCCCTCTCCCCCACCTCTCTCTCCCCTCCCTTTTCTTATCTTCCTTTCTTACTCCCTAGTTCTGGTTGTTTGGAACCCTCGTTTTGAGGATTAAAGAGTAAATTGGTAGGTTGACTCTATACATATTGGGTATTGATTAACCTAAAAAAGTTGCAACTTGCATCAGACATGATTGTTGGTGGTTTGATAGGAAATATGAATCATAATCAAAGGTTATACTACCACATGTTACAGCGTTATTCTCTTTGTGTATTATTGCCAATGATACCTGAATTTCTTCTTTTTGTAATATAACTTCCTACAATAAAAATTGATTGGATAAAAAAAAAAAGAAGGAAATGTGAGATCTATTTCAAAGAAGGAAGGAAATTTCAATATCACTTCTATAGGAAAGAGAAACTTAATGGTATCCCCAGTACAATTCAATTTATCATAAATTAATGATTTCCCTTGGGATATGTGGACAAGTGAAATAAAGAAAGATAAGGGTTTGTTAGATTTATTAACAAAACAATTAGAGGAAGCAGAAATTATATTCCGGCATGAACAAGGTAAACTGGATGATATTGAGCACGAATGGAACACAATGTCAGGTAAAACTTGGTGTAACAGTTTTTGAAAATCAGTACATACCTGGTCACAGCCTTCTGTGAAGACAGCAGTAGGGAATATTTTATTTATTCCTATTATAACCATATTTTTATTAGTTTTGGTTTGCATTATCTATCAAGTTATTGTGATGTGCAAAAGATATATAAGAATATAAAAATAGAGATGAAGAAAGAAGATAATATCCTAGAAATGCTAAGATGCAAACACATGACTCTTTAACAAAAAGCTTCATGTTGGTTGGTTGCCAATCAAGGTGTTGGGCCAGGATCTTCAAAAGAATGAATGTGATACGAATGGTGAGAGAATGAATTATGATTTTCAGGGATTTCTCAAAAATTAATTTCTGGGGGGATTGTAAAATAATAAGGATTCATGAATATTTTTAATGAATCTTACATCTAAGCCATTATGGTTTGAATGTACAGGGTTAAATTTTAGAGTACGAATGGATTTTGAAGAAGCTGGCCAACCTCCTGTTGGTAATTATTCAGTTCAAAATTCAATTATTTGAGGACCCCTTGATTATCTGCTGTATATATTATACCCCTGTGTGAGATCTTTGATGCACAACAAGTTCTGATTTCTGAAAAAAAAAATTCCCACATACTGAACATGAAAATGGCTTCTCCCCTGTGTGAATTTTCTGATGTCTGACAAGGACTGATTTCTGAATAAAACATTTCCCACATTCTGAACATGAAAATGGCTTCTCCCCTGTGTGAATTCTTTGATGCTCAACAAGATGTGATTTCTGAATAAAACATTTTCCACATTCTGAACATGAAAATGGCTTCTCCCCTCTGTGAATTTTCTTATGTCTAACAAGGACTGATTTCTGAATAAAACATTTCCCACACTCTGAACATGAAAATGGCTTCTCCCCTGTGTGATTTTTCTGACGCGAAACAAGATGTGATCTAAAACTAAAACACTTCCCGCACTCTGAGCATGAAAATGGCTTCTCCCCTGTGTGAATTTTCTGATGTCTAACGAGGACTGATTTCTGAATAAAACATTTCCCACACTCTGAACATGAAAATGGCTTCTCGCCTGTGTGATTTTTCTGATGAGAAACAAGATGTGATCTCTGACTAAAACACTTCCCGCACTCTGAACATGAAAATGGCTTCTCCCCTGTGTGATTTTTCTGATGCGAAACAAGATGTGATCTCTGACTAAAACACTTCCCGCACTCTGAACATGAAAATGGCTTCTCCCCTGTGTGATTTTTCTGATGCGAAACAAGATGTGATCTCTGACTAAAACACTTCCCACACTCTGAACATGAAAATGGCTTCTCTCCTGTGTGAGATCTTTGATGCCAAACAAGTTCTGATTTCCGAATAAAACATTTCCCACACTCTGAACATGAAAATGGCTTCTCCCCTGTGTGAATTTTCTGATGTCTAACAAGGTCTGATTTCTGAGTAAAACATTTCCCACATTCTGAACATAAAAATGGCTTCTCACCAGTGTGAATTTTCTGATGTGAAACAAGATGTGATCTCTGACTAAAACACTTCCCGCACTCTGAACATGAAAATGGCTTCTCCCCTGTATGAGTACTTTGATGTGTAACAAGATGTGATTTCTGATTAAAACATTTCCCACATTCTGAACAAGAAAATGGCTTCTCTCCAGTGTGAATTTTTTGAAGATTGGAATTTTGGACTTGTTTGAAAAGAACAGGTGATAGATCTTTCCTAGGAAGGACTGGAGGTATATCTGGGACAACAGCATGCTCTTCATATGTAGCCTGTGTGATACTTTGATCATCTGTTTTAACTTCTGAAGATATTACAGGTATATCTGAACTCCCGCTACAGTCATCTGCTAAAAATAAACACAATGTTATTATTATTTAATATTATTTTGAAAATATATTTTTTCAACCATAACATCAGAAATTAAATTAGGAAAAAATGTATTCTGAATCTGTTTTCCAATTTCGAGATCTAAGAGTTACATCATCGTTAATTCGGACCTCCCATTCCTGTCTCAAAGATATCTCTCCAGTAGCAACAGTTCTCTTAAATGTCAAACAGTAAATAATCTGAGTGACTATCACAATGTTACTGCGGGATAACAAGGGACAGGGGGCTCCTATACTGTCGCTCATGCTAGGAGACCTTAGGCTATCTCTAACCTCTGAATTACCCCTGAAGGTGGAGATGCCAGAGTCTTGTGCCTTTATATTCTCCTGACCAGATCTAATCTGTTATCCCCCAGTGAAGGAAGGGGCAGGAGTATAATGACAACAGATTAAGACAGATGGAAAAAAAAAAATTCAGACACACTGCAAACTCACAGAAATAAACAGTGAGAGACTAAGGAGAAAAGCAGGAGCAAGAAGGCAACAACAAAAAGACAACAAGGCTTAACACCACAACAGCTCATAGTAATAATGCACAACAACTATCCGTAAGTCTGGATCACAACACCTCACCAGACCAGTATAGGTAAACTATAAATGGTATTAATGAAATAGTCCAGCCAGCATATACAAGATGGGAGCAAATGATACTGGCTCCCCTACAGCATGTAATCAAAGACATTAACAAGCAGCCCAGCAGAGATTAACTCTTGCTAGCCTACTTAAGTCTGTAGTTCGACGCCTGCGTCTCCCTGCGCTGCAACACAGACATCAGAGAAGTTAGCAGGCAGAGTGTAGTTTCAACAGATCCTGACGCCGCCATAACAGTTCGCAAAACCTGGAAAATCTCCTGTTACATTGATCCACAACATAGACAATTTCAAAGAGGTTGTTTTTTCAAAGACAAAAATAAAATAGTTAAAGCCACATGCAATAAATAATTATTAGTTCCTATGTGACAATTCACCTGTATCCGATCCATTCCCCAGTTCCTGCTGCTGCGCGACTGATCAAGGAGGAGTAGTGACCATAAAAAGCACATCTGGCATTTTTATCAATTTTTCTCTTTACAGCATTTACTGATTGTTGTAATTAGTGATGAGCGAGTGTATTCGTTACTATTCGCAGAATAGTATGGTACATGAGGAGCAGGAGGAGGGGAGATAGGAAGTGGCATATGATGAGGCGGAAACACTGGTAGAAGTTGGGCTCACTATTCTTGGCATGTGTAGAATGTGTGATGTTACAGTTTGCGACTCTATCCCAGCCTCCACCAGGTTCACTCAGTGTGCCATGACAGATATTTATCATCCCTGTCCACAACAACTTGTCTACGTGTTTGTTGTTAGGTGGACGTTCCCGGTTACGGCGTTGGTCATAGCACAGTTGAGATTGTTTAAACACGTACTTGTGTAACGAAGGGAAGGCACACCGGGCAAAATAGTGGGGGCTGGGAACACTGTAACGTTGGGCAACCACAGCCTAGAGATCACGGAAACACTGTGTTCCCACAAACCTAAAAGGCAACATCTCCATGGCTAGATATTTGGCAATGTGTGAGATTAGGTTTTGTACCTGTGGGTGCGTGGCTGGGTATTTACGCTTCGTTTCCAAGTTCTCAGGCACGTACAACTGGACACTTCGCTGGGACAAGGAAGTGGATGTGGTTGATGTTTGCTGTGTCTGTTCAATCACAGCTTGTCCGCAGGATGTATGAGTGCCTGCATCCTGTACAGCAGATTGTGAAGGACGTAGCACAGGTGACATGGCAGTGGTTTGACCCGCAGACACAAATTTAGTATCCTGGTGTTCTGCCCACCTACTGTCTGTCTGCAGTTTCCAACATCATTTCTGCTCATTATTTGAAACTTCACTTTCCAAAACTGAACTACTTCTATTCCCTCCATCTTCTAACCTCCCCTCTCTGTGTGTGGTACCACGATAACTCCTAGGCAGCAGACTCGCTGTCTGGGGGTTATGCTCGAAACTGATCTCTCCTTCACCTCCTACATACAATCTCTTGGCCGCTCCTGTCGCTTGCACCTCAAGAACATCTCTAAAATCTGCTCCTTTCTTAAAACTACAAAAAATCCATACCGTGGCCCTGATCCACTCCTGCCTTGACTACTGCAATTCTCTATTAATCGGTCTTCCCCCAACTAGACTCTCTCCTCTACAGTACATCGTTCATGCTGCAGCCAGGGTCACCTACCTGGCTAACCGTTACTCGGATGCTTCTGCTCTGTGCCAGTCATTGCACTGGCTGCCCATATATCACAGGATCCAATTCAAATTGCTTGTTCTCACCCACAATGCTCTCCACAGTGCGGCACCCCCCCCTACATCTCCACCCTCATCTCTGTCTATCACCCTACCCGTTCTCTATGCTCCGCAAACAATTTTTGACTAACATTCACACTAATCCAAACCTCACACTACCAGATCCAAGACTTCTCCTGAATTGCACCAATCCTCTGGAATGCTCTGACCCAAGAAACCAGGACGAACCACAACTTACTCAGCTTCAGACGTTTTCTAAAAACACAGCTTTTTAGGGTGGCCTATCACACTCCTAATTGAATTAAATTCACATAGTCCATCCACGACTTCTCACAACATAACTCTCCATCAAACTCCACCCAAAAGCATCTCAAAGATTGGCTGACTGGTTCAGGCAACCTTTATCTATCCTCCATTTCTTTGAGATGGATGGATTGTCATTGGAAATGAGCACCTGTACCTTGTCTTCCCCACCACCTCATTGTAGATTTAAGCTCTCATCAGCAGGGTTGTCTTTTTTTGCTATAATTATTGTATTTTCCATAACTGTTACTTGCTTAGATATGTGCCTCTGAATTGTAAAGCGCTGCGGAATATGTTGGCGCTATAAACAAAAAGATTATTATTATTGGCTTGGCTGCCATGTGGTTCTGCATACTGGTGGTGCTCAGGTTGCCTTTGCCCTGGCCTGTGCTCAACTTGGATGGCAGATTCTACAGATAACAATATTTTTCTCTGAAGGACTTTCAGAAAAAAAACTTCCAGACAGCGGCTGAAGGCCTCCTTGCCCTGACTTGGTCCACAGTGGGGATTCACTTCGGAACAGTTGACCAAGTTCTCACTCTGGGCAAACCACTACCCCTTGGTGCCTGTGTTGGTGGACATATCCATCTTCCTTTGTGTTGCTATGCTGGGTATGCATGTCAACGGTCCAGGTTGGATCAGTGGACTCATCATCGACCACCTCGTCTTCCATCTCATCCTCCTTCCCAGTTGAGTTTGTAGGCGGACTTGATGGAAACTGTGTCTCATCATCAGCAGCCTCCACCTCTGGAGACAGTAAATCAAGTTCCTCAAAGTGGCTTTCTTCTGGCCGTAGGTCCTCAAATACTTGTGCATCAACACACGCCACCTCCTCCCGTGACTCTTCAATGCTGCACGGTGAGAGGCCAGAGCCAACCAAAGCATATGTACAAAACAGATCCTCAGAGTGGCCAAGCTAGGGGTCATAAGTCTCCTGTGACTGATGATGGGGGGAGGAAGGAGAACCAGGTTGAAGATTAGATGGGCCACCCTTCTGTGTATCCACAGTAGACTGTGTGGTCATGGAAGATTTGTTGCTACTTGAAAAATGCAAAGAAACCTTGTTGTCTGCCATCCAAGACAGAATCTGCTCTCGCTATTCTGGCTTACACACGTTTACGTTCCAGACCGGAAATTTTGAGGAGGATGGTAAAGCCCAGTGCCATAATGGGCACATTGTAAACTGCTATGGAATATGTATTCCATCATCTGAGTCTCAATGGGGGAGGGACTGCCCAAATGTATAAGTGAGCACAGTCCCTCCCAAATGTATGTTAGTGGGCCACCTCAGCTTTCCTGACACCTGCAGGCCCTCTGAAAACTTGAATTGAGGGCCGCTAAATGAAATGAAGGAGGAGGAGGGTAAAGCCCAACGCTACAATGAGCACATTGTAAACTGCTATGGAATATGTATTCCATCATCTGAGTCTCAATGAGGGAAGGACCGCGCAAATGTATAAGTAACAGGAGTCCCTCCAAAACGTACAGTACAGACCAAACGTTTGGACACACTTTCTCATTCAAAGCGTTTTCTTTTTTTCAAGACTCTGAAAATTGTAGATTGGATAGGACAATGACCCCAAACACACCTCCAGGCTGTTTAAGGGCTATTTGACTAAGAAGGAGAGTGATGGGGTGCTACGCCAGATGATCTGGCCTCCACAGTCACTAGACCTGAACCAAATCGAGATGAAGGCAAAAGGGCCAACAAGTGCTAAGCATCTCTGGGAACTCCTTCAAGACTGTTGGAAGACCATTTCCGGTGACTACCTCTTGAAGCTCATCAAGAGGATGCCAAGAGTGTGCAAAGCAGTAATCAAAGCAAAAGGTGGCTACTTTGAAGAACCTAGAATATAAGACATATTTTCAGTTGTTTCACACTTTTTTGCTAAGTATTTCATTCCACATGTTAATTCAGAGTTTTGATGCCTTCAATGTGATCTACAATTTTCATGAAAACTCTTTGAATGAGGTGTGTCCAAACTTTTGGTCTGTACTGTATGTTACAGGACCACTTGAGGCCTCTCAAGTGAATAATCAAGATACCAATGGGCACGTTCTAGCTGGCCTTGTAAAGTAGTGGGGATCAGCTAACTAGAAATTATGTATGACAGAGGCACCTACAAAATTTATAAGTCAGGCCCCTCCCAATTATAAAAGTAAAAAAAAGTCAAAAACACTACATGTGAACAAAAGTTAAAAGGGACTTTTTTTCTCTGGTTTATTTAGCGTTATATACAATTGATTATGCAGGAAAAAGTTTCTTAATGTTTCTGGCCTGTAAAATACAATTTAGGTTAGGTGTGGTAAGTGTTCATGTGCATCTGTAAGTGGTGTAATACTGTGACATCCTTATTCCCAGAATCCATATGTGAGTCAGAAATGTATGCAGGCATATCCTCCAGGCTCTCCCCATTCAGTTTCGTCACTTTCCCATCCATTTCATGCTTTTCCTCAGGCCCCCAGACCTCTTTGTTGGGTCCAGCAGAAAATTATTCGCATTTCCCATTGACGTGCACTTGCACGTGTATTCAGAACGAATACACGAATATTACAAAGTACTCGTTACGATTATAGCGATTACGAATATTACAGTACTCGCTCATCTCTAGTTGTAATTCATTTTATATTTTCAGCTTGAGAAGAGTAACAATACAGCAGTGATGGTGAACTTAATAACTCTTCAGCATCCCGCAATCGCATCACAGGGCGCAGACAGGAGTTGGTATTGTGGCGCCCCAGGACCTGGTCGCCACAACAGCATTGCCCTTCTAAAGGGTTAATGCTGAGCCTGGAGGTAATTGGGAGGTCCATTGGCCAGCAAGTTTAACATCCAACGCAGTTCTCCCTCCGGCCAGCAGGGGGAGCTCTGAACCTGGAATTCCAGGGAGCATTCCTCAAGTCTGACCTGAGGGAGGAAGTAGCAGTCAGTCTGTAGAGAGAAGTGAGAGCGAGCAGACGCAGAGTGTGCTGTCCTGTGGATCTGGGGCCTGGAGCTGGAGCAGCTTGGCCCAGGGAAGCAGGAGTAGCAGAGAGGCAGAGAAGAGACTCGGACATCGGAGTCTGTGGCCACCAGGGCTTAAAATATTCCCTGGTAGCCGAATCCGAAGGGCAGGAGAGCTGCAAGCACCTGGCCCATAAACAGCCCGAAGGTACAGCTGCAGCATCAGGGCCCAGTGAGGACTCCAGCAGAGAAGCACCAGAGAGGGCCTGCGCAGCCTACCACAGAGGGAAAGGGACGTACCACCAGTCCCAGCAGCAAGAGGGCCATTGCTAGATCCAGAGAGCAGGGTCCTATCGTAGTAAAGAAAAGAACAGGAGTAGGCCTCATACTCAGCTGGCCAGAAAGATCACCCCAAGTACTTCCAGGCCGACCGGATCCCCTTCACCACCTGTGACGGTCTCCCAGGACTGGACTGTTCTTAAAGTAAAAGAGGAGAAGGTAAAGAGACTGTTGTTTGTGACTGGTTCTTCCATTGCCTGTCGGCCCTGCACCGTGTTATCCACACAACACCATAGCCCTGGGTTGGGCGAGTCAGTATGTGCGAGTTCCATTTTGGTGATGCTGTCAAAAATGGACATGCAAGTTTAAAAAGCTAAGGGGTACTTTGCACGCTGCAACATCGCTAGCCGATGCTAGCGATGCTGAGCGCGATAGTACCCGCCCCCGTCGCACATGTGATATCTTGTGATAGCTGCCGTAGCGAACATTATCGCTACGGCAGCTTCACACGCACTTACCTGCCCTGCGACGTCGCTCTGGCCGGCGACCCGCCTCATTCCTAAGGGGGCGGGTCGTGCGGCGTCACAGCGACGTCACACGGCAGGCGGCCAATAGAAGCAGAGGGGCAGAGATGAGCGGGACGTAAACATCCCGCCCACCTCCTTCCCTCCGCATTGCCGGCGGGAGCAGCGGGACGCAGGTAAGATCTGTTCATCGTTCCCGGGGTGTCACACACTGCGATATGTGCTGCCTCGGGAACATTGAACAATCCCTCCCACTCCAGGAAGTGGATGTTCGCCGCCCACATCAAGGTCGTATGGAAGGGTAAGTACGTGTGACTGCAATTAATCGTTTGTGCGACACGGTCAACAAATTGAACGTGTCGCACATACGATGGGGGCGTGTCACATCGCATACAATATCGTATGCAGAATTGAAAGGTGGAAAGCAGGCTTAAGGATCATTGCCATTTGTGCCCTGGCGTCGGAATACCGGGAGGTGCGCCCGGATCTCTTGTTTTGTTGTGGACTCCTTGCAGACTTTAAGGATTTATATTCATGTTTGGTGCTTTATCTTTGTGGTTCCAATAAAGCCCTTTGGATTGTCCCTCAGCCTGGTGTCCCGTACTGCTCTGTTGCATACCCCGTCACAGTAAAGACACGGTGGCATCAAACCCTTGTTCTAGCCAAGCTCTGCCTATTTTGGCAAAGCTGGTTAAAATTGGCGTGAACACACACACCAGCCTGTCTCCTTTTCAGCTTTAGACTTCTGCAATTAAGAGACCTTAAGAGTCCTATAATTGGCATATAAACACTGAGGCCCTTAGGAGAATGGGGGCCCTATGAAATTGCCCAATTTGCTCTCCCGTTCCCCTAATGCCAGTCCTTCATGCCAGCCTGTGTCCTGTTCAGTTTAGACTCCTCCAATTAAGAGACCTTTGGTTACGTCATGTCACTTGACTTTGAAGTCATCAAAGGTCCTTAAACAATTAAAATCAGAATACAAATGATGGGGACCCTAAGAGTGGGGTTCCTGAGAAGTTGCACAGTTTAACTCCTCTGAATGCTGGCCCTGACTGTAACTAGGGCTTATTTTTAATCCCAAAAAATCATGCTATGGCTTATTTACGTGGTAGGTCATTTTCAGGAAACAGGGTATTCATGAACCCTCTGCAGGTTTTTGAGTTGCCTACATAACATAGAGAAGACACTAGAAACAAACAGCAGAAGAAGCAGAAGCAAAGAAAATACAGCTGAAAAAACAGAACAAAAAGCCTAAAAATGTAAACACAAAATGAGTGCAGAAAGTACATGAGTAGATATCTCTTACTGGATAGAGCTGGAGGAAACACATCCTGAGGAACATCGGGGTCTTCTTGTTTACAGTCCTGTGGCAGAAGAGGACGGGGACATCTCTCTGGTGTTGTCCTCTTACTGGATAGAACTGGAGGAGACACATACAGGGACTGAATTCATTCCTTACATACAGATAATTATAGGCCGTGTGTATTTAGTCCTGTCTATTACCTGGTGATGTGAGGGGTCGGGGAACCTCCATCATGACGTCCTTGTACAGATCTTTGTGTCCTTCTAAATACTCCCACTCCTCCATGGAGAAATAGACAGTGACGTCCTGACACCTTATAGGAACCTGACACATACAATGATACTGTCACCCCCGATCCCTTCATAGCGTTACTGTATAATGTCCCAGCATTCCCAGCAGTGTCACCTCTCCAGTCAGCAGCTCAATCATCTTGTAGGTGAGTTCTAGGATCTTCTGGTCATTGATGTCCTCATGTATCGGGGGGTGAGGTGGAGGCCCCGTGATTGGGCTCAGGGGTCTTCCCTCAGACACAGGGGCCTGACAGCGCTCACTAGAGGCCTTCTTCACTACTGTGTAATCCTGGTTATGGAGAGACACAGTAATAAATCTCACTCCAGACATTTCCAGAGTCCTCACCTCTCCAGTTCTGTCCATCTGTTATCCCCATAGATAAGAATGATGTAATGTGACGTCATCAGAATCTCTCACCTCTCCAGTAAGCCGGAAGAGGATCTCTAGGGTGAGGTGTAATATCCTCTCCGCCATCTTGTCCCTGTCCATATCCATCCTTCATGGGGCAATCAGGAGAATTCTCTTCTATAGAGGATCTCCACTGAGAGGATCCGATATTATAAGGACCTGAATGGGAAGGATATTGGCCGATATATAAAATACTGCAGATAATAACACAGATAAGATATCACTTGGGTAGGAAAAAAATGTCTACATCAAATGTGCTATGTAAGTAGTAAAACCGACCGATAAAAGTAGAACATTAATTTTATAGCAATATAAATACAATGAAAAGTGATCAATTATCCATATTGCACCTAGAATGGGATGAATGAAAATGTCGGCTCACCAAGAAAAAAACAATTCCTCACTCAACTAAATTGACGCAAAAAGAATAATGTTACCGGTGTCAGAAAATGGCGACACAAACTGATAGAACAGCGAGGAACCTGACACCGACACAGATCTGTGTGAGAGCCCATCCAGTATCGCTACTTGCCAACTGTAATTGTTTGGGGTGTGTTTTTTGGGGGGTGACTGAGGTGTCTGCTTTCTTTTTGGGGTGCCTGCTTTCTTTGATAAAATTCCTGCTGTATTTTTTTAACTTTTTTAGTTGCTTGGACATTTACTTATGGAGCCGCAAGTAGGGTTTATTTTTGAAGTAGGGCTGTTATATCTTTTGCATTTAATCTACATTCTTTATTGTTTGATTTGCTGTACACGTTTCTTTACTAGGTTGTACTTTAGCTCCCTCTAGTGACCAAACTTTATCAGAACCAGCATTGTTGTTCATGCCTCTATTCTCCTCCCCTTTGCGGTGCATTCTAGGTCGGAAGTCTCCATTTTGTAATTACTCACATACTAAGGATATTCTCCATTTTATCCTCTTTGTGATAGCATCGCTGGTAAGGAAATCTATGTTTGTTGCCATCTGCAGATCTGGATTCTCTCTGCATTTACTAAGTTAGATTCAAGCTGCTTGTACATTTGTATTATACACGTGCTGGTTGTACATATCTCATTGTTCCTAGTTTCACCAAACACATTTATCTACTTACATAATCACCAGTTTTGTCCGTTCTCCTATTCCATCATGCACCGCGCCACTGTCAGTTGCGCAGGCGCAGTTCGAACAGCACCTGTGCAAGTTACACACATCCCCCGCAGATCCGCCCCCCCCCGCACATTACACAAGCGGCTCCCCTCCCGTCCCCTCCCCCATTACACACGCGGCTCCCCGCCCCCCGCACATTATACCCGTGGCTCCGCCCCCCGCACAATACAACCACAGCTCCGCCCCCCGCACATTATACCCACGGCTCCACTCCCGCACATTATACCGGCAGCTCCGCCCCCCGCACATTATACCCGCAACTCTGCCCCCCGCGGCTCCAACCCCCGCACATTACAACCTCAGCTTCACCCCCCGCACAATATATCCGCCCGGCTTTCGAAGCGGAGGTGTTTCAAGAGTTCTGCCAGTTGTACAGCTGCAAGAAGATTCGGACCACGCCGTACCATGCGCAGACCAATGGTATGTGTGAGAAGATGAACCACTTGGTCCTGAACCTCCTCAAGACACTACCGTTAGAAGAGCGGAACCTGTGGCCAGAAAAGCTACCTGACCTGGTGGACATGTACAATAACATTCCCAGTAGCTCTACCAAATGCACACCAACGTATCTGATGAGAGCCCGACCAGGCCGGTTGCCGGTGGACCTGGAAATGGACTTGGAAGCTCCAGAGGCCCTTCCTTTGACTGCTGACTGGGACAACCGGCGGAGGGCGCAGTACCGAGAGGTCCAGGAGTACGTAGAAAAGAACTTGTGTCGGAGCCGGGAACAGCAAGAACAGTGCTTCAACCGACGGGCTCCAGCTGGTCCCTTTAAACCTGGGGATGTAGTGCTAAAACGGAAGAGAAGAACTCATAAGCTTGATGAACAGTGGGAGAAAACTCCGTATGTCATACAACCCACTGCATGGGAGAATGAAAAGGCCTACCAGATTAGTCGTGACCAGGGGAAAACTTCGGCTACGGTTTCCAGAGACCATCTGAAGAGGTGCCCACCTCCATTGAGAATAACAGCTGAAGTCCCGGCCCCCAGATCGACCGAGGAGAAAGAAAAAGGGGTGATTCACACAATGATGGGTGACTTCCCAGCGGACTGGCCTACGCAGAACGGCGCGGTGATTATTCCGGTGATAATGTTCCCACAACCCGTGGAGGAAAAGGAAACGGAAGTAACCGCTAGTGAACCAGTGCCCAGGGCTGCACCTGTACCTAGTCCCCTTAGGTCTCCACCTGCCCCACACGATATACGAGAAGAGGAACCGGTTGTCTCCTCTGTCCCCTCGCTTGTAACTACTAACATTGGGCCCTGAAGGTCCACACGTCCCAACCTAGGCAGGGCCCCGCTTAGGTACAGGGAAACTGCCATTTAGGGGTGCAACCTGGTGATGTGTAAATATGTGAATGAATGAAAAACTAATCAACCGATCATTACCTGATTCCGTCCGAAGAAAAGAAGAAGAGCCGTCCCCGTTGGGACTGGAGTTGTCCCTGTTCAGTTAACCCCCATCCATACCCACATGAGAAACTACTCATGAACAAGCCCGAGAACTTGCAGGGCACCCACGAACTTGTGGGCTTGTAAATATGTTGTGGGATGAAAATCGTTGCCGCCTCCGGAGGCTGATTTGGAGGATGGGCCTGGAGGAAAGTGATGGCCCAGGCCCGCCACTACCATAACCGGTGGCGATCCTCCGGGGGTCAGGGGTCCCCCTTGGACGTGGGGTCCCCTGAAGTGACAGCCTGGTGCGAGTTACCGTACCCGTTCCCGCTCGGGCAGCCTGAACCTGGACTGGGGTAAAGGGGTGCTGCCCACTTCTTAGGGGCAGCATCAGGGCTAGGTTGCTTGGGTGGGAGAGCGGAAGACATCCGTCCTTCCGTCTGTATTAAAAATGTTATTTATGTGCAACTTTTGAAGTGTTCTAACAAATATGCATATGTTCAAATGTTTTACCCCCTTTTTACAGTTGAAAAGAAAAATAAAACCGGTGATGGACGGGCAGCCCACGGACGGTCTGCATTTTACCAAGGGGGAATGTTGCGCCCTGGACTAGCCAGGTCGTTACAGGTAAGAACACACATACACCCCATCCCCCAGACAGCAAGATTAGCCAAACACAAATCCTTGTTGCCTCCCTCCAGGGTCTGATGTCCACACCAGGTGGGGCGGAGCCAGGCGGTTGGCCCCGCCTACTGAGGAGTTCACAGGCCTGGAGGCAGGAAAAGAGAGTTCAGTTTTGGAGGTGAAAGGGAGAGGAGTAAAGTGGAGAGTGTCAGGGTGTGTGGCCCAGGCACTGACAGCAAGGTTGGCAGACGGTGGTGACCGTCTGCAGGAGAGGCGAATCAACGCGGAACCGTAGGACCGGCGTCGGGCGGTGGCCCACCGGTACCGAACCGGGGAGCGAAGTGAAGCCAGCACACACAGGCAGGGCCTTCGGACCACGACCAGGCTTGGAGCCGCCGACAAAGGTCAAATCCGATAGTGACCGGAACCCCAGGGGTTCCCTAACAACCAAGTCCCGTCGGAAGGCAACCGTCCGCACCATGAGGGTATACAGCTACCGCCACAGCTAGAGACCCAAGGGCCAGCGCCTGCGGGCAAACCGGACTCCTCCAGCACCTATACACCGGGGAGTGGACTACCGTTGGGCAACCATCATAGTCAAAAATTACAAAAAGGTGCAGGGAAAGACAGCTGCCATCACCTGTCCGGGGAGAGACACTGCAGCCGGCTGCGGGACCCGTCCATCCAGCCGTTTGGTTTACCGGAGACTTTGCCTGTTTGTTACTGAGTGAGTACACCAGTGTCATCCGGCACCACGCCGCGCTGTCCCTGCAACCCTGCCTCCCCGTCACACCACCGGGCCCTGGGACCATCAACCCCTACCCACGGAGGGGGGGGAAACAACATCCCAGCTGCTCCCTACCAGCGCTCCCGGGATCCCTGTCACCAGCAGCGGTGGTGCCCATCTTCACCACAACCCGTGGGTGGCGTCACGGACTCACTTCCCAAAACAAACACCCCTTTTCACTCACGGGCGAGGAGCGCCGCTCGAGTCCCCAGATCCGGCCCACCGCTCGAGCCACCGAGCAGCAGCAGCGCCGGACCCGAGCGTTGGCGAGCGCAGCGCCCCGCCGCTCGCGACAACTGGGGTGGCACTGATGCAGTTCTAGTCACCGCTCAGTATACCGCGCGCTCGACACTGACTGAGAGCAGGTTCCAATGGTCAGCGGCTGTCAGTCAGTGCGGGGGGCAGGGTATATATGTGGTAAAAACAGACATTTCCCTTATTTTCAAACTGGTATCGCTCGACATCAGACACAATGCTGAAGTTGGTTTCTTATTCATCCAGTTTCTTATTCGAGGGTGAAGTTGGTTTATTTTTTTTTTAGTTTTTATTTTTTTGGTTTTTTTTTTACAGGTTTAAGAACAGACAATAATAAAATACAATACAGTGCGGGGCCCTGATGTGAATACACTTAAAAGCAGCAAAAAAAAGTATCAAACTGGCACAAAATGGGCATCAAAGTGATATCAAAGCTCTTTATTCACAAGGGTAACAGGAAAAAATGCAGCATACAATTTATTGTGCAGTTTTTCCTGAGTACACAGATACCTCATATGTGCTGGAAATCAAATGTTTGGGCGCACAACAGGGCTCAGAAGGGAAGGAGCGCCATTTGCCTGTAAAATTGGCTGGATTCATTAGCGAATGCCATGTCGCGTTTGGAGCTCCTGAGCTGCCTAAACAGTGGAGCTCCATCAAAAGTGATCACATTTTGGAAACTAGACCCCTCAAGGATTTTATCCAGGTACGGTATAGTGAGCATTTTGAACCCACAGGTACTTTATTGAATTTCTCACTTTTAGGTATGTGCCCACGACCAGGTGACACTCTGTCTAGGACGCAATGTCAGCTTTCGTGCAGAGATGCGAGTATTGTCCACTGGAGAACGCAGCTTCCCAGGCCCACGATCCAGGTTCAGGCTACTGAGGACTATAGCGCTATTTTCCCTTTGGACAAAACTCTCGTCTCCACAGCATAAATTGACATGTTGAGGCTCAGGAAGCCGCGCTGCAGGTCAGTTTATGCTAAGCAATAAAACAAGCACAGTGGGCAGGAGATTTCCAAAAATCCTTCCATTGCGCTTGTACTGCACAGCGCAGCATTTTGGACGCAGCGAAAAGACTCTGTGTCCAAAACGCTGCAAACACTGATCGTGGACACATAGCTGTTTTTTTTTTTTTTTAAATTATTGATAATTAAAAAAACAAAACATGGGTTCCCCCCAAATTGGATCCCCAGCCAAGGTCAAGCTGACAGCTGGCGTCTGGTATTCCCAGGGTGGGAAGGGCCATGTTTATTTGGCCCTACCCAGCCTAAAAATAGCAGGCTGCAGTCGTCCCAGCAGCGGCGCATCCATTAGATGTACCAATCCTTTCACTTCACTTTGGCTCATCCCGTTGCCCTGGTGCAGTGGCAAACGGGGTAATAAATGGGGTTGATACCAGCTGTGTAATGTCACCTGGCATCAAGCCCTGGGGTTAGAACCGCTCTGTGCATGCAGACGATAGTTTTCAGAGGATGAGTAGGGATCGCGAGGACGGAGCAGCAGCTCATATCAGGAGACCGGGGCAGGACCGGGGAGTGACAGAGGGTGACTTAGCTGGACCTGGGGAGGACGTTTCTGTCACATCTGACATGTCACATATGACAGAAATCAGAGGAGGATGAATGCAGCATGCGGCCACCATCTTAGATGATCAGTATGGGGAGGGGGGATGGGGGGCACTTTGGCCACACCGGGGGGGGGGGGGGGGGGGAGACCGGGGGAGGGGATTTATCTCCCATCTGACATGTCTGATCAAGCAGTGCTGGCTCCTCCCCTTTCTAATATGAAAATGTGCCTGATCAAGAACCGGAGTAAACTGGTCTGGAACTGGACATAAAGGGGTTAATGATAATGACCCCAAAATAATAGAGACCCTGCACCTACCTCCTCCTGCAGAGCCGCACACTAGATATATGGCTGCTCTGTGCTTACAGGACCTGTGATGATGTCACATGGAGGGGAGGAGTCAGGGTCACATGATCAGCTCCTCAGTGTGTGCAGGACTCTGCTGTGCTGGGTGTCATGGTGCTGGAAGGGGAAGTTTATGTGTGGGGTCAGGAGGGGTTTACAGTGTGGATGTAGCAGAGCCATGTGTGTACGAGGTGTACGGAGCAGAGCCGTGTGTGTACGAGGTGTACGGAGCAGAGCCGTGTGTGTACGAGGTGGACGGAGCAGAGCCGTGTGTGTACGAGGTGTATAGAGCGGAGCCGTGTGTGTACGAGGTGTACGGAGCGGAGCCATGTGTGTACGAGGTGTACGGAGCGGAGCCGTGTGTGTATGAGGTGTACGGAGCGGAGCCGTGTGTGTACGAGGTGTGCGGAGCGGAGCCGTGTGTGAACGAGGTGTACGAAGCAGAGCCGTGTGTGTACGAGGTGTACTGAGCAGAGCCGTGTGTGTACGAGGTGTACGGAGCAGAGCCGTGTGCAGGGTCGGACTGGGGTGTCTGGGGCCTACCAGGGGGAATAACTCTAGGGGCCCACCACCCTACAACTACATGCAAATATCTATTAGCCACTATCCCCATTATAGTTTAGCGCTGACTGTAAAGCACAGGCGGCTCCTGCACATCTCCTCTGCACACACAATAACGCTGTACAATTACAGTAGTTTGCAGTAATGGGATCTTTGGTGACAAGTTATCACCGATCCACAGGTTAGGTTGGTGATAACTTATTGATCGGTGGAACCAGACCAGTGGAAACCGCACCGACCGGAAGATTGGGGAACTTTTATCCCTGACAGGACACTTATATGCCCATTATACAATGCAGCGGCAACAGGTGGGATGTGTGACCGCAGCTCCATTCATCATCTGTGGGGTGGGATGTGTGACCGCAGCTCCATTCATCCTCTGTGGGGTGGGGTGTGTGACCGCAGCTCCATTCATCCTCTGTGGGGTGGGGTGTGTGACCGCAGCTCCATTCATCCTCTGTGTGGTGGGGTGTATGACCGCAGCTCCATTCATCCTCTGTGGGGTGGGATGTGTGACTGCAGCTCCATTCATCCTCTGTGGGGTGGGGTGTGTGACCGCAGTTCCATTCATCCTCTGTGGTGTGGGGTGTGTGACCGCAGCTCCATTCATCCTCTGTGGGGTGGGATGTGTGACTGCAGCTCCATTCATCCTCTGTGGGGTGGGGTGTGTGACTGCAGCTCCATTCATCCTCTGTGGGGTGGGGTGTATGACCGCAGCTCCATTCATCCTCTGTGGTGTGGGGTGTGTGACTGCAGCTCCATTCATCCTCTGTGGAGCAGTCAGATAATAACAAGCCCAGCGCTCGCAGCCACTGAGGGAATGAATGGATCAGGGATTGTGTCTACATAAGCTCCAGTGTAATGGGGGATAAAAGTTGCACATTTTGCTGATCAGTTCGGGTCCCAGCAATCGGACCACCACTGATGAATAAGTTATCACATGCTTAGGCCACGTTCACATTTTCAGTATTTGGTCAGTATCTTACATCAGCATTTGTAGCCAAAATCAGTAGTGGGTGAAAAATGCAGAAGCGGTGCCCGTCTTTCTATTATACTTTTCCTCTCATTTTACTGATTTTACAATTCCTGGTTTTGGCTTCAAATACTGAGGTAAAAAACTCACCAAATACTGTGTGCACGTAGCCTTAGAAAAGGAGATTACCTGTTTTCACTGGAGAACCTCTGTAAGTGCATATTTGCTGCAGTGTAATAATCACAGGACAGCGAGGGGTTAATTATTCAAATATTTAAACTATTGGAAATAAAGAATCTTCCCCATATTGATAGTGAGAAAAAGTGACCTCCAGACAGAACACAATCCACTATACCAAGACCAATAATATCACATACAAGGGGGAAATACCGCCACACCGTGACCAGACAACATATTACCACTACATAGTGACCGAATACAACCACATACAAGAGAGAAATACCGCCACACCGTGACCAGATAACATATTATCAATACATAGTGATCAAAATCAACCACATACAAGAGAGTAATACCGCCACACCATAATTAGACCACATAGTAACCAAATATTACCACATACAAGGGAGAAATATCACAACACTATGACCAGACTACCAAATAATACTACATACAAGATACAAATACCACCAAACCATGACAAGACCACATATTACTAATAAACAATGACGAATACTAAAATAAATGATTATGAATAAAAACCACAATACTAATAACATTAATATTACCATCATTGCCATTATACACAGGAGCTCTGCATATAGTGTCAGTGTACAGGTAATTCAGTGATCACAGATGACTTTATAAACAGGAGATCTGTATATAGGTAACGGGCCCCCCCATCCCTGTGCCGTGTAGCAATGGTCCCCCCATCCTTGTGCAGTGTATGAATGGGCCTCCCTTCCTTGTGCAGTGTGTGAATGCCCCCCCATCCTTGTGCAGTGTGTGAATGCCCCCCCATCCCTGTGCAGTGTGTGAATGGGCCCCCCATCCCTGTGCAGTGTGTGAATGGGCCCCCCTCATCCTTGTGGTGTGTGAATGGGGCCCCACTCATCCTTGTGCAGTGTGTGAATGCCCCCCCCCCCATCCTTGTGCTGTGTATGAATGGGCCCCGCATCCTTGTGCAGTGTATGAGTGGGCTCCCCATCCTTTAGTAAAATCCTCATTCCAGTCCCCTATTATGCCGTTGTTCACACACACAGACACGTTAGGCTAAGTTTACACACTGCATTTTTTTGACGCTGCGTTTTGGTGCGGTTTTGCTCATTGGGTTTTTTAATCAGTGAACAATGCCATTAAAGATTGTTGAAGAAAAAAAGGTCTGATGTCATTTCCTTCTTCAATATGTTCTTCATTCTCCATTAGTGTATGCAGGAGAGCAGACAGAAGCTGCAGAACTACAAGGCTCAGCATGCTCCATCCAGGACTGTATGCAGGAGTTTTTTTCCCCCAAAAAAATGACGTGGGCTTCGCCATATTTTTGTATGCTAGCCAGGTACAGCAGGCAGCTACGGGCTGCCCCCAACCCCCAGCTGCCTATTTGTATCCGGCTGGGAGCCAAAAATATAGGGAAGCCCTTTTTTTTTTTTAATTTCATGAATTTCATGAATTTCATGAAATAATTAAAAAAAAAAATTATGTGGGCTTCGCCCAATTTTCGAGTCCAGCCAGGTACAACTACAGTCATGGCCAAAAGTTTTGAGAATGCTACAAATATTAATTTTTACAAAGTCTACTGCTTAAGTTTTTCTAATGGCAATTTGCATATACTCCAGAATGTCATAAAGAGTGATCAGCTTAACAGCAATTACTTTCAAAGTTAATATTGGCTAAGAAAATGAACTTCAACGCCCAAAACACATTTCAACATCATTGCATTCCTGCCTTAAAAGGAGCAGTTAACATTGTTTTAGTGATTGTTCCAGTAACACAGGTGTGGGTGTTGATGAGGACGGGGCTGGCGAACAATCAGTCATGATTAAATAAGAATGACACCACTGGACACTTTAAAAGGAGGCTGGTGCTTGGTATCATTGTTTCTTTTCAGTTAACCATGGTTATCTCTAAAGAAACACGTGCAGCCATCATTGCTCTGCACAAAAATGGCCTAACAGGGAAGAGTATCGCAGCTACAAAGATTGCACCTCAGTCAACAATTTATCACATCATCAAGAACTTCAAGGAGAGAGCTTCCATTGTTGCCAAAAAGGCTCCAGGGCGCCCAAGAAGGACCAGCAAACGCCAGGACCGTATCTTAAAACTGTTTCAGCTGCGGGATCGGACTACCAGCAGTGCCGAGCTAGCTCAGCAATGGCAGCAGGCTGGTGTGAGTGCTTCTGCACGCACTGTGAGGCGGAGACTCTTTGAGCAAGGCCTGGTTTCAAGGAGAGCAGCAAAGAAGCCACTTCTCTCCAGAAAAAACATCAGGGACCGACTGATATTCTGCAAAAGGTATAGGGAGTGGACTGCTGAGGACTGGGGTAAAGTCATTTTCTCAGATGAATCCCCTTTTCGATTGTTTGGGACATCTGGAAACAGCTTATTAGGAGAAGAAGAGGTGAGCGCTACCACCAGTCTTGTCTCATGCCAACTGTTAAGCATCCTGAAACGATTCATGTGTGGGGTTGCTTCTCAGCCAAGGGAATCGGCTCACTCACAGTCTTGCCTAAAAACACAGCCATGAATAAAGAATGGTACCAGAATGTCCTCCAAGAGCAACTTCTCCCAACTGTCCAAGAGCAGTTTGGCGCCCAACAATGCCTTTTCCAGTATGATGGAGCACCTTGCCATAAAGCAAAGGTGATCACTAAATGGTTCATGGAACAAAACATAGAGATTTTGGGTCCATGGCCTGGAAACTCCCCAGATCTTAATCCCATTGAGAACTTGTGGGCAATCATCAAGAGACGGGTGGACAAACCAAAAACAACAAATTCTGGCAAAATGCAAGCATTGCTTATGCAAGAATGGACAGCTATCAGTCAGGATTTGATCCAGAAGTTGATTGAGAGCATGCCAGGGAGAATTGCAGAGGTCCTGAAGAAGAAGGGTCAACACTGCAAATATTGACTTGCTGCATTAACTCATTCTAACTGTCAATATAACCTTTTGGTACTCATAATATGATTGCAATTATATTTCTGTATGTGATGTAAACATCAGACAAACACAATTAAAAACCAGAGGGCAACAGATCATGTGAAAATATAATTTTGGTGTCATTCTCAAAACTTTTGGCCATGACTGTAGGCAGCTGGGGATTGGAATCCTCAGTGCAGAGTGCCCAAGCTTTCTGGGCACCACCGCTGCGAATTGCAGTCCGCAACCACCCCAGAAAATGGCGCTTTCATAGAAGCGCCATCTTCTGGCGCTGTATCCAACTCTTCCAGCTGCCCTGATACCGGGTGGCTCGCTGGGTAATAATGGGGTTAGGGCTAGCTGTATATGATCAGCTGGCCCTAAACCCGAAATTCATGGTGTCACGCCAATATTAGACATGGCCACCATGAATTTCTAGTACAGATAAAAAAAAACACAACACACAGAAAAATATTTTTATTACAAATAAAACACAACACAATTAGTGACTCCATCTTTATTGAAATAAATAACCCCCCTCCGCAGTAATCCTGAGTCAAGGGTCCCGCGTTGTCCAATCCGGATCCAATATCATCTGATCGGTTTGCTGGAAGGCAAAGCGATCAGATGATGTGTCGGGTTCAAGGACCTGAATCACATGACACAGCAGCTGATTGTATAAAAGCCTGTTATACAATCAGCTGATGCATCAGTGCGAAAAAAAAAATACACACGTCCGATCGCTGCAGGAGCTGCCGGTAATCAGCTGATGAAGTCTCCTGACGGCATCAGCTGATTGTTTAAGCCGGCCGGGCGGTAAAAAGCCGGCATCACCGCGAGACTTACGATCAGCTGATGCGTCAGGTGACCGCATCAGGTGATCACCGCCAGGTCCTGCAGCAATCGGACGTGCCCTGGAGCACACCGGAGCTGTGTCCTGAAGTTTGGAAGAAGCAGCTGGAGTTACCGCGGGAATGAGGAGAAGAGGTGAGAATATACATTTTTTTTCTTCGGCTCCTGAGCGCTTACCTGCAGCCCTGCACGTCCTTTCCTCTGCTGCTCCGGCGGCAGTGTGATGACGGCTGCTGTGTCGGTGTGGGGCTGAGCAGCTCCTCCGTCTCAGTCCTGTCACCGGCCGCACTGTTCACATGTACGCACGTCTGAAAGATGCGCGTACATTTGAATAGTGGCACGGTCTCCAGGACAGGTCTGGGACTTCCGCAGTGCGGGACCTACGGTGATATCACATGACTGTGATGTCACCACAGGTCTTTCTGCAGCCGCACAAACTACAGCGATAGTACGGAACTTGTGCTATCGCTGCAGTTTGTGATTAAAAGGCTGGAGTCCCTCAGAGCGTGGGAGGGGAGGCCCATCACAGCATGGGGGCCCTGCCCAGAATGCCGCACGTAACGCCGGCCCCAAGAAACCAGCGGCCCCACGGCGCTATACACTGTCCCGCACTATGTAAGGCACGGGGGCCCACTGAGGGCCTGGGGCCTACCGGGGAATTCCCCGGTACCCCGGCAGGCCAGACCGACCATGAATGTAAGGCACAAGTCCAGAGAAAATGAGAGTATTTAAGGGGAAATACAGATGATTAGCAGCTGAAGGAAGAGGAGATCCCTTGGGTCCTAAAGGGAAAAGGATGAAAACCCAACAAAGGAGCTACCTAGTACACTGAATACTGACAGCCGCAATAATAGAAAGTTAGGAACCATGTTGCGCAGCGAAACGCTGTGACCTTCTATTGCCAGACACCTAAGGACTATCTCCATAAGCTCTGTATAACCCTGCCCCCACCCCTGATTGGCAGCTTCCTGTCTATGCTCATTGTACACAGCTGCCAATCAGTGGTGTGGGTGGGGTTATACACAGCAGCATTTTGAGAAATGCTAGATTTTAAGCAGATAAAAATGATTATTATAAAAACTTCAGCAAGCAGCCAAGTAAGTGACATATCGCTGGAATCAGTCTCTGCTTATAAAGGTCGATTGGACACCCGTTTCAGGTAGCTTTATTCCTCTTAACCCCCTCACGCCCTTTGACGGATACATCCGTCATGGTGCCCTGGTACTTAAAGACCCATGACGGATATATATGTTTGGAAAGGAGAGGACCTGTACCTGACCTCAGGAGGGGTGGTGTCTCCTCCCTGGACCTACGGAGGCTGTGATTGGCTGACGAACGCCGCTCAGCCAATCACAGCCAGTGTAATGTTTCAGCCATTGAAAATGGATGAAACATTAAAATCCAGCTATGATCAGTACAGCTGTAGCACTGATCATTGGCTGGAGCTGGGTGACTTTTTCTGCACCCTCCCCCAGCCCTGATTGGAGAGATCGGCCTTGTGACCGATCTCTCCAATCACCGTGGATCTGGGGCCGGAGATCTGTAGGTGATCGCTCTCCTCAGCTTGTCCGTCTGTGGAAGCTGAGGAGAACGATCCCTGCAGGTGACTATCGGTAAGTCACTGCCCCCGATCCACTGCTTTTCCCGATCATCCACCGCCGCAGCCACTGTCTCAGATCATCCGCCACCCTCCATCTGCTTCGCCACTGCTCTGCTCCGCCCCTGCTCTGCTCCGCCCCTCCACTGCTCCTTCTGCTGCCCCCCTGCATCTGCCGTCGTCCCACCTGCATCAGCCGCCCCCACCCCTGCATCTGCCATCGCCCCCCCTGCATCTGCTGTTGCCCCCCCTGTATCTGCCGTCGCCCCCCCTGCATCTGCCGTTGCTCCCCCTGCATCTGCTCCCGCGCTGTCCCCCATCAGCCACTGCCCCCCTGCATCTGCCCCCTGCATCTGCCACTGCCCCCTGCATCTGCCACTGCCCCCTTGCATCTGCCACTGCCCCCTGCATCTGCCACTGCCCCCCTGCATCAGCGACTCCTCCCTGCATTTGCCACTGCCCCCCTGCATCTGCCACTGCCCCCCTGCATCTGCCACTTCCCCCTTGCATCTGCCACTGCCCCCCTGTATCTGCCACTGCCCCCCTGCATCTTGCACTGCCCCCTTGCATTTGCCACTGCCCCCTTGCATCTGCCACTGCTCCCCCTGCATCTGCCATTCCCCCTCTGCATCTGCCACTGCCCCCCTGCATCTGCTGTCGCACTCCATCAGCTGCTGCGCCCCTCCCCGATCTGCTGCCCGCGCTCTCCTATCCTCTTCATTTGCTGCCCCCTCTCCCACCTCTCCCCCTCTCGGATCTGCTGCCTCTTCCATCTGCTGCTTTTTCCAACTGCTGTGATCCTGCTGCCTAGATCCATCCTGTAAGGTAGCTATCCCCAATCTTACCTCACACTCCCCTTCTACCCTCCCCCCATCCTCCGCCTCCCTGCATCCGTTGTGCCCTCTTCCATCCTTCATCTATCCTTTCCTTTTTTCCATCTCACCTAGCCTCCCCCCCTTTCGCCGCACATCCGTGCGTGCGTCCTGATTTTTTTTCTGTAAACTAAGAAAGAAATACAAATAAACTTAGTTTAGGGCCAGTAAAATTATACTGTAGTAATCATCAACTACAGTATTTGTTACTGAATATTGTAAGGGTCAGCCTAGTGCCACACATGAGAGCGATGCACGAGTCTCGCATCGCATCATCCGGCACGGTCGCTCTCTTCCAGACAGGAGTGTGCGGCTGTGCCAGATGATGCGATGCAAGATTCGTGCATCGATCTCACGTGTGGCACTTGCCTTAGTGTCAGTTGCAGGCACTCATTTTTTATTTTGTATTACTGACGTCTGTATTTTTTATTTCGCCAAACTAATTTTTTTTCTATGGGGGGGTCTAGTTTCCAAAATGGGATCACATGTGGGGGAGCTCCACTGTTTCGGCACATCAGGGGGATCTCCAAACGCAACATGGTGCGGCTAACGATACCAGCTAATTTTCCATTTAAAAAGTCAAATGACGCTCCTTCCCTTTGAAGCTCTGCCGTGCGCCCAAACACTGGTTTTCTGACACATATGAGGTAGCAGCATACTCAGGACAAATTGCCCAACAATTTTGCTGTCCATTTTATCCTGCTACCCCTGTAAAAATAAAAAAATTGAGCCTAAAATAACATTTTTGTGGCAAAAAAAGTACTTTTTTGTTTTTATGGCTCAATGTATGAAGCACGTGAGGGTTCAAAGTGCTGATTACCCATCTAGATTTATGCCATGGGGGGTCTAGTTTCCAAAATGAGGTCACTTGTGGGGGAGCTCCATTGTTTAAGCACCTCAGGGGGTCTCAAAACGCAACATGGCGTCCACTAATAATTCCAACCAATTTTGCTGTGACATGGCGCTCCTTCTCTTCTGAGCCCTGCCGTGTGCCCAAACAATTACTTTCCACCACATATGAGGTATCTGTGTACTTAGGAGAAATTGCACAATACGTTTTTTAATGGATTTTTTCCTGATACTCTTGTGAAAAAAAAGCTACCTGGTTGAAATAACAATTTCGTGGTAAAAACAATATATATATATTTTCATGGCTGAACATTATAAGCTTTTGTGAAGCCTCCAAGGGTTCAAAGTGCTCACTAAACATCTAGATAAATTCCATGAGGTGTCTAGTTTCCAAAATGGGGTCACTTGTGGGGGAGCTCATTGTTTAGACACCTCAGGGGGTCCCCAAATGCCACATCGCATCCGCTAATGATTCCAGACAATTTTGCTTTAAAAAAATCAAATAATGCTCCTTCCCCTCCGAGCCTTGCCGTGTACCCAAACAATTGATTTCCACCACATATGAGATATCGGTGTACTCAGGAGAAATTGCACAATTAATGTAATGGTGCATTTTTCCTGATACCCTTGTGAAGATGCTAAATTTTATGACTAAAGTAAAATTTTTGTGTAAAAAAGTAAAATTTTCACTTTTTCCTTCTACATTGCTTTGGTTGCTGTGAAGTTCCTAAAGGGTTAATAAACTTCTTGGATGGGGTTTTGAGCAGAGTGAGGAGTGCAGATTTTAGAATGGGGTCACTTTTGGGTATTTTCTGTCACCTAGGTTTGTCCAATGACTCCAAATATGATGTGGTACTTAAATTGTTTTTTTTTTGTATATTTTGTTGGAAAAATGAAAAATTGCTGATGAACTTGAACCCTTCTAACTTCCTAACGAAAAAAAGTTTTGTTTCGAAAATTGCGCTGGTGTAAGGTAGACAAGTGGGAAATGTTATTTAGTGACTATTTTGTGTGACATATCTCTCAGATTTATGGGCATAAAATTTCAAATTTTGAAAATTGCCAAATTTTCGCCAAATTTCTGAAATTTTCACAAATAAACGCAAAACATATCAGCCTAAATTTACCACTGACATGAAGTACAATGTGTCACGAAAAAACAATGTCAGAATCGCCGGGATCCGTTGAAGCGTTCTAGAGTTATAACCTCATAAAGTGACACTGGTCAGAATTGCAAAAATGTCCGGGTCTTTAAGGTGAAAACAGGCTGGGGGCTGAAGGGGTTAAATGGGACTCTGAAACTAAAAATTTAAAAAGCCATGGCAGAGACAGGAAAGCCATGGACAGAATGTCTTCCTATAGCATTGTACTCTGTAAGGGTCACCCCAATCAAAAAGACTGGATTGAGTCCTTATGAGATATTATTTGGGAGACCACCAAAAGCAGGAATATATTATCCTCAGCAGTTACAGACATTACATTTTGATATGATGACATATGTGGGATCTTTACAAAATGTATTGCATCAAATTCATAAACGTGTTTTCAGTTCCATTCCAGACCCCTCCTCCCTGGAAGGCACACACTCTCTTAAGCCTGGGGATTGGCTGACAATCCGGAAACACGTGAGGAAAAGCTTGGATCCTAGATTTGAGGGACCATCCCAAGTCCAACTCACCACACCAACCGCAGTGAAAGTTGAGGGAAAGACCATTTGGATCCATGCATCCCACTGCAAGAAGGTCCACAAAGACTAAAGGAATGATATTAGGGAAGTATTGTGTATTGATTCTATTTCTATATTATACTTTCCTTTCAGGAATAAAAGGTGATAATTCACTTAAACCATGGGAGAAAGCAATATTACATCAGAAAGAAGTATTACAACAGAGTGAAGTAGCTGAGCAGTGATCAGCAGTGGGGTGAGGTACCTAAACAATGGGATAATAAGTTTGTGATGTACCATGATTACATAGTAAGAGCACGAAATCTCTCAAATTGTTGGATATGTTCACATGCGCCCATTGCAGCAAAAACTATGCCTTATTTTGTTACCCCTATTCCAGAGAGTGAATTAATGGGTCCAAAATGCTGGAAAATGCAGGCTTTAGAGATAAATGAAAAGCAAAGTAAAACTTCTGCACCCCTACCCATAACAGGGTGGACAAAGCAACCTTGGTTTCAAGTAAATTTAACAAAGTCAGAAAACCAAGGTGAACATACGAGTGGGATTTTTGAGTTTAAAGAAAATGATGGGTCCTGGATAAG
The DNA here is from genome assembly GCF_048569485.1 of Anomaloglossus baeobatrachus. Lineage (NCBI taxonomy): Eukaryota > Metazoa > Chordata > Amphibia > Anura > Aromobatidae > Anomaloglossus > Anomaloglossus baeobatrachus. The sequence continues at coordinate 1,056,793 of NW_027441798.1, read as the reverse complement.
CCGGGAAACAAGTCAGAGATATTTGGGAAAAGTCCCCACTCATAATTTAAAAATTAGTTTTTCACTAAAAAAGCCCACCCCATTAGTAAGCACTGGAAACCAGTATTGTAAGAAGCAACCCTGTCTTCAGAGATATGTGCATGAAACGAATTGGTCCAGAGCATATACATTTGAAGATGGTAATACTGATACTTGCACAAATCATAGTGCAATATATGTAGATCCAGAAACACAGGAAGGGCAGCTTGGTGACGGGGCAGCGGAAATGACGATAGCCATTAATACTGAACCATATTGCATACCTCTACAATATTATAAATCAGTCACTACCAACCTGGAGGACTCTTGGTGTCTGTATGAAGAAACTGTGCGATTTATTTCAATGATTATGGCATTATTAAATGAGTATCAATTTGAACTCCCAAAAGGTATATACATTGTCTGTGGGGAAAAAGCCCATAGATGGATTCCCAAAGGGGCAGAGGGAACCTGTACATTAGCTAGACTAGAACCGGCAACATGGGTATGGGAGGATGAGGATTTCTCATACACAAATATTCCTCAGCACATGCTTGCAAAGCGTGATGCTGAGTCAAAATCATATAAACAGACATACAAACATGTGTTCAGCACCCCATGGTATGCACAAGCGGGGATGGTTCTGACCGGCCCACTGGGAGTAATGCTCAGAACAATGAGAAATGCCCAAATGATTCAAGAACTGGGAGATATTTGTGATAATGTGACTGATCTCCTAATTGATGCATTAAATATAGAATCAGCATATACAAAACAGCTCATTATCATAACCAATCAACACTCACTGGTGCTTGACTATCTCACTGCCTCTAGTGGGGGCTTTTGTCAGGTGGTGGGACCTTCATGTTGTCACTTAGTTAACCCTGAAGGACTCATGCAGGTCACACATGATATACTCCAAGCAGAAAAGCGGGAATATAAAAAGGCTAATGCATTAGATGATCTGCCTCTTCCTTCAAGGCTCTCACGGTTAAATCCATTACATTTGTTCAAAGGCGTGGGTGGATAGATAACTGGGATAATACACTATGTGATCCAAGGAGCTTTTGTAATATTGGTAATTGCAGCACTGATAAAATTATTTGTGATACTTGTGAAGAAAATTCTAGGAACTAATTGTAAGTGTTTTTCTGTAAAATATAACATCAAAAAGAGAAAGATACTGAATCCCTCCAAACCCAAGTATTGATGACAATAACTACCACAAGAAGATGCAGATGCATATTATGTGATAAGAAACCTTTGTGGACCTGGCAGAGTGCGCCTATTGTGGAAATCCTATCAATCATATGGAGTTGACACAACCACAAGAAAGTCAACAAAATGAGAACTTTAAGGGTATGTGCGCACGTTGCTTTTTACCTGCTTTTTACCTGCTTTTTTGCTGCTTTTTCTTCTGCGCTGTTTAATGCCAAAATGGATGTGTTCTTCTATTCAAGCACAGTCTATGGGAATTTGGGTTTCTTGTTCACACTATGTTGTTCAAAATGCTGCCTTTTTGTGGCAGAACTTTGGTCAAAAACTCAGCTTTGCAGTGCAAAACCCAAATGGCAAAAACAATTGACATGTTGCTTCTTTGAAAAGCTGAGTTTTTGACCAAAGTTCTGCCTCAAAAAGGCAGCATTTTGAACAACATAGTGTGAACAAGAAACCCAAATTCCCATAGACTTTGCTTGAATAGAAGAACACATCCATTTTGGCATTAAACAGCGCAGAAGAAAAAGCAGCAAAAAAGCAGGTAAAAAGCAGGTAAAAAGCAACGTGCGCACATACCCTAAAACACTCAGAAGTGTGTGACATATATCATATAAACACATTTACACAGATCGAATAAACTATAGTCTCAACATATATTATTATATATGTTATATAGTCTCAAATATATTTACATCTCCCCTCTTTCTTATATATTAATAGGAGGGGAAAATAGGAATTACTACCTACCGGTAATGATGTTTCCAGGATCCATCATGACAGCACCACAGGAGGTTGATTCCTCCCCTCTCTACAGGGACAGGAACACAAAAGGTTAAAAACCCCTCCCCTTCCCAACCTCTTCAGTGGCTTTTCAAGTACCACACCAGGATGGGTATAACACCACGTTTATTTATGCTTGAGAACTACATACAATGTTAATATACACGAAGTAAAAACAAAGGGAGGGAAATAAGGGTGCTGTCATGATGGATCCTGGAAACATCATTACCGGTAGGTAGTAATTCCTATTTTCCAGGACCACATGACAGCACCACAGGAGAGTACCAAATTAACTTATCCTCAGGGGGGGACTACTGCCTGGAGCACCTTCCTACCGAACGAGGTCTGGTGGGAGGACAGAATATCCAACTTGTAGTGTCTACAAAAGGTGTTTGGACCTGACCAAGTGGCTGTTTTACAAATCTGGTCTAGAGAGGCCCCCTGCCCTTTCTGCCCATGTGGTAGATAGTGATCTAGTGGAGTGGGCCCTAAGGTGATCTGGCAGGGTTCTACCTGCCAATTGATAGGTTGAGGATATTGTGGATCTAACCCATCGAGACAGTACAGCCTTTGATGCCGATTTGCCTCGATTTCTACCCCTGAACTGAAGGAATAAGGTGGAGTCCAATCTCCAGCTCTGGGTGGCCTCCAAATAGCACAATACTGTTCGCTTCACATCCAAGGAATGCAGCCGCTGTTCCTTCTGGTTCGTGTAGTTGTGGCAAAAGGATGGCAAAACCACTTCCTGTTCCAGGTTTGCCGAGGATACCACTTTGGGACGAAATGTTGGATCAAGTTTCAGTACAATTCTGTCATCTAGAATCTGAAGATAAGGCTCCCTGATAGACAAAGCCTGTAATTCACCAATCCGCTTAGCCGTTGTGATGGCCACTAAAAACACCGCCTTGAAGGATAAATGTTCCATTGAAATGGTAGACAAGGGTTCAAACGGCGAATCACAAAGGCCATTGAGCACCAAAGTCAGATCCCAGGGAGGCACTGTGGGTCGACTTGTAGGCTGAAGGCGCTGTATCCCCTTTACGAATCTGGCAATCCAGGGATTGGAAGCCAGTGACACATCAAAGAATACACTGAGTGCCGATATTTGGACCTTTAAAGTGCTAGGCGTAAGACCCTTGCGGAATCCCAGTTGCAGGAAATCCAAGATTTTCAGAATATTAGGTCGAGAACTGTCAGCAGGTTCTTCACCCAGAAAGGAGCAGAATTTCTTCCAGATCTTCCCGTATATGGTCCGGGTAATCTGCTTACGACTTGCCTGGAGTGTAGAGATGACATCAAGCGACAAGCCTTTTCGTCTCAGGAACCTCCCTTCAAGATCCAGGCCGATAGCTGAAGGTGATCCAGGTCCTGGTGAAGAACTGGACCCTGGCTGAGGAGATCGCCCGTCAAGGGAAATAGGACCGGATCTGCAACTGCCAGGTTCCTGAGTAAAGAGAACCAGCTCCGCTTCGGCCAAAACGGGGCTACTAGAATCACATGGGCTCCGCCTTGTTGAATCTTCCGGAGTACTCTGGGGAGCAACGGCAGAGGCGGAAAGGCGTACACCAGACCCATGGACCATGGTTGGGTCATGGCGTCGATCGCAGCAGGAGCATCCCGGGGATTCAGAGAGAAGACGACTTCCAGCTTTGCATTGGTTCTGGACGCGAACGAATCTACCTGGGGTTTTCCCCATCGTCTGACCAGATCCTGAAAGACACTGTCCTTCAGCTCCCATTCCGAGGGGTCGATCGTGCGCCTGCTCAGGAAGTCCGCGAGATGATTTCCCGAGCCCTTGAGATGAACCGCCGATATGGAGAGAACCGAGCGTTCTGCCCACTGAAAGATCTTCGATGCCAGAGCCTGCAGAGGTGGGTGGCGAGAGCCCCCTTGATGGCGAAGGAAGGCCACTGTCGTAACATTGTCCGATAGGACCCGAACATGTTGACCCCGGAACAAAGGATGAGCTGCCTTCAGAGCCTGCCAGACAGCCTGCAACTCCCTGAAATTGGACGACTGGGTTGACACTTCTGGAGGCCATCTGCCCTGAAAGTAAAGGGAGTTCACATGGGCGCCCCAGCCCGTCTGACTTGCATCGGTCGTGAGCGTGACGGACGGCGAGCAGTCCCACAAAACGCCCAAGCGAAGATTTTTCCTGCACATCCACCATCTTAGACTGTGATCGACCTGAGGAGTTAGGGAAATCTTGTAATGGAGGGACCAGCAGGATCCCACAGTGTATGACAGGATTAGCTTTTGGAGCGGTCTGGAGTGGAATTGACTCCAGTGAACACATTGGATGCAGGAAGTCATCATGCCCAGACCGCTCATGGCTTCCCTGATGGAGCACTGCTTCTTTCGGCTGAGGGCTTGGATTCTTGATCTGATGTCTTCCACTTTTTGAGACGGCAAAAAGGATGTGCGCGCATCGGAGTCCAGAAGAATGCCCAGAAACAGCTTCCTTGTTTCCGCCGTGAGATTGGACTTTTGATCGTTTATGACCCCGCCGAGAGATGTCAGTAATGTCAAGGTGGTGGTGATCGTCCTGGAGAGTTCCTCCGGGGAGTCCGCCAACAGCAGAAGGTCGTCCAAGTAAGGGACGATGGAAACATTGGATATTCTCAGGTGTGCCACTACTTCCGTCATTATCTTCGTGAACACCCTGGAGGCAGAAAAGAGGCCGAATGGAAGGCACCAGAACTGGAAATGATACAATATCCTGTCCCTCTCTAATGCAAATCTCAGGTATTTCTGAGAGTGTGGGTGAATGGCTATGTGGTAATATGCGCTTTTCAAATCTACCGTGGCCATGACTGAGTGCGTGTTGAGGAGAGGAATGGTAGACTTTATTGATTCCATCCGGAATCGTTTGTACCGGACCCACAGATTGAGGGGCTTTAAATTTATGATCGTTCAGAATTCTCCGGAGGGTTTGGCAACAGAGAATAGGGAAGAATAGTGGCCCAGGAACTGTTCTGAGACTGGAACCGGGAGAATTGCCCCGATGTGCAGTAAGGAATCTACATCCAACCAGAGGCGGTTGGTAAGGGACCGCGACTGGGGTTTCGTCAGGATGAACCTGTTTGGGGGGGTCCCTGAAAATTTTATCCGTAGACCCTCCCCCACCACTTGAAGGACCCACGGATTGGAGGTTATCTGCTGCCAGTGTCCCAAAAACTTGCTGAGCCTCCCCCCGATAATGGCGTCAGGATCTATCTGGCTTCCTTCTGGGTTCGAAGGGGGGTTGCCTATCTGGTCCTCCCTTGTGGAAACCCCATCTGCCCGCCTTACCCCTGCCTCTATAGTCTTGCCTAGCGGGACGAAACCTCCGGGAGGGGAGAGGACGGGGAGCTCTGACCTCTGGGAAACCGCCCTTTTTAATCGGAAGCCTTCTCTAGAATTTCATCTAGAGCAGGACCGAACACCCGCGCACCCGAAAAAGGGATGGAGCACAGCTTATTCTTAGATGCTCCGTCCCCCGACCAGGTTTTCAACCATATGGCCCTGCGGGTTGAATTAGTAAGGGCCTCATTCCTGGCAGAAAACCACACCGACTCAGCGGAGGCATCTGCCATGAATCCGGTCGCCAGTTTTAACATAGGAAGGGAGTCCAAAATGGCGTCCCTAGGGACATTATCCCGAATTTGAGATTCCAGGTCTGACAACCAACAAAACATAGACCGTGCCACGAAAGTAGCGGCAATGTTGGCTTTAATGTTGGCTGCAGAAGCCCCCCAAGCCTTTTTAAGAAGGCCATCAGCCTTCCTATCCATTGGGTCCCTGAGACCCAAGGAGTCCTCAAACGGGATTGACATCTTCCGTGTGACTTTCGCCACGGGGACATCAATTTTAGGAACGTCCTCCCATTCTTTGTCATCGGGTTCAAACGGCAGTCTGGCTTTGAAGTCCCTGGGAACAATCAATCGTTTCTCCGCCTCCTCCCACTCATCCAGGATCATCGCATGCACGTGGTGATTTACTGGAAAGACCCTGTGGCGCTGAGACCGGGGTCCCCCAAACATTTCATCCTGTATGGCTCGAGGTTCCGTATCCTCCACCATCATAGTTTTCCGTACGGCACGGAGTAATTCATCCGTGTCGCCTGCGGAAAATAAGTAACGCCGCTCTTCCTCTGGCAAGGAACCCAGGACCTCATCTTCCCCTGGGGAGTCGGAGTTCCTGGACATCTCGTCTTCCTCCGAGGACTCGGCGTGGACGTTTTTTAGGAGGCACCGGGGGCTCTGGTGGGTGGCTCGTCATGACAGCCTGAACCTCCTCCCGTATCATGGATCTCATGTCTGTCAGGAGGGTAGTTTGTTCCTCAGATATCAACTTTGCAATGCAGGTCTCGCAGAGCTTCTTAACATAGGCGTCTGGGAGTTTTGCATCACACACCGCACAACGCCTAACTTTAGTGGTACATTTCTTTTTGGGGATGGTGCCAGAACCCACAGAAGAACCTCCACCCTGCAAAAAATAACAAGGATCAGACAAGTCTCCTGACTACAGGGCAATGAAACCTTGAAGGGCTGACACTTACAGAGACCTGGGCATCCTTAGGGGCTTTAGTGTCTGAACTTTCTTTTTCATCCATCACAGGCAGCGCTGGAGTGCGGAGCCTAACGAAAAACAATGTACTCCCCCCCCTACCCTTCCAGGTTTTTATTACCTGAGTGAAGGTGCCAGGTCGCAGTCCTGCCGTCCGAACTTCGGATTTGAAATTCGCGCCAAAACTCCAGGGCCGCACTAACCCGGAAACCGGAAGTGCGGCGTCTGCGCATGCGCCGGTGTCCGCCCATGCGCCGGCGTCCGTCTCCACACCGCGCCCGGAAGCATCGCTGTGGCAGGAGGCCGAGAGCCCTCCCCTCGGAGGGAAGCGACAGGCGCCGGGAGCTCCTGCTCGACTGGAGTGGCTGAGGGACCCCGCGCTGCGTGGTGTCTGCCTGGGGCATCTTGACAGGTTGGAAGGAGAGAGAGCAGAGATAACCCCCCCCCCGATCCACCTGGACCCCGTACATCCCGGTAAGTTCCTACGTCCGTCCTGTACAGGGACAGGAAAAAACACTGGAGGTTGGGAAGGGGCGGGGTTTTTAACCTCTTGTGTTCCTGTCCCTGTAGAGGGCGAAGGAAGCAACCTCCCGTGGTGCTGTCATGTGGTCCTGGAAAAAAAGGGTAGGCATACGGAAAAAGGTTAGGTCGACTTACAGGGTATGTCTGAATGGTAGTACCCCATAATATGTGTAGGGAAAACCTTGTGTATTGTGAAGTACTGATAGGTAGGGATATGTAGCATAGAATAAGAACATAATAAAGAGGGGAATTGTTAAAGTAGACACCGTTTTGTTTTCTTCAGCCATTTTGTCTATAGTCTGCTACACATACTCTAGCCAGTTAAAAGATTATTGTTTTATTCTCTCTTAATCTCATGTAATGACCATGTTGTGCAAGATACAGTTATATGAAAAAGTTTGGGCACCCCTATTAATGTTAACCTTTTTTCTTTACAACAATTTTGGCTTTTGCAAAAGCTATTTCAGTTTCATATAGCTAATAATTGATGGACTGAGTAATATTTCTGGATTGAAATGAGGTTTATTGTACTAAAAGAAAATGTGCAATCCGCATTTAAACACAATTTGACCGGTGTAAAAGTATGGGCACCCTTATCAATTTCTTGATTTGAACACTCCTAACTACTTTTTACTGACTTACTAAAGCACTATATTGGTTTGGTAACCTCATTGAGCTTTGAACTTCATAGGCAGGTGTATCTAATCATGAGAAAAGGTATTTAAGGTGGCCACTTGCAAGCTGTTCTATTTTAATCTCCTATGAAGAGTGGCATCATGGGCTCCTCAAAACAACTCTCAAATGATCTGAAAACAAAGATTATTCAACATAGTTGTTCAGGGGAAGGATACAAAAAGTTGTCTCAGAGATTTAAACTGTCAGTTTCCACTGTGAGGAACATAGTAAGAAAATGGAAGAACACAGGTACAGTTCTTGTTAAGCCCAGAAGTGGCAGGCCAAGAAAAATATCAGAAAGGCAGAGAAGAAGAATGGTGAGAACAGTCAAGGACAATCCACAGACCACCTCCAAAGATCTGCAGCATCATCTTGCTGCAGATGGTGTCAATGTGCATCGGTCAACAATGGGAGAGTGATGCAAAAGAAGCCGTTTCTGCAAGCACGCCACAAACAGAGTCGCCTGAGGTATGCAAAAGCACATTTGGACAAGCCAGTTACATTTTGTAAGAAGGTCCTGTGGACTGATGAAACAAAAATTGAGTTGTTTGGTCATACAAAAAGGCGTTATGAATGGAGGCAAAAAAACACGGCATTCCAAGAAAAGCATTTGCTACCCACAGTAAAATTTGGTGGAGGTTCCATCATGCTTTGGGGCTGTGTGGCCAATGCCGGAATTGGGAATCTTGTTAAAGTTGAGGGTCGCATGGATTCAACTCAGTATCAGCAGATTCTTGACAATAATTTGCAAGAATCAGTGACGAAGTTGAAGTTACGCAGGGGATGGATATTTCAGCAAGACAATGATCCAAAACACCGCTCCAAATCTACTCAGGCATTCATGCAGAGGAACAATTACAATGTTCTGGAATGGCCATCCCAGTCCCCAGACCTGAATATCATTGAACATCTGTGGGATGATTTGAAGCGTGCTGTCCATGCTCGGCGACCATCAAACTTAACTGAACTGGAATTGTTTTGTAAACAGGAATGGTCAAATATACCTTCATCCAGGAATTCATTAAAAGCTACAGGAAGCGACTAGAGGCTGTTATTTTTGCAAAAGGAGGATCTACAAAATATTAATGTCACTTTTATGTTGATGTGCCATACTTTTGAAGCAGTCAAATTTTGTTTAAATGCGCATTGCACATTTTCTGTTAGTACAATAAACCTCATTTCAATCCAGACATATTACTGAGTCCATCAGTTATTAGAAATATGAAACTGAAATGGCTGTTGCAAAAACCCAAATTGTGATAAAGAGAAAAGGTTAACATTAATAGGGGTGCCCAAACTTTTTCATATGACTGTATGTGTCCTTGGCAGGATTTTCTCCACCATATCTTTTTATTCCTTAATTTCCTGGAATAATATAATTACTAAGGTCAAATTTAGCCAAAAGAATGTCGATTCCCAGAAAATTATAAAATGCTTGTCAAACATATGTCAAAATTGATGAATTACTCTGGGAACATGTAATTAGCCCAAAACATCCCCCTATTGTGTAATTAACCTATTGTGTAATTCCCCTTTTATGTAATCTCTTATCTATTTTTACACACTTTAAAAGACTTGTCTTGGTTTGTCAAGCATCTCCACATGCGACACGGTGGCAGATCCAATCATCCTGAGAGAGAAAATTCTCCCGTCTCTAACAAATGTTTTGTGAACCATTGTCTCAAACACTGGCAAGTAGTGGAGATGACACACTAGGATCAGCAGAATAGGATCTAATTCTACTGAATTGCTGAAATCTAGTCTTCTTATATCTACTGTTGGTGAAAACCCCTGTGTGGTTAGAACCAGTCACGGTGGAGTTTTTTGGCTCACCAATAGTAGGGTTTTTCGGAGTAGGTTGAGTAATATCCTGTTTGGATAGTACATGATAATCCTCCCTGTCTCTTTGTAATTTTTTAGACTTTTTAATAATAGTCTCTGTGAGATCCTCTGCAAAACAGCCGCCTCTTACACTGGGCTCCACTACAGAAGCTAGTAGTCAAGCTAGTTCTTCCCTAAATCACACAGTACAAACCAAAGCCAAAAACCATGAGACAGAACAATGTTCACGATCTTTAAAAGTGGATATTACAATTGTCCCTGCTATCTCAACTGTGTGAGGTCTTTGATGCACAAGAAGTTCTGATTTCCAATTAAAACATTTCCCACACTCTGAACATGAAAATGACTTCTCCCCGTGTGAATTTTTGATGTCTAACAAGGTCTGATTTCTGAATAAAACATTTCCCACACTCTGAACATGACATTGGCTTCTCCTCGGTGTGAGATCTTTGATGCCCAACAAGTTTTTGTTTCATTCATTACCAATTGTTATTTCTGACGAGATGTACTGTTGTACTGTAAAAATATTTGCACGTTTGTATAACTACAACTTATGTACTATGATTGTTTTTTTTTTTATCACTTTATATCTAGATAAAGTCCAGTCTGACGAAGGCCTGTTGGCCGAAACGTTGACTTTTTGTGGACAGTTCCATATACAGGACTTTGAAATAATTTTTTTCAACAATAAAAATGAACACAGCATAATCTAAGTCTCTTTACTTCATTTGTGGTAGTCAGTGTGCCGGAATTCTCTCATTTGCCTTAATTTTTTATTCCAAGCACCTGCCAATCGGTGACGCTGAGCCTTACTTGTGCTCTGAACTGAATTATTTTGGCTCCAGCTCTCGGCCCCTAGTCATAAAAATTACGGAATTATCAATGCCGCAAACTAATTTTTCCACTCTCTCTTAGAATGATGAGGACTCCTCTACCATTGTTTCCAAAGTAACACAAACTGAAGCAACCTCACACATTGCAGGAGGCATGTAGGCAAGTTCCACGTTCCCCCATTTCATCCTGGTAAGTTCAGGCTGCCTAATGTTTACTATGCAGGTATCTTATCCCTGTTGGTGATCCTTCTTTTTAATGTTCTGTTCTTTATCTTAATGGAAGCCATATAGTGGGACCCAGACTTCACCCTTGCATATAAGATACTTCCTTGCCTTACTTATGTGTCATCAGCATTAGGTATTACATAACTATTTCTTCCTTATTGTTTTTCCATGCTTGTTAGCTCCCAAAAGTGAATGGATATACATTTTATTGATATAACATATTTTACAGGAGACATGCTGGCTTAGTCCTAGCTCTTTTACAATCATACAGATTCACATGGTGGGATTTGAATATTATTCATGATATAATTTTCCTTCTGCTACATATATTGAGCATTCCATAAGGTACTAAAAAATATATACTTTTATTATATTATATATCCCCTTCCTTTCCCCTTTTTCTTCCTTTTTTTCTCTTTTTCTTTTTTCCAGTCGCCTCTTGGCTAATCCAATTGTATTATTCCTCATTTCCCTACTACAGCCACATAGTACACTGTTATCCATCCGAGTTATGATGATCACATCCATATAGTACTTTTGCAGGTAATGATTTTAACTTATAACTTCCCCCAGATATGATTTTTTTTTCATACATGCTAGTAATTGCATCTCTTGTAACTAGTTAGAGCAACATGCTATTACCCTGAATTTACCGTTATATACAATAGTATTTTTAGTACTAGCTCTAATATACTACATATTATTCCCTTACAATTTTATGGCTTTTGTCTCTATGTTACCGTTATTTACATAGTGGAGTGAAATCATTCTAATGGGTCCACAGGCAATATCTACATTTGGTGAGCCCACTTCATTATCATCTATTCCCATTTTCATTATTTCTTTTTGTACCTTTTATCCTATTATCTGGCAGCCTGCTCCTTTCCGCCATCACCTGTTCACTTTTGTAACTACCAATTGTTGCTATTACACTGGCCTACCTCGTGTCACTATTTTTCTTCATTTGAAATTTGCTTTGCCTCTCTATTGTTAGGTAATACTACCATATTATAAATTATGTACAAGATGAGGTATATTGTGATTCCTGTAGTCGTTTTTGTTTCATTCATTACCAATTGTTATTTCTGACGAGATGTACTGTTGTACTGTAAAAATATTAACAAATGTTTGTATTACTACAACTTATGTACTATGATTGTTTATTTTTTTTATTTATCACTTTATATATAGATAAGTCCAGTCTGACGAAGGGCTGTTGGCTGAAACGTCAACTTTTTGTGGACAGTTCCATGCACAGCACTTTGAAATAATTTTTTTCAACAATAAAAATGAACACAGCATAATCTAAGTCTCTTTACTTCATTTGGGGTAGTCAGTGTGCTGGACTTCTCTCATTTGCCTTACTTTTTTCGTACGAGCACCTGCTAATTGGTGATGCTGAGCCTTACTTGTACTCTGTTTTCCAATTAAAACATTTCCCACATTCTGAACATGAAAATGGCTTCTCCCCTGTGTGAATTTTCTGATGTGTAACAAGGGATGATTTCTGAATAAAACATGTCCCACACTCTGAACATGAAAATGGCTTCTCCCCTGTGTGAATTTTCTGATGCATAACAAGTTTTGATTTCTGAATAAAACATTTACCACACTCTGAACATGAAAATGGCTTCTCCCCTGTGTGAATTTTCTGATGCATAACAAGTTTTGATTTCTGAATAAAACATTTCCCACATTCTGTACATGAAAATGGCTTCTCCCCGGTGTGAACTTTCTGATGCCCAACAAGTTCTGATTTCCGAATAAAACATTTCCCACACTCTGAACATGAAAATGGCTTCTCCCCGGTGTGAATTTTCTGATGCGAAATAAGGTTTGATTTCTGAATAAAACATTTCCCACACTCTGAACATGAAAATGGCTTCTCCCCTATGTGAATTTTTTGATGAGTAGCAAGATATGATTTATGACTAAAACATTTCCCACACTCTGAACATGAAAATGGCTTTTCCCCTTTGTGAATTTTCTGATGCATAACAAGTTTTGATTTCCGAATAAAACATTTCCCACACTCTGAACATGAAAATGGCTTCTCCCCTGTGTGAGATCTTTGATGCCAAACAAGTTCGAATTTCTGAATAAAACATTTTCCACACTCTGAACATAAATATGGCTTCTCCCCTGTGTGAATTTTCTGATGCCTAACAAGGCCTGATTTCTCACTAAAACATTTTCCACACTCTGAACATGAAAATGACTTCTTCCCAGTGAGAGTTTTTTGATGATTGGAATTTTGGTCTTGTTTGAAAAGATCAGATGATATCGCTTTCCGATGAAGGACTGGAGGTATATTTGGGACAACATCATGCTCTTCATATGTATCATGTGTCATACAGTCATCATCTGTTATAAATTCTGAAGATATTAGAGAGCCATCTGAACTCCCAATACAGTAATCTGCTAAAAATAAACACAATGTTATTATTTTTTTTTTTTTTTATTTTTTTTTAACTATATTTTTATTCAAATTTTTCAATAACATAACACTGGCATAAGCGAATTCAGCATTGCAAATTCAACATTACATTGTCATGTTTGATCATCCCAAATTCCATACCAATTTTTAAAATCAATAACCGTAACATGGCAAGATAAAGCAAAGCAAAGGAAAGCAGCGACCCCTTAACCCATCATTCTTATCATTCCCCCCATTGAACCCTTGTGAACATGGTAATGACATACAATAAAGAAGCCCCACTCAAATCGGTTATTTCCCCCTCTCCTTTTAGTCAGCTTTCAGCCTTTCCTCCCCCACCTCCAAGCCATCCAATGTACCCTTCAATTTTTCAGTATGATACCAGACTGTGTCTTTGAAAGGTGACATAATCCTGACTATCTCCTCCCGAGTACAATAGGCCAGTATGAATTTCTTCCATTTGGTAAAGTGCTGTCGTATTCTATCCGCCCTTCTCTCTGCATCCAATCCTTCTATTTCAAGAAGATGCATGAGCTGACCCAAGATCTCTTCAATCGCGGGGACCCTAGACTCCAACCAATTTTTTAGTATCGCTCTCTTGGCTGCCAGAAGTATCACATGCATAAGTCTGGGTGGGTTAGTCATCTTCCCTTTGGTATCGTTCCCCTCCTCCCAATGGTGAAAAATAGCGAACCCAGGTGAGAGCCGAACTTCAAGACCCCACACCTTTTGTATACAACTTTTGATCTGTGACCATAATGGACTCAAATGGGGGCAGGACCACAACCCGTGAAGGAGATCAGTTCCACTACTCTTACACTTAGGGCAATACGTAAGCCTGTCTGGCTTTGTTGCTGATGGAGGGAGATTGAAACCATAAATTGCCTTGTGCATAATTCTAAATTGGGTTTCTCGCCAATTCTCATTTAAAATTGATTTACGAAGAGCATTCCACCCTCCCCTAATTTTTACCCCCATAGACGGGTCCTCAAATTGTTTTTCCCAAGATTTAAATAAACCTTCCGGGTGCTGTCCTATTAGTAGATCACGTATGGCTCCATAAAGAAAAGAGATAGATGATGAAGTTATTGAGTTCTTTACCAGACAATCAAAAGAGTTAAATACTACCTCCTGGGTCACATCATGCAACTGAGTCATAATACTATATCTCACTTGGTCATATTGGATTACTTGGTTAGGCCGCAGGCCATACTGCGCTATAATTTCGTCTCTACTCAACCATCTAGGCTCTGAGGTGTGCAGGAGATGAGCAACAGTCCTTATACCCCTCACCTTCCACTCTTCAAACAGCTTATTGCTTGTCCCCTGCACAAACTCTGGATTCCCCCATATAGGCAAGTATTTGGATATTTTATGGGGAAGTTTGTAATTTTTCCTCAACGCCTTCCACGCTGCAATCGTGTCTTTAAATAAGGAAGAGTGCTTGACTTTCACTGGGAGATTAACCTGCCTAGTATGAAGCAATGCCACCAGATCCCAAGGCTGTGCATAGTCTCTCTCAAGCTCTAACGCTGAATAATGCCTAGAGCCTTTAATCCAATCCAATATATATCTAGTCAAACAGGCTATATTGTAACCCCGAATGTTCGGCAAACTCAGACCTCCATGAACCTTAGATGCCATCAACTTCTTAAGCCCTATACGAGGGCGTTTCCCCCTCCAAATGAAGTGTGAAAAAGCTCTATTTAGCTGGACAATATCTTTATGCTTGAGAAGCAAGGGAAGTGTTTGAAGATGATACATTAATTTTGATATCGACATCATCTTAATTAGGTGGACTCTACCGATTAGGTTCAATGGAAGGTCGTGCCATCTTTTAAGATCTTGCTCTATTTGGCTCAGAAGGGGTGGATAGTTTAGACTATAAAGGGTTGCCGGAACCTTACCTATTTTAACTCCCAAGTATGTGATATATGACTTAGCCACTGTAATTCCTTCAAAAGGGTTCTGCTCCCGTGTTTGAACATTTGTCCCTCCCAGGTATAGGAGCTCGCATTTTGACGCATTAATCTTGAAGCCTGAGTACGCTCCAAACTCTCGCAAAATTTGTAAAATCTCGGGGACCTGCTGAGCTGGATTCGAAAGGAAAAGCAAAATGTCATCCGCAAAAAAAGCTGACTGAATTTGTCTATTATTTACAGAAATACCCTGGAAGGTGCTATGTGTAGATAACAATCGTACCAATGGTTCCAGAGCCAGATTAAAAAGTAATGGGGAAAGGGGGCAACCCTGTCTGGTTCCTTTCAGTAACGGAAAAGGGGCTGACAGATATCCTGGAATGTAAACTTGAGCCTTCGGATTTGTGTAAATTTCTCTAATGTAGGTATAAAATGACCCCGAAAAACGCATTTCATCTAGAACTCTATAAAGCCATGACCACTCAATATTGTCAAAGGCTTTCTCGGCATCTATTGTAAGCAAAGCGGGAGATTCTCCTTTCAGAGGCTGAAGGTTAACCCTATCCAGGACAAGAAGAACTTTTCTAATATTTAGTGTCCCTGATCTTTTCTGAATGAAACCGGCCTGTGCTGGGGAAATCAGTTGGGGAAGAATTATAGCTCGACGATTTGCCATAATCTTTGACATTATCTTCATATCTAGGTTGATAAGTGATATGGGCCTATACGAACCCGGATCCTTCGGGTCCTTCCCCTGTTTAGGGATCAATTTTATATATGCCCGGTTATTATTTTGGAAAGACGCATTACCGTCTAGTATGCTACTATACAGCTCTAGTAATGTAGGTAAGATCTCTTCCTTTACTGTTTTATAGAATTCTCCCGTAAATCCGTCAGGGCCAGGGGCTTTATAATTATGCATGGAGTTGATTGTCCCCAATATTTCTTCCCCCGTAATTTTGGCATTCAGAAAAGTGCGATGCTCTTCTGTGAGTCGAGGTAGTGTCACTTTAGATAAAAGATTATTATCGGGAAATTTGTCTCGCTTTTCCGACGAATAAAGGTTTCTATAATACGTGCCTAAAGTCTCAATTATTGTCTTAGGGTTTTTGTGTATCTCCCCCTTTTGATTTTTTATTTGCATGGGTCCCTGAGTTATAATCCTATTTTTCGCTAAGTTGGCCAGTATTTTCCCTGCTTTATTTCCAAAGCGATGTAATGTAGCTTCTTGCATTGACCTAGCCATTTGTTCCCGTTTTTCCGCCCACTCATTAAAAGCTCTTTGGGCTATTACCCATCTATCTCTATGGTCCCTATCAGGATGCTTTTGAAAAGAAGTATATGCTTCCCTCAATTTATGGGAGGTTTCAGTAAATTTAAGATGAGCCTTTTTCTTCAAATAAGAAACATGTGCTATCGTTCTGCCCCGTAATACTGCCTTCGCCGTGTCCCATAATAACATAGGTGTGTCTTTATGTTGATCATTATGTACCATAAATTCCGTCCACCATTCCTTTAATTTCAAGGAAAAATCTTCGTTATCTTTAAGGAAGGAAGGATATCTCCACAGATAGTCCGTTCCTCTGGGATAAATGTTTGCTAGGTCTAGCACCACCGGGGCATGGTCAGAAATCACCAAATCCTGGATAGTAGCTGAGTGGAGCGCACGTACCAGGTTCCCTGAAATAAGGAAGTAGTCAATGCGAGACCAGGAGCTATTAGCATGTGAATAGTGTGTAAATTCCCTATCCTGAGGGTGCAATAGTCTCCACGCATCCCATAAGGCCGTGGCATTTAACAGAGGATGCATAACTTTATCATGGCCACGCGGTACAGTTGGGGGGCCTTTAGCATTTTTCCTGTCCTCTAGCACAGATACCACCGAGTTGAAATCCCCCCCAATTATTAGATTAAAATGGGCATGTTCTAAAATTTTGGCCTCAAGTCGTTGAAAGAATGATTTGTTGTTTTCGTTCGGGGCATAAATATTAAAGATTTTATAAATTCCTCCAGGTATCTCCACTGAGACCATCTGAACCCTACCTTCCGTGTCCGCATATGTTTCCAGGACTTGATGTTGTAATCTCCTACTGACTAATGTAATAACCCCTGCTTTCCTTTTAACTGAAGATGACCCATAGACTCCTCCAACCCACAATTTCCCCATCCTCTGCATGTCTGAACCTTCCAGATGAGTTTCCTGAAGGAGTGCAATGTCCGGTTTGAGGCGATTAAGGTGGCGTAATATCTTAATTCTTTTTTGGGGGGAACGTAACCCCTTAACATTCCAGGTGACTATTCTCATAAAGCACATGTAATAAATGGAAATCCTGACTTTCGTTTACCATGTTTTTGCTGCCCTCCCTTGCCAAAAAAAAATTCAACCAATTAGACAATTGAACATAGTGCTCACTTGCAATAATGAGAGTAGTAGTAATAATAATAACTCTGTGTAAAATCTTTGCTACTTCACTTGAATCCAAAATCCCCAAACATTTCAAACATCTCCCTCCCCTCCCCCCCCCAACTATACCAAAATACTCAGACTTCACTTTTTTCTGATCACTTTCCAAGCTCAGTCAACCTTATACTTGTATAGCATTTAACCAATATAAAGGACTGTCCCACCTACAAAGAAAGAGAGAAGGAAAAAAAAAAAAAAAAAAAAAAAAAAAAAGTTCTCTTTCCTTTCCTCCGCCTCAGATTTCTTAAACTTTTTCCACTGCGGCTTCTCCAACCTAAATCAAAAACAGGTGTCCCACCTTGAACTTTACACATCCGACATTTGTCTATTTGTCTTAGGTTCCCTTAAGTTCCTTGTTTTGCTGTCTCCGGTCCTTCGGGGAAGCTGTAGCGAGCTTCACAGAGCTCCCTTTGGTCACTCTCTGGTTCGGTGAGTCGTTGCGCCCTTGTACTGGAGAATTCCTGAGGTCACGAGGACTGCTGATCCGCTCAATAAAGGCCTCTGCCTCCTTTGGACTTGAGAAAGAATTGTAGGATCCATCCTGATGTCTGATAATCAACGTTGCCGGGTACTTTAACTGGAAGCGTATATTTCTCTTAAATAAGGCAGAGCATATGTATGAGAATGCCCTCCGCTGCCGTGCGACCTCCGCAGAAAAATCCTCGAAGAGTAAGATGCGCGAGCCTTTCACCTCCAAGGGATGTTTCAATTTCCTGTATGCCTGTAATATTTCCTGTTTATCGGAGAAGTCCAAGTATTTCATTATGACTTGTCTTGGGCGTCTGTTATTTTCACTCTCATCACCTCTCCTTGGCGGACCAATGCGGTGCACCCTTTCCACTTTTCTCCTTCCTGCTACTCCCAGGGTTGTAGGAATAGTGGATTCACACAATGTACGTAGCTCACCAACTGGGTATGTTTCAGGCAGGCCGACAATGCGCAAATTGCTTCTTCTGGAGCGGTTCTCCAGATCGTCCACACGGTCCCTCAGGATCAGATTCTCCCTGGCCAGACGCATGACTGTAGTGTGGTCAGAGCCGAAGTCCTCCTCTAGCGTCGACATTCTGGTTTCCATAGCCGCAACCTGTTCCACCGTCTCATCAAGTTGGTTCTGTATGGCACTGAGAGCTGTTGCTATTGATGCTTTAATTGTAGCGGAGATGTCAGGTAGCAAACGATTGGCGACTTCATCAGCCAGACGCTTATAATCCATACCCTCCATTGTTTTGAATACATCCGGGGTCCCCTGGGAATCCTCCATCTCCATCTGATGAGTATTTTCAGGTGACCGAGGGACACTTAATTCTGTATGGGCAGTCACAATCTTTTTTTCACACTGTACGCTGGATGTATGAGGATTTTGTGTTTTGGAGCTGCTGCGCAGCAGGTATCTTTCCATCAAATAGTGAGTGAAGGGACGTAAGTTTTGACACTGATTTAGTGTGGGTTGTCAGACAAATCTTGATTCTGCTCCCCCTTTTGTTTATTCTCACTTTCACCCCTTTCTCCCCCCTGCCAGAGTTATATGAATTCTCACTGTCCTGTAACTTTGCAGGGATGTATGTTTAAACTTCCCTCCTTCAGCTTCTTTCACTTTCTCCAGAGCTTTGCATTGATTCTGTATGCCTAGAGATTCAGCACCTGCTTATGCACAGGTCTGGACAAGATGGGGGAAGGGCCCAGGGATTCCCGGCTTTAACTCTACTCTTTGCAGAACTTGTCAGTAGCGTTGTTTGCTGCTGATATCTTATCAGGACTCCAGGAGATTTATTATTCTGCTGCCGGTTAACTGTTTAGTGCTGGGGGAGTGAGTGATCTGTGCAAGGTAAGCCGTCAGCTGCGTCCTGCTCTCTGTGTACAGATCTGATTTTAGTGCAGGGAAGGCTCCGGCGCCATCTTTATCACGCTGCCAGATCTTGAGAGGGAGGGAGAGAGCGAAGTTCACCGCGCTGTTTCAAGTGATTATCTCCACGGCTCCCCATGAACTTCCCTGCATGTAGCAACTTCACTCACCGGTGGAATGGAGCGGGGGAGGCTGGTGGGTTGTCCGGTATATATGTCAGAGCTGCAGGGAATGACAGAGCTCAGGCGTCCTGTGTCCTACATGATCAGCGCAGGAGCCGGAAGTCGTTATTATTTTTTAATGATATCTTGAAAGTTAATTTATTTTTTTAAACCATAACATCAGAAATTAAATTAGGAAAAAATGTATTCTTAATCTGTTGGCCAATTTTGACATCTGTTACATCTTCGTTAATTCGGATCTCCCATTCCTAGCACAAGTTCTCTGGAATGTGCTACAGTAAATAATCTGTACTGTTGTTACAATATGACTTCAGGATAATGAGGGACAAAGTGCTCCTATACTGTCCCTCATGCTAAGTGACCCTAAGCTATTCCTAACCTCTGGATTACCCCTGAAGATGGAGATGCTGGAGTCTCGTGTCTTACTATTCTGCTGATGAGATCTAATCTGTAATCCCCCAGGGAAGGAAGGGGTAGGAATATGATGGAAACACAGAATAAGACAGATGGGAAACACAGATTAAGACAGATGAAACACATTGCAAACTCACAGAAATAAACAGTGAAAGACTAAGGAGAAAAGCAAGAGCAGGAAGGCAGCAACAAAAAGACAACAAGGGTTAATACCACAACAGGTCACAGTAATACTGCCCAATAACCACCCGTAAGTCTGGATCATAACACCTGACCAGAGCAGTATAGGTAAGCTATAGCTGGCATTAATGAAATAATCCAGCCAGTATATACAGGAGGGGAGCAAATTATACCTTCTCCTCTACAGCATGGGATCAAAGACATTAACAAGCAGCCCCGCAGAGAATAAGGGGTACTTTACACGCTGCGACATCGCTGCCGATATATCGTTGGGGTCTCGTCGTTAGTGACGCACATCCGGCACCGGTAGCGACATCGCAGCGTGTAACACAAATGAGCGACGATCAACGATCGCAAAAACGTGCAAAATCGTTGCTCGTTGACAAGTCGTTCACTTCCATAATATCAGTGCTGCTGCAGGTCCGATTTTGTCTGTCGTTCCTGCGGCAGCACACATCGCTATGTGTGACGCCGCTGGAACGACAAACATCTCCTTACCTCCGTCCACCGGAAAAGGAGGAAGGAAGGAAGTGGGCGGCATGTTCCGGCCGCTCATCTCCTCCACTCCTTTTCTATTGGGCGGCGGTTCAGTGACGCTGCTGTGACGTTGCTGTGACGCTGAACAAACCGCCCCCTTAGAAAGGAGGCGGTTCGCCGGTCACAGCAACGTCGCAGAGCAGGTACGTGCGTGTGACGCTGCCGTAGCGATAATGTTCGCTACGGCAGCGATCACCACATATCGGCCGTGCGACGGGGGCGGGTGCAATCTCGCTCGACATCGCTAGCAAATGCTAGCGATGTTGCAGCGTGTAAAGTAACCCTTACTCTTGTTAGCCTGCCCAAGTCTATGATTTGACGCCTGCATCTCCTGCGCTGCTCACAGACATCAGAGAAGTTAACATGCAACGTAGAAGAATCTATAATTTCCATAGATCCTGAAAGCCGCCATGACAGTTGGTAAAATCTGCAAAAATCTCCTTGCAACATTGATCCACAACAGACATTTTCAAAGAGATTTTTTTTTCGAAAATAAAATAGTTACAGACAGATGTCAGATATTTAACGGGGTTGTCCGGGACAACGATTGTGACGATGTACACTGAAAAATTACGTCAGGGACTGGAGTGAGATTTTTGGCATAGGGAATGCCGCAGTTTGTTAAGAATTAGAGAAGCGGTGGTATCACACCCTTGTTCTGGCCGAGCTTTGCTCATTTTGGCAAAGCTGATTAAAATTGTCGTGAACACACACACACACACCAGCCTCTCCTCTTCACCTTTATATTCCTGCAATTAAGACCTTTGGTCACATGATGTGATGTCGAAAAGGTTTTTAAGCAGTCCTATAATCAGCATATAAACACTGGGGCCCTTAGGAGAATGGGAGCCCTGTGAAATTGCCCAGTTTGTTCTCCCTTTCCACTAATGCCAGTCCACCATGCCAGCCTGTCTTTTGTTCAGTTCATTTACACTCCTGCAATTAAGAAACCTTTGGTTACATCATGTCACATGACTTTGAAATCATCAAAGGTCCTTAAACAATCAACCTTAGAATACAACTGATGGGGACCCTAAGAGAGTGGGGATCCTGAGAAATTGCGCAGTTTGACTCCTCCCAACGTTGGCTCTGACTGTAACTAGGGCTTATTTTTGGAGTAGGGCTTATATTTCAACCATTCTCCAAAAATCCCATAAAATCATGCTAGGGCTTATTTTCGGTGTAGGTCGTCTTTTCAGGGAAACAAGGTATTAATAATAATAATTTTATTCATTTATATAGCGCTATTAATTCCACAGCGCTTTACATACATTGGTATTCATGAATCCTCTGCAGGTTTTTGAGTTTCCTTCATAACAACATAGAGAAGGCACTAGAAACAAACAGCAGAAGAAGCAGAAGCAAAGAAAATACAGCTGAAAAAAACAACAGAAAGCCTAAGGCTATGTGCGCACGTTGCGTACTAGCCCTGCAGAAATTTCTGCAGCGATCTGAAGAGCACATGTGCGCTTTAGATCGCTGCAGAAATGTCCCTAGTGAGCGCCGATTCCATGCGCTATGCCTGCAGCTCCTGCCATAGACAGAGCAGGAGCTGCTGGCAAAGCGCAGGAAAGAAGTGACATGTCACTTCTTTTTGCGCAGCGCTTCGGCAGTAGCCGAAGCGCTGCGCTCTGAGACGCCACGTGCGCACGGCCCCTGCACAATCTCCATAGACTGTGCAGGGGACGCAGGACGCATGCAGTTACGCTGCGCTCCAAAGCGCAGCGTAACTGCATGAATTTACGCAACGTGCGCACATAGCCTAAAAATGTAAACACAAAATGAGTGAAGAAAGTGCATGAGTAGATATCTCTTACCGGATAGAAATGGAGGAAACACATCCTGAGGAACAGCGGGATCTTCTTGTTTACAGTC
This sequence comes from Anomaloglossus baeobatrachus, assembly GCF_048569485.1. Classification (NCBI taxonomy): domain Eukaryota; kingdom Metazoa; phylum Chordata; class Amphibia; order Anura; family Aromobatidae; genus Anomaloglossus; species Anomaloglossus baeobatrachus. The sequence goes on along the minus strand of NW_027441798.1, from coordinate 1,034,281 downwards.
CTGTGGGAGAAGAGGACGGGGACATCTCTCTGGTGTTGTCCTCTTACTGGATAGAGCTGGAGGAGACACATACAGGGACTGAATTCATTCCTTACATACAGATAATTATAGGCCGTGTGTATTTAGTCCTGTCTATTACCTGGTGATGTGAGGGGCTGGGGAACCTCCATCATGACGTCCTTGTACAGATCTTTGTGTCCTTCTAAATACTCCCACTCCTCCATGGAGAAATAGACGGTGACGTCCTGACACCTTATAGGAACCTGACACATACAATGATACCGTCACCCCCGATCCCTTCATAGCGTTACTGTATAATGTCCCAGCATTCCCAGCAGTGTCACCTCTCCAGTCAGCAGCTCAATCATCTTGTAGGTGAGTTCTAGGATCTTCTGGTCATTGATGTCCTCATGTATCGGGAGGTGAGGTGGAGGCCCCGTGATTGGGCTCAGGGGTCTTCCCCATCCCTCAGACACAGGGGCCTGACAGCGCTCACTAGAGGTCTTCTTCACTACTGTGTAATCCTGGTTATGGAGAGACACAGTAATAAATCTCACTCCAGACATTTCCAGAGTCCTCACCTCTCCAGTTCTGTCCATCTGTTATTCCCATAGATAAGAATGATGTAATGTGACGTCATCAGAATCTCTCACCTCTCCAGTAAGCCGGAAGAGGATCTCTAGGGTGAGGTGTAATATCCTCTCCGCCATCTTGTCCCTGTCCATATCCATCCTTCACGGGGCAATCAGGAGAATTCTCTTCTATAGAAGATCTCCACTGAGAGGATCCGATATTGTAAGGACCTGAATGGGAAGGAGATGAGCCCATATGTAAAATTAATGGAGATAAGGGACGTGAGATATCATTTGAGTAGGAAAAAAAATTCAACATGAAATGTGCTATGTAAGTAGTAAAACCGACCGATAAAAGTAGCACATTATCTTTATAAAAAAAAAACCCACAATCCTTCATACGACAATCTGAATGGAAAAATAAAAGAGTAATTGCTCTCGGAATAAAGGCCCCGTCACACACAGACATAAATCTTTGGCAGATCTGTGGTTGAAAATACAAAAGTGCAAAAATAAATAATTTCCCAGTTTTTCGGTTAAGAACGGGGAATGGAATTAGGATTCGATGTATTATTGTGTCTAACGGAAGAAGAGGGGCCACACATGGCGTACGGATCTGTGCACTCGCTGACGCACACAATTTACCACCCATTTCTTGTATGAAGGCAGCAAAATAGTGAAAATTATCCCAATTATAAAATGTGCCCACATTATATTTCACTCCTAAACTAGAAAAATTATGTAAATAAAGTTTAGATATTCTAAACTGGTTTCGGTGCTCATAGACTTTAACCCCTTAACGACCGCGGGCAGTAAAATTAAGTCCCAGCTGTCATAGTGTTAATTCCCTCTTGCTGCTGCCGGCAGCTGGCGGAGATAGGCGCACATCTCAGCTGATTTGTACAGCTGAGATGTGTGCCTAGGAGGTACAATGCCTGTTAACCCATAAATGGCGCTGTCAAAATGACAGACCCAGTATAATCGCAATCTCCATAAAACTTTACTCATAGGCCTCCACCGGAGGTCACGTGACCTGATAATGTGGATCTGATGGTTGTCAGGGTAGTATAGGTCCTATGATGACTCCTGTAGCTCACATGACTTAGGCTTTGTGCGCACGTGTGCGTAATTCATGCAGTTACGCTGCGCTTTGTAGCGCAGCGTAACTGCATGCGTCCTGCGTCCCCTGCACAGTCTATGGAGATTGTGCAGGGGCCGTGCGCACGTGGCATATTAGAACGCAGCGATTCGGCTGCTGCCCGAATCGCTGCGTTCTAAGAAGTGACATGTCACTTCTTCCGTGCGCTTTGCCGGCAGCCCCTGCTCTGTCTATGGCAGGAGCTGCAGGCAGAGCGCACGTTCTCGCCGGCACCATGCGCTTCAGAACGGAGCTTTTCAGCTGTGCTCTGAAGCGCACCTTTTAGGTGCAGTGCAGAGCGCACACGTGCGCACATAGCCTTAGGTCCTGTAACAAGCAGCCAAGTACTGCAGGTTACAGGAGATCAGTATTTTTCCTGATCTGACCGCTGCTGTTCGGATCGGGAGACATGAATAAGTGATCAGACTGCTGATCCTTATAGCCCCCTAGGGGAACTAGTAAAATAAAAATAAGTAAAAAAAAAAAAGTTTTCAAAAATAAAAAAAAAACCCTTAAAGTTAAAATCACGCTCCTTTCACCCCATTGACAATGAAAGGGTTAAAAAAAATTAAAAATATACACACATTTGGTATCGCCGCGTTCAGAAAGGCCTGATCTATCAAAATATCAAACCAATTCATCTGATTGATAACATAGCGGCAAAAATGGCAAACGCCAAAATTACGTTTTTTGGTCGCCGTAAATTTTGAACAAAATGCGATAACAGGCGATCAAACTGTGGTATCTGTGCAAAAAGGTACCATTAAAAACATAAGCTCGAGACACAAAAAATAAGCTGTCACTGAGCCATAGATCATGGGAACACTATGGGTTGCGGAAAATGGCGCAAAATGTGCACCACTTTTTTAGACAAACTTTTGATTTTTTTAGCCCCTTAGATAAAAGTAAACCTATTCATCTTTGATGTCTACGAACTTGTACCGACCTCAGGCATCACACCCACACATCCGATTTTCTATATAGTAAACACAGAGAATAAAATATCTGAAAAACAATCGTGCAATCACACTTTTTTTTGCATTTTTTCTGCATTTGGAATTTTTTTTCCTGTTTTCCAGTACACTATATGGTAAAATTCATGGATTCATTGAAAATTAGAACTTGTTCCACAAAAAACAAGCCCCACATGGAAAAATTGACTGAAAAATAAAAATGTTACAGCTCTCAGAAGAAGGGGAGTGAAAAAAACAATAAAACCCCCCCGAAAAATTGGCCGGAGGTGAAGGGGTTAAGCATCCGGGTCATCTGACTCCTACTCTGCAGTGATGTTCTACAATCTCATTACATAGCAGTGCATCTATACGCAAACACGTAGCAACAGAGATGAAATCCGTCCATCTCTACATAAGGCAGATACAGTTTATTACTGCCTCTGCCTTCTCGGTCACTATATACACAGCTCTGCAGTGCAATGCAGCTGGAACAGCAAGGGACCTGACACCGACACAGATCTCTGTGTGAGAGCCCAGACACCATCGGTACTTGTCAACTGAAATTGTTTGGGGTCTGGTAAGTTCGATTTTTCTTTTGGGGGGGTTAGTCTGCTTTCTTTTGGGGATGTCTGCTTTCTTTGATGAAGAGTCCTGCTGTATTCTTTAACTTTTTTAGATGCTTGGACACTTCCCTATGGAAACGCAACTAAGGCTTATTTTTAGAGTAGGGCTTATATTTTAATTACAGTATAGTAAAAAAAGCATTAAAAAAATCCTACTAGGGCTTATTTTCCGGGTAGGTCTTATTTTCAAGGTGGAAAGAGCTGACTGTGCTTCCTCTCCCATACACAGAGGTCATGTGGTCACTGCTAAGAAGTAAATTAAAAATACTTAAATACTGAACTGACCCCCCCCCCCCCGACCTCCACCCTCGGAATATGTGAGATATAGGAAAATACTACTGTGAATCCAAACCTCCGTTATTAGCCCTGATAGGGCAGTAAGACCCCTTTTCCAGAAACCACTATAGATAATACAGTTTAATTTGTCACGATGACCTGCAGACTCTCCTGTGACTATTACACAAGTACCAGCTTGTACCGGGCACAACTATGATTTTATTACTAATAAACAAGCTGCTAAGCACAATTATTGCCACATTCAGCATATTGATCAGAAACTGCAGATGTCACGCGTAATATTAGATCATACTTATTAGACCATAATGGACTATGGCTAACACGTCCACACATACACGTCTACACACCTACCTGTGCATAAATATGAGAGTGATTTGTTCAATAAACTTATGGTATTTGCATTTTTATCGAGGCTCATTATTGACTCTGCGTCAATTGCATTCGGACTGCAGTCTTACCATCCAATTTGGCTATCTTCCAATATATCTAAATGGTCTGATTTAGACCAACCTGACAGCCCCGACCAGGTAAAAATCAGCCATATATACAAAATAAGAAGTGTTACAAAATAGCTAAGAAATATTTACATGTCGTTATAAACATATAATATGACAGTGTCCGGCTTTCAGTCATAGGAATGGCCCCGATGAGGTTTTAGTCATTGCTCAGTATACAGTAATCAGTGGTTGTATACGTGCTCTCACCACTAAGGCTGCTTTCACACATCCGTTTTTTGCCGTCAGGCACAATCCGTCGAAAAACGGATAAAACGGATCCGGCGACGGCCCCGTTTTTTTCCCCATTGACTTGTATTAACGCCGGATTGTGTCGGATGGCCTTGTGTTGCATGCGGCGACCGCCGAATCCGGCGAAATCTCTTGGTCCAGCTGCCGGAAAGGATGCAGCATGCAGCGTTTTTTGTCTCCAGCAAAAAGCCGGACCACGACGGATCCGGCACCATCCGGGATGTTGTATAATGCAAGCCTATGGGATCCGGCGTCATCCGGAAAAAAACACATTCCAGTGATGGATCCGTTTTTTAATCTGGGCATGCTCAGATAAGATGTGAATTCATTTCTGGCCTCCCTCTGTCTGCCAGTCTCTCTCCCTCTCTGTAGATGTCGGTCTCTCCCGCTCAACCCCTCTTTCATACTTACCGATAACGGGTGCGGCGCTGCACAGTTGTCACATTGCTCTGGCGACTTCTCCTACTTTTGAAAATGCCGGCCGCTCATTATTCCATCTCGTATTCACTGCTTCCCCCGCCCACTGGCGCCTATGATTGGTTGCATTCAGATGCGACCCCACGCTGAGTGACAGCTGTCTCACTGCAACCAATCACAGCCGCCGGTGGGCGGGTCTATGTAGTGCAGTACAATAAATAATTTTAAAAAAATCGGCGTGTGCCCCTCCCCCAATTTTGATAACAGCCAAGATAAAGCCACACAGGTGAAGGCTGGTATTCTCAGGATGGGGAGCCCCACGTTATGGGGAGCCCCCCCAGCCTAAAAATATCAGCCAGCAGCCGCCCAGAATTGCCGCATCTATTAGATGCGACAGTCCGGGGACTCTACCCGGCTCATCCCGAATTACACTGGTGCGGTGACAATCGGGGTAATAAGGAGTTAATGGCAGCCCATAGCTGCCAGTAAGTCCTAGGTTAATCATGGCAGGCATCTATGAGACACCCCCAATGATTAACCTGTACGTGAAAGTAAATAAACACATACCCCCGAAAAAAATCCTTTATTTGAAATAAAAGACAAAAAAACACCCTCTTTCACCACTTTATTAAAATCCCCAAATACCCCTTCAGGTCTGACGTAATCCACAGAGGTCCCTCGACGCTTTCAGCTCTGCTACATCGGAAGCTGACAGAGAGCGGCCACAGACCGTGATCGCTCTCTGTCAGCTCCACGTAGCAACTGAAGTGAGTCGTGCTGTCAGCGGTGGCGTCACTCAGGTATTGTCGGTGTGTGCGGTGATGATGGGGGCGGTGGTGCCTGTGTGTGTGGTGATGATGGGTGCGGTAGTGCCTGCGTGTGTGCGATGATGAATGGGGCGGTAGTGCCTGCGTGTGTGCAATGATGATGGGGGCAGTAGTGCCGATGTGTGTGCGGTGATGATGGGGGCGGTAGTGCTGGGGTGTGCGGTGATGATGGGGGCGGTAGTGACGGGGTGTGCGGTGATGATGGGGGTGGTAGTGCTGGGGTGTGCGGTGATGAAGGGAGCGGTAGTGCCGGTGTGTGCGGTGATGATGGGGGCGGTAGTGCTGGGGTGTGCGGTGATGATGGGGGCGGTAGTGCCGGGGTGTGCGGTGATGATGGGGGTCGTAGTGCCAGGGTGTGCGGTGATGATGAAGTCTCTCCCTCTTCCTTTGACATGAAAAAGAAAAAACAACAAAAACGGATCAGTTTTTTACTGGTTTCGTCGCATCAGTTTTTACACAATCTGCGACGGATCTGTTGCATCAGGCACAAACCGGATTGTGCCTGATGGCAAAAAACGGATGTGTGAAAGCAGCCTAACTGACAGCAGGTTCCAATGCTGAGCGTCTGTCAGTCACTGCGGGGGGCAGGGTATATATGTGGTAATAGCAGACATTTCCCTTATTTTCCCACCAGTATCGCTCGACATCAGTAATAAAAATTCGATGCTGAAGATGGTTTCTTATTGGTCCAGTTTCTTATTTGGGGTTGAAGTTGTTTCTTATTTAAATTTTTTTCTATTTTTCTTTTTACAAATTTAACAAACAAACGTAAAAAATATTCACAATAATATAATACAATACAGCGCGGAGCCCGGATGTAAATACACTTAAAAGCAGCAACAAAAATGATGAAACTGGAACAAAAAATGGGCATCAAAGTGGGCAGCAAAGGGCGTTTTGGAAAGGGTTAAATGACCTTGGGTCACTGATCTCACACCACCATTATATTGTGATGTCTCGCATCAAATTCAGGTCACTCCAGCCCGGCCCAAATGGGTTCTGGGCATCAGAACTGGCAGCAAAGTGAGCAAATAGCCAATTTTACAGATGTGAATAAGTAACTGGTGTTCTGTAAAGTTCTCTTCCGGCTGATGGAAATGGGTTTCTGGCATTAATTAGTAATCACAAAGGGAAAGTCGCTATTGTTCTCTGATTTCAGTCTATTCTCACATTATTATGGCTTTACCTATATAGATCAGTGATCAAAAGGCCATTTAACCCTTTTCACAATGCCCTTCCGTGCCACTTTGATGCCTATTTTTGTACCAGTTTTATCATTTTTGTTGGTGCTTTTCAGTGTATTCACATCCGGGCTCCGCACTGCAGGGGATTAGATTGTTCTCATTTTTTATTTTTGTTGCTAAAAACCGTGAAAGAAAAAAAAAAAAATTGCCGAATAAGAAACAGACTTCAGCCTCGTCATGAAAGCAAAAACAATAAAGACGGCGACAGGAACATGAAAATGAAGCCGAGCAATTCACGAGAAAAGATGCAACATTTACTTGAATATCTGAACAAGGAAAAAGATTTTCACAGATCTTTAACCCCTTTATGACAGCCTTACGGATTAAAACGGTGGCAGAAAAAGGTACTTATTCTGATCAGCTGTTTCAAAACGATGGCAAGAAATAAAATGTATACCGTCCCCCAGCATCGAAAAATCTCCATGGTTTCAGCTACCGGGGGTTAGCTAAGACCCTGGAGATCACGATTCAGGACGAAAAAAATTATTTATCTCCCACCTGGCATAATCAATCGTGTCAGATGGCAGATAAATCTCCTCCCTCGGTCCTCCGATGTGGCCAAAGTGCCCCCCCAGTCCCACGCCCCCACCCGATCATCTAAAATGTCCGGCGCGCACGCTGCGCTCATCCTCCTCCTCTGAGTTCTGTCACATCTGACATGTTAGATGCAACTTCAAAGTTCTCCCCATGTCCTGCCAGGTCACCCCCCCTGTCATTCCCCGGGCTCCCGTTACCTCCTGCAGTGACGATCCCCCACGATCCCTCCTCTTCCTTCTCAGAAGATCCTGGCCACATGCGCAGAGCGGCTCTCAGCCGTCTCCCTGCTAGTAGTGACACTGAGCTTACTGCAGCTCACACTGCCATGCTGTGGACCCAAGGAGTGTGAGTGCAGCATCACTGCAACCACACTCTTCACATGGAGGGTTTGCACTTCCAGAAAATGGGGGATATGTTCTCTGAGTGTGCCCCCCGTATTCTGGAAGGTCCAGAGTCGTCATAGGACCTCCAAAATGGATTACGGCAGACCGGATTTTTTTTTCTTTTCAATAAATTGGTGAAGGAGGGAATGTGAGAGAATCTTTTGTTTTTTACTACTGACTAGGTTAGTGATGTCAGGTATCTGAAAGACGCCATGACATCATACCCTAACCTCAACAACACCATTTATTACCCCATTTGCCACCACACCAGGGCAACGGGAAGAGCCGTGTGACGCACCAGGATTAGCGCATCTAATGTATGCGCCACTTCTGGGCGGCTGCGGCCTGCTATTTTTAGGCTGGGAAGGGCCAAATAACCATAGTTCTTTCCACCATGAAAATACCAGACCACAGCTGTCCACTATACCCTGGCTGATAATCCAATTTGGGGGGGGACCCCACTTTTTTTTTTAATTATTTATAAAAAATTAAAAATAAACAGCATGGAGACACCTCCATTTTGGATTACAAGCTAAGGTGAAGCTGTTTTTTTGTTTTTTTTGGGGGGGCTAAATACAAGGTTAAACACAATTTAGTGCCACATGAAAGCTACTAAAGGGTGCCAGCTTAGAATATGAAGGGGGGTGGGACATTATATATGTGTTTGACATCTATTTATCTAGACAGCCATCCATCCATCCTAGCTTATTAGGCTATGTGCCCACGATCAGGACTTGCAGCGGGTTGGATGCAGAGTGTTTTGACTGAGATGATGTGCAGCACAAGCGCAGTGGTGGGATGTTTAGAAATCTCCTGCCCACTGTGCTTCTTTTCTCTGCAGCATAAACTGACCAGCGGTGCGGCTTCCTGAGACGCAGGATGTCAGTTTATGATGTGGAGATGAGTGTGTTCTTTGCAGGGAGAATAAAGTCCGCAGCGGCCTGAACCCGGATCGTGAGCACGGGCAGCTGCATTCTCGTGTGGACAACACTGGCATCTGCGCAGAAGGACTGACACTGTGTCTTAGATGCAGTGTCAACGAATCGTGGGGACACAGCCTAAAAGTGAGAAATTTGGCACTACAGCAACATTTTTGTGAACTACCTGCTCACTATACCCCTGAATAAAATTCTTGAGTGGTCTAGTGTCCAAAATGGGTTCACTTTTAGAGGTTTCCGCTGTATAGGTACCTTAGGAGCCCTGCAAATGCAACATGGTTCCTGCAATTTATTTAAACTTTTCCAAAATTCACATAGTGCTCCTTCTGTTCCGAGCCCTCCTGTTTGTCCAAATAGAGTTTTTTTGGCCACATGTGGGGTATCACTGAGCGCTTAACAATTTGTATAACAAACTGTGAGGTCTACTTTTTGGTGTGTACTCTTGAAAACGTGAGAAATTTGGTGCTAAAGCAACATTTTTGTTAAAAAAAATGAAAATTTTCAATATGATGAGCTAAGGTTATCAAATTCTGTGAAGTACCTGTGGGTTTAAAATGCTCAATATACCCCTGGATAAAATCCTTGAGGGGTTTAGTTTTCAGAATGGGGTCACATATGGGAAGCTCTAATGTTGAGGTATCTCAGGGGCTCTCCAAACGCGACATGGAGTTTGCTAATGATTCCAGCAAATTTTACAGTCAAATGGCGCTCCTTCCCTTCCGAGCCCTGCCGTGCACCCAAACAGTTGATTTCCACCACATATGAGGTATCTGCGTACTCAGGAGACATTGCACAATAAATTTTATAGTACTTTTTTGCTGTTACCCTTGTGAATACAGTGGAACCTCGCTTAACGAGTAACCCAGTTAGCGAGTATATTGCTTAACGAGCAAAGCTTGCTGTAAATTTGTAACTCAGTTTACGAGCAAGCTTTGCTGTACGAGCAAAATACTCACTGCACACACTTCCGGTTCCGTACATCCACCGCGCTCTAACCCACTCTTGCAGTCCGCACAAACACACACAAACACGCATGCACACACACATACTGTATTATGATCACCTTACTTTCCGTTCCATCGCCGGCCTCATGGTTCTTGTAGTTCGCCGCTTCAGGATGTGTATCAGGTAACCATTGCGACGTTGGAGGAACTTACACTGTCAGCCGCTACTCAAAGGCAGCGCGCTGACCAAACAGAGGCAAGTGGCTCCTGCCTTTGACGTCAGCGCTGTGTTAGCGGAAGTTCCTCCCTAGTCGCGATGGTTACCCGATACACATCCTGTACCGGCAAACTGCAAGATCCAGGAGGCCGGCGATGGAACGGAAGGTAAGGTGAGAATAATATGTATGTGTGCGTGTGTGTTTGTGTGTGTTTGTACGTGTGTGGAATGGCACAATAGGGGACCAGGATGGGACATTTAACACGTTGTGGAACGAATTGTCTGAGCTTGCATTATTTCCTATAGGAAATCTTGCTTTGCTAAATGAGTAACTTGGTTAACAAGCACACTCTCAGCACGGATTGTTCTCGTTAACCAAGGTTCCACTGTAAAAGCTATCTGGTTAAAGTAACAATTTTGTGGTAAAAATGTATTTTTTTTTATTTTCACGGCTCAACGTTATAAAATTCTGTGAAGCCTCCGGGGATTAAAAGTGCTCACAAATCATCTAGAGAAATTCCTCGAGGGGTCAAGTATCCAGAATGTGGTCACTTGGGGGGGTTCTGCTGTTTAGGTACCTTAGGGGCCCTACAAACGCTACATGGTGCCCGCAATCTATTTCAGCCAAATTTGCTTAACACAATTCTAATATTGCTCCTTTCATTCCGAGCCCTTCCATTTGTCCAAACAGAGGTTTCTGACCACATATGGGGAATCACCGCGCTCATAAGAAAGTGGGGAACAAAACGTGGGGTCCACTTTTTGGCGTTACCTCTCGAAACTTGTCAAAGTGACACTAGTCAGAATTGCAAAAAATGGCCGAGTCATGAAGTACAAAACTGGCTCCGTCCTTAACGGGTTAAACTGAATGTAAATGAGCAGGAAGCATGGTCAGGAAGAGCAGGAAACTGGTCCTGAACTGGTTAAAGTTAAAAATAGTTGAGAAATGAAGGGGTTAATGATAACGATGACCCCAAAATAACAGAGACCCTGCACCTACCTCCTCCTGCAGAGCCGCACACTAGATATATGGCTGCTCTGTGCTTACAGGACCTGTGATGATGTCACATGGAGGGGAGGAGTCAGGGGTCACATGGTCAGCTCCTCAGTGTATGCAGGGCTCTGCTGTGCTGGGTGTCATGGTGCTGGATGAGGGGAAGTTTATGTCAGGGGTCATAAAGTGCGGCACTGGAAGCTGTAATCAGACATTAGCAGAGGTGAGGGAAGATCGGGGACGAGGAGCAGAAGAAGCCGCAGCAGGAGACGTCCTGGAGACCACAGACAGTCGCTGTGCACATAATAACAGTCTCACTACAAGGCACAGGTTATGTATTGATCGGCTTTATATAGGCCTCGGAAGCTCCACACATGGAGCACGCTGGATACTGGCAAAGCCCAATGTGGAGCACAAGAGAGTTTAGCAGCCCAAGGTGTAGGGAGAAGAGCCCAGACCCAGGACAGGGGTGTGACAGGACCCCCTCAAAGGGACGCTCCCAAAAGAGCTTGTAACTGCGCCATTGGGAGCCATGGTCTTGGATTCTGCCAGGGGCTCACAACATGAGGTTGTTATGGAAATGTTAATCTCATATTAATATTCAATATTCTGTGTTCATTATAATCGTGTTATAGGAATTTTATTCTCATATTAATAGCTGGATATTATCAGTAATTGTAGTTCTCTGTACTCATGATTCTGTATCTGTTGATGTATGAAAATGTGGCGCCCCTGACCTGGTCAGGCACCACTTAGTACTGCACCCATGCTGGGTCAGTGCTTCCAGGTAATTCTGAAGGCTTGAATAGGGTGTGTACGCACAGACACATAGCAACCAGGTCTCCCACACCTTGAGAGGAGACCCTTGGGCAGACCCAAGAGGGGGCTTGCCTCCACATCTCAGCAAGGGGTGTAGGGGGAGGGGCTGGAAGCTAGGTTGCAGCGGCTGTCAGGAAAAGTAGGAGGAGAGCCAGTCTGGGAGTGAAACGCGGCAGTTGCCTAGAGCGGGATGCGCGCTGACACGCGAGTCAGACCCTGCACGTGTAGTAGCCGTTAGCGGGGGAGAACGGTTACTAGCAAGTCAGTCAGAAAGACGCTGAGGAAGTCAGTCGGTCGAGTACGGGGACTCCTGGTGACTAGGCACGCATGGGGAATAGGTCCCTAGAGTAGATGTCCATTTATTGATCTGCTAAACCTGCCGGTGAGGGGAACTACAAGTCCCTCACCAACCATCTAGAGTCCAAGCCTCAGCAGCAACGAGGGGGCCAAAAGGGAGATCAAGCCTGGAGCCATCTACCTTGGTCCATGATGCCGGCAAACGGGCCAAAAAGGGGAGAAAAGGCAGTAGCGACTTCCCTGGATGAATACCACGGTACTTCAATTCAGGGGTTATCCGAAACAAGAAGTGCTAGGAAGGCGAGTTAATGATTACCCTTAGACCAGCCTGAGGGATACCTGGTTTCACCTGGTTTAATCTCAGCATCGCCCGGGTACTTCACAAAACATCTAAAAGTGAGTAAAGAACAGTTGAAAGACATCTTGGACTGAGACTGAGTTATTCTGGGACCTGTTGTTCCTCACACCCGAGCTCCTGGGGCCAGCCTCACTCACAGGAGGCCACACCATCAGACTGCAGACTCCATCAGCCCCAGACGCTCGTTAAATCTGCAGTGGCGGTCACCCATATCCCTGACCGAAAACCGTGAGTGGCGTCACCACTCCTACATATATAAAACTGACATACCTGTCACCAGAATTACCAAAGTGGAGACCCTGTGGCGTCCCTGAAGGTGGAGTGAAGTCCTTGGGACGATCGCTACAGGTGGGCGACACAAAAAGACCCACAACTGCCACAGTCTTACCGCCCTATCTCACTTCTCAACCATGATTATAAACTGTTAGCGAAAATTCTGGCAAGCCACTTACAGGTCCTACTGCCGGGCCCTGGTGGGTTTTACCCAAGGGCGAAGCAGTGTGGCAAACATACAATTGGCCGTCGCCTCTACTGTCCTTGCCCAAGATCCATCGCAACCGGCTGCAATGCTCATGAGCCTGAATGACGAAAAGGCCTTTGATGAAGTAGCATGACCTCTCTTATATGAGGTTTTAGGTAGGGGAGGATTCGCCCCAAAATTCCAACAATAAATTCACTACCTACACACAAATGCAATCACCTGCGTGACAGTACATAGTTATACAACACCACCAATAGACATCTTCCGAGGAGTCAGACGGGGTGCCCCTTGTCACTTCTTTTATTTAACCTCTCCATTGACTCTTTACTATGTTTTCTGTTGCAGACCCCTACCTTTAGGTGACGCAAGACTGGCTCTAGGGACTTAAAAATTGCTGCGTTCGCAGTTGACATCTTACTGATCGAGGCCAACCTTAAAGAAGTTCTAGGTTCACTTATACAAAACGTAGACGCAATGGGTGAGTTATCGGGTTATACTATAAACTGGGATAAAACAGAGGTAATGATGCTATGAGCCACCCAGGCCATTGTGGGCATCGACAAAACAAAACAATCACTGATCTCAGGGAGACCAGCCAGAGAAAACACTGCCAGCAGCCAGCGAGGGCGCTCAAGACAGTGAAATCCTAGGTACATTGCCCCCTGTGAAATATGCAAATCAAAAAGGTCCGTGGAGCCTCTGTTAGGAGTCTCAACACAGAAGCCAGCCAGATATCCCTCCGGGAAGGGCCCAGCCAAGGGGTGACTCTTTTTAGGAGACCACCATAACCACCATATTAAGTGGCCCTTTTAGTCAATATCCAACTTTTTGACAAGTTTAAAGATATGACAAGGGAAAGACTGGCTGGCTCTAGGGACTTAAAAATTGCTGCGTTCGCAGTTGACATCTTACTGATCGAGGCCAACCCTAAAGAAGTTCTAGGTTCACTTATACAAGACGTAGAAGCAACGAGTGAGTTATCGGGTTATACTATAAACTGGGATAAAACAGAGGTAATGATGCTACGAGCCACCCAGGCCATTGTGGGCATCGAGTTCTCCCTGCCAGTGGACTACCTGCTCTTTAAAATATCGGGGAGTGAACGTGATGAGGCACCCGGCCAGATTATATCATACTAATATCAAATTGTATATCGACAATTTAGAATCCACTCTGCTTAAATGGAAAATCTTCAGTTTCTTTTATCTGGGTAGTGATAACCTAATCAACATGATAGAATTTCCACATCTTCTCTATCTTTTTCACACTCTCCCAATCTATTTTCCTCATAAGGAGGAGAAGCGAATCAGCTGCCTATATCGCTCATATATTTGGGAGGGTAAAAACCCCGTATAGCTTATAAATTACTCCAGCAGTTGAAGGGAAAGGGAGGGATAAATTTCCTCGATATTAAACACTATAATCCAGCATCTCTGCTCCGAGCGGTGATGGATTAGTTGGGGGGGACTTCTTGCTACACCCAGCAAGGCTTGGCGTGCTGCCTTACACCAGGGTCGGCTCTCCCCGCTCTCTTACACCTCCCATACACCGAGCTGTCAGTTGACGTGAGAGCAAACCCTCTTCTGATTTCTACATGGAGGGCATGGCAAAAACTACACCGGCATTTTCAGCTCTCACCTCAGATGCCACTTTTTATCCCACTTACTGGTAATCCACATTTCCAACATGGTCACTCTCACCCTGTCTTCTAATGTTGGCATTCCCAGGGTATAAATTCTGTCAAACACTTGATCCATCTAGAGCAGGGGTGAGGAACCTCCGGCCCATGCCAACTTTTTATGCGTCCCCTGGCCACATTCCTGGGGAATGAAGTGCTCTGGCTGCAGCCGCTCTTTTCCCGGCTGCCAGCCCTTTAAATCCTACTGCCTGATACCCTGTGGGTAGATGCTAGAATGAATGGGCTCCATCCAGATCCTGACTTCAGCCCGTACATTCTAAACAGACTCACTATTAAATGCTAGAATGTACAGGCTCCTTCCAGGACCTGACTGCAGATTGTACACCAATACAAATTGCGTAAAGTGGATATTTAGCCAAAACCAGAGTCTAACTACTTTAAAAAATTATATAGAACTTTATTGATCAAAAATCACGTACAAAACACATATTAAAATGGAAGATTTGAGAAAGGAAGGAAGAAAGATACTTCCCTGACCTTGCCCTTCCTCAAAAACGGGGGTCGACGTCCTAATGTGAAGACGCCCCCGTTCCACGACGGCTAACCCTAAGTAAGGCCCTCCCTAACGGGTAAGATGTAACCCCTATCAGATAGAATCAACCCCTAAAGTAGTAACACCACAGTGAGGAAGAGGTGCTCAGTCCGCAGTGGCTAATTTGTCTGTATCACCACTTAGGTGAGTGAGGGTATGGGGCCTAGGGAAGTCGTCATATATTTATGAGTCCATGTGCTCAGTAAAAATGTTAGAAAGATGAGTCACATTACTTATAACCACAATACAATTTTGTCCAATAGAGACATAGTTCACATTCCATATGTAAACTAATTCAAGAAATGCCCGACGCGTTTCGCCCTTGTCAGTATTCAGGGGCTCATCAGGGGCTTTTCAACATGTTCTTGAAAGAAGTATCCAATTTTGAACAAATCTGTGACAAACATAACAAATTAAACCCATATTAGTACAAACGTCCAATGATCCATTGGAATAGCAAGTGTAGGTGCTGATAATGAACACCAATACTAACCAGCAGTGGTGGATATTGTTCACTTCAGAGGGGTATAGGAGGATAGTAAGCTGCCTACTCAGCTGGTCTATCATGGGGCTTGTCAGGATGACTTTTTCACCTATACAGGTAAACACATTATCAGCCGAGGTAAAGCCAGTTTTCTATATGATAAGAACCATGCATGCTACAGACAGTACCTTTCTAAGTAGAGGTTCCTGTCTTACTCACGGATTAATAATATGCACAATCAGAACTGGACCCTAATAAAAAATTAAACACAGATTTATTTACTGTTTTAAGCATTTCAGAACACATACCCCAGTGGGTACTTTATGATCAAACACCAGTATTAAAAAATACCTGGAATATTTATGCTTAATCCACCCTGGACTATACATTATATCGCTCAGAATAATGGCTGTAGGGTGTGGCTAAATACACCTAGCCCACACTAGGAACAATTGCACTGTAAAAACACAATAATACAGATGACTTCGATTAGCACTAGGAAGAAAAACAACCTGCTGGATATATCATAACACATAGAACAGTACAGCGATACCTTATATACATCAGCCGAAGTAAATATCCTCGACTGGTAAACTATTTGCCAACGGCCATATAATGCTTATGCAGCCTCCAATGTCAGAGGAGAGGTACAAATACCCACAATAAATCCTGTATGGACAGAGGGATACATTTAGAAGTACATATATAAAACACATCCTTCCTCTCTCCCCATGAGTAAAAGACCACATACCTAGTTGTTGTCCCACAATGGGGCAAGGAATAACCGTAGGGAACCACAGCAACCAGTATCTACAATACAATTATATGTACATCAGCCTCCATTAGACACATGTTACTTCAGTTGCCAAAGAAGGTTGTGGAAGTCCTACCTTAAACAGGTCCGCATGGGAGAAACCAGGTCTGGCGTCCAGTGATCGCTGACCCAGTGGGGCAAGGTGGGCTATTTAAAGCAAGTTTTGGCGCCACCATGAGAGGAAAACGGATGTGACGTAACGCCACTTGTCTCATCCTCCCAGGATGTATGAAACCGCTCGCATCACATCCGGTCATGTGATCGAGTGATGTGCATCCGTTATTCACGTCCCCAGAGCCGGCGAACATCAGTTCCCGGTTGTTGGGATTTGCACAAAGTGTCCGCGCATGCGCAGTGCAATGTTGACAGCTATGATATCAACAACTGCTGGCGCTTACATGGCCATTCGATATGGAGAGGCTATATCAGCCACTTTAGTTGTGCACCATATAATAAGCGATAGAATGCACTCCAGGATGACATAGGGATGTCTGTATTGTGACATTAATATTGCCAACCGGAGCAAACAAAGGGTAAATACCTATACCTTAGTAACATAAGGAGGATTCAAGCATCCCCTCGTTAACCTACTGTTGGAACAGTACCTAATGTGATTATCAGTGATACCATGATAGTAAAAATGGTTATAGGGTCATTGAACGCAGTTATTACCACCAATTAAGGGGGGAGGGGAAGATGTAGGGGATTTATTATTAATTTGTTATTGCACAAGGGTAGGGCACACAGACGACTTATGTATGCAATTATATGATATGATATAAATGTTACCAGTAAATTTGTTACTGCAACTAAGGACCCCTGTTCAGTTTTGTGGGTCTAATTGTATAAATGGAAGGTCTACTACAGACACAGTATTCCTAAATGTGAAGGCTAGGTCCAGTTTGTTATTGGATAAAGGGCGTAAAGCTTATTGATTCATTTAGGCCATCAGGATGTACAGAGCCCATCCAAAAAATCCATCTCGCCTCTCTTTGCAACAGAAGGACATCCCAATCCCCTTTCCTCTCAGGTTCCGGTACTGTTTCTATGGATTTAAACAGGGCACCCTCCATTTTGCCCGCATGATGGAGATTCATATGGCGTGCTATTGGTGTGTCGCGTTGGTTGCGAACATCACCAAGATGTTCGCCAATGCGTACTCGAAGTTGTCTCTTAGTTTTGCCGATATAATTTTTTGGACAGCCACAACTAAAGAGATAGATGACACCTTGGGTCCGACAATTGGCAAAGTTTCTATTTGAATATGTTCTTCCTGTTTTAGCACTTTGAAATGTGTTTGATGGGGAGATGAATCTGCAAAACTTGCAAGCCCCACACCGGAAGGTACCATTATCACGTGACCTAAGCCATGCACTTCCGGGCGTCTCGGGGGTCACATAGTGGCTTTTGACCACATAATCCCTCAAATTGCGGCCTTTACGGAACGTCACTGATGGGTAGGGGAGAATGTTATCCTTCAGGTCTGGGTCTTGTTTTAAAATGCCCCAGTATTTTCTGAGGATTTTCATTATTTGATTGTTTTGATCGTCGAAAGTACCCACTAATCTAGTCATCCCTTTTGTTTCATGCCCCCAGGCCATTGTGGGCATCGACAAAACAAATCAATCACTGATCTCGGGGAGACCAGCCAGAGAAAACACTGCCAGCAGCCAGCGAGGGCGCTCAAGACAGTGAAATCCTAGGTACATTGCCCCCTGTGAAATATGCAAATCAAAAAGGTCCGTGGAGCCTCTGTTAGGAGTCTCAACACAGAAACCAGCCAGATATCCCTCCGGGAAGGGCCCAGCCAAGGGGTGACTCTTTTTAGGAGACCACCATAACCACAATATTAAGTGGCCCTTTTAGTCAATATCCAACTTTTTGACAAGTTTAAAGATATGACAAGGGAAAGACTGGCTGGCTCTAGGGACTTAAAAATTGCTGCGTTCGCAGTTGACATCTTACTGATCGAGGCCAACCCTAAAGAAGTTCTAGGTTCACTTATACAAGACGTAGAAGCAACGAGTGAGTTATCGGGTTATACTATAAACTGGGATAAAACAGAGGTAATGATGCTACGAGCCACCCAGGCCATTGTGGGCATCGAGTTCTCCCTGCCAGTGGACTACCTGCTCTTTAAAATATCGGGGAGTGAACGTGATGAGGCACCCGGCCAGATTATATCATACTAATATCAAATTGTATATCGACAATTTAGAATCCACTCTGCTTAAATGGAAAATCTTCAGTTTCTTTTATCTGGGTAGAGCTAACCTAATCAACATGATAGAATTTCTACATCTTCTCTATCTTATTCACACTCTCCCAATCTATTTTCCTCATAAGGAGGAGAAGTGAATCAGCTACCTATATCGCTCATATATTTGGGAGGGTAAAAACCCCGTATAGCTTATACATTACTCCAGCAGTTGAAGGGAAAGGGAGGGATAAATTTCCTCGATATTAAACACTATAATCCAGCATCTCTGCTCCGAGCGGTGATGGATTGGTTGCGGGGGACATCTTGCTACACCCAGCAAGGCTTGGAGTGCTGCCTTACACCAGGGTTGGCTCTCCCCGCTCTCTTACACCTCCCATACACCGAGCTGTCAGTGAAGTGAGAGCAAACCCTCTTCTGATTTCTACATGGAGGGCATGGCAAAAACTACACCGGCATTTTCAGCTCTCTCCTCAGACGCCGCTCTTTATCCCACTTACTGGTAATCCACATTTCCAACATGGTCACTCTCACCCTGTCTTCTAACGTTGGCATTCCCAGGGTATAAATTCTGTCAAACACTTGATCCATCTAGAGCAGGGGTGAGGAACCTCCGGCCCATGCCAACTTTTTATGCGTCCCCTGGCCACATTCCTGGGGAATGAAGTGCTCTGGCGGCAGCCGCTCTTTTCCCGGCTGCCAGCCCTTTAAATCCTACTGTCTGATACCCTGTGGGTAGATGCTAGGGCTGGGCTCCATCCAGATCCTGACTTCAGCCCGTACATTCTAAACAGACTCACTATTAAATGCTAGAATGTACAGGCTCCTTCCAGGACCTGACTGCAGCCCATACATTCTAGGCTTAACCCCTTCCTGTGCTAGCATGCTCTGGTGTGTGGGATAAGCAGCACACTGCGATAAAGTCACAGAAGAGCTGCAGCAGATTTACTGGCCTCCCGGACCTGTGCTGTGTGTGTGACTCCTCCCCCACCCCAGTACTGTGAGTACTAAAGTCATCGCTGCCCCCCCGCACAGTGCTGTGTACACCCTAGTACTGTGTGTACTTCCCTCGTGCTGTGTGTACCCCCAGTGCTCTGTGTACCCCTAGTACTGTGCACCCCCCAGTGCTGTGTACCCCTATTACTGTGTACCCCTCAGTGCTGTGTACCCCCCAGTACAGTGTGTACCCCCTAATGCTGTGTCTACCCCTAGTACTGTGTGTACCCCCCAGTGCTGTGTACCCCCCTCAGTGCTGTGTAACCTCCCACTGCTGTCCGTGCTCCTTAGTGCTGTCTGTACCCCCCTGGGTGATGTCTATGCTCCCCCCAGTGCTGTCCGCACCACCTAATGCTGTCCATGCTGCTACCAGTGCTGTCCATGCCATGGTCAGTGCTGTCCGTGCCCCCTTATGCTGTCCGTGCTCCCCAGTGCTGCGTGCCACCCCTTACTACTGTGTACCCCCCCAGTGCTCTGTACTCGTCACTGCTGTCTGTACCCTCCCACTGTTGTCTATGCCCCCAGTGCAGTCCGTGCCCTCCTGGTGATGTCTGTGCTCCCCCAGTCCTGTCTGTGCCTCCCTAGTGATGCCACCTAGTGATCTCCGTGCTGCCACCTATTGCTGTCCGTGCTACCACCTAGTGCTGTCCATGCTGCCTCCTAGTGCTGTCTCCTAGTGCTGTCCGTGTTGCCAACTAGTGCTGTCTGTGCCTCCGCCAGTGATGTCCTTGTCCCCAGTCATGTATGTGCCACCGCCAGGGCTGTCCATGCCCCTCTAGTGATGTATATGCCCCAGCATCTCCTGTGATGTACACGCCCCCAGCCCGTCCTGTGATGTACATGCCCCAGCCTCTCCTGTGATGTGTATGCCCCAGCCCCTCCTGTGCTGTAACAGCCCCGGCCTCTCCTGTGATGTGTATGCCACAGCCACTCCTGTGATGTATATGCTCCCGCGTCTTATGTGATGTATATGCCCCAGCCCCTCCTGTGATGTACAGTATATGCCCCAGCCCCTCCTGTGATGTGTATGCCCCATCCCCTCCTGTGATTTATATGCCCCAGTCCCTCCTGTGATGTACAGTATATGCCTCAGCCCCTCCTGTGATGTATATGCCCAAGCCCCTCCTGTGATGTGTAATCC
The DNA here is from genome assembly GCF_048569485.1 of Anomaloglossus baeobatrachus. Lineage (NCBI taxonomy): Eukaryota > Metazoa > Chordata > Amphibia > Anura > Aromobatidae > Anomaloglossus > Anomaloglossus baeobatrachus. Next base: position 1,013,612 of record NW_027441798.1, on the reverse strand, counting down.
CAGTGTCTCCTGTAATTTATGCGCCCCAGCGTCTAATTGATGTGTATGCCCCCAGCATCTCCAGACCGAGACAAACCTGGAAAAGCAGTTGTGAGAAACAAGATGATCAATATCACCGAGTATCACAGCTGCACCAAAGAGAAGCAGCTCCAGCCACCACAGTAGGGGTGAGTTAATTAATTGTTTGACCAAATATAGCCAGGTAATTTTCAAGTTAATAATTTTGTGTGGCCCCTGATGGGTTGGTAGAAAATTCCAAATGGCCCCCGGCAGCAAAAAGGTTCCCCACCGCTGATCTAGCGGAACATCGCATGTACTCAATAGAGGAGCTGCAGGCTAAAAATCCTACTGTCACATTCCCGGTGTTTTACTACTTACCGGCTAGAAGTTAACAAAGCTATTAGCAGCTCTCCCTGAACAGGAATAAAGTCTTCAACTGGAGAAAATCAATTCAACCTCTTTGATTAATAAGAAATTCTCCTGTCAGACGTAATGGAAGCTGTAGGTAGACAGCGGACATCATGTAGCAGATATCCTGGAAAACCAGGGACGAGCAGCAGAGGAAAAATCTACCACAGGCATACAGCAGAAGTCCTCAAGACTGCAGACAGGCTGCAGTGGTACTGACACCCACAGGCAGACAGGTAACTGAGGTATTGGAAGCTGCAGACGTCCTGGAGACCTCAGACAGGGGCAGACATACTGGAAGCCACAGGCAGATTGGTAGCTGAGGTGCTGGAGGCCACAGATAGTCTGGAGATGTTCTGGAGACTGCAGACAGGTCGCTGTGCACAGACAATATAAAAGGCTATATGCAAAGCCCAACATGGAGCACAGGAAAGTTCAGCAGAGCGGGGGAAGGGAGCAGATCCCAGACACGGGACAGGCGTGTAACAAGTGGATGTTGTCATCCAAATATCCAAAATGATTGATAAAACTGTGACAATTCTGAATTTTTCTTCCCCTTACATCTATTGATTAATTCTCTATTGCTCTCTTCTCCCCTTTATCAGTGATTACCATTTGTTTTTATAATTAATCAAGTAAAATAATAATTGCAGATAGTGAAAGTCATTCTTCTGTTACCCAAATCTTTGCTGAACATTACACAATGTACATATTTCATTCCAACATCTGTAAGGAGTTTGTATGTTCTCCCCGTGTTTGCGTGGGTTTCGTCCAGGTTCTCCGGTTTCCTCCCACACTCCAAAGACATACAGATTGTGAGCCCCAATGGGGACAGTGTTGCCAATGTATGTAAAGCGCTGTGGAATTAATAGCGCTATATAAATGAATAAAATTAATTAATTATAATTATTCCTCTAAATAATGGGGTACAATCTAGTTATACCTTTATCAATCCATTCTGTGAAATTCCCAAAGTGCTCACAATTCCTGTTCTTCCAGATCAGAGCACAACATAAGTAATAACCTATACTAAAATGGATTTTATTTCTGTCCAACACTGATCACACATTTTCACACTCCACATTTGTCCCCTGTTTGTCCCAGGAGTCCCACTTCTAGGGGGAGAGCGATTGCCGCCTTTCTCTGCACCATTATAGACATTTGGCTCATAGCACAATGTCGGGCAAACATCTTCTTTCACAAAAGTAAATCTTAAAGAAAAGCTCTCACGATAACTATTGCACGGACGCGGCAAAGATCTACAGATCTGGAATCTTCAGACTATAATCCTGATAATTTATTCTAATACGTCATTCAGAGAATTTTGGAATTCAGAAAATGAAGAGGAGGAAGGAGAATCATTAAGAAGGATATGAGAAGATCTCCAATACAGAACAAGAAAAAATGAACTTGAAAATGAATGAAGTTATGGATAATGTGTCATGAGTGTGTCCCGCTCTTGGGAGACCTCTGGTGAGACTGGGATCAGAAGGTCACAGCACCTTATTGTTCATAGGTTTACAACTTGATTTGAGTGAATTTACTTTCTTTTAGTGCTGTAGGGGGTTAGGTACTTTTTCTAATCTGGCTGTCCTTTGTAGCCTTAATCTCCGGTGCATCTATTTTGTGATCACGCCTCGTCATTATTAAAAGTGGAAGGAACCTGTCTCTGGAAAAAGCTGAGGAGTTGTGACTATTGCAGCTGTGGTGTTTAGCTGCATTGGAAGAGCTTGAAGTGTTTTTACTTTTTGTGTCTATTTTCCCTCTGTATCCTTTACCTTGTGTTGTATTATTGCAGTGGTGATACTATTGCTTTTGCCATCCTTCTCACTAGCCAAGGTGAGATCAGGGTGAGCAAAGGCCTAGTCACATGATGACAATGGGAGGAAGGACCCGTATAGAGACGTTCGGGAGCATAGAGTACAGCCTCAGGTGAGTTGGAGGAGGTGTCCCCTCTCCTCATCATCAGGGTCTTCCTTTTTTAACATTGTTACATGTATGCAAAGCAGTAATCAAAGCAAAAGGTGGCTACTTTGAAGAACCTAGAATATAAGACATATTTTCAGTTGTTTCACACTTTTTTAAGTATTTCATTCCACATGTGTTAATTCATAGTTTTGATGCCTTCAATGTGAATGTACAATTTTCAGAGTCATGGAAATAAAGAAAACTCTTTGAATGAGAAGGTGTGTCCAAACTTTTGGTCTGTACTGTACGTTCAAGTGGAGTCCTTCCTTCCAGAAATCTGAAGCCATTTCTGTGACTCAGGTTCCCTAATTTTCTGTTTTATTTTATGTAATTGTATATGCTGTATTGTTTTGTTTCCATTTGTAACATCTTTTGTACATTTTTATAAATACTACCTACTTTTCAGATTAAATATATAACATTTAATAGCGTATGGTTTCAGGATGTGGTTTATAGATTAGGAGGAACAAAGCTACCTGTAACGTGTGTGTCCAATTGACCTGTATAAGCAGAGACCCTGATTCCAGTGAAGTGTCACTTGCTTGGCTGCTTGCTGAAGTTTTGATAAAAATCAATTTTATCTGCTTAAGATCTACTAGTTCTCAAAATGCTTCTCTGTGTATAACCCCACCCACATCACTGATTGGCTGCTGTGTACAATAAGCATAGACAGAAAGCTGCCAATCAGGGGTGAGGTGGGGTTATACAGAGCTAATGGAGATGGAGGATACATGGTTGCTGGTTTACTAGTTCTCTAGTGATAATCCCCTAATAATAATAATAATACTGTAATTTTATCAAAACAGCAAGCAGCTCAGTAAATGACACATCATTGGAATCAGAGTCCCTGTCTGTCACAGGTAACAGACAGTCCTGTGGTGTCCGGCAATAGAAAGTCACAGCGTCTGGCTGTGCAAAATGGTCCCTGACTTTCTATTATTGCTGCTGTCAGTATTCAGTGTACTAGGTAGCTCCTCTGCTGGGTTTTCATCCTTTTCCCTGTAGGACCCAGCAGAGCTCCCCTTCCCTTCTGCTGTTAATCATCTGTATATCCCCTTGGGTTTAAGTACATTTTCCCTGAATTTGTGCTGGTAAGAGTTCCTTCGCAAGCTCTGGATGCAAGCAGGTGGCTTGTACGCATCAGTAGGATTGCTTACTGATTACTGAGTCATCTAGAGATAAGTTGTATATTGTTTCCCCTTGTTTGTTATCCCTGTGTGTCCTTTAGTGCCTAGTGGGGTTGACAAAGAGCTCATCCCACCTAGGCTCCAGACCAGGGTCAGGTATCCGGATCGGCTCATAGATGTGGAACCTATCTAAGGCTGTAAGGGAACCCAGGGCCCAGCGATAGATTTAGTCAGAAGTCACCATCTTCCCCTTTGCTATACACAGGGTACTTCCCTGTACCTAATGTGACACTGTCTTTATATTATTGTCATATTTAATTAAGGATAAACACTTAGTGAACGAATCCCATTAAATTCACAAAACCCCAGCATAGGTATCATAAATGTTACTTCCTCTCCACCAAGAGATAGGCCCCTTTCAGTTCTGGCTCTTCTACATGGCCTTCTTCCATAATCTAAACTGTAATAAAGGTTTGTGGGCAGAGATGAGGGAACCTAAATAGTAAAGTTCGAGGTTTGTACCAAATACAGACTTTACGCAAAAAATCAGTGTTAGAGTTCGGAGTTCGGGTGCTTTATGTATCCTAACCGCTCGATCTAGCATCGCTGTGCTCGGGTACACTCAGTGCTCGGCCCAGTGCGAGCCACTTGCAGTGTGTGAATGGCTTTCACGGGGAGGTAAAAACATTGTTATAGGGTGTACAAGAAAAAACTCCGTCATCCCTCCCCCGGTAATAAATACTCTGTTTATGGCTGGATGCATGTGGGCGGAGACCCGAACTGCCCAATCAGTGACTTCCAATGGGGTTCAGAACTAGTCCGGTTCCCAAACTGAACTTTATTTAAAGTCTGACTGAAAAACCCGAACTTCAATGAGTCCGTATATCTCTATGTGTGGGTAAACCCACAAAAAAGTAATCTCTTGGATATCAGACAGATAAAATCCTTTTACTTTTTTTTATTACAACAATTATCCTTTGTAAAGGAATCAGTTTTATAACATAAAAAGCCCCATTTCTGCGGGGACCACTCCTGATTCATGAAGAGGTAAATGCCTCCTCATGAATCTGGAGCGTTTGACGAGTGGCATGTGCCTCCTTGTGCCATGCTAGAAATATTACTCCCATCAGGGACTGGTGTGAGATTTCTGGCATAGGGAACACCACAGCTCGTCATGATATAAAGGAGCTGTGCTGTCACGCCCCCGTCCCACCTAAGCTCTGCCAATTTTAGAGTGAAAATGCCAAATCTTGGCACAACTTTCCAAACTTTTGTGAGTTTTTTTTGTGGCATAAAAGCTTTGATGATTTGGGAACAGAGCGTCTTAACAACTTCCACATATCTAGGATGCAGTGCGATTCAATTCTCCCCTCACTATATTTGTGTGAAATGCCTACAGTTCTGCGCCAACTCCAGAGGTTCTGAGACAAAATCATCACATCTAGACAATAGAGAAAGCTAGGCATGAAGAATATATATTTACAAGCATTTATTAACATAACAACAAGATTTGAAAATGCAATTATATACAATGTGATATACTTCAGAGTTCCTATCTCCAATCTGGGGCTGCGCTTTTTAGTAAATAAAGCAGTGGGCAATCTGAGATTAGTGAATTATCTAAATATAATCCAGTATCAAAAGCTTTCACAAATGTTCCTAAAGGCTCTCAAAAAGGCTAAAGGGTGCTTTACACACCACGACATTGCTAGCGATCTCGTTAGCGATGTGACACGCCAGATCGCAGATGCGATCTGCTGAGATCGCACATAGGTCGGTTTCATAGCGCTGGTCACATTTGCGATCTCGGCAGATCGCATCTGCGATCTGGCGTGTCACATCGCTAACGAGATCGCTAGCGATGTCGCAGCGTGTAAAGCACCCTTAACAGTGTGCTAGATAAAAATATTCACTGCTCCCCACGCCATAATCCCGCCAACTCTAGGCAATGAAGCCAAAACCAACCAGGAGGTGGGCGGTATTATTAGCATGGGGAGCAGCGAATATTCATTCTCTTTAATATTGGGTACACATGATTACTAAGCCGCCCGCTTACTGCTATGACTGGAGGATCACGTGTGTCTACTATTAGACATTGAATATTCACTGCTCCCCAAACCCATAATCCCGGCTGTGGGGAGCAGTGAATATTCATTCTCTTTAATATCGGGTACACATGATTACTAAGCCGCCCGCTTACTGCTATGACTGGAGGATCACGTGTGTCTATTAGACATTGAATATTCACTGCTCCCCAAACCCATAATCCCGGCTGTGGGGAGCAGTGAATATTCCGGCAGTTTACTGAAAGAAAATGTCCGTAGACCTTGAGAGCTAAGACGTTGTAGACAATCCGTTCCAAGCAAAGACTGAAGTTTATTCCGAGATAGCAACAGAGCAGATAAGACAGGTTATGCGGCAGGATGACACACGCAGGTGTCTGGCAGAACAGCAGAATTAGCAACAGAAGAAGAAGCGACCCCCGAAAGACATGTGGGGCTCTTATACATGTTACACAAAGGAAAGCTCATACTGCAGAGAAAGACGTATACGCTAGAGAACAAAGAATATAATGATACATCATGACATTATTTACGAGCATTGCGGTAAAAACGTATTGTATTCCTATGGGCCTCCATGATACTTTTCACTAGTTCAGCCATGTCGTCATTGCTGACACTTCTGATCCCTGGAGGCGCCTCTACTTCACATAACTCTTCACACACTGACAACTCTATTGACAACTTAATTTCTTTATCAATTCAATATACCTGGTATTCATGACTACACATCACCATCTATCAACTGACGCAATTGTATTCTTCTATTCGATTTAACCTTTTTTGGACCTTTTCTGATACTTGCTAATTACACTGATGTCATCTCTATCTCCTCTCTGCGGGGAGAACTCTAGCCAGTGCATCTCATTAGCTGCAAAGTTAGTTTGCTCATGTCTTCCCAAGATGGCTTTTAGATACAACATGGCTGCTCAGCACATTATGGCTGACTATTCTCTAACACTTATGTCTGCGTGTAACTGAGGGCACATGGCAGTAATGTCATGCGCTTCTCTGCTTACATGGTGAAGTCACTTGCCAGCATCAGAAGAGAACACCGTGCACCGGGAGAGCAGAAGGATGGGGAGTATAATCATTTCTTTTCTTATGTGTGCAGTGTGATGGGGAAATATATACCAGAATGGGCCCAAGATGAGGGCTATATATACAAGAATTGGGACATATATACTAGGCCAAAAACCATATATACCAGGATGGGGATCACATATACCAGGATGGGATCAAGATGGGCAACATATATACCAGGATGGATATACAGTATACATGAGGATGGGAGACACATCAACAGTACCTGGAAAGGGCCCAGGATGCGTGACATCAGTACAGAATTGGGGGATTTTATCCCAGTAAGGCTGGAAACACATTTATGCGTGTAAAATCGGTCCGAGTTGCATGATAAAAAGTCGGACGATTTTAGTTCACTTTATGATCAGTGTGCAACGCAACTGCACTGCGATCCTGGGATTTTTCTCATGATTTCAGTGCGTGTGCAATGCGTGTTTGATGCGTATGGGATCCGTTTTTACTATGTCATCTGCCATTCATCTCTGCTACATGGCCGCTGACAGCAGACACAGACAGAGCCATGTAGCAGAGCTGAATAGCCACTGCCAGCAGACACAGACAGAGCCGCACGATCAGAATGAAGTCGGATGAACTTCAGTCGACTTCATTGTCATCCCGCGGCTTTGTCTGTGTGGCATGGCCTGATTTGCGGTCACCGGGGAAGGTCTCACCGGTGAACGCAAATCCCCTGAGTGACCGTAGTGAGACGTGCGATCAGCGGTGCCGTCACTGAGGTTACCCGCGGCCACAGCTGAAGTGCTCCCAATGAGATCTGTGGCCGCGGGTAACCTGAGTGACATCATCGCTGATAGCGCGACTCACTTCAGTCACTGCGGGGAGCTCACAGAGCGGTCGTGGTCTGTGACCACTCTCTGTCAGCTTCTGATGTAGCAGAGCTGAAAGCGTCGTGGGACCTCTGGATTACGTCGGACATGGAAGGGTATTTGGGGACTTTAATAAAGTGGTGAAAGAGGTTGTTTTTTTGTCATTTATTACAAATAAAGAAAATAAACACACACATCCAAAAAATCCTTTATCTTACAGGTTAATCATAGAAGGTATCTTGGGGAGACGCCTGCAATGATTAACCTAGGACTTAGTGGCAGCTATAGGCTGCTGCCATTAACTCCTTATTATCTCGATTGCCACCGCCCACCGGCAGCTGTGATTGGTTGCAGAGAGACAGCTGACACTCATTGTGGGGGCGTGTCTGACTGCAACCAATCATGGGCACCGGTGGGCGGGGAAAGCAGGGAATACGAGATTGAATAAGAAGCGGCCGGCTTTTTCAAAAGAGGAGAAGCCGCTGGAGCAGTGTGAACGCTGTGTAGCGCCACGCTGGTGATCGGGGATCGGTGAGTATGAGACAGGGGAGGAAAGGAATAGACCGACATGGACAGAGAGAGAGAGAGAGAGAGACCAACCGACAAAGAGAGAATAGAGACCGAGAGGGAGAGACCGACTGACAGAGATAGAGATTGACCGACATTGCTAGACCTCACTCATTTCCAGTGTTTTGTGAAACATGTGATAAATGTATTTAGAAAAACGAATGTCACTAGGATGGTGTGAGTGCCGGTCCGTGTAACATCCGTTTATTTAGCCGCTCCCATAGAGTTGCATTGGAGAGACTCGCGCGAGAAACTCTCCAAAACACAGCATGCTGCGATTTTTTTTCTCAGTCCGATTTGGACTGAGAAAAAATAGCAGATGGGAGCTGCCTCATTGATTAACATGTATACGAGTGCAATGCAAGAATTTCTCGCATTGCACTACTGCGAGAAAATCGCAAGTGAGAAGCCGACCTAACAGTGTCAGCAGCAGATCCCCCCCATAACAGTGCTTCATGACCACATTTTTTGTGTCAATCTTTTTCCCTATATTCCTCCTTCAAAACCTAGGTGTGTCTTATGGTCCAAAAAATACAATAAGTTTAAAAATAAATAAAATGGTTCTTTTCCTCACAAATTCTTACTTGAGCAACTGTAGCTAATCTTTTTATAAAACCCTTTGAATTATAGTACATCATGATGGCTTCTCCTGTGTGACTCATCGGACAACAGGATAGGATTAGTCTTAAAAACATTAGGCAAATTCGGAAAGCAAGAATGGCTACTCCGCTCTGTTGGTTTTCTGATGGTCGGCAAGACTTGATCTACCAGTTATACATTTCAATTATTCACAACATGAAAAAGGTTCCTTCCCTGTGCGGCTTCTTCACATGTTTAACAAGAGCTGATTTACTAGTAAAACATTTCCCACATTCTGAACATGAAAACGGCTTCTCCCCTGTGTGACATCTCTGATGCACAACAAGAACTGATTTCTCAATAAAACATTTCCCACATTCTGAACATGAAAATGGCTTCTCCCCTGTGTGAATTTTCTGATGTCTAGCAAAATTTGATTTACTAGTAAAACATTGCCCACATTTTGAACATGAAAATGGCTTCTCCCTTGTGTGAGATCTTTGATGCAAAACAAGATCCGATTTCTGAATAAAACATTTCCCACATTCTAAACATGAAAATGGCTTCTCCCCTGTGTGAGATCTTTGATGCACAACAAGAACCGATTTCTGAATAAAACATTTCCCACATTCTGAACATGAAAATGGCTTCTCCATTGTGTGAATTTTCTGATGTCTAACAAGGTGTGTTTTCCGAATAAAACATTTTTCACACTCTGAACATGAAAATGGCTTCTCCCCTGTGTGAATTTTCTGATGTCTAACAAGGTGTGATTTTTGAATAAAACATTTTCCACATTCTGAACATGAAAACGGCTTCTCCCCTGTGTGACATTTTTGATGCACAACAAGAACTGATTTCTCAATAAAACATTTCCCACATTCTGAACATGAAAATGGCTTCTCCCCTGTGTGAATTTTATGATGTCTAGAAAAATTTGATTTACTAGAAAAACATTTCCCACATATTAAACATGAAAATGGCTTCTCCCTTGTAGGAACCGTTTCATCCGTTTCATATTCCACATCCCTTCTGTAACTTTTATTCTGCTTACAATTCTGTGATAAATGGTAATTTTGGGCTTGTTTGAAAAACTCAGATGATAGAGCTTTCCGAGGAAGGACAGGATTTATATCTGGGACAACAGCATGCTCTTCATATGTATCATGTGGGATACTTTCATCTTCTGTTATAAATTCTGAAGATATTAGAGATCCATCTGAACTACCAATACTGCCATCTGTTAAAAATAAACACAAAGTTATTATTAATGATATTATCTTGAAAGTACATTTATTTTTTAACATCAGAAATTAAATTATGGAAAAAATTATTCTGAATCTGTTGTCCAATATCGAGATCTAAAGGCCCCTTTAAACGCTACGATTTATCTGACGATATGTCGTCGGGGTCACGGTTTTCGTGACGCACTTCCGTCGTTGTTAACAACGTCATTGCATGTGACACCTATGTGCGACTGCGAACAATATTAAAAATAGCGAAAATCGTTGATACGACGTTCAGTTTCAAAATATTGTTCGTCATTTGGAACGCAGCAAAGATATTGCTACATTTGATACCCTGCCAACGACGAACAACAGCCACATGACTGCCTTGGTCAAACAATATCTCGCTGAACGATGTAGCATCGTTTGTGAGATGGGTACGTGTGACCACTACAAAATGACCTATGAGCGATCTCGGCAAATCGTAGCAACGATCTGGACGTGTCACATCGCAACGAGATCGCTAGCTATATCGTTGTGTGTAAAACAGCCTTAAGAGTTACATCTTTCTTAATTCGGCTCTCCCATTCCTAGCACCTATTCTCTGTTCTCTGCTACAGTAAATAATCTGATTGATTGTCATAATGTGACGACAGAATAATGAGGGATAGGGGGCTCCTATACTGTCCCTCACACTAGGGGACCCTAAGCTATTCCTAACCTCTGGATTACCCCTGAAGATGGAGATGCCGGAGTCTCGTGCATTACTAGTCTCCTGACTAGATCTAATCTGTGATCCCCAAGGGAAGGAAGGGGCAGGATTATGATGGAAATATAGATTAAGACAGATGGGACACATTGCAAACTCACAAAAATAAACAGTGAGAGGGTAAGGAGAAAAGCAAGAGCAGGAAGACAGGAACAAAAATGACAACAAGGGTTAACACCACAACAGCTCACAGTAATAATGCACAAAAAACACCCATAAATATGGATCACAACACCTTACCAGATCAGTATAGGTAAACTATAGCTGGCATTAATGAAATAGTCCAGCCAGCATATACAGAACGAGAGCAAATAATACTTTCTCCTCTACAGCATGTGATCACAGACATTAACAAGCAGCCCAGCAGAGAATAACTCTTACTAGCCTGCCCAAGCCTGTGGTTTGATGTCTGCGTCTCCCTGCGCTGCTCACAGACAGCAGAGAAATTAACATGCAAAGTACCAGAGTCTATCATTTCAACAGATCCTGACGCTGCCATGACAGTTGGCAAAACCTGCAAACATCTCCTTGTAACATTGATCCACAACATAGACAATTTCAAAGAGGTATTTTTTCAAAGACGAAAATAAAGTAAAGACAGATGCTGGAAACTCAACTGGGTTGTCTGGGACTGTAACGCTGATGGCCTATCCTTAGGCTTTGTAACCAAAGCAGGTAGCAGGGTCTTGCAGCCTGTACAGATAAACATTAGGGCTGCAATTCATCAAGACCGGTGATGTACACTGAAAAATGACGTCAGGGACTGGAGTGAGATTTCTGGCATAGGGAACGCCGCAGTTTGTTATGAATTAGAAAAGCGGCGGCATCACACCCTTGTTCTAGCCAAGTTCTGCTCATTTTGGCAGAGCTGGTTAAAATTGGTGTGAACACACACACACACACACACACACACACACACACACACCAGCCTTTGGTCACATGATGTGATGTAAAAAAGTCCTTAAGCAGTCCTATAATTTGCATACAAAACACTGGGGCCGCTAGGATTATGGGGGCCCTGTGAAATTGTCCAGTTTGCTCTCCCTTTCCCCTAATGCCAGTCCTGCATGCCAGCCTGTGTCCTGTTCAGTTTATTTAGACTCCTGCAATTAAGAGACCTTTGGTTACATCATGTCACATGACTTTGAAATCATCAAAGGTCCTTAAACAATCAACCTTAGAATACAACTGATGGAGTCCATAAGAGAGTGGGGTTCCTCAGAAATTGCGCAGTTTGATTCCTCCCATCTCCTGACTGTAACTATGGCTTATTCTTGGAGTAGGGCTTATATTTCAAGCATTCTCGAAAAATCCCATAAAATCATGTTAGGTCTTATTTTCAGGGAAACAGGGTATTCATGAACCCTCTGTAGGTGTTTAATTGCTTTCATAACAACATAGAGAAGACACTAGAAGCAAACAGCAGAAGAAGCAGAAGCAAAGAAAATACAACTGAAAAAAACAGAGCAGAAAGTCTAAAAATGTAAACACAAAATTAGTGCAGAAAGTACATGAGTAGATATCTCTTACTGGATAGAGCTGGAGGAGACACATCCTGAGGAACATCGGGATCTTCTTGTTTACAGTCCTGTGGGAGAAGAGGACGGGGACATCTCTCTGGTGTTGTCCTCTTACTGGATAGAGCTGGAGGAGACACATACAGGGACTGAATTCATTCCTTACATACAGATAATTATAGGCCGTGTGTATTTAGTCCTGTCTATTACCTGGTGATGTGAGGGGCTGGGGATCCTCCATCATGACATCCTTGTACAGATCTTTGTGTCCTTCTAAATACTCCCACTCCTCCATGGAGAAATAGACGGTGACGTCCTGACACCTTATAGGAACCTGACACATACAATGATACCGTCACCCCCGATCCCTTCATAGCGTTACTGTATAATGTCCCAGCATTCCCAGCAGTGTCACCTCTCCAGTCAGCAGCTCAATCATCTTGTAGGTGAGTTCTAGGATCTTCTGGTCATTGATGTCCTCATGTATCGGGGGGTGAGGTGGAGGCCCCGTGATTGGGCTCAGGGGTCTTCCCCATCCCTCAGACACAGGGGCCTGACAGCGCTCACTAGAGGTCTTCTTCACTACTGTGTAATCCTGGTTATGGAGAGACACAGTAATAAATCTCACTCCAGACATTTCCAGAGCCCTCACCTCTCCAGTTCTGTCCATCTGTTATTCCCATAGATAAGAATGATGTAATGTGACGTCATCAGAATCTCTCACCTCTCCAGTAAGCCGGAAGAGGATCTCTAGGGTGAGGTGTAATATCCTCTCCGCCATCTTGTCCCTGTCCATATCCATCCTTCACGGGGCAATCAGGAGAATTCTCTTCTATAGAATAAAACCACTGAGAGGATCCGATATTATAAGGACCTGAATAGGAAGGAAAGGAGCCGATATGTAACATTAATCGAGATAATAATGAAGGGACGATATTATTTGGGCAGTAGAAAAAAATTTCAACATGAAATGAAGTTGCACCTAAAATGGTATCAATGAAAACGTGAGTTCATCAAGCAAAAAATAAGTCGTTACTCAACTCCGATGTTGGAAAATGGAGACACAAAACGATTTTGTTATGTTTTGTTTCGGGTTTTTTTTTTTTTGTTTTTTTTTTTTTTTTTTTTACAAAAGTCTGATTTTTATTTACTACTAGAGATGAACAAACCTGGAGTTCGGTTTTCGGTACAAACTCAGACTTTCCAAAATAAAGTTCAGGTTTGGAGTTCGGGGGCTTCACGTATGGAAACCACTCTCATGTGATCAGATGTATTGTGCACCAAAAAATAAAACTGAAAAAACCCGCCCTCCCCTGTTAGTGATCTGTTTATGGCTGCATGTGGGCGGAGACCCGAACTGCCAATCAGTGACTCCAAATAAAGTCCAGGTCAAGTCCAAGTCCAGAACCGATCTTTACAAATGTTCAGCTGGACCAGCAGAAGCCGAACGTCCACGGGTCCGCTCATCTCTAGTCACCACTGAGATAATAAGAAATGTCTGATATTGCCGTAATCACACTGACCTGGAGAATCACGCTGACCGCTCACTTCCAGCACATCGTGAACGGAGTAAAAACAATGATGGAACTACTTTTTTCCTCAACATTTCACAGCACTTTGAATTTTTACTTAATTTCCAGTAAATTTTATGGTAAAATTAAAACCTATGCGTCATTTAAAAAAAAACAAACTATCCTTTATACGGCAATGTGGGTGGAAAAATAAAAGACCCGCACAGCTACACACAATCATGTAGCAACGGAGATGAAATCCATCCATCTCTACATAAGGCACAGACTGTTTATTACTGCCTCTGCCTTCTCTGTCACTGTATACACAGCTCTGCGGTGCAATGCAGCGGGAATGTGAGGGACCTGACAGCGACACAGATCTCTGTGTGAGAGCCCATCCACCATCAGTACTTGCCAACTGTAATTGTTTGGGGTCTGGTGAGTGCAAGTATTTTTTGGGGGGGATATTTGCTTTCTTTTGGGGTGCCTGCTTTCTTTGATAAAACTCCTGCTGTATTCTTTAACTTTTTTAGATATTTGGACAATTCATTATGGAACCATAACCAAGGTGTATTTTTGGAGTATGGCTTATATTTTAAATATACTCAAAAAAGCCCCCAGAAATCCTACTAGGGCTTATTTTCCGGGTATGTCTTATTTTCGAGGAAACAGGGTAGAAAGAGCGGACGGTGCCTCCTCCCCCATATACAGAGGATATGGTCACCGCTGAGTCATTATATCAGCCCCAGTCACAAGGGAAAGAAGAAAAAAATATAAATAAATACTGAATTGACCCCTCCTGCCGCCCCCTGCCAAATCTGTGACATATAGGAAAATGCCACTGTCAGTCCAATTCTGTTATTAGCCTCGACCAGGTAAAAAGCAGACATATATACAAAATAAGAAGTGTTACTAAATAGCTAAGACATATGTAAATGTGATCATAGACATATATTGAGACGGCGGATTACCGGCCAAGAATGAAGCGAATTAATACAATGTTATTTATGAAATATTATTTTATTATCAATAAACTCACAAATATATACTTTCAAACAAGAGAGCCACCTGGGGGGCACATGGTTCCAGAGTATCTGCATACCATCTCCATCCTATATGTAATGTATCAACATTAAATCCAAACACAGGATAATTACATCCAGTATTTATACATAGACACTAATCAGATCAAAATTAATTACATCCAGTGTCTAGTCACATTATGACATATGGTGTATAACCTCATAATGATTCCGCATCAGCATATAATCATAAAAAAATGCCCAAGAGAGCAACCCTTAATTAGTCATCCAGACATACAAGGCTAATCTCAATGGGCATATCACTACTACTGCCCAATATATCGCCACCTACTCCCTCTTCTTTGCCTTTATCAGCGCGGCATATTAAAGTGGACAAATATATGGTCCAATAACCTTTTAATCGTCACTGGTATGCTAAGGCAGATCACACGCATGGCTAAATCAATTTACCATCTATTGATATATCTTTCAGCACCTGCTGATTTGCATATGTGATAAGACACAATTCAGCCACTGCGTGCGCCGCCTCACCACCACCTGCAGACGACTAGTCCCCATATACCACACTGATAACGCAACAAAGGGCATTCAATGCCTAAATATACATGATGTAGAGATAGGGCAATACAGCAGGGATGTGCGTTACAGATAAAGTATTTAGAATACACGTTTAGGAATTAAATGTTAGAATGGATACTCACATTGTTAACTGACTCGTCTGGCCATGCGTCCCACCACCCCCGACGTACGTTTCGCCGCTGCTTTATAAATCATTTTTTTTATGATTATATGCTGATGCGGAATCATTATGAGGTTATACACCATATGTCATAATGTGAATAGACACTGGATGTAATTAATTTTGATCTGATTAGTGTCTATGTATAAATACTGGATGTAATTATCCTGTGTTTGGATTTAATGTTGATACATTACATATAGGATGGAGATGATATGCAGATACTCTGGAACCATGTGCCCCCCAGGTGGCTCTCTTGTTTGAAAGTATATGTTTGTGAGTTTATTGATAATAAAATAATATTTCATAAATAACATTGTATTAATTCGCTTCATTCTTGGCCGGTAATCCGGCGTCAAGCTTGTGTTTAGTCAGATTCTATTGAAGTGTATATAAGTAAGTGGACTTTGGTGATTAATATATTGAGACGGCGTCCAGCTTTCAGTCATAGGGGTGGCACCGATGCGGTTTTAGTCACTGCTCAGTATACCGCGCTCTCGATACTGACTGACAGCAGGTTCCAATGCTCAGCGGCTGTCAGTGAGTGGGGGCGGGGTATATATGTGCTAAAAACAGACGTTTCCCTTATTTTCAAACTGGTATCACTCGACATCAGACACAATGCTGAAGTTGGTTTCTTATTCATCCAGTTTCTTATTCAAGGCTGAAGTTGGTTTATTTTTTTTTTTTGTTTTTTTTTACAGGTTTAAGAACAAACATTAAAAAAATCACAATAATAAAATACAATACAGTGCGGAGCCCTGATGTGAATACACTTAAAAGCAGCAAAAAAAAAGTATCAAACTGGTATAAAATGAGCATCAAAGTGATATCAAAGCTCTTTATCCACAAGGGTAACAAAAAAAAATGCAGCATACAATTTATTGTGCAGTTTTTCCTGAGTACACAGATACCTCATATGTGCTGGAAATCAAATGTTTGGGTGCACGGCAGGGCTCGGAAGGGAAGGAGTGCCATTTGACTGTAAAATTGGCTGGATCCATTAGCGAATGCCATGTCGCATTTGGAGCTCCTGAGGCGCCTAAACAGTGGAGCTCCATCAAAAGTGATCACATTTTGGAAACTAGACCCCTCAAGGACTTTATCCAGGGGTATAGTGAGCATTTTGAACCCACAAGTACTTTATAGAATTTAATAAACTTAGGTCGTCATATTGAAAAGTTTCTTTTTTTTTTTTCCACAAAAATGTTGCTTCAGCACCAAATTTCTCACTTTTTCAAGAGGCAACACCAAAATGTGGACGCAACAGTTTGTTAATTTTCAAGTTTCAATTTCTTATGAGCGCAGTGATACCCCACATGTAGCTAAAAATGTCTGTTTGGACAAATGGGAGGGCTCATAATAGAAGGAGCATCATGTGAATTTTGGAAAAATTGAAAAAAATTGCGGGTACCATGTCCCATTTTCAGGACCCCTAAGGTACCTATAAAGCAGAAACCCCCACAAGTGACCCCATTTTGATAACTAGACCCTCAAGGATTTCATTCGGGGGTATAGTGAGCATTTTGAACCCACAGGTACTTCACAAAAATGTTGCTGTAGTGCTAAATTTCTCACTTTTAGACTATGTGCCCATGACCCAGCGACACTGTGTCTAGACGCAATATCAGATTCCATGCAGAGATGCGAGTATTGTCCACTGGAGAACGCAGCTGCCCGGGCCCACGATCCAAGTTCTGGCTGCTGAGGGGTTTAGCTCTATTTTCCCTTTGGACGAAACTCTCGTCTCCACAGCATAAATTGACATGCTGAGGCTCAGGAAGCCGCGCTGCAGGTCAGTTTATACTAAGGAATAAAACAAGCAGAGTGGACAGGAGATTTCCAAAAATCCTTCCATTGCGCTTGTACTGCACAGCGCAGCATTTTGGACGCAGCGAAAAGACTCTGTGTCCAAAACGCTGCAAACACTGATCATGGACACACAGCCTAAAAAGCTAGGATGGATGGATAGACAAACACATATATAATGTCCCACCCCCCAGCATAATCTAAGCTGGCACCCTTTAGTGACTTTCATGTGGCAGTGAAGGGTGTTTACCTTAAATGTAGCCACAAAATAAATAATTTAAAAAAACCTATGTGGGTCCCCCCATTTTTGATAGCCAGCTAGGGTAAAGCAGATGGCTGAAGCCTGCAGATCACAGTTGGCATCTTCACCTTGGCTGGTAATCCAAAACAGAGGGAACCAAACGCTGTTTTTTTTTAAATTATTGATAAATAATTTAAAAAACAAAACAAAACATGGGTTCCCCCTAAATTGGATCACCAGCCAAGGTGAAGATGACAACTGGCGTCTGGTATTCTCAGGGTGGGAAGGGTCATGGTTATTTGGCCCTTCCCAGCCTAAAAATAGCAGGCTGCAGCCGTCCCAGCAGTGGCGCATCCATTAGATTTACCAATCCTGGCACTTCACTCTGGCTCATCCCGTTGCCCTGGAGCGGTGGCAAACAGGGTAATAAATGGGGTTGATACCAGCTGTGTAATGTCACCTGGCATCAAGCCCTGGGGTTAGAACCGCTCTGCGCATGCGGCCGATATTTTTCAGAGGATGAGTAGGGATCGTGAGGACAGATCAGCAGCTCGTATTCGGAGACCGGGGGAGGACCAGGGAGTGACAGAGGGTGACTTAGCTGGACCTGGGGAGGACGTTTCTGTCACATCTGACATGTCACATGTGACAGAAATAAGAGGATTAATGCGTGCGGCCACCATCTTAGATGATCAGTATGGGGAGGGGGAATGGGGGGCACTTTGGCCAGACGGGGGACCGGGGGAGGGGATTTATCTCCCATCTGACATGTCTGATCAAGCAGTGCTGGCTCCCCCCTTTCTAATATGAAAATGTATCTGATCAAGAACCGGAGTAAACTGGTCTGGAATTGGACATAAAGGGGTTAATGATAATGATGATGACCCCAAAATAATAGCGCCCCTGCACCTACCTCCACCTGCAAAGCCGCACACTAGATATATGGCTGCTCTGTGCTTACAGGACCTGTGATGATGTCACATGGAGGGGAGGAGTCAGGGGTCACATGGTCAGCTCCTCAGCGTATGCAGGACTCTGCTGTGCTGGTTGTCATGGTGCTGGATGAGGGGAAGTTTATGTGTGGGGTCAGGAGGGGTTTACAGTGTGGATGTAGCAGAGCCGTGTGTGTACGAGGTGTACGGAGCGGAGCCGTGTGTGTACGAGGTGTACGGAGTGGAGCCGCGTGTGTACGAGGTGTACAGAGCGGAGCCGCGTGTGTATGAGGTGTACGGAGCGGAGCCGCGTGTGTACGAGGTGTACGGAGCGGAGCCGCGTGTGTACGAGGTGTACGGAGCGGAGTCGTGTGTGTACGAGGTGTACGGAGCGGAGCCGCGTGTGTACGAGGTGTACGGAGCGGAGCCTTGTGTGTACGAGGTGTACGGAGCGGAGCCGCGTGTGTACGAGGTGTACGGAGCGGAGCCGCGTGTGTACGAGGTGTACGGAGCGGAGCCGTGTGTGTACGAGGTGTACGGAGCTGAGCCGTGTGTGTACGAGGTGTACGGATCAGAGCCGTGTGTGTACGAGGTGTACGGAGCGGAGCCGTGTGTGTACTAGGTGTACGGAGCGGAGCCGCGTGTGTACGGGGTGTACGGAGTAAAGCCGTGTGTGTACGAGGTGTACGGAGCGGAGCCGTGTGTACGAGGTGTACGGATCAGAGCCGTGTGTGTACGATGTGTACGGAGCGGAGCCGCGTGTGTACGATGTGTACGGAGCGGAGCCGCGTGTGTACGAGGTGTACGGAGCGGAGCCGCGTGTGTACGAGGTGTACGGAGTGGAGCTGTGTGTGTACGGAGCGGAGCTGTGTGTGTACGAGGTGTACGGAGCGGAGCCGCGTGTGTACGAGGTGTACGGAGCGGAGCCGCGTGTGTACGAGGTGTACGGAGTGGAGCCGCGTGTGTACGAGGTGTACGGATCAGAGCCGTGTGTGTACGATGTGTACGGAGCGGAGCCGCGTGTGTACGAGGTGTACGGAGCGGAGCCGCGTGTGTACGAGGTGTACGGAGCGGAGCCGCGTGTGTACGAGGTGTACGGAGTGGAGCTGTGTGTGTACGGAGCGGAGCTGTGTGTGTACGAGGTGTACGGAGCGGAGCCGCGTGTGTACGAGGTGTACGGAGCGGAGCCGCGTGTGTACGAGGTGTACGGAGTGGAGCCGCGTGTGTACGAGGTGTACGGAGCGGAGCCGCGTGTGTACGAGGTGTACGGAGCGGAGCCGCGTGTGTACGAGGTGTACGGAGCGGAGCCGCGTGTGTACGAGGTGTACGGAGCTGAGCCGCGTGTGTACGAGGTGTACGGAGCTGAGCCGCGTGTGTACGAGGTGTACGGAGCTGAGCCGCGTGTGTACGAGGTGTACGGAGCTGAGCCGCGTGTGTACGAGGTGTACGGAGCTGAGCCGCGTGTGTACGAGGTGTACGGAGCTGAGCCGCGTGTGTACGAGGTGTACGGAGCTGAGCCGCGTGTGTACGAGGTGTACGGAGCGGAGCCGCGTGTGTACGAGGTGTACGGAGCGGAGCCGTGTGTGTACGAGGTGTACGGAGCGGAGCCGTGTGTGTACGAGGTGTACGGAGCGGAGCCGTGTGTGTACGAGGTGTACGGAGCGGAGCCGCGTGTGTACGAGGTGTACGGAGCGGAGCCGCGTGTGTACGAGGTGTACGGAGCGGAGGCGCGTGTGTACGAGGTGTACGGAGCGGAGCCGTGTGTGTACGAGGTGTACGGAGCTGAGCCGTGTGTGTACGAGGTGTACGGAGCGGAGCCGTGTGTGTACGAGGTGTACGGAGCGGAGCCGTGTGTGTACGAGGTGTACGGAGCGGAGCCGTGTGTGTACGAGGTGTACGGAGCGGAGCCGTGTGTGTACGAGGTGTACGGAGCGGAGCCGCGTGTGTAAGGGGTGTACGGAGTGGAGCCGTGTGTGTGCGAGGTGTACGGAGCGGAGCCGTGTGTGTACGAGGTGTACGGAGTGGAGCCGCGTGTGTACGAGGTGTACGGAGTGGAGCCGTGTGTGTACGAGGTGTACGGATCAGAGCCATGTGTGTACGAGGTGTACGGATCAGAGCCGTGTGTGTACGAGGTGTACGGAGCGGAGCCGCGTGTGTACGAGGTGTACGGAGCGGAGCCGCGTGTGTAAGGGGTGTACGGAGTGGAGCCGTGTGTGTGCGAGGTGTACGGAGCGGAGCCGTGTGTGTACGAGGTGTACGGAGTGGAGCCGCGTGTGTACGAGGTGTACGGAGCGGAGCCGCGTGTGTAAGGGGTGTACGGAGTGGAGCCGTGTGTGTACGAGGTGTACGGAGTGGAGCCGTGTGTGTGCGAGGTGTACGGAGCGGAGCCGTGTGTGTACGAGGTGTACGGAGTGGAGCCGCGTGTGTACGAGGTGTACGGAGCGGAGCCGCGTGTGTAAGGGGTGTACGGAGTGGAGCCGCGTGTGTACGAGGTGTACGGAGCGGAGCCGTGTGTGTACGAGGTGTACGGAGTGGAGCCGCGTGTGTACGAGGTGTACGGAGCGGAGCCGTGTGTGTACGAGGTGTACGGATCAGAGCCGTGTGTGTACGAGGTGTACGGATCAGAGCCGAGCGTGTACGAGGTGTACGGAGCGGAGCCGCGTGTGTACGAGGTGTACGGAGCGGAGCCGCGTGTGTACGAGGTGTACGGAGTGGAGCCGTGTGTGTACGAGGTGTACGGAGCGGAGCTGTGTGTGTACGAGGTGTACGGAGCGGAGCCGCGTGTGTACGGGGTGTACGGAGTGGAGCCGTGTGTGTACGAGGTGTACGGAGCGGAGCCGTGTGTGTACGAGGTGTACGGAGCAGAGCGTGTGTGTACGAGGTGTACGGAGCGGAGCCGCGTGTGTACGAGGTGTAAGGAGCGGAGCCGTGTGTGTATGAGGTGTACGGAGCGGAGCCGTGTGTGTACGAGGTGTAAGGAGCGGAGCCGTGTGTGTATGAGGTGTATGGAGCGGAGCCGTGTGTGTATGAGGTGTACGGAGCGGAGCCGTGTGTGTACGAGGTGTACGGAGCGGAGCCGTGTGTGTACGAGGTGTACTGTAAAAACATGAAATATTATTAATACATCTAGCTATCAAACCCATTATAATAGGACATATTGAGTATATATGCTGACAGTCCTGTGTATATTGGAGGCTTACCTCATGTGTACAGCAGAATCTCTCTATATGGTGTTGAACAGCTGCATATATAACATGACACTTCTCAGGGGGGGTCACTCTTGCTCGGGAGAGTCAACCTGCAGCATGTGGGATGCATGGAAGACCCACCATGGTAACACATGCTGTCAGGCCTACAGCATATCATCCTTGCCTATCCATTCAGGAACCAGGGAAAGATGAATGAAGACTTCTACTGATTTAGTAAAGATATGGACTATTATTGAACCCTTCATGTAAGCTAACAAAGAATACTATTTTTCATTTCTGTAACTGATTTAATGAACTCTTCTATTTTTGTCATTTTTACTCAATATAAAATACATTATTTATTTTTACATTTAAGAAGTTTATCGGTTCTTATATTTCATCGCGTACATAAAGAAAAATATATTGAAGGGATATATTTTTAACAATGGCGAGTCAGCTTAATTGATTGACACAGCTGTTTTTCCCATGAGTGGTCATTCCTATGGTGGTTTTTCCTATGAGTGGTCATTTTTCCTTTTGACGCTGGTTACTGCCGTTTTTTTTGTTGTTTTTGTCTCATTTCCCTAACCTTTTGTACAAAAGGTGGGGGGCAGTGCTGATGTATAATGAACTTGTCCAAAAGCCTCAGGGAATTGCACAGAACTGTGTTTAAATCAAACGAGAACCTAAACATACGCATGAGTTTGTTTAAATGAAGTTTGAAGAGTCAAAGCCACAGAAGATCATCCTTTGACGTGTCTTTGGAGGAAAAAGAATAAGTCAGTCCATAAGAAGTACTACAAGTGCTGAACAAGGTTCAAGTCACAAAAGAGTTATAAGCCAAGGTAAGAATGAATTTATAGGGGTGGTTCACCCATTTTTTTATTTTCTCTATGAGTGTATTATAGGAGTTTTCTGCATTGGCTTATATTTGCACTTCTGGCACTGAGCGGCGCTATCCTGCACGCTCAGTGCCGGTCACATGACCCCCTGGTGCTGTGGCCGCTAGTATCCTCTTACGTCCCGTCAAGTTCCGGCCTCTCAAACTTGACGGTTACGTCAGAGGATGCTGGCGCCACTCACAGTGATTGACAGGGCTGTGGGCGGTGACTACCGCACGTCACAGCCCTGCAGCGAGGGGAGGATCCGGAGGGCGCCAGTGTGGAGCGGTGAAGAGGGCTGAGCGTCCGGCAGATGGTGAGGCACGGGGCGCCTGTGTGGCGTACAGGGGGGTTCTTCAGCTGAAATCCCCCCGTCATGTAAGTACTGATCTCACTCTCCACCCGCCTGCTCTGCAGCGATGTCAGGAGAACTGGCGGTGACGGGCAGGGTGGTCATGTGCTCCTCCCACCAGCGCTACAGGACGCAGCAAGACACTGACAAGCTGGTGACATGCAGCACCGCATGTGTCAGAGCAGAGCATGTCACCGCTCTGCTCTGTCACTGTCTCCACTCTGTCACCTGCACCACAAGTCACAGAGTGGAGCAAGTTGGTGACAGAGCACCTCTCTCCCCCCCTCTCTTCTTCCCCCCTCTCTTCTCCCTCCCCCTTCTTTCCCCCATCTTCTCCCCCTCCCTCACCCCTCTTCCCCCCCCCGTTTCTCCCCCCTCTCTTTTATCCCCCCACTCTCTTCTCCCACCCCTCTTTTTTCCCCCTCCCCTCTTCTCTCCCCCCTGAAATTCATGAAATAATTTAAAAAAAGGGCTTCCCTATACTTTTAGTTCCCAGCCGGGTACAAATAGGCAGCTGGGGGTTGGGAGCAGCCCGTACCTGCCTGCTGTACATAGATTTTCCATTGGGCAATAGAAAATAGAGCGGGAGCCCACACTTTTTTTTTTTACCCCTAACCCTAGGGTTAGGGCTATGTGATTGTTTTTTTGTTGGGTTTTTTTTTATGAATTTTAAAAAAAAAAAAAAAATATGACATGGGCTTTGCCCATCGAGCACCAGAGCATTTTACTGGTCACTCACCCATACTCCTGACCACAGCGCCAGCAGAACAAGTAATCAGATGACTCCAGTGTCGGCCGATTACTTGTTCTGTGTCCCCCTGCATCCATCGCAGCGTGTTCAGTCCAGCACTGGAGTCAGCTGATCTGAACGCAGCTGAACTCCAGCCTGCACATGCTGTGATGGATGCAGGGGGACACAGAACAAGTAAAGCCTAAGCCACATGACAAGAAAAACGGTGCGAGTGGAGTGCGATAAAACATCGCATTCCATTCGGACCAATATTAGCCTGTGTATCAGCGCACATGAGCAATTATTTTCTCAGCCCTAATCGGACCGAGAAAACAATCGCAGCATGCTGCAGTTGTAATGCAAGACTCTCTCTTTTACCCATTCAAGTGTATGGGGTGAGAGAAAAATCGCACTGCACTTGTGATACATCGGTGTACCGCGAGTGCAGAGTGAGAATCGCAGTAGCCGACTACGGAGGAGAGAGGGAGAGAAATCCCACCCGCCCTTCCACAGCGCTGGCCCGCCCTCCTGAGTGCCGGATTGCCCCCCGCAGCTGAGGTCTGCTCGCACAGTCAGACCTCAGTCGCAGGGACACATGCATGACACTCAGCTCTGCTGTACTGAGCGTGAGCCGAGTGTCACGCGAGGGGATCGCAGTTTTCCCAGTGTGGCCCCAGCCTAATCGGCCGACACTGAAGTCAGCTGATCTGAGCTCAGCTGAACTCCTGTACACACAGCCCGCACACGGTCACATGTGATCGGCAGCAGGCAATGACTGCTGTTAAGGCTACATTCACATGACCGTTCCGTTTTTGCGGGCTGCCAAAAAAGGTCCTTTTTTTCATGGATGCATCTGTGTGGCATCCGTGTGGCTTCCGGGAATTTTGCGGACCCATTGACTTGTATTGAGTCACGGTCCATTATTACGGAACAGAATAGGACATGTTCCATAATAATGGAGCGGACATACGGCATCCAATGTGTTTTTTTGTAGGATTGGATGCACATGGAAGTGCTCCCATGTGCCATCCGATCCTACACAAAAGACATTGAAAAGATGCTCCTGTCCGTGGGTCCGCCAAAAAAAAACAGGAACTGACCAGGACAAACGGAGCGGTCATGTGAATGAGCCCACCTGCAGCTATTGCAGCATGTGCGGGCTGTGAGATCAGGAGTCAGCTGACTCCAGCGCCGGCCGATAAATTCTGTGTCCCGCTGCAGAAGGATCCGGTAAAATAACGGTTGCATGTGTTGCACATTTAATCCACAGGATCCGGTCATATGTGGTTTGCGTTTTTTTGCCTACAGGCAAAAAAAATGCTGATGTGAAAGTAGCCTGCAAAATGCATGCCACACGGATGATACGGACGACACACAGACTAGGCAAGAGGGAAAAAAAGCAATCTCATGACCCCTTCGGTTTTTTTTCCCCCTACTATTTTTTCACAATAATAATCTAATTATTATTGGCTAATAATAATTTCTGTACACACACACACACACACACACACACACACACAATATAACTATACACACACACACACACACACACACACACAGACTATGAACTATATGAGAACAAGCAGAAGATAGACGCTTTCTTCCCCTGGTTGTGCTGGGAGCTTCGGCTGTCTCTGCTGTGATTGCTCTCAGTGCATCCACACTGGAAAGGGGCAGGGAGGAGTCTTTGGGTGGAGAGCTGAGTGGGGGTGTTAGATACAGTGGGTGTGTTAGTTACAGCCTTAGAGCCACAAAGAATTATGGGAGTTGTAGGAACTGAACCCAGGAAGTCAGAAGAGAGATTAACCCCATCAGAGCTGGAGCCAGAAATGAGGATGTGCTGCTAGAACACAATAAAAGGCAATATTGCTGAAAAAACATAATAGATGTGTGGAGAGGCATATATTAGCAAGATTTATGAGAAGAAAAAAAAAATCAGTTTTGGTAACTGGACAACTTCTTTAAATTGTTTTTCTGAACAAAATAAGCATTTAGAGAAGTCTAGTTTAGCGAATTTATGGTTAAGCTTTTATGCTGAGTGTAAACTTGCAAATTCTCAAGTAAATTCTAAGGTATTTTTTAACAAATATAAAGAGAAGCTTAGAAATATATCACATCTAGTCCAGGATTTCCACAAGTCAGTATTAGAGAAATTCAGAGATTGCTTACAACCTGAAATGTGATATTATTGAATTAGGCTGTAATCGTCCCCAAGATGGCTGCAGACATGTGCTGTCCATTGAAGGTGATTTTAAGGACACCGGAACTGATGTAGGAAAAGGGTGGAGAGGCAGGAAATTACATAGAGAAGCCAGAACGGGGAGGAGCCAGAGAAGGACATGTGCAGAAAGGAGTCAGAGAAGGGTGAGGAGTCAGAGAGCATGGCGATAGTCAGTTACTAAAAATAGAACAGGCTAAGTTAGAAATTAAACTCAGAAAGAACCTGTTGGATGTATGCAAATTAATTCCTGCATATGATCCCAAGATACATGTGTGCAGAAATTCAGAAATATTTTAAAGTTTTGTTGAAAAGTTCAATTTAACCAATAATGAGAAAACTCAGATATTCTATATGTGGATACCACAACAATTTTTCAGACAGCTGGCATTAAAAAAGTCTTCTGACAATGAGACATTTGTGTCTCCAAATGATAATGATATCAATAGGCTGAGGAATCTGATTTTTTTGTGAAAGAAATGAAGATAGTTCAAATTATGAGATGTTGAAGGAATTACAAATTGAACAGAATGAGGATACGTTCTCATTTATGTCTGTTTTTGAACGTTTATATAGGGCAGTCATCTCTAATGTCAGATCAAATGCAATGATACACACATTCGTAAAGAAATTCAAATTTCTGGATGCCAAAACCTGTACTATCGCATTACAGAAAAGGTCCCTATTCGAATGTACCAGATTTATCGATTTTGTTAGGAATCCCTAAATTAAATTAAAACAGTAATTAATGAATGCCATAAAACCTAAACCAAAAAAGGAGAAATTCTATGAAAAACCAACATTGTCTCCCAGATCCAAATATTCCTGTGACAAAATTTATGAAATTCATAGGAAATTGCATGTAAATTACAAATCATACAATCCGCTTCAATTATTATCTAAAAATCCTTTTTCACAGGAGAAACCTCTCTTTCCTTGTCTCCAATGAAGGAGGGAATTGTCACAGGATCCACTCAGAGACAAATTATTTTTAAAAACTTTGACAGACAGAAACAGATGATGGATTCTCCTCTGTCTCATGTAAAGGAAATAGCGGAGTTACAAAATATTTTCAGAGATTCCAACAATTTGAAAATGACCATAATAGATCGAATCTTTGAAGAAAAAAATCAGGTTTGGTCTTCAGTTGGGTAAAGGGGATTTCTGAATTAATTAAAATATGGTGATTGTTTTTGATATTTATAATTATTCATATACAATGTATCTATGTATTGCATACTTTTTATAGATGCATCTAGATAGTATATTGTATACTTGAAATTAGTGACAGTAAAATGAAAGTTATATTTTCATCTAGTTGAAGAATTAATAAATTTGATCTCTGTTTATTAATAATAATATTTCAAATGTAATAATAAGGATAAGTACAACTTATTTTAAGTGTTTCATTTTTCTCAAATATTATAATAATTTTATTTTATTTTCCTCAGAATTTCTCAGTAAAAGCAGATTGATGAATATTAAATCTTTCTTTATAAATTTAATCTTATCCTCAAACAGGTAAAATATATCTTATATTGTGTAAGGCTAATTACAAAAGCATGCTAAATAATTATCTTCTCAGGTATCAATCGCCAGAGGAGCATCAGTTTTTAACCATTTTTCTTAAATATATGAATACATATATCTTTCTTAGTGCTATTTGTAATGTAACTAATATACTACTACACATACTAGTAACTACCGCAACCTCTCCAATATAAAATCCATTCCCCTCTCACCTACTCCGCCGCCCCCTCTATCTGGAGCGCTCTGGAATGCCCGTTCTGTCTGTAATAAACTGCACGTCATTCATGATCTCTTTACTTCTAGCAATCTATCCTTTCTGGGCCTCACCGAAACATGGCTGACACCCTCTGACACTGCCTCCCCTGCTGCACTATGCTACGATGGCCTCCACTTCACCCACACTCCTCGCCCTGGCAATAGACAGGGTGGAGGAGTGGGTCTCCTTCTTTCTAACAACTGCAGCTTTAACCCAATCCCACCTCTACCCTCCCTTGTCCTCCCTTCTTTTGAAGTACACTCTGTCCACATCTATTCTCCCTCCAACCTCCAAGTGGCCGTCATATACAAACCCCCGGGCCCTACCACTGCCTTCATCAACCAGTTCTCTGCTTGGCTTCTACACTTTCTCTCTGCTGACATTCCTACTATCATCATGGGTGACTTCAACATCCCCACTGATACCCGCCAATCAGCTGCTTCCAAACTCCTCACCCTTGCTTCATCTATTGGTCTAACTCAGTGGTCCACCTCTGCCACCCACAAAGATGAACACACACTGGACCTTATCTTCATGAGTCTCTGTTCCTTTTCTGACCTCACAACTTTCCCCCTCCCCCTATCTGACCATCATCTACTGACCTTTTCAGCCCTATCCTCACTTGCCCCCCCTGTCCAGCACCTAGCACACCCCTGCAGAAACCTTGCACACCTCAACATGCACACCCTCTCTGACTATCCTACCTTTGTCTTCCATATCTTCACTCCATGACACAAACTGTGCCACCACTTCTACAACACCACAGTCACATCAGCTATTGATTCAGTCGCTCCCCTTGTGCATGGCAGAGTGAGACGAATCAATAGACAGCCCTGGCACAACAACCTCACTAAAAAACTTCGGCAAGTGTCTAGGGCTGCAGAGTTGCGGTGGAAGAAAACGCACTCCCAGGAAGACTTCACCACATTCAAAAATGCAATTCACACATTTCGTTCAGACCTCACCTCCGCTAAACAGGAATACTTCAGAAACCTCATATCCTCTTTAACACACAACCCCAGTTATTCAATACTTTCAACTCCCTCCTTCGCCCACCACTGCCCCCTCCAACTTCTTATTTCTGCAGACTTTTCCACTTATTTCAAAGAAAAAAAATCGACCAAATAAGGCAAGTCTTCTCTGTTCAACCACCAAAACCCCCTCATATAACAGACCACTGCCCCTCCCCCATAAACGTCCTCCCCTCATCACCGAAAGAAAACTGGCACATCTTCTGTCAAAAGCGCACCTCACTACCTGCGCACTTGACCCGATCCCATCCCACCTCCTCCCAAACCTTACTACTATCCTTAGTCCAGCCTTAACCCATCTTTTCAACCTATCATTGACGACTGGTACCTTCCTTTCTGCCTTTAAACATGCAACAGTCACACCTATCCTAAAAGAAACCTTCCCTCGACCCAACCTCTACTATCAGCTACTGCCCCATATCACTACTCCCGTTCACCTCAAAACTCCTGGAACAGCATGTCCATGCTGAACTTTCCTCCCACCTCTCATCTAACTCTCTGACAACCTACAGTCTGGCTTCTGTCCACATCATTCTACAGAGACTGCCCTGACTAAAATCACAAATGACTTACTTACTGCCAAAGCTAACAAGCACTTCTCCATACTCCTACTTCTAGACTTGTCTTCAGCCTTTGATACTGTCGACCACTCCCTCCTATTGCAGATCCTCTCTTCCCTTGGTGTCAGAGATCTTGCCCTCTCTTGGATCTCTTCATACCTTTCCAACCGCACTTTTAGTGTCTCCCATTCCCACACAACCTCTTTATCCCGGCCTCTCTCTGTTGGCGTCCCTCAAGGCTCTGTCCTGGTACCCTTACTTTTTTCCATCTATACATTCGTCCTGGGACAACTCATAAAGTCCCATGGCTTCCAGCACCACCTATATGTCGATGACACTCAGATCTATCTCTCTGGCCCAGATGTCACATATCTGCTGTCCAGAATCCCGGAATGTCTATCTGCTATAGCCTCCTTTTTCACCTCTCGCTTCCTAAAGCTTACTGTGGCTAAAACTGAATTAATAATCTTTCCTCCATCTCACCTACAGTCTACACCTGATCTATCGATTACAATAAATAACACCATGCTCTCGCCAGTACCCAAAGTTTGGTGCCTCGGAGTGACCTTTGACTCTGCCTTATCCTTCATACCACACATCCAATCCCTCACCACCTCCTACCATCTTCAACTCAAAAATATTTCCAGAATCCGTCCTTTCCTCAATTCTCAAACTACAAAAATGCAAGTGCATGCCCTAATAATCTCCCGCATCGATTACTGTAACATCCTCCTCTGTGGCCTCCCTGCTAACACGCTCTCCCCTCTCCAGTCCATCCTTAATTCTGCTGCCCGACTGATCTACCTCTCGCCTCAATACCACCCCACTTCTCTCTGCAAGTCCCTCCACTGGCTCCCAATCTTCCACCGTATCCAATTCAAACTACTAACACTGACCTACAAAGCCGTCCATAATCTGTCTCCTCCGTTTATCTCTGAACTAATATCCCATATACCCCAACACGCCACCTCTGGTCCTCCCAAGATCTCCTTCTCTCCTCCTCTCTAATTCGCTCCTCATGCAACCGACTCCAAGTCTTCTCCCGTGCATCCCCAGTCTTCTGGAACTCACTGGCTCAACACGTCAGACTATCTGCTACACTTGCAGGCTTCAAACGGAACCTGAAAACTCATCTTTTCAGAAATGCCTATAATCTACAATGATCTCACTGCTTCACCACCGTGCGGAGCTGCCGCCTAACCACCGTGCAGAGTTGCTGCCCGACCACCGTGCGGAGCTGCCGCCCGACCACCGTGCAGAGCGGAGCTGCCACCCGACCTACACCCCACCTACTGTCTCCTCCCCAAAATCCTATACAATGTAAGCCTGCAAGGCAGGGCCCTCTTCCCTCTGTACTAGTCTGTCTATTGTAACTTGTATATGTATTCTGTATGTAACCCCCTTCTCATGTACAGCACCATGGAATTAATGGTACTCTATAAATAATAATAATAATATGTGTAACCTGAGTTTTTTGAGTGGAATACTTACACGCGTATTGTTGCTGACAGAATGTTCTTTGCATCTTAATATAACTAATGCATGTGACATTTGAATACTGAGCTAATAATATGTGACTGTCGTACTGTCAAAAGTGACTGTGCCAAAAGTACAGTATCTGTGTTACACATGAGTATATGTGATAAATGTCATTCGTATATTTAAAGAAGTACTTCAAATTATCATATTTTTGAAATGTGCATAGAAAAAATTGAGAAAAAAAAGGAACAATATTTGTTTGTCCAACGTCCTCATAATTTTAAGTTATGTGGATAGCCCTGTGTACATATGTGTGTCTGAATGACTGACTGAACAGCTTTTGACTGAAATTCAATCCAGAAAAGTCTTTGAAGCTTCAAGAGAAATAAAAAAAGGAAGACCTTTTTAACTTCAAGGCTCTATATATATATATATATATATATATATATATATATATGTATATATATATATATATGCGCCTTATATATATATTATTTAGAATAAAATAAGTTTAAAGTACAGTAGTAGTAAGTATTAGCAATGAAGGAATTTATTCAGAATGTATCTTATTCATATTACTTTAGTATAGATGTGTGTCAGGATTTAATTAAATTATAGATGGGTAAAACCCATATCAAAGGTTTACTCTGAAGACTCTCATTCTAGAAAAGTATTTCCAATGTCTTTACCTTTATATAGTTTTATAATATTTTATTTTACTGATACACAGATTGGTAAACATTTTCTTCTGAAATAAGAAGGTAATATAAAGTCTATTCTGAAGATTTACAACATCAATTTTAATTCAATTTAATCTTGATATATGATTTTTTTTTCCATAACATCATATTTCATATTAAAAGAAAAAAAAAGGTTGTGGTCCTAATTACATATTTATGTTTGATTATTATACATGTCTACACAATATTTTAATAATCAATATTAATCAAGTACAAAGAATCATTATTGGGAATAAAAAAAATTGAAGTATGGTATCACAATGCATTTATATACTAAAGAAGAGTATTATCTGAAAAATTACATGACTTAATTATTTTTTATAATTTGATGATATGCCAGGTATGGGAATCATACAAGAAATTGGTAATATTAAAGTTATGTGTTTATTAAGGACATAAGTGTCATATACATAATGCCTTATTTTTATTGAAATTTGTGGAGCGGCGGCAGGAGCGGCGTGAGCGGTGACTGTCTCCCACACGCAGAAAGCAGATAATGGCGGCGTGAGGGAAAATGGCCGTATTTATAAGGCAAGGACATGTGACATTCACAGCCTATGACACATGCCCTTGCTTGTCTGGCAAAAAGTACACTTAGCTGTGTGTCTGTGATTGGCCGACATCCTGGCCCGCACCACTGCACGCGCGCTTAGGGAAAAAAAAATGGCGATCGGCATTCTCTCAGCAGCACAGATCTAAACCGCATCCCCCACGCACACTATACGCTGAAATTTGACAATAGTGTGAGTCACAGTGACTCACACTATTACAGTGAAAAGCCAGCTAGTAAATAGATAGGCTTTTTGCTGATCGAACCGTTCTCAAACGTAACTCGAGCTATCGAGCTTTTAGCAAAAAGCTCGAGTTCGATCTCGAGCACCCCCCAAAATCACTCGAACATGAAATTGGCGAACCTCGAACCTTGCTCATCTCTAATCGTTACAACTTATCTAATATGTTTAAAATTGTGTCAAATAATATATTTATTATTTGTTAATTTCTATAATAAATCAAGAAATAATAAACTTAATTCTTTTTTTGTGTTACCTTAATTGTTAAGGTAATTTTGGAAAAAATAATATTTTTAATATTAATGTATTACAAATCTAAAATAAAAAAAAATATATTTATTGTATTTTTTTAATCAACATCTTTTATAGCCATACATAATTTCATTAATCTACAATGAACATGAAAAGTATGATTGAGCAAATTACCGCAAGGTGATCAACAGCCTTTCCTCAGCTGAGATGGCCTTGCGCATCAGAGTGTCATTGTATGTGATTTCTTCTTTAACAATGTGTAGTAGCCTATCAAAACCCATTATTGGTAGCCGACAGAAAGCTATGAATTTGTCCTCATACCTGTTACATTTGTAAAAATGAATAACAATTAAAATATTATTTTTTTCCTAAAATTTCCTCGTTACATCTTCATCAAAAACATTTATCAACTTTTTTGTGAATAAGTTTTTATATCTCCATTGTCTTTTGTATTATTTGTTATAATGTTCAAATCGTTAAATTTACATTGCAAGCCAAATTTTTGGTTATGATTTTATTAAATTATTAGTATATATTTTCTTTTATTTTATTGTGTTTTTTGTTATATTTTTTAGAAATGATTAATTATTTAAAAAAATGTTTTACCTTCTTAAATCTCGGTATAATAATGTAAAATGACCCTTCTCCTCACGATCCATTAATAGTGGATGAACCCACATTTTGGTTTCCTGTATCTGATATGACATGTTTTAAAATATTAGTTCATAATAATTAAATGTTAACATAAAAATAAATTAATAAATTAAATTTAAGTTTACCTGAAGTAGATGACGACGACATAATAACATAAGAATTATAAGTAATCTATTTCTCTGGGCCCTCCTTAGACGTAGTGTTCCTGTTTGTTGAGGCATTTTGCATCAACCTTATCAAAATCACCACATTCAAGAGAATTTAGTGAAGAAGGAAATTACATCAGTAGGTCTCTATTTATGTGTTTTTTTTCCCCATGTTGTTTCATTGTTTAAACTTTATTTCAAATAGACAATGTTTAGAAAATACAACACAGTTTAAGCATTCAAAAAGCATTTGAAAGGCACTTAAAACGCACACAAAACGCACGAAAATGCACGGAAAACGCATGCGTATTAAATGCGGGGTTTTTTAACAAAACCAAAATTGTCAAAATCATTAACTGCCAGAGGATGCATTTATTTCAGCAATGGACAGGACGCAACGTGCGCATGAGCCCTAAAACATTCTGAATATGAAAAAGGTTTTTTCCGTGCGAGTTGTCCGATGTGTAACATGATGTGATTTATGTGTAAAACATTTCCCACATTCTGAACATGAAAAAGTCTTCTCCCTTGTGCAAGTTCTCTGATGGATAAAAAGACATGATTAATCTGCCAATTATTTCCCACATTCCTAACATGAAAAAGGCTTCTCCCCTGTGTGAGTTCTCTGGTGTTTAACCAAATGTGATTTAGATATAAAACATTTCCCACTTTCTGAACATGAATATTGCTTCTTCCCTGTGTGAATTTTCTGGTGCTTATGAAAATATGATTTATCGTTAAAATGTTTCCCACATTCTGAACATGAAAAAGGCTTCTCCCCTGTGTGAGTTCTCTGGTGTGTAACCAAATGTGATTTTCGTGTAAAACATTTCCCACATTCTGAGCATGAATATGGCTTCTCCCCCGTGTGAGTTCTCTGATGTATAACAAAATCTGATTTATGTGCAAAACATTTCCCACATTCTGAACATGAAAATTGCTTCTCCCCTGTGTGAATTTTCTGGTGCTTACGAAGATTTGATTTATCGTTAAAATGTTTCCCACATTCTGAACATGAAAATGGCTTATCCCCTGTGTGAATTCTCTGGTGTGTAATGACATCTGATTTATTTATAAAACGTTTCCCACAATCTGAACATGAAAAAGGCTTCACCTCTGTGTGAGTTCTCTGGTGTGTAACCAAATGTGATTTTAGTGAAAAACATTTCCCACATTCTGAACATGAATATGGCTTCTCCCCCGTGTGAGTTCTCTGATGTTTAACAATATCTGATTTATGTGCAAAACATTTCCCACATTCTGAACATGAAAATTGCTTCTCCCCTGTGTGAATTTTCTGGTGGTTATGAAGATTTGATTTATCGTTAAAATGTTTTCCACATTCTGAACATGAAAACGGCTTCTCCCCTGTGTGAGTTCTTTGGTGTGTAATGACATGTGATTTAAGTGTAAAATGTTTCCCACATTCTGAACATGAAAAAGGCTTCACCTCTGTGTGAGTTCTCTGGTGTATAACCAAGTGTGATTTCCATGGAAAACATTTCCCACATTCTGAACAAAAAAAGGGTTTTTCGCCAGTGTGACTTTTTTGATGTGTAACATAATTTGATTTCCGTACAAAACATTTCCCACATTCTAAACATGAAAATGGCTTCTCCCCTGTGTGAATTTTCTGGTGGCTTTGAAGATTTGATTTATTGTTAAAATGTTTTCCACATTCTGAACATGAAAACGGCTTCTCCCCTGTGTGAGTTCTTTGGTGTGTAATGACTTGTGATTTAAGTGTAAAATGTTTCCCACATTCTGAACATGAAAAAGGCTTCACCTCTGTGTGAGTTCTCTGGTGTATAACGAAGTGTGATTTCCATAGAACACATTTCCCACATTCTGAACAAAAAAAGGGTTTTTCGCCAGTGTGACTTTTTTGATGTGTAACATAATTTGATTTCCGTACAAAACATTTCCCACATTCTAAACATGAAAATGGCTTCTCCCCTGTGTGAATTTTCTGGTGGCTTTGAAGATTTGATTTATTGTTAAAATGTTTTCCACATTCTGAACATGAAAACGGCTTCTCCCCTGTGTGAGTTCTTTGGTGTGTAATGACTTGTGATTTAAGTGTAAAATGTTTCCCACATTCTGAACATGAAAAAGGCTTCACCTCTGTGTGAGTTCTCTGGTGTATAACCAAGTGTGATTTCCATAGAAAACATTTCCCACATTCTGAACAAAAAAAGGGTTTTTCGCCAGTGTGACTTTTTTGATGTGTAACATAATTTGATTTCCGTACAAAACATTTCCCACATTCTAAACATGAAAATGGCTTCTCCCCTGTGTGAATTTTCTGGTGGCTTTGAAGATTTGATTTATTGTTAAAATGTTTTCCACATTCTGAACATGAAAACGGCTTCTCCCCTGTGTGAGTTCTTTGGTGTGTAATGACTTGTGATTTAAGTGTAAAATGTTTCCCACATTCTGAACATGAAAAAGGCTTCACCTCTGTGTGAGTTCTCTGGTGTATAACCAAGTGTGATTTCCATAGAAAACATTTCCCACATTCTGAACAAAAAAACGGTTTTTCGCCAGTGTGACTTTTTTGATGTGTAACATAATTTGATTTCCGTACAAAACATTTCCCACATTCTAAACATGAAAATGGCTTCTCCCCTGTGTGAATTCTGTGATGTGCAACAAAATTTGATTTCTGGTTAAAATGTTTCCCACATTCTGAACATGAAAAAGCCTTCTCCCCTGTGTGATGTCTTTGATGTTTAACAAGAAGTGATTTACGTGCAAAATATTTCCCACATTCTGCACAAATAAAAGGCTTCTCACCTGTGTGAATTCTTTGATGTTTAACAAGAATTGATGTATGTGTAAAACATTTCCCACAATCTGAACATGAAAATGGCTTCTTTCCTGTGTGAATTTTCTGGTGATTACCAAGGTCTGATTTATGGCTAAATTGTTTCCCACATTCTGAACATGAAAATGGATTCTCCTCGGTGTGAGTTGTCTGGTAACTAACAGATTCTGAAGAAAATATATTCTCCCCTGTGTGAATTTTTTTATGGATATTTTCATATTCTAAAGTTGAAAATGTCTTCTTTGCTGTAAGAGCACTTCTATTTTGAATGCCTGTTTTGTGACTTTTATTTTTCTTAACAGTCTGGGATAAATCAGAAGGTTGGACTTGTTTAAAAGAAGCAGATGATAGATCTTTGCTGTGAAGGGATGATGGTATATCTGGAGTAATGGTATTTGCTTCAGTAACAGCTTGTGTGATATCAAAGGCATCTGATTTAAAAATTGAAAATGTCAGTAGTCCCTCTGATCTCCTGATACAGCCATCTGCCAAGAATAAAAATATTTTTAATATTTAAAAATATAAGGATATAACTTCTAAAATAGCTAAATAAGTTACAAGTTATGTAGCAATCTGTAATTAGAATAATTATTTACTGAAACAAAAAACGTTCACAATCTAACAGTAGACCTCAAAGCAGAGCGGGAAACAATAGACCATGATGTTCAATCCACTAAAACAATCGCCCTCCACCCCGACAGTCTTCAGCATCAATGATTTCGTAACTAGAGGTGAAACATCTGGAGTAATTAGAGTATGTGGCTCGGGGGCTCTCTGCAATCCAAACTATTGTAAGGACCAATCATTTTTGTCATATGAGTTTATTGAAGAAATATTAAACATTTAGAGAGAACTTTTTAATATAGTCCAGTAAACCAGAGTTTTACTCATTTAAGACGGATCATTGAAGCTACTATGAGTTCTTGCCAAAAAAAAAGTGGAGGAAGTATTAGTGCTCCCCATTTCAGGAGAGATTGTGCAGTAATATGTATTGCATTAGGATCTGAAATCTAATAGAATTCCTGCCGATTCTGTATCTGTGAGTAAATGTGTTTTAGAGCCATCAGCTATGCATAGCTTAGCGATTTATCATGGTGTAGGTGTCATATTCTTGTGTAGTTAATCACAGTCCTCTTTGAAGGAGACAAGTGGGATTGGAGAGAACATCTGTGCTCTATCCCCACAAAGCAGGACCTGGAGGCCATGTTTACTAGACTACAAGAGACTCAGACCGAGGCCCATATTCTTTTGAACAGGACATCACGCAAGTGGGTAACAGAGTGGATAACCTAGAGTCTGACACAGCGTTTTTGTATCAAAGAATAGAGGACCAATATGTTCTTATATCTGAACATACCACTCAGATCTCAGATATTTTAACATTTTTAGATGACATAGAGAAACATCACAGATTAAACTATCTCCGTATTCATGGCGTGTCTGAAGAAATCTCTTCCCATATGCTGAAGAAAACCATTAATACTTTATCCTCTGATTTACTTGGGCGGAAAGAGCACTTGCTTATTGCAATGGATATAATTCACAGAGCTCTTGGTCCCAAATCCACCTTGGCCTCAAGACCACGTGACATTGTGTACTGCATTCATTTTTACAAGTAGAAATAAACTATTTCACAAGCTGCAAGATCTAAAAAAACCATATAACTGTAAGGGCGGCTTTGCACGTTGCAACATCGCACGTGCGATGTCGGTGGGGTCAAATCGAAAGTGACGCACATCCAGCGTCACTTTCGACATCGTTGTGTGTAAATTCTAGATGATACGATGAACGAGCGTAAAAGCGTCGTTATCGTATCATCGCTGCAGGCTCCGACTTTTCCATAATTATGCTGCCGCGACAGGTACGATGCTGTTCCTCATTCCTGCGGCAGCACACATCGCTGTGTGTTACGCCGCAGAAGCGAGGAACATCACCTTACCTGCCGCCGACGGCTCTACGGAAGGAAGGAGGTGGGCGGGATGTTTATATCCTGCTCATCTCCGCCCCTCCGCCGCTATTGGCCGCCTGCCGTGTGACGTCGCTATGACGCCGCACGACCCGCCCCCTTAGTAAGGAGGCGGGTTGCCGCCCAGAGCGACGGTCGCAGGGCAGGTGAGTGCATGTGACGCTGGCGTAGCAATAATTTTCACTACGCCAGCTATCACAAGATATCGTACCTGCGACGGGGGCAGGGACTATCGCGTGCGACATCGCAGCATCGGCTTGCGATGTCGCAACGTGCAAAGCCCGCCTAAGGCTGTGACATTGTTATCCTTCCAGATCTGGCCAGGAGCACACTTTAACTTTGTAGAGCCTTAGGACCACTCACTAAATTACTTCAAGACCAAGAGATCTCCTACCACTGGGGGTTCCCATTTCAACATTTGAAAAAAAAAAAAAAAAGATGGCGGCTCCGCAGGATTCAAGAAATTGGGGGACCTCTCGACCATCTTATCCGCCTTTGACTTGCCTCAGAGTCATCTGCCGTGGCCGGCACGTTGTACTTTACCTCCTTTGCGCCCACATGCTAATTAGGAGACATAGCAGTCACCAAAATCACAACACTTATCCCTGAGTGATGAGAATCTTAGAAACATCAGGTCTTCTCCAGGATGACTGATCTGTACTTATTACAATCACTTGATTTACAATTCAGTCATTATTGATGCCTATAAATGGTGGTCTGGAAATATTTGGTGGTACTTTTATCTTTTCTTTTTTTCAGCTTTCTTTCTTTCAGTCTTTTTTTATTGTTTAATATACTATACATATTTTGGATATTTGAGTAATAGGGGTCTCTTTTGAATGTTATTTGTCTTGGCTTCCTCAACCCCACTTAGGTATTGGTACCTGTTCATAAGGTCCAGTCTTGTCCTGCTAGGAGTTAATAGTTTAGTGTGGCCTATGGAAGTTGTACCTTCCAATTTCGCATTTCTCCCCAGGTTTGTCTCGTCTATATCCTATTTTAGTCGTTCTCTCTCCCTTTCTCTAATTGTGACTATGGCTAATTTAACATTTACATCTTCTATTGTAAATAGTCCTATGAAAAAGAGTTAGATATGTTATTATATACATTAAAAAAAAGGGTCTCAATAGCTATACTTCAGAAAACATACTTTAAATCCTCTTCATTCTTAAATATTCATATAGATACTACAATACCTAGTCCATTTCTACTAACCCAAATAATAAAACGAAGGGTGTTTCTATAGCCTACAGCTTTCCAAAAATCCCTTCCCGACCAAATTTTGGAGTCGCGAGTTGATCCGGACGGTACATACATTTTCCTTAGAGTGTGTATTGCTAATATTTTTTTCCTCAACACAGAACAAAGACCATTTGGAGTCAAAGTTTTGCAGTCACTGGCTGAGATCACCGGGGGTTCTTCTATCATTCTGATGGGATTCTATGTAAATAGAAGAAGGAGGAGCTGTCCCTCTAGACCCTCCCTCTGCCTATAGCTCCTCCCTCTGCCTATAGCTCCTCCCTC
The DNA here is from genome assembly GCF_048569485.1 of Anomaloglossus baeobatrachus. Lineage (NCBI taxonomy): Eukaryota > Metazoa > Chordata > Amphibia > Anura > Aromobatidae > Anomaloglossus > Anomaloglossus baeobatrachus. The sequence goes on along the minus strand of NW_027441798.1, from coordinate 974,084 downwards.
TTTTTATTATATGATCTCATCAGTAACAACGGCCATCTCCTCTCAGTAATGGGAAAGTCTTCACTGAATACAGATTTTACCTCAGGATTGAGAATTTTAATTGATCATTTCCTCCAGAGAATAAAATATATGACAAAATTTCTTATTTTCATGTGTACTAATTATTTATAATAGATAAATATTAAACACCATGTCTCCATTTCACGGGGCGTGGAAATGGGCGTTCAATAGATCATTTTCTCCTGCCAAGTGGGATGAGATCTTTACCCCCTGATATTAATTACATTGTTATTAGGAGCTGTGCGTTATTTCCTTGTTTTGTGATAAAAGGGAAGTTTGGCAAAAAAGACTGAACCTTTATAATGACCCAATCAGCACATTCAGCAGAACGGAGAGAAGGAAGATTCATCAATAAGATACCGAGAGTGGTCACTACTCACCTGGGCGGTTATCTGTAGGAATGTCCTCTTTACTCCGCTCATCACCCCTCACATATGTCTCTGTAGTATTAATATGGGGCAGATCTTCCCCCTGAAACAAATATTGTAAAAGTCACAGACAGATGGAGAAGTCACATCTATGATCAGCTCTAATCCTGTCATCTCAACCGCTCTTGTGACGCCCTGGCAAAACCAGGTAGTCAAAGTTAGGCCCCCGCACTACACCGTTCCCTCACTAGGAAACACACAGCCAACCAGAAAACCCTAGTCACCCCCCCTTAGGGAAAATTAGACACACCAGTAGGCGTGACCAGGCGGTTGGGACACGCCCACCCAGGGGTCCAGACAGCCCGGGGCAGGAAAACAGTCAGAGTTTTAGTCTGAAGTTCAATTTGGAGAGGAGTGTGAGCTGGAGCGAAGTGTAGCTCCAGCAGGAGAGTTCAAGTTGAACGGAACCAGGGTAGGAGCCCTGGTGCCACTGGCTAGGAGGCAGACGGTGGTCTACATCAGCAGGAGACGGGAAGACGGCTCAGTGGAACCGAAGTGGACCGGGAAAGGGTTGTAGCCCGCTAATACCAAAACGGGGAACTGACCCGGAAACCGGAGCACAAAGGGGGGTTCTCGGACCCTGAAGCCAGGACCAGAACCAAGTGGAACTGTTTAATTAACCGATTGAGGCCAGGACTAGAGGTCCTATCCCACCCAAAGTCCCTCATGGAAAACAACAGCCCACCGATTAGAAATAGGAGGTCACCGCCAGGGCCCATAGAACCCACGGGCCAGCGTCTGCGGACATGGCTCCTTAGGCCACATCCAGCCGGGAGCGAACTCCTGAGTTTCACACTAGGAAAGGCCACCTTACACAAAGCAGTGCAGAAAAAGGATAGAGACCACCAGCCGGGTGGGGGACCCGAACGCAACCAACCGCGGCACCGACCACCATCACCTTGGTTTACCAGAGACTTGTGTGTTTTACTAACAGTGAGTACACCAACACCCCCTACGGTCGCCATCCCCTGCACCGAGCCACCGGGTCCCGGGGCCACCATCCCTACCCATGGAGGGGTTAGCAACTTGCTGCACAACATCTCCCCTGGGTACCCCATAACAGCAGCGGTGGTGTCCCACCTCACCACACACCGTGGGAGGCGTCACGAACTTACTACGGCCTAGCCTGTACATCTATGTCCCCCCATTTATTCGGCGTGTCCGTGAGACCCCCGGGTCCAGAGACCCTCAAGCCACCATCCCTGAAGGCCCGGATCCGAGCAGCGTCAGCTGCTGGCACGGGGGCGGCACACTCTCATTACAGAAGAATAAACCATATAATACTGGTGGATGAAACTGAGCACAAGACCTTCACAGCCGTCTACACATCATAGGGAGATTTCATGGCTCCTTCTCTCCATCTACCTGATGATCCTGAGGAACATCGGGATCTTCTTGATTACAGTCCTGTGGGAGAAGAGGACGGGGACATCTCTCTGGTGTTGTCCTCTTACTAGACAGAACTGGAGGAGACACATACAGGGACTGAATTCATTCCTTACATACAGATAATTATAGGCCGTGTGTATTTAGTCTTGTCTATTACCTGGTGATGTGAGGGGCTGGGGAACCTCCATCATGACGTCCTTGTACAGATCTTTGTGTCCTTCTAAATACTCCCACTCCTCCATGGAGAAATAGACGGTGACGTCCTGACACCTTATAGGAACCTGACACATACAATGATACCGTCACCCCCGATCCCTTCATAGCGTTACTGTATAATGTCCCAGCATTCCCAGCAGTGTCACCTCTCCAGTCAGCAGCTCAATCATCTTGTAGGTGAGTTCTAGGATCTTCTGGTCAGTGATGTCCTCATGTATCGGGGGGTGAGGTGGAGGCCCCGTGATTGGGCTCAGGGGTCTTCCCCATCCCTCAGACACAGGGGCCTGACAGCGCTCACTAGAGGTCTTCTTCACTACTGTGTAATCCTGGTTATGGAGAGACACAGTAATAAATCTCACTCCAGACATTTCCAGAGTCCTCACCTCTCCAGTTCTGTTCATCTGTTATTCCCATAGATAAGAATGATGTAATGTGACGTCATCAGAATCTCTCACCTCTCCAGTAAGCCGGAAGAGGATCTCTAGGGTGAGGTGTAATATCCTCTCCGCCATCTTGTCCCTGTCCATATCCATCCTTGATGGGGCAATCAGGAGAATTCTCTTATATAGAAGATCTCCATTGAGAGGATCCGATATTGTAGGGACCTGAATGGGGAGAAGATGACGATGTAACATCATAAAGAATCCTGTGTAGTAATATAATTACTGGAGACTTTATATCCGATCACTTGCCGCAGACATAACGCTAACATGTATGGCATGAAGGAGAAAACAATACATGGTTTTGGGGCTGCAGGACCCAAAATGAAGATCCTTGATCCAATAATATTAAGAAGCGACTTTTACTCCACATGTATGGCACGTGACTATTTTATAAATATTCACCTGTTTTTTTTGTTTGCCATTGTTTTTAGGTTTCCAGAGTTTTTCCGCTCATTCTTAAGCCTGCTTTACACCTTACAATTAAGCATACGATATCGTTTGCGATGTGACACGCCCCCATCGTATGTGCGTCACGTTCAATTTGTTGACCGTGTCGCACAAACGATTAATTGCCGTCACACGTACTTCCCTACCATACGACCTCGATGTGGGCGGTGAACATCCACTTCCTGGAGTGGGAGGGACGTTCGGCGTCACAGCGACGTCACATGGCAGCCGGCCAAAAGAAGCGGAGGGGCGGAGATGAGCAGGACGTAAACATCCCGCCCACCTCCTTCCTTCCGCATAGCCGGCGGGAGCCGCGGGACGCAGGTAAGCTGCAGTTCATTGTTACTGGGGTGTCACACACTGTGATATGTGCTGCTTCGGGAACATTGAACAACCCGACGTTCAATTTTTAGGTTTTGAACGACGTGTATGCGATTAACGTTTATTCGTTCAATCGCATGTAGGTTTCACACACTACAATACCACTAACGATGCCGGATGTGCTTCACTTACGACGTAACCCGCCGACACATGGTTAGATATATTGTAGCATGTAAAGCCCGCTTTAGGCTCTGTGTGCACTAGAAAAAAGATTTTTCTTAAGAAATTTCTTGAGAGTGAAGGATTAGCGCACCTGTGTTAAAAAAACGCACTAATAACGCACCGAAAAACACATGCGTTTTTACCGCGTTTTAGGTGCGTTTTTTGCAGGTTGGTCCCTGCGTTTTGTAATGCTTTAACAGCAATAAATAATATAGATAATAGATCATTGATGGATAGATAGAAAGAAAGAAAGATGGATAGATGAATTTAAAAAAAATATAAAAAAAAACAACGTGGGGTTTCCCCTATCTTTTGTAGCCAGCTAGGGTAAAGCAGATGGCTGCGGCCTTCAGACCACAGCTGGCAGCTTTACCTTGGCTGGTAATCCAAAACAGAGGGCACCCCACGCTGTTATTTTACATTAAATAAATAATTTAAAACAAAAAACCTAGGGGCCCCCCCAAATTGGATCACTAGCCAAGGTAACGCGGATAGCTGTGGTCTGGTATTCTCAGACTAGGGAGGTCCACCGTTAGTGGACACTCCCCAGCCTAAAAATAGCAGGCCACAGCCACCCCAGAAGTGCCGCATCCATTAGACGTGCCAATCCTGGCGCTTCACCCGAACTTATCCCATTGCCCTGGTGTGGCAAACGGGGTAATAAATGGGGTTGATACTAGCTGTGTAATATCACGTTGCATCAAGCCCTAGGGTTAGTGATGTCACGTGTCTATCAGACACCTGACATCACCAACGCAGTCAGTAAGAAAAATAAAATAGACAACAAAAAAAGTTTTATTTGAAAAAACACTTCCCAAAACATTCCCTCTTTCACCATTTTATTGAAAAGAACAATCAAATCCGGGTCCGGCGTAATGCAATAAGGGGGTCCCACGACGATCCATACCATAGTCACTGTCCCAGTCAATGAAGAACAGAATGTTCCCCATTGGCTGGGAGAGCAGTGCAGTGACCTGAGCTAACATCAACAGGTCAGCCCAGGTCACTGCGGTATCGGGGGAGCCCGTGACGTCACCACTAGTGACAGTCTCGGGCCGCCTGCGAGACGTGATGTGAGAACATGGTGGGCATAGAAGGCAGTGACAGCGCTGACGTCAGGAGTTCAGGAGATCGTCACAGCAGGATCTCATCTAACTTCCTGACAGCAGCGCTCGTCATCCCCGCGGGTGCCCGCACTGCAGTGTGAGAAGCTGCTGATATTGCAGTGCGGGCAGCCGTGGGGCTGGCAAAGAGTGGGACACAGACGCACAGGCACCCGACGGAGGTCACACGGAAGTGCTTCCGTGTGGCTTCCAGGGATTGAGTGTGATCTGTGTGTGTTTATTCTCTGCTCCGCTTCCTCTTCCTGTCATAATGACATCACTTCCTTGCAAAACGCAGGGCAGTGATGAACATTATGTCCCAAAAAACGTGAAATAACGCAGGAATAACGCAGGAAAACGCAATGAAATGCACAGAATTTGCTACCTGCATTATTCCCTGCGTGATTTCATGATTACATTACAGTCAATGGAGTGAATAACACAGTTAGCTGCAGAAAGAACTGACAGGTTCATTCTTTTTCTGAAGAAAATGTACTGAAAGAATTATCTTAAGAAAAAAAACACAGTGTGCGCACAGCTAATTTTTTCTTGCCATAGGTTTTGCTGGGAAATGTCTGCAGAAAGGTACAACCATTTTCTCAAAAATTTGTGCAGCAAAAATGCAGGTAAAAACGCAGTGTGTGAACATAGTCTCAAAATTACTACATAATAATGGCACTGAAAAAGACGTGGGTGTGTGGGAGGACGACAAAACCAATCAGTGCCAGGAAGCTGCTGCAAAGGCAGGTAATATAATAAAATAATAATAATAATAATAATAATAATAATTTTATTCATTTATATAGCGCTGTTAATTCCACAGCGCTTTATAACAGGATGCAGTGAACGAGGCAAAGATGCAGTTTTGCCTCTATACAAGTCAATAGTTCGGCCACACTTACAATATTCTGCACAATTTCGGGCTCTGGTGAATGAGGACATAACTGAACTAGAGCGGGTGCAGAGAAGAGCGACCATTAAAGGAATGGAAGGTCTGCAATAGGAGGACAGGTTAGCAAGCTTGGGGTTATTCATTTGGAAACACAAAGGCTACAGGGCGATTTTATTACAATGTACAAGTCTTTCAGAGGCATTACTGAGATATTTCTAATTAGCTTTTTACAACTGAGGCCTGTAATGATGACAAGGAGGTTCAGTCATAATCACAGATGGGGATTCTTTACTGTAAGAGCAGTGAGAATATGGAACGCTCTGACACACGATGTGATAAATGTTGATAAGACTACAAAAATTCAAGGTGGGCTTTCGTGAAAAGTATATTATCGTAGGTTATCAGTACTAGATTTTTTGATGGGACATTGATCCTTGAAAAGCTATTCACACCCCCAGAACGCTTCCACTTATTTTCATGTTATACCCACAAACGTAAATGTATTTTATTATGATTTTATGTGATATACCAGCATTAAGTAACAAGTATTTGTGAAGTGTAAAGGAAATGATAGATGGTTTTCTAAATATTTAAAAATATAAATCTGAACAGTGTGACGTGCATTTGTATTAAACCCCTTGTAGTATGATGCCCCTGAGTGACCAATTGCCTTCAGAAGTCACATAATTAGTAAATTGAGTCACCTGTATCATTTATTCTCAGTATAACTACAGCGGTTTTGTGAAGATTTCACAACTTTTGTTTCAGAACATTAGGGATCAAACAGCATCTTGAAAACCAAGGAACCCACCAGACAGGTCAGGGATAAAGTTGTGGAGAAAAGTAAAGCAGGGCTCAGTTATAAAAAAAAAAATAGCCAAAGCTCTGAACATCTCACTAAGCACTTTTCAATCCATCATCCAAAAATGGCAGGAGTATAGTGTGGAGACATGAGGGTCAGTGGGTACAGTGGTCTGCTGGCCTGGCTGTCTTTAGAAAAACTGTTCGGACAAGGGCTCATCCCACTGAACGCTCGCACTCATTTTTTGTGGGCAGAACACTTCTCAGACAACACAGGATGAGGGAACCACACCTTGGTTAGATGTTATTGGTTCACCAAAAGGCAAACAGATATCGTATATTTCCAGAAAGAACATAAGGTGCTACAAGCGTCAGAGTCTCACCCATCCGTTGGCTCGTGAGGGATTAGAATCTTTGCGACTTCGGGGCTTCCTGGGCTAACTATCCCAGTCAGCAGCACCCTGGTTTTAACGAGCACCCACTGAGAGGAGATAGCGGCAAGCTTAGAAAGATGTCTGAGCACAGCAAGATATGTAGCCAGGCGACTGAACTGTCCTCACCTGGGTTCTCCAGGCACAATTCTGGGCTCAACATTGAGCAGTGAAGCAGATCTGTGATCTTCCAGCTAAAAATGTGGATTTTAGGCTGAAGTCCTACAAAATGAATGTGGAAATGACTCGCCCACCCCAGGGCTCTGGGACACCCGGTGTCGGGCCGGACTAGTCCGGGGGTAGTCAGCGGTGGCGGGGTCAATTAATATGGCGACTGTGGGGATGGTGATTATTATAATAAAGTTTATGGAAGATTCGTGACGCCACCTGTGGATTGCGGCTATGGAGCCGCCGCTGCTGAATGGGGCCTCCGGGGCTGATGTAATGGCAGCTGGGATGGTTCTGTTCCCCACAGGTGGAGCGGGTACCCCAGGGCAACCGTTGGTGCTTGTTAGAGTCTATGGTGTTTTGTGAATGATGCGGTGCAGGGTCGACAGGGCAGTGAAAGGAACAGACACAGGGCTGCAGTTTCAGATATTTACTCATTGTGTTCTTTAACACGGCAGCTGTCCGGTTGCCCACGGTATGCTGGGATCCACTGTCCAGTGCCTCCGCCGATCCCAGGTAATTCTGAGGTGTTATGCCGGTGCACCACTCTTGTGTTGCTATCCTTGACTGACTTCGTAGCCTTGACTTTTGTAGCTGAGCTAGTCTTGGCCTCCACCACAGGACCTGAACAAGGGGGCTTGCCTCACTGATTTCTTGCCCTCTTCCCAGGTGGACTGTGGCAGGTTGTGGCCCTGGGCGCTTGCAACCACTCCAGACCTTCGGTGTCACTGTTAGGAAATGTCTCTCTTTCCCCAGTCTAGGGACCGTCCCTGATTGCAGACTGGTCCCTCCACCCAATCTTCCTTGTGGAGCGGGCCACGAGCAAATATGTCCTTCCGTGGCCCTGGGACCCCTTCTGTCTTTTGGTGTCACCTGGGCCTAACTAGACCCCAGGATCTCCACCAGGAACCTTCTCTCTTCCTTGTCTCAACAGACTTTACTCCTCCACTCTCCCAAGGTAACTACCTCCCTCTCCTTCTCCCTCTGTTAGACTGTCTGAGGTAAACTGGAACTAACTGGTTCTCTTGACAACTCTCTGACTCCTCCCACACCCTTCTATGGTAGGCTCCACCCCCCTCTGGCCAGTGAATGGGACTTAAGGACCCATAACCAGGCATACTGGTTGCTACTCTCAGCATTAATGGAGTACCTGCCTTATACCCTGGACCAGTGTGTGACCTACCAATTGGTGTGTGCAGGTTTTGTCTGTGGACCGGTATATAACCTCATTCTTACCTAGGATGGGACATCACACCTCTGGCTGAGGTGCAAGATCTCTGTGGCGACGGAAGCCTCAGGGGCGCCACAGAAAGAGGAGCAAAGCCCTTTTTATACCCCTAAGTTCTCATTTCAGAGTATTGTATCTTACAGGATTGGTGGGAGATGGCTGTTCTCTCATTGGTTCAGTTCAATTCGACTGCATAACATTCCTCTTAATTGACATAGTCAAAGAGGCTAAGACAATCCATATTTAACAGACAATAGGGTTCCAGTCAGTTTGACATGAAACAATGACTAACTTCTCTTGATTTGGCAATCAAAGAAACAAAAGGTCTGGCCTAATAAAGAACAGTTCACCCCTCACACAAATCTCCAGATGCTGAGTTATCACATTTAGCACAACTGCAGAATGACAAAGACATGGCCGTCCACCTAAACCAACATCCCAAGCAAGGAGAGCACTAATTATAGAAAAGCAACCAAGAGGCCTATGGTCAGAGGAAAAGCAGGAGAGATCCAGAGCTCAGGGGGAGAATCTGTCCACAGGACAACTATAAGTCATAAACTCCACAAATTTGGTCTTTATAGAAGAATGAATATTTTGAAAAGCAAAAGAATAAGAATTGAAAATTGCTTCAGAGATGCCTTCATCCAATTTATCTGAGATAGAGCGGTTTTATAAAGTAGAAGGGGCAATAATGTCACCTCTAGATGTGCAAAGCTGATAGACACATAGCCCAAGAGACTGGCAGCAGCAATTGTAGTGAAAGCAGGTCCTGCAAAGTATTCACTCAGGGGGCTGAATACTAATGCACATCACAATTTTCAGAGTTACATTTCTTAACATATTTAGAAATTCATGTATAATTTCCTTTATACTCACAAATGTTTGCTACTTTGTGTTGTTATCACATAAAACCTCAATAAAATCCACTTGTTTTTGGCTGTAATGTGAAAAAATGTGGAAAAGTTCACCGGGTGTGAATTGTTTTTCAAGGAAGGGTATGTCTACTTTCAAAAAACTATGACATTTTGTCACGAATGTTCTCCAGTACACAAACTTGCCGCAATTTAGGAAAACATGAGACTTTTTGCAGTAAATAGTCAGAAACACAGGTCACAGGAAAAATACAAAAGCGTTTCTATTGTGAGCAAATTTCATGATCCACTTGCTCCATTCTGAAGAACAAAAAAAAAAAAAAAGTGACTTAGAAAACACCACTATTGATGAGTAAGGGTACTTTCACACTTGCGTTGTTTTCCTTCCGTTACAATCCGCCCTTTTGGAAAACAGCGGAATCCGTTAACGGATTCCGCTGTTTCCCATAGACTTGTATGGATGACGGATTGTGCCAAAAGGACCTGCGTTGCTTCCGCTGGGCGACGCTCCGTTGCTTCCGCCCAGCGGGAGGAACGCAGCATGTAACGTTGTTTTGAGCAGCGGAATCCTCTGGATTTCACTGCGCATGCTCTTTTTTTTTTAAATCACAAACTTTATTTTGGCTCGCGGTGGCCGAACGTTCAGCTGAGCGCCCGGCCGTCGGCAAGTGACAGCGCTCAGCTGAGCGCCCGCCCGCCGGCATGCCCGGGCGCCGGCAAGTGACAGCGATCAGCTGATCACCCAGCGGCCAGCTGCAGGGAGCGATCAGCTGATCACCCGGCGGCCGGCTGCAGGGAGCAATCAGCTGATCACCCGGCGGCCGGCTTCTGGGAGCGATCAGCTGATCGTTCACAATAGTCTGCCGCCGGTAAAACTGTAAAAAAAAAAAAAAAAATGAAGACGGATTCCGTTGTTTTGCAGCATCCGTTGAATCCGTTGTGCCACTATATGCAACACATCCGTTGCATCCGTCACACAACGCAATGCAACGGATACCGTTCAACACAAGTGTGAAACTAGCCTTAGATGTAAGTTTTGTGGTGCGGAGCCGGCAGACGGGATGTGACCGGAGGCAGAAATATTCAGGGAAGGGAAAGATTTTACACTTTGTAGATAAATCCTCTCTTCCCGGGATGTAACGGCCTCTATTGCCGGGATCACACGGCCGGATAAAGAATCATCACAGCTTCATCCAGAAAACTAGGACAAGTCTTTTCTTATTTGTCATCCATATACAATCCGGTATTTACAGCCGCTATTAATAATTTACAAGACCATTACAGAATTGCAATGCATCCGTAACACAATGTCTGCTGTATGGTAGAGCTGGTGGGAATCTAATGGTTTATGCAGACACATGTGACGCCATGGCAAAACCAGGTAGTCACACATAGGTCCCCGCGTTACACCATCCCTCACAGGGTTACATACAGCCAACCTGAAATGCTAGTCACCCCCCCCCCAGGGCAAGACAGGCACACCAGTGGGCGGGACCAGGCGGTTAGGGAACGCCCACCTAGGAGTCTAGACAGCCCGGGGCGGGAAAACAAGCAGATTAGTTTGGAGTTCAAGTTGAGAGAAGTGGAGGCTGGGGCTAGGTGTAGCTCCAGCGGAGGAGAAGTTCAAGTTGAACGGTGCCAGGGTTGGAGCCCTGGTACCTTGGCTAGGTGGCAGACGGTAGTCTTCGTCGGCAGGCAATGGGAAGATGGCAGCCGGAGATCCAAGGTGGACCGGGACAGGGTTGGAGCTCGCCGGTACCGACACCAAAGACCCGACCCGGAAACCGTGCACAGAGGGGGTACTCGGACCCTGAAGCCAGGACCGGAACCAATGGCCTAGCTAATGAACCGATTGAGGGCAGGATTAGAGGTTCTGTCCCAACCAAAGTCCCAAAAGCAGACAACCACCCACAGAGAGGGATAGGGCAACCGCCAGGACCCATAGATCCTACGGGTCAGCGCCAGCGGGCTTGACTCCTCAGGTACACAAAAAGCCGGGAGTGGACTCCCGTGTTCTATACCGGGAAGTCAAAACACACAGCAAAACTAGTGCAGAGGAAAAGACGGCGACCACCAGCCCGGGTGGGGGACCAGAGTACAACCGGCCGCGGCGGCTGGCCACCAGCACCTTGGTTTAACGAAAGACTCGTGTAATTCATTTAACTGTGAGTAACCAAACATCCCCTGGTACGTCCGGGCGTGCAATCCCTTGCCATCACTATACCCTGCACAGAGACACTGGGTCCCGGGGCAACCATCCCTACCCACGGAGGGGTTAACATCAAGCTGCCACTACATCTCCCCCGGGTGCCCCATAACAGCAGCGGTGGTGTCCCACTTCACCACCCATCGTGGGTGGCGTCACGAACTTAATACGGCCAAGGCCGTACAACTACGTCCCCCTTTTCATTTGGCTTGTCCGCTTGACCCCCGGGTCCGGAGGATCCCTCGAGCCACACAGCGGGTCCGGATCGAAGCAGCCTGGCTGCTACAGGCGTGTGGGCGGCACACCCTAAAAACTGGCGTCACGAACAGGATTGTAACCCATCCACCTACCTGGTGGAAGTGCGCCATGATTTGGACAGTCAGTGGTGATTTTTAGGCGCGAAAAACTACAGCCCAGAGTCTTCTCGCCCGAGAAAGGGCGCGAAGCTGAAGCCCCTCCCCCTGGGAACTAGGCCGGAAGGAAACAACACCCTGAGGCCGAAAACAAAACTGACCTGCCGCACAAGAGGGTGCTTGCAAAAAGACCAATGGGGGGTGGGCGAAGAGTCTGCAGCATGTGACCCGAGCAGATAAAGGGCAGAACTGCTAGGACTCTGCTACCCTTTTGTTCCTGGACACCGCCAGAGAAAGATGGCTGAGCGGTCTGGCAAGTCAACTGTGGAGGAACCCGTGCCTGGAACAGCCGACTGGGTGGAAGCCCAGACACACCGAATGTGCCGCAGAATCCAAGCTCAGGCCACGTTCCTGCTGAAGCGATGGACGTCCGAGATGGTGGAGCTGGCTGCAGCCGTTCGGGCTCGTGAAGTGGAGGCGACCTCGGAGGAGCGGGTAAGCGACCCACGCCCCTATGTCCCACTGGGACCGGCCCACCAGGCCGAGGGGCCCGGTCTGCCCCTCTCCACCACGTCGCCTCCCTCGCTGACTGTACCTGTAGCCGACACCCCACTCGGTCCGCTGCCACAAGCAACAGCAACAGCGGTACCCGTGCCATCTGCCTGTAAGGACCCGCCAGTGGAATCCTCAGGCCGCGAGCACGTCACCGCCTCGCCACCCGCACCAGCTCCATGCCAGACGGAGGCCCGGAAGACATCCCCTCCGGTCCCGAGCCAGGCCGCAACCCCGATGACAAAACTCCTGGCCCCGGAGAAGGCAGTGCACTCAAAGACGACAACCCTGGCAGTCCGCCCGGCCGTAGCAGAGGCGGCGCCCGACCGGAAGTCAGCAGCGGCTGAGATGCCGACCGCTCCCCAGTTCCCGATCCTGGCTGAGGTGCAGCCGGGATACACCTGAAGGGTAGCAGAGCGGGCCATGACACAGCGGAGCCCTCCATTGTCAGTGGTGCCGGTCGTAGCCGGCACGGAGGGTGTCCGGCTGGGCTCGGCCCCCGTGCAGGTGGAAACGGAGTACGAGGCCAGCGCTCCGTATTGGGAGCGGCAGCAGCGCCAGCTAAAGAAGGAGATCGCGGACCGGGAGAAAAGAAAGGCGGGGGTGCTGTCCCGGACATACACCGAGAAAGACCACCTCAGGAACACCACCTACCGGGTGCAGGGTCCAACCTATCAAGGGCAAGGCCGACACTTCGATGCCTGGAGAGGATGGGGCTTCATATATGAGCAGGGCCTGGAGGCCGAAATCTTTGTCTCCCAGAGAGATGTGGCCCCTCATCTGCCTGTTGGCCACCCAGACCGAGACCTGGAGCCCGGAGAAATGGTCTCGTACACCGGCACTGCAAAGAAAGGGGGCGGTTCGCCCTCGATGTGAAGAAGTGGGTGAAGATGGGTGGAGAGGCTGCTTGGTGGAAGGGCCTACAGTAGAGTAGGCAAAGGCCCAGTCGCTAAAGAGACCGGTGACTATGTCGCGGGCGGGGAGGATGACGCTGCGCTCACCCACTGCTCGGGTCCGGCTACTGCTGCTGCTCGGTGGTGGCTCGAGCGGTGGGCCGGATCCGGGGACTCGAGCGGCGCTCCTCGCCCGTGAGTGAAAGGGGGTTTGGATTTGGGGATTGATTGTCCGTGACGCCACCCACGGTTGTGGTGAGGTTGTGACACCACCGCTGCTCTGGACGGGGATCCCGGGAGCGATGACAGGGAGCAGTGTAGTTGTTGTTTCTCCCCTCCGTGGGTAGGGGGTTGGTTGTCCCGGGGCCCGGTGAGGTGCAGGGTCGCGGGGGCAGCGCTGTGCCGCACGGCACGGTGGTACTCACTCAGCCAGTAATTCACACAGAGTCTCTGGTCAAACAAACGGCTGGATGGACGGGTCCCACAGGCGGCTGCGGTTGTTTCTCCCCTGACCCCAGGTTGGTAGTGTAAGTCCTTTCCTTCCCCTTCGTGTACGCTCCTCCTGCGCTCCAGTTTCCAGCTGGCTCCCCAGTTCAGTACCGGTGGGCCACCGCCCAGCCCCGGCTACCTACGGTTCCACCAAGACTGTCTTCCCGGCTCTCTCACCGACGGCCACTACCGTCTGCCCCACTGGCTACACGAGGGACCTAAGCTCTGACCTAGGCCCCAGTCTGTGTCTGCCTCTCTGCAGACCTCCTCTCTCTTCCTCTGCCTGGACGTGTCTGAACTTGTTTCCTGCCTCAGGCCAGCCAGTCTCCTGGGTGGGCGTCTCCATCTCCCCGACTCCGCCCACCTGGTGTGTCTGACTGAACCCGGGGGAAGAAATCAGGTCTCACTGGGGATGTCTGCTGTGAACTGCTGGGGGTGGGGGTGTGTGTGTGTTGTTACCTGTGGCCCCTGGCTTGTCCAGGGTGCCACAACTACCCTCCAGACCAGGGGTCCCGGACTTGGGGCCCGTGACAAAAGACTGCCGGGTAAGGAACTTTTTACCGGACCCGTAAGGGCAACACCCAAACCTGTCCTGGACTTGGGCAAAGGGTGCGCACCAGTGCTTAGCGGTGGCACCAGGGGGCAGGTTGTTTTGGTTGGGGGTGAGGTGAGAAGGACCCGGTCCGTCCCGTCCCGGTTTTAAATGTTATTGATTGCTCTCAGTGAGAGAAACAAAATTAAAATTTTGTAGTTGTGATACCTTTTAATGGCTAACTAAAATAAAATGATGTTACAAAGGAAGCTTTCGAGACATCTCAGGTCTCTTCCTCAGGCATGGTATGATAAAATATCTGAAGAAACACAAATGTATACACAAAACAGGGCAGAGGAATGCATAGTAATAGGACATTTAAATAAACAAACACTGAGCTTAGAGAGTGAATCCTTAAGGCCCAGTCACACTAAACAACTTACCAGCGATCCCAACAACGATACCAGCGATCCCTATCAGGTTGTATCGTTGTTGGGATCGCTGGTAAGTTGCTAGGAGTTCGCTGGTGAGATGTCACACTAAGCGACGCTCCAGCGATCCCACCAGCAATCTGACCTGGCAGGGATCGCTGGAGCGTCGCTACACGTGGAAGCATGCTGTGCTTGGTAACTAAGGTAAATATCGGGTAACCAACCCGATATTTACCTTGGTTACCAGCGCACCGCTTAGCGCTGGCTCCCTGAACACCTAGCCACAGTACACATCGGGTTAATTACCCGATGTGTACTCCGGCTACGTGTGCAGAGAGCAGGCACTGACAGCTGAGAGCGGCGGACGCTGGTAACGAAGGTAAATATCGGGTAACCAAGGGAAGGGCTTCTTGGTTACCTGCTGCCTGCACATTTAGTTGTTGCTCTGTCGCTGTCACACACAGCGATGTGTGCTTCACAGCGGGAGAGCAACAACTAAAAAATGGCCCAGGACATTCAGCAGCAACCAGCGACCTCACAGCAGGGCCAAGGTTGTTGCTGGATGTCACACTAAGCAACATCGCTAGCAAGTTGTGCCTCAGCAGCGATGTTGCTAGCAATGTTGCTTAGTGTGACGGTACCTTTAATTAGCTTTGATTAGTGGTGTGAGTTTTATTGTCCCAATATCTATGTAGGATCAGAGGCATGGTGCTCTAGCAGTCTCTGGAGCAGACTCCTCAGATTTTATAATGAGTCATAAATCCTCTTGAGAGGTTGAGTCCTGTGTCCAAAGAGTTAAACATTGTGATGAATTTCTATTCCCAGACCATGCGATAGCTCTGTGATCTGAATTTGCCTTTTAATATGACAATTTTCATGTGGTTTATGTTGTGTCCTGGAGCACAGCAGAAATGTTTAGCCACAGGTAATTGTTTTTTTTGTCTGTTATTGTGGCGGTGAGATCTCATCCTTGCTCTTAGGCGGGCTTTGCACACTGCGACATCGCAGCCCGTTGCTGCGATGCCGAGTGCGATAGTGCCCGCCCCCGTCGCAGCAGCGATATGTGGTGATAGCTGGCGTAGCGAAAATTATCGCTACGCCAGCTTCACACACACACTCACCTGCCGTGCGACGTCCCTGTGGCCGGCGGCCCGCCTCCTTGTTAAGGGGGCGGGTCGTGCGGCGTCACTGTGACGTCACACGGCAGGCGGCCAATCGGAGCGGAGGGGCGGAGATGAGCAGGATGTAAACATCCTGCCCATCTCTTTCCTTCCGCATATCCTACGGAAGCCGCAGTGAGGCCGGTAGGAGATGTTCCTCGCTCCTGCGGCTTCACACACAGCGATGTGTGCTGCCGCAGGAGCGAGGAACAACATCGGACCGTCGCGTCAGCGTAATCATGGATTACGCCGACGCTGCACCGATGATACGATAACGACGCTTTTGCGCTCGTTAATCGTATCATCTAGGCTTTACACACTGCGATGTCGCATGCGATGCCGGAAGTGCGTCATTTTCAATTTGACCCCACCGACATCGCACCTGCGATGTCGCAGTGTGCAAAGCCCGCCTTAGTCTCCTGTTAGACTCCTGTTTCTCCAACATAGAGGCCCCCAAAAGGACATACAGTTAGGTCCAGAAATATTTGGACAGTGACACAATTTTCGCGAGTTGGGCTCTGCATGCCACCACATTGGATTTGAAATTAAACCTCTACAACAGAATTCAAGTGCAGATTGTAACGTTTAATTTGAAGTTTTGAACACAAATATCTGATAGAAATTGTAGGAATTGTACACATTTCTTTACAAACACTCCACATTTTAGGAGGTCAAAAGTATTTGGACAAATAAACCAAACCCAAACAAAATATTTTTATTTTCAATATTTTGTTGGGAATCCTTTGGAGGCAATCACTGCCTTAAGTCTGGAACCCATGGACATCACCAAACGCTGGGTTTCCTCCTTCTTAATGCTTTGCCAGGCCTTTACAGCCGCAGCCTTCAGGTCTTGCTTGTTTGTGGGTCTTTCCGTCTTAAGTCTGGACTTGAGCAAGTGAAATGCATGCTCAATTGGGTTAAGATCTGGTGATTGACTTGGCCATTGCAGAATGTTCCACTTTTTTGCACTCATGAACTCCTGGGTAGCTTTGGCTGTATGCTTGGGGTCATTGTCCATCTGTACTATGAAGCGCCGTCCGATCAACTTTGCGGCATTTGGCTGAATCTGGGCTGAAAGTATATCCTGGTACACTTCAGAATTCATCCGGCTACTCTTGTCTGCTGTTATGTCATCAATAAACACAAGTGACCCAGTGCCATTGAAAGCCATGCATGCCCATGCCATCACGTTGCCTCCACCATGTTTTACAGAGGATGTGGTGTGCCTTGGATCATGTGCCGTTCCCTTTCTTCTCCAAACTTTTTTCTTCCCATCATTCTGGTACAGGTTGATCTTTGTCTCATCTGTCCATAGAATACTTTTCCAGAACTGAGCTGGCTTCATGAGGTGTTTTTGAGCAAATTTAACTCTGGCCTGTCTATTTTTGGAATTGATGAATGGTTTGCATCTAGATGTGAACCCTTTGTATTTACTTTCATGGAGTCTTCTCTTTACTGTTGACTTAGAGACAGATACACCTACTTCACTGAGAGTGTTCTGGACTTCAGTTGATGTTGTGAACGGGTTCTTCTTCACCAAAGAAAGTATGCGGCGATCATCCACCACTGTTGTCATCCGTGGACGCCCAGGACTTTTTGAGTTCCCAAGCTCACCAGTCAATTCCTTTTTTCTCAGAATGTACCTGACTGTTGATTTTGCTACTCCAAGCATGTCTGCTATCTCTCTGATGGATTTTTTCTTTTTTTTCAGCCTCAGGATGTTCTGCTTCACCTCAATTGAGAGTTCCTTTGACCGCATGTTGTCTGGTCACAGCAACAGCTTCCAAATGCAAAACCACACACCTGTAATCAACCCCAGACCTTTTAACTACTTCATTGATTACAGGTTAACGAGGGAGACACCTTCAGAGTTAATTGCAGCCCTTAGAGTCCCTTGTCCAATTACTTTTGGTCCCTTGAAAAAGAGGAGGCTATGCATTACAGAGCTATGATTCCTAAACCCTTTCTCCGATTTGGATGTGAAAACTCTCATATTGCAGCTGGGAGTGTGCACTTTCAGCCCATATTATATATATAATTGTATTTCTGAACATGTTTTTGTAAACAGCTAAAATAACAAAACTTGTGTCACTGTCCAAATATTTCTGGACCTAACTGTATAGTGCACAGGATTAAGTACACCACGTTGGAAGAGGAACATGTAAATGTCCCAGGAATCTTATAGTCCTTCTGTGTGTTAGGGATCTGTATCCGGTCTTTGGTCTCTACATGAGTGCAGGTTTTGCAGCTCTTTACATTGCAAGGATAAGTTCCTCTTGGTGTGTCTGAGGGCATTGAGCTTCGGATCATGATGCTCCTTAAATTAGGAGGTTGCCTGTAGCACAGCAATGGAGGATCTTTGAATATTGTTTTTAGCCGGTTGTCCTTGTGAAGAATGTGGTGAAGTTTCTTGGCCGTTCTTCTCAGTACCTCAAGCTGTGGGTTGTAGGTCACCACCAGAGGTACTCGACTGTTTTCCTCTTTTTGTTTGTATTGAAGCAATTCACTTCTAGGGGTCCTTGTGGCTCTAATGATCTGATCATCAATGGAGGTGGGGTGATAGCCTTGGTTTAAAAATGTCTTTTTAAGATGGGTTAAGTGTTCATCCCTGTCTGCTGGGCTGGAACAGATACGATTATATCGGAGGGCCTGGCTGTAGACAATGGACTTTTTAATGTGTTTGGGATGGAAACTGTCCCATCTGAGGTATGTGGGACGGTCAATAGGCTTCCAATACACTGATGTCTGGATTGAGCCATTTTGAATTTTTATGGTGGTATCCAAGAAGTTGATTTCTGTTTTTGGAGTGGTCCAATGTCAAGTTTATCGTTGGATGAAACGCATTGAATTTTTCATGGAATTTTAGAAGCTCTTGCTCAGATTTTGTCCAGATTATTAAGATGTCATCTATGTAACGGAAATAGGACAGTTTCCATCCTGGTAACCAAGGTAAATATCGGGTAACCAAGAGAAGTGCTTTCCTTGGTTACCCGATATTTACCTTAGTTACCAAGTGCACACCGCTTAGCGCTGGCTCCCTGCACTCCTAGCCAAAGTACACATCAGGTTAATAAGCAAACCGCTTTGATTATTTACCCAATATGTACTCCCGGCAACGTGTGCAGGGAGCCGGCACTGACAGCGTGAGAGCGGTGGACGCTAGTAACCCAGGTAAATATCGGGTAACCAAGGAAAGGGCTTCCCTTGGTTACTCGATATTTGCCTTGGTTACAGCTTACCGCAGGCTGCCAGAATCTGGCTCCCTACACATTCAGTTCGTCGCTCTCTCGCTGTCACACACAGCGATGTGTGCTTCACAGCGGGAGAGCAACGAGCAAAAAATGAACCAGGACATTCAGCAACGAGCGGCGACCTCACAGCAGGGGCCAGGTCGTTGCTGGATGTCACACACAGCGATGGTCGCTGCTACGTCACAGAAAATGGTGACTTAGCAGCGACGACGTTGTCGCTGTGTTGGACATGTCCTTAAGGTCAGTGTTTGTTTATTTAAATGTCCTTTTACCATGCATCCCTCTGCCCTGTTTTGTGTATACATTTGTGTTTCTTTAGATATTTTGTCATACCATGCCTGAGGAAGAGACCTGAGATGTCTCGAAAGCTTGCTTTGTAACATCATTTTATTTTAGTTAGCCATTAAAAGGTATCACAACTACAAAATTTTAATTTTGTTTCTCTCACTGAGAGCAATCAATAATTTTTCAACTGGCTAACACAGTACTAAAACCTTTTGGTTTTAAATGTGAAACGTTTAAGCATGTGCCTCCCGTAAGGGAAGAAAAAACAATGTACATAATGTTAGTATACTTCTAAACTGTTCCTTTTTCTATTTTCCAGTTCCACTTAAATAAATGTTAGTGGTCGGACAGCCCGCGGACAGTCTGTATTAAACCAAGGGGGAAGGTGACGCCCTGGCAAAACCAGGTAGTCACATATAGGCCCCCGCATTACACCATCCCTCACAGGGTTACATACAACCGACCTGAAACCCTAGTCAACCCCCTCAGGGCAAGACAGGCACACCAGTGGGCGGTACCAGGTGGTTAGGGAACGCCCACCTAGAGGTCTAGACAGCCTGGGGCGGGAAAGCAAGCAGATTAGTTTGGAGTTCAAGTTGAGAGGAGTGGAGGCTGGGGCTAGGTGTAGCTCCAGTGGAGGAGACGTTCAAGTTGAATGGTGCCAGGGTTGGAGCCCTGGTACCTTGGCTAGGTGGCAGACGGTGGTCTCCGTCGGCAGGCGATGGGAAGACGGCAGCCGAAGATCCAAGGTGGAGCGGGACAGGGTTGGAGCCCGCCGGTACCGACACCAAAGACCCGACCCGGAAACCGTGCACAGAGGGGGTACTCGGACCCTGGAGCCAGGACCGGAACTAACGGCCTGGCTAATCAACCGATTGAAGGCAGGATTATAGGTCCTGTCCCAACCAAAGTCCCAAAAGCAGACAACCACCCACAGAGAGGGATAGGGCAACCGACAGGGCCCATAGATCCCACGGGTCAGCGTCAGCGGGCACAGCTCCTCAGGTACACAAAAAGCCAGGAGCGGACTGCCGTGTTCCATACCGGGAAGTCAAAAACACACAGCAAAACTAGTGCAGAGGAAAAGACGGCGACCACCAGCCCAGGTGGGGGACCAGAGTACAACTGGCCGCGGCGGCCGGCCACCAGAACCTTGGTTTACCAAAAGACTCGTGTGATTCATTTAACTATGAGTAACCAAACATCCCCTGTTACGTCCGGGCGCGCAATCCCTTGCCATCGCCACACCCTGCACAGAGACACTGGGTCCCGGGGCAACCATCCCTACCCATGGAGTGTTTAACATCAAGCTGCCACTACATCTCCCCCGGGTGCCCCACAACTGCAGCGGTGGTGTCCCACTTCACCACCCACAGTGGGTGGCGTCACAAACTTAATACGGCCAAGACCGTACAACTACGTCCCCCTTTTCATTTGGCGTGTCCGCGTGACCCCCGGGTCCGGAGGATCTCTCGAGCCACACAGAGGGGTCGGATCCGAGCAGCCCGGCTGCTACAGGCGTGGGGGCGGCACACACAGACCTGAATGGACGAGTCTCATCCGATTTATGGAAGACACTAAAGGATGCTGGCATTATTCTCACACGCAGATTCAGTCAGCGAGAAAGAAAAATCCCCCATCTGCACTGCCACATCCAATAACAATGGTCTGAGGGCGAGACGTTGTTTTATTTTATGGACAGCACTGAAAATACAGTAGTGTGAACGAGGACTAAATGGAATCATCAAAGCTCTTATCTCTCCTAATCCTGCCATCTCCACCGCTCTCATTACACAAGTATATAGGGCATGTCAGTGTTTTACTGAATGCACCCTGACTGCTGTGCCCTGGTAGTAAGGGGTTAAGTTCCCTCTCATGTCCGATTCTCCCTCCTCCCCTTCCAGGGGTGTTATCCAATGGGAATGTTCCCATGATCCCACTCTTTCCCCTATAAATATTCCCCCTCTTCCTGGTTCCGGTCTCTCCTCACCTTGTGAGATCCGGACGCTGCTGTCGTTCCCGGTGAGAGATGGCTGACATGCTGGACAAGGCTGTCAGGGACAGGATCAGGAGGGAGGGTGACGCGTGGCTTGCTGCTATTATAGGTGAGCAGCGTTCCACTCCTCCTGAGGCTCAGACGCAAACTCCGGCCGGCAGGCGGCCTGCTTGTCTAAGCCGCCCGCCGGAGCGTCTGAGTCACACACTGCGCACGCGCGTGGGGCGGGCGCGCGCCCCACGTGCGCGCGAATCACGTGCGTGCCGTGCACGTTCCCCCGCTCAGTAACGCCCACACGCCCAACCACAGTAACACGCGCGGCGGCCGCAAGCCTCTCCTGTCCTACAGGCAAAGCGGCACCGCTGTAATTAATTAATCAAATCCCTGCGCTCCGGAGGCAAGGCTTAACGCCATCCTTGCTGCTTCAGCCCAACACTCCACCTGTAATAGCGCCCCCACACACGGCCATGGGAGGAAATAATAGCTGCAGATCCTCCTCAGCAGAGGAGTTTGCTAGTAGTATGCAATTATCTACTCTTACCTCCCCTGCCACAATGCACTAATGGAGAAGCAGGCAGGGTGGGGGCAGCTGCTCCCTCAACTACAATGTTATCTCCCCAGTTGTCTCTTCAACACATGGACATGAGTGGGGGAATGACTTTGCCCCCTGCGGCTGCAACAGTGATGGCTCTGGCTCCTGCAGCAGCTGCGGTGACGGCTTTGCCGCTTGCTGCTCCTGCAGCTACTGTTGGGATGGCTTTGCATCCTGTTGCTCCGCAGGTGCTGGCATTGCCCCCAGCGGCACCAGAGGGGATAGCCTTGCCTCACACATCACATACAGTGTCGGCCTTGCCCCCGGAGCTGCAGAACTTACCCCGGGTCCTCCCTGTCAACGATGCAGCGGGTGCTGGAAGCACGGCCCATGGTAGGCGACGCCTGGGCGCGGACACCGCTCCGCTGCCTCCGACTCCTCTGACTCCTCGCATTCCCGTAGCCTATATAGACGCAGGCGATCCAGTAGGGATCGCGATCGCCGCTCTGCCTATTCTGAGCGACGGTCCACATCCTCTCGCAGAAGCCGTCGGTCTCGGTCATCAGGATGGCGTTCGCCATCAACCACGGCTGATTCATCCGACGACTCCAGGACATCCAGCAGGCACTCTCGTCGCAGATCATGCCGCCAGAGAGATGCCGAACCCTATGTGGCTCAACCACATGCCGCCGGATTGGTAGCGGCTCAACATATATCGGTGAATCCCACGGATGCTCCAGCGGTCGGTGAGTACAATTATTCTGGGGCTTGGGGAGGTGCCGATACTACAGCTATGTCATTAAAAGCTCTGTTAGCCCATTTAAATACCCCGAGTAAAAAAAAAAAAAAAAAAATTAGAAATTCGGGTTAACCCTTTATTATTCTGAAATCAACCTGAAAAGAGATACGAGTCCCCTCCTAGGGCTGATATACATAAGGATACATTCTTTTGTGGTACCGACCCCCCCCCCCCCCCCCTTAGGCTCTCACCTTGACCCAGAGACTGTAAAAAAAAAAGAAAGAAAAAAAAAAAAAATTTTGGGCAAATGATTATATAGACATTTGGTCGCTTGTTTCCACTGATCAATTTACTGTAGACAAGGAGAGGGTTCTGCTGAACGGCCTTTTAAAAAAAAAACAAAAAAAACCCAGGGTTGCAAAAACTATTAATAATTGGCTGCAAGCCTTTTTTCGTATTAGGGTGTCCATGGGTCAGAAACATCCTGACCGTTGTCCTGAGCTTTTTATATATGTTGACTCCATATATAACGTGTACAAAGCGCACGGCGGGCTGCGTGATGGCGTTATGACGAAGATTTCAGGCGTCGTCTGGCCCATCAACCACACTTAGGGTGGGGGGGGGTTAAAGCTACGGACTCCTGGTTGTGCTTTATGATGACTCCTAAAGTCCCCTTTCATGTCGCGGCCCCTGGCAGCTCTGTCGGTTCCAGTTCAGTGGCCGTGCGTAGACCCAGCGGCACTGCCAATTCTTTGGTCTCTGCACATATAAGCTTGAATGCTCTACCTGCGGAGGCCCCCATGCAGCAGAAAAATGCTCCCGCCTTCGGCAAAATTGCCAACAAAGTCGTCAAATTCACCTGAAAATCGAGACACCAGTGAGCGCATCAGAGACGGGGCCGTGGCTTGATCGGTACCTCAATAAAGAGGCGGCAGCTCAGCTGCGCTTCGGCTTCACTTTTGGATTCTTTACCCCCTTTTTAACCTTAACAGACAACCCATTTTTGTCCGGAATCTAAAGTCTGCGACGGAACTCCATGAGGTTTTGCTTGATAAACTAAACAGCGAGTTAGATAAAGGCAGGTTTAAGGGACCCTTTAAGGTGATACCTTTTTACAACTTTCGGGTGTCTCCGTTTGGGATCATTCCTAAGAAGGAAACAGGAAAATTCCGTCTAATTCATCACCTGTCTCACCCGAGAGGTTCATCCGTCAACGATGGTATACTTGAATTGGACACATCAGTCACGTGGGTCTCTTTTGAAAAAGATGTGGGTTTAGTTCGGCAAGTGGGACCGGGGGCGCTGATGGCCAAGTCAGATATTAGGTCGGCTTTTCGCCTCTTCCCGGTCCACCCTGATTGCTACCAATTGTTGGGATGTTTTGGAGACGGTTGTTATGACTACGATACGTGCCTTCCTATGGGATGCTCAATCTCTTGTTCCTATTTTGCGCTATTTAGATCTTTTTTGGAATGGGTTGTACAAGTTGAATCCGGTTCTCAATCCGTTACTCATTATCTTGATGACTTCTTTTTGTTGGCCCCCAAGATTCCACTCACTGCCACTTTCTATTACATACGTTTTGCAGCTTGATGTCAAGATTCGGTGTCCCGTTGTCAAAGGAAAAAACAGTCGGTCCTTTGCCGGTCCTTTCTTTTCTTGGTATTGAGATAGATTCAAACGCGATGGTTTTTTCGTCTCCAAGATGACAAGGTATTGAAGCTGCGCTCACTGATCATGGGGTTTTGTTCGGTCCGTAGAGTGACCCTCCGTCAGATGCAATCTTTCTTGGGCCTTCTAGTATTGCCTGTCTCGTCATGCCAATCGATCGAGTTTTTTCCAGAGGTTATCACTGGCTACAAAAGGCGTTTGGCTTCCCCATCTCCGTACCAGGATTACATCCCGCCTATGGGCTGATTTGTTCATTTGGAACGATTTCCTATCCAGGTGCAATAGGCAAACTTGTTTCTAGGATAACTTTGTCTCGAATGAAGAGCTATCACTCTTTTCCGACGCATCTGGATCGTTGGGTTTTGGTGTTATTTCCGGTGTTCAATGGTGTGCTGAGCATTGGCCCCAATCTTGGCACGCCAATGGTCTCGTGTCCAATCTAACTCTCTTCGATTTATTCCCCATTGTGACAGCGGTCGCGATCTCGGGCCCGCCCTTCAGAAATAAACGGATTTGATTCTGGACTGACAACATGAGGGTGGTGCACGCGATAAATCACCTGACTTCATCCTCTTTGCCAGTTATAAAATTACTTAAATTTTTGTGCTTCAAGTTTTGAGCTCAATATTTGGTTCCAGCCTCGCCATGTGCCTGGCAGGTGCAACACTATCGCCGACTCACTTTCCCATTTTCAATTTCAGAAGTTCCGACAGCTCTGTCCTTTCGCCCAAACAGAGGGAATATCGTGCCCACACAGCATATGGGATCTGTTGGAATGCAGCTGATGCCGTTGGTGACGTCTTCAGGGGCCCCGGCTGCTTACGGTAAGGCATGGGCGGAATGGTTAGTTTTTTCGCAGCAAATTACACGGTTTCTACATTTGATTCTGCCAGATTGGATGTTACCTGCCAGTACCTGTATCACCTGTACTAGCGGTCGGGGCTTGCTTTCCATTTCAAACTACGAGGTTGGCTGGGCATTACTAAATTTTTAATAGTCCAACAAGCAGTTAAGGCGTGGGGCAGGGGGCAGCCTAGAAGGGAGCGCAGAAGACTGGTTTCTTTTAGCCTTCTTCCTAGTGTCATCGGACACATCTCTGCCGTTTGTCCTCCTCCTTTCGAGTCTGCTCTTTTCTCTGCTTCTTTTGCTATAGCCTTTTTGGCGCATTGCGCATTGGTGAGTTGCTTTCTCCTGCCGGAGGCACCCACGGGGGCCTTCGGCACGACGACATCACATCGGGTAATGGGGGTTTAAGGATACGAATTCGGCAATCTAAGACTGATGAAACCCTGAATGGCTGCTGGTTATTTTTGTTTCTATTCCTGGCCCAGTGTGCCCTGTTAGACTGATCCGTAACTACATCACTTTGCGCCATGGTAACTCTTCATTCTAGTCCATGAAGACGGTTCCCCTCTGACGAGATTCCAATTCTTAGCGGTTTTTCGTAAATGTTTAACGTTTCTGGGTCTGCCCGCCAGCGAGTTTGGTACTCACTCCTTTGGATAGGGGCGGCGACTGAGGCCGCTTGGGCGGGATTGCCCAATGCATAGGCCGGTGGTGTTCTGCATGTTTTGCGAAATATATTAGTCCGGAATTATTGCTTCTTTAATCAATTACTTAAACAGGTTTGCCTTATTGTATACGTGTCACTAACAGTTTTTTCCTTTTAGGCGCGGCTAAGTCTGTAATTTGGTTACTGGGCCACTCCGATATTTGGCTTTCGTGGCTTCGAGGTGAATCGGAGAGGCATCAGGGGTCTCATATGGGCTCAAGTTATACCTGAAGTTGTGAAGATTGCCGGTCTGCCTTAACTCCAGTGGTCCTCGTCATTCACGCCGGGTGAAATGACCTCGGTTCCCGCCGCACGATGGTATTGAGCAGGCTTTGTTCTTTATGGGTGGGGGTCGGAGCACAGTCTAGGGCCTCTGCTCCTCCGTGGCGGTTTTGAGCCAAACAGTTGTTCGGTTACGAAAGCTAAAGTGCGCCGGAAGTCCGGCCTGGCACAAAGTTTTGTTTGAAAGTATTGATTAATAATGGTTAATTGTGCTGTGACCGACCTCCATCCACAATAAAAGATGAAAGTTGTTTAATTTTGATAAAGCTCTCCTAATAAAGTTTGTATTTTGGTTAATTTGGTCTTGGAGTGGTTAATCGGACATGGGAGGGTCTTGTTTGCGGGGTGTGGGTCTCAGCAGTCTATAGGGCATGTCAGTGTTTTACTGAATGCACCCTGACTGCTGTGCCCTGGTAGTAAGGGGTTAAGTTCCCTCTCATGTCCGATTCTCCCTCCTCCCCTTCCAGGGGTGTTATCCAATGGGAATGTTCCCATGATCCCACTCTTTCCCCTATAAATATTCCCCCTCTTCCTGGTTCCGGTCTCTCCTCACCTTGTGAGATCCGGACACTGCTGTCCCACCCTCCCTCTTTATCTTTTGGTTAATCTTTTCAAGTCACAGCGGTTTTGAGCCAAACAGTTGTTCGGTTACGAAAGCTAAAGTGCGCCGGACGTCCGGCCTGGCACAAAGTTTCATTTGAAAGTATTGATTAATAATGGTTAATTGTGCTGTGACCGACCTCCATCCACAATAAAAGATGAGAGTTGTTTAATTTTGATAAAGCTCTCCTAATAAAATTTGTATTTTGGTTAATTTGGTCTCGGAGTAGTTAATCGGACATGGGAGGGTCTTGTTTGCGGGGTGTGGGTCTCAGCAGTCTAACACATATAATACTGGAGGATAAAACAAGACTGAGCACAAGACCTTCACAGCCGTCTACACATCATGGGGAGATTTCATGGCCCCTTCTCTCCATCTACCTGATGATCCTGAGGAACATCGGGATCTTCTTGTTTACAGTCCTGTGGGAGAAGAGGACGGGGACATCTCTCTGGTGTTGTCCTCTTACTGGATAGACCTGGAGGAGACACATACAGGGACTGAATTCATTCCTTACATACAGATAATTATAGGTCGTGTGTATTTAGTCCTGTCTATTACCTGGTGATGTGAGGGGCTGGGGAACCTCCATCATGACGTCCTTGTACAGATCTTTGTGTCCTTCTAAATACTCCCACTCCTCCATGGAGAAATAGACGGTGACGTCCTGACACCTTATAGGAACCTGACACATACAATGATACCGTCACCCCCGATCCCTTCATAGCGTTACTGTATAATGTCCCAGCATTCCCAGCAGTGTCACCTCTCCAGTCAGCAGCTCAATCATCTTGTAGGTGAGTTCTAGGATCTTCTGGTCATTGATGTCTTCATGTATCGGGGGGTGAGGTGGAGGCCCCGTGATTGGGCTCAGGGGTCTTCCCCATCCCTCAGACACAGGGGCCTGACAGCGCTCACTAGAGGTCTTCTTCACTACTGTGTAATCCTGATTATGGAGAGACACAGTAATAAATCTCACTACAGACACTTCCAGAGTCCTCACCTCTCCAGTTCTGTCCATCTGTTATTCCCATAGATAAGAATGATGTAATGTGACGTCATCAGAATCTCTCACCTCTCCAGTAAGCCGGAAGAGGATCTCTAGGGTGAGGTGTAATATCCTCTCCGCCATCTTGTCCCTGTCATTAGCCATCCTTCACGGGGAAATCAGGAGAATTCTCTTCTATAGAAGATCTCCACTGAGAGGATCCGATATTGTAGGGACCTGAATGGGGAGAAGAAAGGGGCTGAGGACTGAGGGCAGAAAGGGGCCGAGGACTGAGGGCAGAAAGGGGCCATGGACTGAGGGCAGACGGGTTTCCTCACTTCCGGCCTCTCATAGTTGGGGCGTCTGTATCTATCAGAGGAAAAGGAACAAAAACCTCACGATTCATAGAAATCAGCGAGAAAAAAACTCCAAGAAAGTCTCAGAGCTGAAGGGGTTAATGCCGCCTGCCCCAGTAATGGGGAATCTTCACACACCTCCACCTGCAGAGCCGCACACTAGATATATAATACCCTGCACCTACCTCCACCTGCAGAGCCGCACACTAGATATATAATAACCTGCACCTACCTCCACCTGCAGAGCCGCACACTAGATATATAATACCCTGCACCTACCTCCTCCTGCAGAGCCGCACACTAGATATATAATACCCTGCACCTACCTCCACCTGCAGAGCCGCACACTAGATATATAATACCCTGCACCTACCTCCTCCTGCAGAGCCGCACACTAGATATATAATACTCTGCACCTACCTCCACCTGCAGAGCCGCACACTAGATATATAATACCCTGCACCTACCTCCACCTGCAGAGCCGCACACTAGATATATAATACCCTGCACCTACCTCCACCTTCAGAGCCGCACACTAGATATATAATACCCTGCACCTACCTCCACCTGCAGAGCCGCACACTAGATATATAATACCCTGCACCTACCTCCTCCTGCAGAGCCGCACACTAGATATATAATACCCTGCACCTACCTCCTCCTGCAGAGCCGCACACTAGATATATAATACCCTGCACCTACCTCCACCTGCAGAGCCGCACACTAGATATATAATACCCTGCACCTACCTCCACCTGCAGAGCCGCACACTAGATATATGGCTGCTCTGTGCTTACAGGACCTGTGATGATGTCACATGGAGGGGAGGAGTCAGGGGTCACATGATCAGCTCCTCAGTGTACTCCTATATTGGCGTGCACACACAGAGGCGCGGTGTCAGTGGACGGTTATAGTAAAACATTATTGCATATGTATGTGACCCCTTCAGACTCTTATTTCAATCTTTGCTTTATTGAATTCTTTATTGATAAGTTCAGGTGAGAAGATTTGTTGAGCGACTTTAAAATATAAACGTTTGGACCTGATCGGTCTTGTTCAGAAGTCGCTGAAAATTTGTGTATGATGATGGTAAGTTCAAGCCTGGACCAGGGAAATGCAGTGGATGTTGTGTATATAGACTTTTCAAAAGCTTTTGATACGGTGCCACACAAAAGGTTGGTACATAAAATGAGAATAATGGGGATAGGGGGAAATATGTGTCACTGGGTTAAAAACTGGCTCAGTGATAGGAAACAAAGGGTGGTTATTAATGGTACGTACTCGGACTGGGTCTCAGTTCATAGTGGGGTACCACAGGGGTCAGTATTGGGCCCGCTTCTTTTGAACATATTTATAAATGACCTTGTTGGGTGCATGCGGAGTAGAATTTCAATATTTGCAGATGATACTAAACTCTGCAGGGTAATCAATACAGAGGAGGATAATTTTATATTACAGGGAGATTTATGTAAATTGTAGGATTGGGCTGAGAAGTGGCAATTGAAGTTTAATGTAGATAAATGTAAGGTCATGCACTTGGGTAGAGGAAATAACATTTATGATTATGTACTTAATTGTAGAACACTGGGTAAAACAGACAGAAAAAGACTTGGGTGTATGGGTGGATGGTAAACTTCACTTTAGTGGACAGTGTCAGGCAGCTGCTGCCAGGGCTAATAAAATAATGGGATGTATTAAAAGAGGTATAAGTGTTCATGAAAAAAATATAGTTCTACCTCTGTACAAGTCACTAGTGCGACCGCACTTAGAATACTGTGTACAATTCTGGTCACCGATATATAAGAAGGACATAGCTGAACTGGAGAGGGTGCAAAGAAGAGCCACCAAGATTATTAGAGGAATGGGTGGGCTGCAATACCAAGACAGGTTATTAAACTTGGGGTTATTTAGTTTGGAAAAACGAAGGCTTAGGGGGGATCTAATCACAATGTATAAATATATGAGGGGACAGTACAGAGACCTTTCCAAAGATCTTTTTACACCTAGGCCTGCGACTGGAACACGGGGGCATCCGCTACGTCTTGAGGAAAGAAGGTTTAATCATAATCACAGACGAGGATTCTTTACTGTACGAGCAGTGAGACTATGGAACTCTCTGCCGCATGATGTTGTAATGAGTGATTCACTACTAACATTTAAGCAGAGCCTGGATGCCTTTCTTGAAAAATTTAATATTACCAGTTATGTATATTAGATTTTATGACAGGGTATTGATCCAGGGAACTAGTCTGATTGCCGGATGTGGAGTCAGGAAGGAAATTTTTTCCCCATTGGAACTTGTTTGCCACATTGGGTTTTTTTTGCCTTCCTCTGGATCAACATGTTAGGCTACAGGTTGAACAAGATGGACTTAGGCGGGCTTTGCACACTGCGACATCGCAGGTGCGATGTCGGTGGGGTCAAATTGAAAATGACGCACTTCCGGCATCGCATGCGACATCGCAGTGTGTAAAGTCTCGATGATACGATTAACGAGCGCAAAATCGTCGTAATCGTATCATCGGTGCAGCGTCGGCGTAATTCATAATTACGCTGACGCGACAGTCCGATGTTGTTCCTCGCTCCTGCGGCAGCACACATCGCTGTGTGTGAAGCCGCAGGAGCGAGGAACATCTCCTACCGGCGTCACTGCGGCTTCCGTAGGATATGCGGAAGGAAGGAGGTGGGCAGGATGTTTACATCCTGCTCATCTCCGCCCCTCCGCTCCGATTGGCCGCCTGCCGTGTGACGTTACAGTGACGCCGCACGACCCGCCCCCTTAACAAGGAGGCGGGTCGCCGGCCACAGGGACGTCGCACGGCAGGTGAGTGTGTGTGTGAAGCTGGCGTAGCGATACTTTTCGCTACGCCAGCTATCACCACATATCGCTGCTGCGACGGGGGCGGGGACTATCGCACTCGGCATCGCAGCATCGGCCTGCGATGTCGTGGTGTGCAAAGCCCGCCTTAGAGTCTCCCTTCAACCTTAAAAACTATGATACTATGATACTATGATGTATATGGAGCAGAGCCGCATGTGTACGATGTCTACGTAGCAGAGCTATGTCTGTAACGGAGCCGTGTATGCATGATGTGTATGTAATGGAGCTGTGTGTGCAGGATGTGTATGTAGCAGAGCTGTGTGTGCATGATGTGTATATGTCATGCTCTCCGGGTCCCCTGCTCTGCTCCCCGGCTCCCCTGCCACGCTCCCCGGCTTCCCTGCTTCGCTCCCCGGCTCCTCTGTCAGGCGTCCCCCGCTCCACGGTCTCCAGCCCCCATCACCTGCGGTCCCCAGGCGGCCCGGTCCCCGCTCCCGGCGCCCGTCGGCAGTCCTGCTCCAGGCCGGCTCCCCTGCTTCCTATACACCGCTCCCTGCCCTGGCTTCTGGCACCCGGGCCTCGCGCATTCGCATTAGGGCGCGCGCGCGGTCATTGACCCTCTCTTAAAGGGCCAGCGTCCACTGACAGGAAATTGAACACACAGGTACAGGGTATAAAGGGGTTTAATATCCAAGTGGGCGGGGCCTGTTCTTCGTGTTTCCTAAGCTAGGAGTCAGGTCTCCTTGTGTCTCTGTGATATACTTACCTATCTCTCTTCTAGAGCCGCTCCTGCCTCGCCATCCGGTCCTGCCGATTCCCGAACCCCGAACGCTGACTATCTGCCATCCCGTCAGTCCGTACCATCTCTGATCCCTGTGGTGACCCGTCCTCTCGCTCCATCGGTTCCGGACTCTGCCTGACAACATCTCGGCCTCCGAACCTGAGCTCCGTCACCCGGACTACCATCAGTGACTCCGTGGTCCCAGGGACTTCTCCATTCCACTCTTTTGCACGGACTGTCCTGCTACCCGTAGTGCTCCGGCTACCGGACCCCTTGCCTTCATTAAGGTGTTCGGCCCAGTGGATCCACCTCCTGGTTCTGCCCGTCCACCTGGCCCTAACAGTAAGAACAGGCCATGGATCCCGCCCAAGCACTAGCGGCCTTGCAAGAAGAACTCACACGCCAGCGTGAGACCCAGACCCGCATGCTGAACTTCATGTCTTCTGTGGACGCCCGCCTGAACACGCTGCAAGCGTCGGTCACATCTTCGGCATCTCGGGCTTCCACTGTACAATCCACGGCCACAGCTCCCGTGGCAGCCTCCTCGGATGCTTCCAGACTTCGTTTGGCCTCACCACCCCGGTACGCTGGAGATCCCAAGACCTGCAGGGGTTTCATCAATCAATGCTCTCTCCATTTCAAGCTACTGCCGCACTTGTTTGCCTCCGACCAAGCCAAGGTCGCGTTCATGATGTCCCATCTAGAGGGTGAGGCGCTGGCCTGGATGAACCCCTTGTGGGAGAAGGAGGATCCGGTGACCACCAACATCCAGGAGTTCCTGCAGGCATTTCGTGGCACCTTTGACGAGCCCGGACGTGCCTCCGCGTCGGCCTCATCTCTCCTCCGGCTACGTCAGGGGACTCTGACGGTGGGTCAATATGCCATCCGTTTTCGCACCTTGGCTTCGGAACTCGGGTGGAACAATGAGGCTCTAACCGCCGCCTTCTGGGAAGGCCTCTCGGGTCGTATCAAAGATGAGCTGGCTGGTCGTGACGTGCCGTCCACCCTGGATGCCCTGATTGCCCCAGCGACTCGAGTGGATCTTCGTTTTCAGGAACGATCCAAAGAGGTGTCCCGTGAGAGACGTCCGATACGGCATTCCTCCCCTCCGCAGAAGCCCGCCGTACTTCAGTCAACGTCATCTGGTGTCTCCGTCCACGAGCCCATGCAGATCGACCGTTTGCGGCAGTCTGAACAACGCCGAGCAGAACGGCTCGCCAAGGGTCTCTGCTTCTACTGCGGAGAGGGCACACACCTTCTACGCTCTTGTCCAGAGAGCCCGGGAAACTCCAAAGCCTAGGGTTGGTAGGAGAGGCCACCCTAGGTGCTGGGATTCTCTCAGACCCGGTTACGTGGACTGTTCAAGTGACAACGGGAGAGACGCGGTTCACGGCCGAGGCGTACCTCGATTCCGGGGCAGCAGGCAATTTCATCCAGCAGGCCACGGTGGACAAGTACCAGGTGCCTGTTACTCCACTCGACAAACCCCTAGTGATTGCCTCTGTGGATGGGAGACCCCTCTCTGACACCATCTCGTGGATCACCAAGCCGGTGGAACTGCGTATCGGTGCCCTGCACACCGAGAACATTGCTCTCTATGTCCTCCCACACATGTCCCATCAAATCCTGCTGGGACTCCCCTGGTTACGGACACACGAACCCTCAGTCAGCTGGGGTACTGGTGAAATCACCCGATGGGGCTCCTCTTGCCACGAGAACTGTCTGAAGACTATTCAACCCATCCGACGACCTCCGGTTCCAGAGTCCCTACCGGGACTGCCCTCGGCCTATTGGTCCTTCGCGGACGTCTTTGATAAAAAGGAGTCAGAGGTACTGCCGCCACATTGTCCTTACGATTGTGCCATCGACCTGCTCCCGGGAACTACACCACCTCGAGGACGGATATATCCGCTGTCTCCTGCCGAAACAAGGGCCATGTCTACCTACATCACAGAGAACCTGGCAAGGGGATTCATTCGGAGATCCTCCTCTCCTGCTGGAGCAGGCTTCTTCTTCGTTAAGAAGAAAGAGGGCGACCTACGCCCATGCATTGACTACCGGGGATTGAACCAAATCACCGTGAAAAATAAATACCCCCTGCCGCTCATCCCCAAATTGTTTGATCGGCTTAGAGGAGCTCGTGTGTTTACCAAGTTGGATCTTCGGGGTGCCTACAACCTGGTCCGCATCCGCTCTGGGGATGAATGGAAGACCGCGTTCAATACTCGCGATGGGCACTATGAATACTGTGTGATGCCCTTCGGCCTGTGTAACGCACCAGCAGTCTTTCAGGAATTGGTGAACGACGTGTTCCGGGACCTTCTCTACATCTGTGTGGTGGTGTATCTTGATGACATCCTGGTCTTTTCTCCGGACCTCCAGACCCACAGAGAGAACGTGCAGCTGGTACTACAAAGACTGAGGGAAAATCGTCTGTACGCCAAGTACGAGAAGTGCGTCTTGGAGCAGTCTTCTCTTCCCTTCCTGGGTTACGTAATCTCCGATACCGGACTGCAGATGGATCCGGAGAAGGTCTCTTCCATTCTCAACTGGCCCCCTCCTTCTGGACTGAAGGCAATCCAACGCTTTCTGGGATTCGCAAACTATTACCGTCAGTTCATCCCTCACTTCTCGGCTCTGACTGCACCTCTCTCCGCCTTGACCAAGAAGGGGGCTAATCCAAAGGACTGGTCACCTGCGGCCGACGCCGCGTTTGGCTCTCTGAAGCGGGCATTTGCTTCCTCCCCTGTGCTCCACCGTCCGGAGTTAAACCGACAGTTCACCTTGGAGGTGGATGCCTCCTCCTCGGGAGCCGGAGCAGTGCTCATGCAGAAGTCCTCCTCCGGGAAGATGGTGACTTGCGGTTTTTTCTCCAAGAGCTTCTCAGCGCCTGAACGCAACTACACCATCGGTGACCGAGAGCTATTGGCAGTCAAACTGGCTCTGGAGGAATGGCGCTACCTTCTGGAGGGAGCAGTGTACCCCGTGATCATTTACACGGACCACAAGAACCTGGAATACCTGCGGTCCGCTCAGCGACTGAACCCACGGCAAGCCAGGTGGTCCTTGTTCTTTGCCAGGTTCGATTTCCAGCTCCATTTCCGACCTGCGGACAAGAATGTACGCGCAGATGCCTTGTCCAGGTCATTCATGCCCATGGAGCAGGAGGAGGAGACATCCCAGCCCATCATCTGTCCTAGTAAGATCATTCCGGTGGCCCCTGTCACCCTGGCCCAGATACCGCCCGGGAAGACCTATGTCTCTGAGACTGACAGGCAAAAAGTGTTGCACTGGGGCCATGCCTCGAAAACAGCCGGCCATGCTGGTCAGAAAAGAACATGGAGTACGATTGTACGTCATTACTGGTGGCCATCCCTTCGCACGGACGTCGCTTCTTTTGTCTCAGCCTGCTCCTCTTGTGCCAGGAACAAGACGCCCAAACATCTGCCATATGGACGTCTTCTGCCTCTGCCTATACCCATGGTTCCGTGGCAACACATTGCAATGGACTTCATTACGGACTTGCCCCTGTCCTCCGGACACACAGTCATATGGGTCGTGGTGGATCAGTTCTCCAAAATGGCTCATTTCGTCCCTATGGCTGGACTGCCCTCAGCCCAGGAACTCGCTGACGCCTACATACAGCACATCTTCCGGTTGCATGGCTTTCCATCACACATTGTGTCCGACAGAGGAACTCAGTTCACCTCCCGCTTCTGGAGGGCTCTCTGCAAACATCTGGGAGTGACTCTGGACTTTTCTTCAGCCTACCATCTTCAGTCGAATGGCCAAGTGGAACGAGTCAATCAGATCTTGACCTCCTTCTTACGTCACTACGTCAACGCCCATCATGACGACTGGTCCACGCTTCTTCCTTGGGCTGAATTCTCCCATAACCATCACGTCAGTGAGTCCTCCTCCAGCTCTCCCTTCCATGTTGTTTACGGACTTCAGCCTTCCGTCCCATTACCTGTATCCGCTTCCTCGGATGTCCCTGCTGCTGATGCTGTAGCCCGTGACTTTGCAACAATTTGGGACTCTGTCAAGGCGTCCCTTGGACGTGCTTCCCTGCGGATGAAGAGACACGCAGACAAGAGGCGTTTGGATCCTCCGTGTTTCTCTCCAGGAGATCTCGTCTGGCTTGCTTCCAAGTACGTCCGATTGAAGCTACCATCATACAAGCTGGGTCCTCGCTACATCGGGCCGTTTAAAGTCCTCTGCAGAATAAATGAGGTCTCCTACAAGCTGCAGCTCCCGGCCACGATGAGGATACCCAACTCCTTCCACGTCTCCCTGCTCAAGCCGGTTGTCCTTGGTCCCTTCTCCGCTGCTGCCAGTTCGGCTCCTCCTCCTATCGCTGATGATGACATCTATGCAGTAAGGGATATTGTGGCCATGAAAACTGTGCGGGGCCGACAGTTCTTCCTGGTGGACTGGGCAGGGTATGGTCCTGAGGATAGGTCCTGGGAACCCCGGGAGAATGTGGGTACTCCCCTGATACGTGCCTTCCTGTCCCGGTTGCGGGGAGGGGGGCGTGGGGGGGGTACTGTCACGCTCTCCGGGTCCCCTGCTCTGCTCCCCGGCTCCCCTGCCACGCTCCCCGGCTTCCCTGCTTCGCTCCCCGGCTCCTCTGTCAGGCGTCCCCCGCTCCACGGTCTCCAGCCCCCATCACCTGCGGTCCCCAGGCGGCCCGGTCCCCGCTCCCGGCGCCCGTCGGCAGCCCTGCTCCAGGCCGGCTCCCCTGCTTCCTATACACCGCTCCCTGCCCTGGCTTCTGGCACCCGGGCCTCGCGCATGCGCATTAGGGCGCGCGCGCGGTCATTGACCCTCTCTTAAAGGGCCAGCGTCCACTGACAGGAAAATGAACACACAGGTACAGGGTATAAAGGGGTTTAATATCCAAGTGGGCGGGGCCTGTTCTTCGTGTTTCCTAAGCTAGGAGTCAGGTCTCCTTGTGTCTCTGTGATATACTTACCTATCTCTCTTCTAGAGCCGCTCCTGCCTCGCCATCCGGTCCTGCCGATTCCCGAACCCCGAACGCTGACTATCTGCCATCCCGTCAGTCCGTACCATCTCTGATCCCTGTGGTGACCCGTCCTCTCGCTCCATCGGTTCCGGACTCTGCCTGACAACATCTCGGCCTCCGAACCTGAGCTCCGTCACCCGGACTACCATCAGTGACTCCGTGGTCCCAGGGACTTCTCCATTCCACTCTTTTGCACGGACTGTCCTGCTACCCGTAGTGCTCCGGCTACCGGACCCCTTGCCTTCATTAAGGTGTTCGGCCCAGTGGATCCACCTCCTGGGTCTGCCCGTCCACCTGGCCCTAACAGTATATAGCGGAGCCCTGTGTGCACTATGTGTATGTAGTGGATACCCTCTTTTACCACTTTATTAATCCCCAAAACACCCGTGCAGGTCCAACATAATCCACACGAGGTCCCATGACGATTCAAGCTCTGCTACATGTAGTTACAGCGCGCAATCATGGCACATGAATGTCCGCTATGTGGTTCAGGCAGAGACTGAGCAGCGATCAGTGGTGACATCACTTAGGTTAGCTGCAACCACAGCTGGAGTTTCCCACTGTCCTCCACTTGTGACCGCAGGTAACTTGACCTCAGGTGACTTCAATGACCTCACCTGAGTTCATTCACCGCTCATCACGCGACTCATCCAGTCTGTGCCTGACCATCACAGTGTACATAGGAAATACTTTCGATAGAAGCGCAGAATAGAGTCTTACCAGGTAAGGTAAGAGATAAGCCAAGGTAATTTAAACCCAGAACTGCTGCTTTTGAATCCAGTAATTTGCATGATTTCATGCCAAATTTCATTACCACATACAGTAATGACTGTGTTTTTATTAGAAAAGTTTTGGGAAAACATTGGAACATGTTATAAAAGATCCTATTTTAAAGGAAGTTATGCCTACTCATCCGGGTATCACTTTTAGAAGGGCTCCTACCCTGAGAAATATTGTAGCCCCCGCAGGTTGAGAAGTTCCATGGGTATGACGTGCCCATGGGGTCTTGGGGATTTCTCGTCACCGGCCCAGTGTTGGTTTGGGATGTCACAGTGGTTCGTGACCCCAGCGGTGTCAATAATACTCGGGAAGGGGTCTGGAGTTTGTATTTTTTATGCCATCTGTGGTTTGTGGCCAAGTATTAGCTGCCGTTGCGGGAGGTCTTCTCTGGAGTGGATGATCACGTAGCTCGGCTGGTACAGCTCTCCTCAGACAGAGCTTAGGCTCCAGGGAGGATATTGGGAGTAGTAGTCACCTATGGCACAGGTGCGCGATGATGGGAGCGCCGGCAGTGATAGGACAACACAGAGGTTGCAGTCAAAGTTCTTTACTCACTGAGATTACACCGCCTTTGGAGTGCTGTGCTCTGCTGTTATGGGCTCCAGCCGATCCAGGATAGTTCGGAGGTCAAGGCCAGTGTTTCCTTCTGTGTGTCCTTTCTAGTGGTCTTCCCTGCACCAGGGCTTCTGGGCCGTGGAACGGGTCACGGATGGTTGCTGCACTCCTCGCGAACCCTGGGATTTGCCTTCTTCCTAAGAACCCGGGTCCAGCCTCCAGCTTTGGACCACGGGTTCCTTTCTATTCTGTCTTTTTTTCCTGATGTCTCTTTCTGATGCCTACTCGACCCCATACCTGGGTTCCGACCTGGCGCTAACTGAATTCTGTGTGAGATGGCTCCTAACTTCCCCTGAAGGTGCCCCGCCTCCTGGGTTGCTGAACTAGTGGGCAGGAGGTCCCATACCTGTGATGGCCACCCCCGGCACCTACACTGGCCCAGTCCCAGTGAAAGAGCTCCCGTGTTATGTGTTGGATGTGTTATGGTGGTTTACCGGTGATAACCTCCTCCGTATCCAAGATGAATACTGCACTCTAGATGAGGTGCAGTACCCTGTGGCGCCTGAAGCTGCAGGGGCGCCACAGGTACAGTGAACTCTGTGTTGCAAGCAGGCTCATATTAATGCTTTGCAAAAAACTGTTTATTCTGTAAGTGAATCCAGCATCCATCATAAGAGGAAATCCTTTTGCTCTTTGTTTCGGAAGATTTCTGATAAAGGGCCGTCTCAGATGCCAGTCTTTTTTTCTTGTATACCTGATAGAATGCGAGTGTAATAAACAGTATGTGGGTAGGACCTCTCAAACACTCCATGCGAGTGTAATAAACAGTATGTGGGCAGGAGCTCTCAGACACTCCACGACAGACTTCATTCCCAGGGCACACACCTTCTACGCTCTTGTCCAGAGAGCCCGGGAAACTCCAAAGCCTAGGGTTGGTAGGAGAGGCCACCCTAGGTGCTGGGATTCTCTCAGACCCGGTTACGTGGACTGTTCAAGTGACAACGGGAGAGACGCGGTTCACGGCCGAGGCGTACCTCGATTCCGGGGCAGCAGGCAATTTCATCCAGCAGGCCACGGTGGACAAGTACCAGGTGCCTGTTACTCCACTCGACAAACCCCTAGTGATTGCCTCTGTGGATGGGAGACCCCTCTCTGACACCATCTCGTGGATCACCAAGCCGGTGGAACTGCGTATCGGTGCCCTGCACACCGAGAACATTGCTCTCTATGTCCTCCCACACATGTCCCATCAAATCCTGCTGGGACTCCCCTGGTTACGGACACACGAACCCTCAGTCAGCTGGGGTACTGGTGAAATCACCCGATGGGGCTCCTCTTGCCACGAGAACTGTCTGAAGACTATTCAACCCATCCGACGACCTCCGGTTCCAGAGTCCCTACCGGGACTGCCCTCGGCCTATTGGTCCTTCGCGGACGTCTTTGATAAAAAGGAGTCAGAGGTACTGCCGCCACATTGTCCTTACGATTGTGCCATCGACCTGCTCCCGGGAACTACACCACCTCGAGGACGGATATATCCGCTGTCTCCTGCCGAAACAAGGGCCATGTCTACCTACATCACAGAGAACCTGGCAAGGGGATTCATTCGGAGATCCTCCTCTCCTGCTGGAGCAGGCTTCTTCTTCGTTAAGAAGAAAGAGGGCGACCTACGCCCATGCATTGACTACCGGGGATTGAACCAAATCACCGTGAAAAATAAATACCCCCTGCCGCTCATCCCCAAATTGTTTGATCGGCTTAGAGGAGCTCGTGTGTTTACCAAGTTGGATCTTCGGGGTGCCTACAACCTGGTCCGCATCCGCTCTGGGGATGAATGGAAGACCGCGTTCAATACTCGCGATGGGCACTATGAATACTGTGTGATGCCCTTCGGCCTGTGTAACGCACCAGCAGTCTTTCAGGAATTGGTGAACGACGTGTTCCGGGACCTTCTCTACATCTGTGTGGTGGTGTATCTTGATGACATCCTGGTCTTTTCTCCGGACCTCCAGACCCACAGAGAGAACGTGCAGCTGGTACTACAAAGACTGAGGGAAAATCGTCTGTACGCCAAGTACGAGAAGTGCGTCTTGGAGCAGTCTTCTCTTCCCTTCCTGGGTTACGTAATCTCCGATACCGGACTGCAGATGGATCCGGAGAAGGTCTCTTCCATTCTCAACTGGCCCCCTCCTTCTGGACTGAAGGCAATCCAACGCTTTCTGGGATTCGCAAACTATTACCGTCAGTTCATCCCTCACTTCTCGGCTCTGACTGCACCTCTCTCCGCCTTGACCAAGAAGGGGGCTAATCCAAAGGACTGGTCACCTGCGGCCGACGCCGCGTTTGGCTCTCTGAAGCGGGCATTTGCTTCCTCCCCTGTGCTCCACCGTCCGGAGTTAAACCGACAGTTCACCTTGGAGGTGGATGCCTCCTCCTCGGGAGCCGGAGCAGTGCTCATGCAGAAGTCCTCCTCCGGGAAGATGGTGACTTGCGGTTTTTTCTCCAAGAGCTTCTCAGCGCCTGAACGCAACTACACCATCGGTGACCGAGAGCTATTGGCAGTCAAACTGGCTCTGGAGGAATGGCGCTACCTTCTGGAGGGAGCAGTGTACCCCGTGATCATTTACACGGACCACAAGAACCTGGAATACCTGCGGTCCGCTCAGCGACTGAACCCACGGCAAGCCAGGTGGTCCTTGTTCTTTGCCAGGTTCGATTTCCAGCTCCATTTCCGACCTGCGGACAAGAATGTACGCGCAGATGCCTTGTCC
Organism: Anomaloglossus baeobatrachus; assembly: GCF_048569485.1. Taxonomy (NCBI): domain Eukaryota; kingdom Metazoa; phylum Chordata; class Amphibia; order Anura; family Aromobatidae; genus Anomaloglossus; species Anomaloglossus baeobatrachus. The sequence continues at coordinate 933,460 of NW_027441798.1, read as the reverse complement.
AGGTCATTCATGCCCATGGAGCAGGAGGAGGAGACATCCCAGCCCATCATCTGTCCTAGTAAGATCATTCCGGTGGCCCCTGTCACCCTGGCCCAGATACCGCCCAGGAAGACCTATGTCTCTGAGACTGACAGGCAAAAAGTGTTGCACTGGGGCCATGCCTCGAAAACAGCCGGCCATGCTGGTCAGAAAAGAACATGGAGTACGATTGTACGTCATTACTGGTGGCCATCCCTTCGCACGGACGTCGCTTCTTTTGTCTCAGCCTGCTCCTCTTGTGCCAGGAACAAGACGCCCAAACATCTGCCATATGGCCGTCTTCTGCCTCTGCCTATACCCATGGTTCCGTGGCAACACATTGCAATGGACTTCATTACGGACTTGCCCCTGTCCTCCGGACACACAGTCATATGGGTCGTGGTGGATCAGTTCTCCAAAATGGCTCATTTCGTCCCTATGGCTGGACTGCCCTCAGCCCAGGAACTCGCTGACGCCTACATACAGCACATCTTCCGGTTGCATGGCTTTCCATCACACATTGTGTCCGACAGAGGAACTCAGTTCACCTCCCGCTTCTGGAGGGCTCTCTGCAAACATCTGGGAGTGACTCTGGACTTTTCTTCAGCCTACCATCTTCAGTCGAATGGCCAAGTGGAACGAGTCAATCAGATCTTGACCTCCTTCTTACGTCACTACGTCAACGCCCATCATGACGACTGGTCCACGCTTCTTCCTTGGGCTGAATTCTCCCATAACCATCACGTCAGTGAGTCCTCCTCCAGCTCTCCCTTCCATGTTGTTTACGGACTTCAGCCTTCCGTCCCATTACCTGTATCCGCTTCCTCGGATGTCCCTGCTGCTGATGCTGTAGCCCGTGACTTTGCAACAATTTGGGACTCTGTCAAGGCGTCCCTTGGACGTGCTTCCCTGCGGATGAAGAGACACGCAGACAAGAGGCGTTTGGATCCTCCGTGTTTCTCTCCAGGAGATCTCGTCTGGCTTGCTTCCAAGTACGTCCGATTGAAGCTACCATCATACAAGCTGGGTCCTCGCTACATCGGGCCGTTTAAAGTCCTCTGCAGAATAAATGAGGTCTCCTACAAGCTGCAGCTCCCGGCCACGATGAGGATACCCAACTCCTTCCACGTCTCCCTGCTCAAGCCGGTTGTCCTTGGTCCCTTCTCCGCTGCTGCCAGTTCGGCTCCTCCTCCTATCGCTGATGATGACATCTATGCAGTAAGGGATATTGTGGCCATGAAAACTGTGCGGGGCCGACAGTTCTTCCTGGTGGACTGGGCAGGGTATGGTCCTGAGGATAGGTCCTGGGAACCCCGGGAGAATGTGGGTACTCCCCTGATACGTGCCTTCCTGTCCCGGTTGCGGGGAGGGGGGCGTGGGGGGGGTACTGTCACGCTCTCCGGGTCCCCTGCTCTGCTCCCCGGCTCCCCTGCCACGCTCCCCGGCTTCCCTGCTTCGCTCCCCGGCTCCTCTGTCAGGCGTCCCCCGCTCCACGGTCTCCAGCCCCCATCACCTGCGGTCCCCAGGCGGCCCGGTCCCCGCTCCCGGCGCCCGTCGGCAGCCCTGCTCCAGGCCGGCTCCCCTGCTTCCTATACACCGCTCCCTGCCCTGGCTTCTGGCACCCGGGCCTCGCGCATGCGCATTAGGGCGCGCGCGCGGTCATTGACCCTCTCTTAAAGGGCCAGCGTCCACTGACAGGAAAATGAACACACAGGTACAGGGTATAAAGGGGTTTAATATCCAAGTGGGCGGGGCCTGTTCTTCGTGTTTCCTAAGCTAGGAGTCAGGTCTCCTTGTGTCTCTGTGATATACTTACCTATCTCTCTTCTAGAGCCGCTCCTGCCTCGCCATCCGGTCCTGCCGATTCCCGAACCCCGAACGCTGACTATCTGCCATCCCGTCAGTCCGTACCATCTCTGATCCCTGTGGTGACCCGTCCTCTCGCTCCATCGGTTCCGGACTCTGCCTGACAACATCTCGGCCTCCGAACCTGAGCTCCGTCACCCGGACTACCATCAGTGACTCCGTGGTCCCAGGGACTTCTCCATTCCACTCTTTTGCACGGACTGTCCTGCTACCCGTAGTGCTCCGGCTACCGGACCCCTTGCCTTCATTAAGGTGTTCGGCCCAGTGGATCCACCTCCTGGGTCTGCCCGTCCACCTGGCCCTAACAGTATATAGCGGAGCCCTGTGTGCACTATGTGTATGTAGTGGATACCCTCTTTTACCACTTTATTAATCCCCAAAACACCCGTGCAGGTCCAACATAATCCACACGAGGTCCCATGACGATTCAAGCTCTGCTACATGTAGTTACAGCGCGCAATCATGGCACATGAATGTCCGCTATGTGGTTCAGGCAGAGACTGAGCAGCGATCAGTGGTGACATCACTTAGGTTAGCTGCAACCACAGCTGGAGTTTCCCACTGTCCTCCACTTGTGACCGCAGGTAACTTGACCTCAGGTGACTTCAATGACCTCACCTGAGTTCATTCACCGCTCATCACGCGACTCATCCAGTCTGTGCCTGACCATCACAGTGTACATAGGAAATACTTTCGATAGAAGCGCAGAATAGAGTCTTACCAGGTAAGGTAAGAGATAAGCCAAGGTAATTTAAACCCAGAACTGCTGCTTTTGAATCCAGTAATTTGCATGATTTCATGCCAAATTTCATTACCACATACAGTAATGACTGTGTTTTTATTAGAAAAGTTTTGGGAAAACATTGGAACATGTTATAAAAGATCCTATTTTAAAGGAAGTTATGCCTACTCATCCGGGTATCACTTTTAGAAGGGCTCCTACCCTGAGAAATATTGTAGCCCCCGCAGGTTGAGAAGTTCCATGGGTATGACGTGCCCATGGGGTCTTGGGGATTTCTCGTCACCGGCCCAGTGTTGGTTTGGGATGTCACAGTGGTTCGTGACCCCAGCGGTGTCAATAATACTCGGGAAGGGGTCTGGAGTTTGTATTTTTTATGCCATCTGTGGTTTGTGGCCAAGTATTAGCTGCCGTTGCGGGAGGTCTTCTCTGGAGTGGATGATCACGTAGCTCGGCTGGTACAGCTCTCCTCAGACAGAGCTTAGGCTCCAGGGAGGATATTGGGAGTAGTAGTCACCTATGGCACAGGTGCGCGATGATGGGAGCGCCGGCAGTGATAGGACAACACAGAGGTTGCAGTCAAAGTTCTTTACTCACTGAGATTACACCGCCTTTGGAGTGCTGTGCTCTGCTGTTATGGGCTCCAGCCGATCCAGGATAGTTCGGAGGTCAAGGCCAGTGTTTCCTTCTGTGTGTCCTTTCTAGTGGTCTTCCCTGCACCAGGGCTTCTGGGCCGTGGAACGGGTCACGGATGGTTGCTGCACTCCTCGCGAACCCTGGGATTTGCCTTCTTCCTAAGAACCCGGGTCCAGCCTCCAGCTTTGGACCACGGGTTCCTTTCTATTCTGTCTTTTTTTCCTGATGTCTCTTTCTGATGCCTACTCGACCCCATACCTGGGTTCCGACCTGGCGCTAACTGAATTCTGTGTGAGATGGCTCCTAACTTCCCCTGAAGGTGCCCCGCCTCCTGGGTTGCTGAACTAGTGGGCAGGAGGTCCCATACCTGTGATGGCCACCCCCGGCACCTACACTGGCCCAGTCCCAGTGAAAGAGCTCCCGTGTTATGTGTTGGATGTGTTATGGTGGTTTACCGGTGATAACCTCCTCCGTATCCAAGATGAATACTGCACTCTAGATGAGGTGCAGTACCCTGTGGCGCCTGAAGCTGCAGGGGCGCCACAGGTACAGTGAACTCTGTGTTGCAAGCAGGCTCATATTAATGCTTTGCAAAAAACTGTTTATTCTGTAAGTGAATCCAGCATCCATCATAAGAGGAAATCCTTTTGCTCTTTGTTTCGGAAGATTTCTGATAAAGGGCCGTCTCAGATGCCAGTCTTTTTTTCTTGTATACCTGATAGAATGCGAGTGTAATAAACAGTATGTGGGTAGGACCTCTCAAACACTCCATGCGAGTGTAATAAACAGTATGTGGGCAGGAGCTCTCAGACACTCCACGACAGACTTCATTCCCAGGGCACACACCTTCTACGCTCTTGTCCAGAGAGCCCGGGAAACTCCAAAGCCTAGGGTTGGTAGGAGAGGCCACCCTAGGTGCTGGGATTCTCTCAGACCCGGTTACGTGGACTGTTCAAGTGACAACGGGAGAGACGCGGTTCACGGCCGAGGCGTACCTCGATTCCGGGGCAGCAGGCAATTTCATCCAGCAGGCCACGGTGGACAAGTACCAGGTGCCTGTTACTCCACTCGACAAACCCCTAGTGATTGCCTCTGTGGATGGGAGACCCCTCTCTGACACCATCTCGTGGATCACCAAGCCGGTGGAACTGCGTATCGGTGCCCTGCACACCGAGAACATTGCTCTCTATGTCCTCCCACACATGTCCCATCAAATCCTGCTGGGACTCCCCTGGTTACGGACACACGAACCCTCAGTCAGCTGGGGTACTGGTGAAATCACCCGATGGGGCTCCTCTTGCCACGAGAACTGTCTGAAGACTATTCAACCCATCCGACGACCTCCGGTTCCAGAGTCCCTACCGGGACTGCCCTCGGCCTATTGGTCCTTCGCGGACGTCTTTGATAAAAAGGAGTCAGAGGTACTGCCGCCACATTGTCCTTACGATTGTGCCATCGACCTGCTCCCGGGAACTACACCACCTCGAGGACGGATATATCCGCTGTCTCCTGCCGAAACAAGGGCCATGTCTACCTACATCACAGAGAACCTGGCAAGGGGATTCATTCGGAGATCCTCCTCTCCTGCTGGAGCAGGCTTCTTCTTCGTTAAGAAGAAAGAGGGCGACCTACGCCCATGCATTGACTACCGGGGATTGAACCAAATCACCGTGAAAAATAAATACCCCCTGCCGCTCATCCCCAAATTGTTTGATCGGCTTAGAGGAGCTCGTGTGTTTACCAAGTTGGATCTTCGGGGTGCCTACAACCTGGTCCGCATCCGCTCTGGGGATGAATGGAAGACCGCGTTCAATACTCGCGATGGGCACTATGAATACTGTGTGATGCCCTTCGGCCTGTGTAACGCACCAGCAGTCTTTCAGGAATTGGTGAACGACGTGTTCCGGGACCTTCTCTACATCTGTGTGGTGGTGTATCTTGATGACATCCTGGTCTTTTCTCCGGACCTCCAGACCCACAGAGAGAACGTGCAGCTGGTACTACAAAGACTGAGGGAAAATCGTCTGTACGCCAAGTACGAGAAGTGCGTCTTGGAGCAGTCTTCTCTTCCCTTCCTGGGTTACGTAATCTCCGATACCGGACTGCAGATGGATCCGGAGAAGGTCTCTTCCATTCTCAACTGGCCCCCTCCTTCTGGACTGAAGGCAATCCAACGCTTTCTGGGATTCGCAAACTATTACCGTCAGTTCATCCCTCACTTCTCGGCTCTGACTGCACCTCTCTCCGCCTTGACCAAGAAGGGGGCTAATCCAAAGGACTGGTCACCTGCGGCCGACGCCGCGTTTGGCTCTCTGAAGCGGGCATTTGCTTCCTCCCCTGTGCTCCACCGTCCGGAGTTAAACCGACAGTTCACCTTGGAGGTGGATGCCTCCTCCTCGGGAGCCGGAGCAGTGCTCATGCAGAAGTCCTCCTCCGGGAAGATGGTGACTTGCGGTTTTTTCTCCAAGAGCTTCTCAGCGCCTGAACGCAACTACACCATCGGTGACCGAGAGCTATTGGCAGTCAAACTGGCTCTGGAGGAATGGCGCTACCTTCTGGAGGGAGCAGTGTACCCCGTGATCATTTACACGGACCACAAGAACCTGGAATACCTGCGGTCCGCTCAGCGACTGAACCCACGGCAAGCCAGGTGGTCCTTGTTCTTTGCCAGGTTCGATTTCCAGCTCCATTTCCGACCTGCGGACAAGAATGTACGCGCAGATGCCTTGTCCAGGTCATTCATGCCCATGGAGCAGGAGGAGGAGACATCCCAGCCCATCATCTGTCCTAGTAAGATCATTCCGGTGGCCCCTGTCACCCTGGCCCAGATACCGCCCAGGAAGACCTATGTCTCTGAGACTGACAGGCAAAAAGTGTTGCACTGGGGCCATGCCTCGAAAACAGCCGGCCATGCTGGTCAGAAAAGAACATGGAGTACGATTGTACGTCATTACTGGTGGCCATCCCTTCGCACGGACGTCGCTTCTTTTGTCTCAGCCTGCTCCTCTTGTGCCAGGAACAAGACGCCCAAACATCTGCCATATGGCCGTCTTCTGCCTCTGCCTATACCCATGGTTCCGTGGCAACACATTGCAATGGACTTCATTACGGACTTGCCCCTGTCCTCCGGACACACAGTCATATGGGTCGTGGTGGATCAGTTCTCCAAAATGGCTCATTTCGTCCCTATGGCTGGACTGCCCTCAGCCCAAGAACTCGCTGACGCCTACATACAGCACATCTTCCGGTTGCATGGCTTTCCATCACACATTGTGTCCGACAGAGGAACTCAGTTCACCTCCCGCTTCTGGAGGGCTCTCTGCAAACATCTGGGAGTGACTCTGGACTTTTCTTCAGCCTACCATCTTCAGTCGAATGGCCAAGTGGAACGAGTCAATCAGATCTTGACCTCCTTCTTACGTCACTACGTCAACGCCCATCATGACGACTGGTCCACGCTTCTTCCTTGGGCTGAATTCTCCCATAACCATCACGTCAGTGAGTCCTCCTCCAGCTCTCCCTTCCATGTTGTTTACGGACTTCAGCCTTCCGTCCCATTACCTGTATCCGCTTCCTCGGATGTCCCTGCTGCTGATGCTGTAGCCCGTGACTTTGCAACAATTTGGGACTCTGTCAAGGCGTCCCTTGGACGTGCTTCCCTGCGGATGAAGAGACACGCAGACAAGAGGCGTTTGGATCCTCCGTGTTTCTCTCCAGGAGATCTCGTCTGGCTTGCTTCCAAGTACGTCCGATTGAAGCTACCATCATACAAGCTGGGTCCTCGCTACATCGGGCCGTTTAAAGTCCTCTGCAGAATAAATGAGGTCTCCTACAAGCTGCAGCTCCCGGCCACGATGAGGATACCCAACTCCTTCCACGTCTCCCTGCTCAAGCCGGTTGTCCTTTGTCCCTTCTCCGCTGCTGCCAGTTCGGCTCCTCCTCCTATCGCTGATGATGACATCTATGCAGTAAGGGATATTGTGGCCATGAAAACTGTGCGGGGCTGACAGTTCTTCCTGGTGGACTGGGCAGGGTATGGTCCTGAGGATAGGTCCTGGGAACCCCGGGAGAATGTGGGTACTCCCCTGATACGTGCCTTCCTGTCCCGGTTGCGGGGAGGGGGGCGTGGGGGGGGGGGTACTGTCACGCTCTCCGGGTCCCCTGCTCTGCTCCCCGGCTCCCCTGCCACGCTCCCCGGCTTCCCTGCTTCGCTCCCCGGCTCCTCTGTCAGGCGTCCCCCGCTCCACGGTCTCCAGCCCCCATCACCTGCGGTCCCCAGGCGGCCCGGTCCCCGCTCCCGGCGCCCGTCGGCAGCCCTGCTCCAGGCCGGCTCCCCTGCTTCCTATACACCGCTCCCTGCCCTGGCTTCTGGCACCCGGGCCTCGCGCATGCGCATTAGGGCGCGCGCACGGTCATTGACCCTCTCTTAAAGGGCCAGCGTCCACTGACAGGAAAATGAACACACAGGTACAGGGTATAAAGGGGTTTAATATCCAAGTGGGCGGGGCCTGTTCTTCGTGTTTCCTAAGCTAGGAGTCAGGTCTCCTTGTGTCTCTGTGATATACTTACCTATCTCTCTTCTAGAGCCGCTCCTGCCTCGCCATCCGGTCCTGCCGATTCCCGAACCCCGAACGCTGACTATCTGCCATCCCGTCAGTCCGTACCATCTCTGATCCCTGTGGTGACCCGTCCTCTCGCTCCATCGGTTCCGGACTCTGCCTGACAACATCTCGGCCTCCGAACCTGAGCTCCGTCACCCGGACTACCATCAGTGACTCCGTGGTCCCAGGGACTTCTCCATTCCACTCTTTTGCACGGACTGTCCTGCTACCCGTAGTGCTCCGGCTACCGGACCCCTTGCCTTCATTAAGGTGTTCGGCCCAGTGGATCCACCTCCTGGGTCTGCCCGTCCACCTGGCCCTAACAGTATATAGCGGAGCCCTGTGTGCACTATGTGTATGTAGTGGATACCCTCTTTTACCACTTTATTAATCCCCAAAACACCCGTGCAGGTCCAACATAATCCACACGAGGTCCCATGACGATTCAAGCTCTGCTACATGTAGTTACAGCGCGCAATCATGGCACATGAATGTCCGCTATGTGGTTCAGGCAGAGACTGAGCAGCGATCAGTGGTGACATCACTTAGGTTAGCTGCAACCACAGCTGGAGTTTCCCACTGTCCTCCACTTGTGACCGCAGGTAACTTGACCTCAGGTGACTTCAATGACCTCACCTGAGTTCATTCACCGCTCATCACGCGACTCATCCAGTCTGTGCCTGACCATCACAGTGTACATAGGAAATACTTTCGATAGAAGCGCAGAATAGAGTCTTACCAGGTAAGGTAAGAGATAAGCCAAGGTAATTTAAACCCAGAACTGCTGCTTTTGAATCCAGTAATTTGCATGATTTCATGCCAAATTTCATTACCACATACAGTAATGACTGTGTTTTTATTAGAAAAGTTTTGGGAAAACATTGGAACATGTTATAAAAGATCCTATTTTAAAGGAAGTTATGCCTACTCATCCGGGTATCACTTTTAGAAGGGCTCCTACCCTGAGAAATTTTGTAGCCCCCGCAGGTTGAGAAGTTCCATGGGTATGACGTGCCCATGGGGTCTTGGGGATTTCTCGTCACCGGCCCAGTGTTGGTTTGGGATGTCACAGTGGTTCGTGACCCCAGCGGTGTCAATAATACTCGGGAAGGGGTCTGGAGTTTGTATTTTTGATGCCATCTGTGGTTTGTGGCCAAGTATTAGCTGCCGCTGCGGGAGGTCTTCTCTGGAGTGGATGATCACGTAGCTCGGCTGGTACAGCTCTCCTCAGACAGAGCTTAGGCTCCAGGGAGGATATTGGGAGTAGTAGTCACCTATGGCGCAGGTGCGCGATGATGGGAGCGCCGGCAGTGATAGGACAACACAGAGGTTGCAGTCAAAGTTCTTTACTCACTGAGATTACACCGCCTTTGGAGTGCTGTGCTCTGCTGTTATGGGCTCCAGCCGATCCAGGATAGTTCGGAGGTCAAGGCCAGTGTTTCCTTCTGTGTGTCCTTTCTAGTGGTCTTCCCTGCACCAGGGCTTCTGGGCCGTGGAACGGGTCACGGATGGTTGCTGCACTCCTCGCGAACCCTGGGATTTGCCTTCTTCCTAAGAACCCGGGTCCAGCCTCCAGCTTTGGACCACGGGTTCCTTTCTATTCTGTCTTTTTTTCCTGATGTCTCTTTCTGATGCCTACTCGACCCCATACCTGGGTTCCGACCTGGCGCTAACTGAATTCTGTGTGAGATGGCTCCTAACTTCCCCTGAAGGTGCCCCGCCTCCTGGGTTGCTGAACTAGTGGGCAGGAGGTCCCATACCTGTGATGGCCACCCCCGGCACCTACACTGGCCCAGTCCCAGTGAAAGAGCTCCCGTGTTATGTGTTGGATGTGTTATGGTGGTTTACCGGTGATAACCTCCTCCGTATCCAAGATGAATACTGCACTCTAGATGAGGTGCAGTACCCTGTGGCGCCTGAAGCTGCAGGGGCGCCACAGGTACAGTGAACTCTGTGTTGCAAGCAGGCTCATATTAATGCTTTGCAAAAAACTGTTTATTCTGTAAGTCAATCCAGCATCCATCATAAGAGGAAATCCTTTTGCTCTTTGTTTCGGAAGATTTCTGATAAAGGGCCGTCTCAGATGCCAGTCTTTTTTTCTTGTATACCTGATAGAATGCGAGTGTAATAAACAGTATGTGGGTAGGACCTCTCAAACACTCCATGCGAGTGTAATAAACAGTATGTGGGCAGGAGCTCTCAGACACTCCACGACAGACTTCATTCCCACAGGTAGAATATTAAAACTGTTTTTTACTACATGGATTCTCTAGGCATTGTACGGTAGTTCATAATAAAAATATGGCTTTATGGGTGACCCCATCGAACAGATCCCTCTTAAAACCCCTAAGAGAGTGGAGGTATTAAATACAAAAGAAACATTCTGGATATACAAATTAAACACTTTGAAGCCTATAGGTTTAAATGCGGTGACAGATCTATGTTATTAATATTATTTTATCAATATAATTTTATTCAATTTAATAGATCTCTTGGTTTTATATTATTTATTTATATTATGATAATTTTATATTATTTTAATTCAAGTCTCGACTTTTAAATGTTTCATTTTAATAATGTTTATATTTATACATTTATATAACTATAAATTGTATATGATTGATGTTAATGATTCATGTTTCTAATTGAGGGATGGGGTGCGTGATTATGGGGTCCTGTGTGTGGTTATTCCGGCACTGTCCTTCGCACTGTAGTCATGCGGGAGGGCTTCTCGTCTGAAGCTTGTGAACTTTCCGTAATCTGCGCAGACACAGTAAGGTAATTACCACAGTCTGGACTATTTTAACCCCCACGCATGCGCGGTGTGGTTCTCTCCCACGGACCTGAACTCCTGTTACCCCTCACGCATGCGCACTCCTGCTTTGCTCTGGCACTCGCTTTCTGAACCTTCACAGCTAGAATCATTATACTAAGGAATACAAATATATGGTGCACATCAACACTCCCCACCAATAACTAATATTATTTAATTCTATTAAAACTCATTATTTTAACATTCCTTTTTGTTTTTAAAACTGAAGAAATGTTCATTAATTACTTTCCTCCATGGATTTTTCTTCATTGCTTCCTGAGAGGCTTCATCTGTATTTGCACAACATTAAAACCCGCAGGCGGACCGCCACCTCCATGGCTTCTAACTGGGTCTGTTTAGGGCCCTTATACAAAAAAATGTTTAGTTTTTACACACATTACTTTTTTGCTTATATGACCTCCTTCTCGTACGTTAACCTCATATGTACGATTGCCGCACGCGGTCTCTGCACACACACTGTATATTATGTCTGCACTACTATATGAAACCTCCCAACACTTCTTACCCATAAGGGCTTTCCTGCTCGTGGTCTCTGAACATTCGCACTGCATATCAATTTTTACACAACCCGTCACTATACACACGCAATTTTTTATTTTTGTTCAGTTGTTTCCTTTTCCCCTTTGATAAATAATAATACACGATTGTGAGATTCAAAGTTTTTCATTATTTTTATTTATTTTTTTCTATTTCTGTAATATCATCATCAATTTAGTTTCTCAGCACAGCCCCCCCCATTTTTTAACACAAAATATACCATAACCTTTCTTATCTTCGCATTGTTTACCATGATCCCCTATAAAGGGCTGTGGATAGCGCCTCCAGCCAGTGTATTACTACAATCGCCAGTAAATCCCACAGTTCTAGACTCTCAGCATTCTGTTATATTTCCAAGAAATATTTTTGCATTATTCCTTTTCTTTTTTTTTGCTTTTTGTTTTGTAATTTCTATATTGTTGCGATATTTGTTACTTCCAGGACTTTTAAAGTCGTCTTTTAATACATTATGCTTTAAATCTTGTTGCCGTTATTTGATAAGTCGATTGTCCCTCCAGTATTTGACATACAGCGAGCGGTCCTCTGACGTATCTGTATGTATATATATAGGTTCTTTCCTCTGTAGTAGACTGTTGATTTTTCCTTGATATCCTGATGAAGGAGACAGAGCTCTCTGAAACGCGTCAACCTGAATAAAACCATAAAGAGATGACATAATCAACATCTGATTTTCTGGTGATAGCGCGGCTTACTCCCGATCTCTCCCCCGTTATTTTTGAACTCGCTTTCCAGGGCTGCGGCTGTCACCATCTTTTATGTGCGTTTAGGAGTTGTGACTGGCACAACCCTTATAGGTGAATGAAATTACCTTGGCTTATCTGTTACCTTACCTGGTAAGACCCTATTCTGCGCTTCTATCCACAGTATTTCCTACGTACACTGCGATGGTCAGGCACAGACTGAGTGAGTCGCATGATGAGCGGTGAATGAACTCCGGTGAGGTCACTGAAGTCATCGGAGGTCAAGTTACCTGCGATCACAAGTGGTGGACTGTGGGAATCTCCAGCTGTGGCCACGGCTAATCTGAGTGAAGTCACCACTGATCGCTGCTCAGTCTCTGCCTGAACCTGATAGCAAACAGTCATGTGCCATGATCACGCTGTAACTACATGTAGCAGAGCTTGAATCGTTGTGGGACCTCGTGTGGATTATGTTGGCCCTGCACGGGTGTTTTGGGGATTAATAAAGTGGTAAAAGAGGGTATCCACTATATACACATCATGCACACACGGCTCCGCTACATAGACGTCATGCACACAGGGCTCCGCTACGTAGAAATCATACACACATAGCACTGTCCCGTACACATCGTACACATGCGACTCTGCTCCATATATGTCATACACACCCTTTCAGCAACTTGTGATCAAGACCGATCAGGTCCAAACGTTTTTCTTCTAAAGTCGCTCAACAAATCTCCTCACCTGAACTTATCAATAAAGAATTCAATTTAGCAAAGATTGAAATGAGTGTCTACAGGTCACATACATACGCAACAGTGGAGTACTAGAACTGTCCACTGACACCGCACCTCATCCAGTGTGTGCACACCAATATAGGACTACACTGAGGAGCTGATCATGTGACCCCTGACTCCTCCCCTCCATGTGACATCATCACAGGTCCTGTAAGCACAGAGCGGCCATATATCTAGTGTGCGGCTCTGCAGGTGGAGGTAGGTGCAGGGTATTATATATCTAGTGTGCGGCTCTGCAGGTGGAGGTAGGTGCAGGGTATTATATATCTAGTGTGCGGCTCTGCAGGTGGAGGTAGGTGCAGGGTATTATATATCTAGTGTGCGGCTCTGCAGGTGGAGTTAGGTGCAGGGTATTATATATCTAGTGTGCGGCTCTGCAGGTGGAGGTAGGTGCAGGGTATTATATATCTAGTGTGCGGCTCTGCAGGTGGAGGTAGGTGCAGGGTATTATATATCTAGTGTGCGGCTCTGCAGGTGGAGGTAGGTGCAGGGTATTATATATCTAGTGTGCGGCTCTGCAGGTGGAGGTGTGTGGAGATTCCCCATTACTGGGGCAGGCGGCATTAACCCCTTCAGCTCTGAGACTTTCTTGGTGTTTTTCTCTCGCTGATTTCTATGAATCGTGAGGTTTTTGTTCATTTTCCTCTGATAGATACAGACGCCCCAACTATGAGAGGCCGGAAGTGAGGAAACCCGTCTGCCCTCAGTCCTCGGCCCCTTTCTGTCCTCGGCCCCTTTCTGCCCTCAGTCCTCGGCACCTTTCTGCCCTCGGCCCCTTTCTGCCCCCACACAATATAATGTTCCCCCAGAATGTTCTCATTATATGTTTCCTCTTATTCTCTCCAGTAATTGTATTATTCCAGCGGATTCTTTATGATGTTACATCGTCATCTTCTCCCCATTCAGGTCCCTACAATATCGGATCCTCTCAGTGGAGATCTTCTATAGAAGAGAATTCTCCTGATTGCCCCGTGAAGGATGGATATGGACAGGGACAAGATGGCGGAGAGGATATTACACCTCACCCTAGAGATCCTCTTCCGGCTTACTGGAGAGGTGAGAGATTCTGATGACGTCACATTACACCATTCTTATCTATGGGAATAACAGATGGACAGAACTGGAGAGGTGAGGACTCTGGAAATGTCTGGAGTGAGATTTATTACTGTGTCTCTCCATAACCAGGATTACACAGTAGTGAAGAAGACCTCTAGTGAGCGCTGTCAGGCCCCTGTGTCTGAGGGATGGGGAAGACCCCTGAGCCCAATCACGGGGCCTCCACCTCACCCCCCGATACATGAGGACATCAATGACCAGAAGATCCTAGAACTCACCTACAAGATGATTGAGCTGCTGACTGGAGAGGTGACACTGCTGGGAATGCTGGGATTTTATACAGCAACGCTATGAAGGGATCGGGGGTGACGGTATCATTGTATGTGTCAGGTTCCTATAAGGTGTCAGGACGTCACCGTCTATTTCTCCATGGAGGAGTGGGAGTATTTAGAAGGACACAGAGATCTGTACAAGGACGTCATGATGGAGGTTCCCCAGCCCCTCACATCACCAGGTAATAGACAGGACTAAATACACACGGCCTATAATTATCTGTATGTAAGGAATGAATTCAGTCCCTGTATGTGTCTCCTCCAGCTCTATCCAGTAAGAGGACAACACCAGAGAGATGTCCCCGTCCTCTTCTCCCACAGGACCGTAAACAAGAAGATCCCGATGTTCCTCAGGATCATCAGGTAGATGGAGAGAAGGGGCCATGAAATCTCCCTATGATGTGTAGACGGCTGTGAAGGTCTTGTGCTCAGTCTTGTTTTATCTTCCAGTATTATATGGTTTATACTTGTGTAATGAGAGTGGTGGAGATGGCAGGATTAGGAGAGATAAGAGCTTTGATGATTCCTTTTAGTTCTCGTTCACACTACTGTATTTTTAGTGCTGTCCATAAAATAACACAACGTCTCGTCCTCAGACCATTGTTATTGGATGTGGCAGTGCAGATGGGGATTTTCTTTCTCACTGACAGAATCTGCGTGTGAGAATAATCCCAGCATCCTCTAGTGCCTTCCGTAAATCGAATGAGACTCGTCCATTCAGGTCTGTGTCTGCACAAACCATCAGATTCCCACCAGCTCCACCATACAGCAGACATTGTGTTACGGATACATTGCAGTTCTGTAATGGAGGAAGCTGTAAATGGTCTTGTACATTATTAATAGCGGCTGTAAATACCGGATTGTATATGGATGACAAATAAGAAAAGACTTGTCCTAGTTTTCTGGATGAAGCTGTGATGATTCTTTATCCGGTCGTGTGATCCCGGCATTAGAGGCCGTTACATCCCGGGAAGAGAGGATTTATCTAGAAAGTGTAAAATCTTTCCCTTCTCTGAATATTTCTGCCTCCGGTCACATCCCGTCTGCCGGTATAACGGGCTCCGCACCACAAAACTTACATCCAACTCATCAATTCTGTTGGGTTTTTTCTATGTCACCTTTTTCAATCTTCTTGTATTAATTAATGGGTTTTTTTTTCAAAATTCTTCAGAATGGAGCAAGTGGATCATGAATTTTGCGCACAATAGAAACCCTTTGTATTTTTTCCTTTGACCTGTGTTACTGACATTTTATTGCAAAAAGTCTCATGTTTTCCTAAATGGCGTCAAGTTTGCACCAAAGTATTTGCTATACATGAATTATCTCGGGTGTGGACTGGAGAACATTCGTGACAAAATTTCCTAGTTTTTAGGTTGAAGGTAGACATACCTTTCCTTGAAAAACTATTCACACCCGATGAACTTTTCCATGTTTTTTTACATTACAGCCACAAAAAATTGATTTTATTGAGGTTTTATGTGATAACCACACGAAGTAGCAAACATTTGTGAAGTAGCAAGGAAATTATACACGGATTTCTAAATGTGTTAAGAAATTTAACTCTGAAAATTGTGATGTGCATTAGTATTCAGCCCCCTGAGTGAATACTTTGCAGGACAAACCTTTCACTGCAATTGCTGCTGCCAGTCTCTTGGGGATGTGTCTACCTGCTTTGCTCATCTAGAGGTGACATTTTTGCCCTTTCTACTTTATAAAACAGCTCTATCTCAGGTAAATTGGATGAAGGCGTCTGAAGCAATTTTCAATTCTTATTCTTTTGCTTTTAAAAAATTTCTTCTATAAAGACCAAATTTGTAGAGTTTATGACTTATAGTTGTCCTGTGGACAGATCCTCCCCCTGAGCTCTTGATCTCTCCTGCTTTTCCACTGACCATAGGCCTCTTGGCTACTTCACTATAATTACTGCTCTCCTTGCTTGGGATGTTGGTTTAGGTGGACGGCCATGTCTTTGTCGTTTTGCAGTTGTGCTATATGTGACAACTCAGCATCTGGAGATTTGTGTGAGGGGTGAACTGTTCTTAATTAGGCAACACCTTTTGTTTCTTTGATTGCCAAATCAAGAGAAGGTAGCCATTGTTTAATGTCAGACTGACTGGAGCCCTATATCCTGTTAAATATAGATTGCCTCAGCCTCTTTGACTATGTCAATTAGAGGAATATTATGCAGTCGAATTGAACTGAACCAATGAGAGAACAGCCATCTCCCACCAATCCTGTAAGATACAATACTCTGAAGTGAGAACTTAGGGTATAAAAAGGGCTTTGCTCCTCTTTCCACATTTATTTTGCAGGACTTCAGCCTAAAATCCACATTTTTAGCTGAAAGATCACAGATCTGCTTCACTGCTCAATGCTGAGCCCAAAATTGTACCTGGAGAACCCAGGTGAGGACAATTCAGTTGCCTGGCTACATATCTTGCTGTGCTCAGTCATCTTTCTAACCTTGCCGCTATCTCCTCTCAGCGGGTGCTCATCAAAAGCGAGGTGCTGCTGACTGGGATAGTTAGCCCAGGAAGCCCCGAAGTCGCAAAGATTCTAATCCCTTGTGAGCCAGCGGATGGGAGAGACTTTGTCGCTTGTACCATCTTGTGATCTTGCTGGAAATGTACGATGTGTTTGCCTGTTGGTGAACCAGTAACGTCCTACCAATGTGTAGTTCCCTCACCCTGTGTTGTCTGAGAAGTGTTCTGGCCACAAAAAATCAGTGCGAGCATTCAGTGGGATGAGCCCTGGTCCGAGCAGTCTTTCTGAAGACAGTCAGGCCAGCGGACGACTGTACCCACTGACCCTTATGTCTCCACACTATACTCCAGCTATTTTGGATGATGGATTGAAAAGTGCTTAGTGAGATGTTCAGAGCTTTGGCTATTTTTTTTTTTTTTTTTTATACCTGAGCCCTGCTTTACTCTTCTCCACAACTTTATCCCTGACCTGTCTGGTGGGTTCCTTGGTTTTCAAGATGCTGTTTGATCCCTAATGTTCTGAAACAAAACTTATGAAATCTTCACAAAACCGCTGTAGTTATACTGAGAATAAATGATACAGGCGACTCAATTTACTAATTATGTGACTTCTGCAGGCAATTGGTCACTCAGGGGCATCATACTACAAGGGGCTTAATACAAATGCACGTCACAATATTCAGATTTATATTTTTAAATATTTAGAAAAACATCTATCATTTCCTTTACACTTCACAAATACTTGTTACTTAATGCTGGTATATAACATAAAATCACAATAAAATACATTTATGTTTGTGGGTGCAACGTAAAAATAAGCGGAAACGTTCTGGGGGTGTGAATACCTTTACAAGGGGCAAAATTCCTCCATGACTAAAAATATCAGACTAGTTCCCTGGATCGATGTCCCATCACAAAATCTACTACTGACAACCTGCCATAATATACTTTTTACGGAAGTCATCCAAGCCCACCTTGAATTTTTGTAGTCTATCAACATTTATCACATCATGTGTCAGAGAGTTCCATATTCTCACTGCTCTTACAGTAGAGAATCCCCATCTGTGATTATGATTGAACGTCCTTGTCATCATTACAGGCCTCAGTTGTAAAAAGCTAATTAGAAATATCTCAGTAATGCCCCTGATATACTTATACATTGTAATAAAATCGCCCCATAGCCTTTGTGTTTCTAAAATAAATAACCCCAAGCTTGCTAACCTGTCCTCCTAGTGCTGACCTTCCATTCCTTTAATGGTCGCTCTTCTCTGCACCCGCTCTAGTTCAGTTATGTCCTCCTCATTCACTGGAGCCCGAAATTGTGCAGAATATTGTAAGTGTGGCCGCACTAGTGACTTGTATAGAGGCAAAACTGTTCTTGTCCGGAGCATCTGTGCCTCGTTCACTGCATCCTATTATATTATCTGCCTTGGCAGCAGCTTCCTGGCCCTGGTTGGTTTTCTCGTCCTCCCGCACACCCACGTCTTTTTCAGTGTCACTTTTCCACAGTAACTATTTAAAAAAATTGACGTTTAAGAATCAGCCGAAAAAATCTGGAAATCTAAACCCCTGCAAACATACAAAGCACAAAAACCCAACAGATTAATATTATCAAATAGTCACGTGCCATACATGTGGGAGAAAGCCGCTTCATAATATTATTGGATCGAGGTTCTTCATTTCGGTTAATGCAGCCCCAAAACCATGAATTGTCTTTTTCTTCATGTCCTACATGTTAGCGTTATTTCTGCAGCCGGTGATCGGATATAAAGTCTCCAGTAATTATATTACTGTACAGGATTCTTTATGATGTTACATCATCATCTTCTCCCCATTCAGGTCCCTACAATATCGGATCCTCTCAGTGGAGATCTTCTATATAAGAAAATTCTCCTGATTGCCCCATCAAGGATGGATATGGACAGGGACAAGATGGCGGAGAGGATATTACACCTCACCCTAGAGATCCTCTTCCGGATTACTGGAGAGGTGAGAGATTCTGATGACGTCACATTACATCATTCTTATCTATGGGAATAACAGATGGACAGAACTGGAGAGGTGAGGACTCTGGAAATGTCTGGAGTGAGATTTATTACTGTGTCTCTCCATAACCAGGATTACACAGTAGTGAAGAAGACCTCTAGTGAGCGCTGTCAGGCCCCTGTGTCTGAGGGATGGGGAAGACCCCTGAGCCCAATCACGGGGCCTCCACCTCACCCCCCGATACATGAGGACATCAATGACCAGAAGATCCTAGAACTCACCTACAAGATGATTGAGCTGCTGATTGGAGAGGTGACACTGCTGGGAATGCTGGGACATTATACAGTAACGCTATGAAGGGATCGGGGGTGACGGTATCATTGTATGTGTCAGGTTCCTATAAGGTGTCAGGACGTCACCGTCTATTTCTCCATGGAGGAGTGGGAGTATTTAGAAGGACACAAAGATCTGTACAAGGAAGTCATGATGGAGGTTCCCCAGCCCCTCACATCACCAGGTAATAGACAGGACTAAATACACATGGCCTATAATTATCTGTATGTAAGGAATGAATTCAGTCCCTGTATGTGTCTCCTCCAGTTCTATCCAGTAAGAGGACAACACCAGAGAGATGTCCCCGTCCTCTTCTCCCACAGGACTGTAAACAAGAAGATCCCGATGTTCCTCAGGATCATCAGGTAGATGGAGAGAAGGGGCCATGAAATCTCCTATGATGTGTAGACGGCTGTGAAGGTCTTGTGCTCAGTCTTGTTTTATCCTCCAGTATTATATGTGTTACTAGATGGTGGCCCAATTCTAACGCATCGGGTATTCTAGAATTTATTGTGTAGTTAATATATGATTTTTGTTTTATATATATATATATATATATATATATATATATATATATATATATAGATGTTGTGTGTAGTTGCCAAGTGTTTGTGTAGGGCTCTGTAAATGTTCTGGGTGTTGCCTGGGTGTGGGGGTGTGTGAGACCGGTGTTTGTGTGTTGCGTTGTTTGTGGAGCGCTGTGTGTCTGCAGCGTTGTGAAAGTGGTGCTGTGTGTGTTGCGCGGTTTGTGTGTGGGTGTTTGTGGGGTGCATGTGTGTTTTGGGGTGAGGTATGTTTTGTGCATTGTGTATGTGTTGCGCAGTGTGTGTGTATATTTGTCTTTGTGTGTCGCGGTGTTTATGTGTGCGTGGTATTTTATGTGTTGGATGTTGTGTATGTGCGGCGTTGTCTGTGTGTGTGGGTGTGGTGTGTTTTGGGGTAGGTGTGGACCCCCATCGCGCTCCATCCCTCATGCTGCGCACCCCCCCATCGTGCTCCATCCCCCATGCTGCGCACCCCTCAGAGAGGAGTATAATAGGAGGAGTATAATAGGAGGAGTATAATAGGAGTAGTCCTGGGGGGAGAGGAGGATAATAGGAGGAGTAGTCCTGGAGGTGAGGGGAGAGGAGTATAATACAGGAGGAGTAGTCCTGGAGGTGAGGAGTATAATAGGAGGAGTAGTCCTGGGGATAGAGGAGTATAAAAGGAGGAGTAGTCCTGGGGGGAGAGGAGTATAATAGGAGGAGTAGTCCTGGAGGTGAGGGGAGAGGAGTATAATAGGAGGAGTAGTCCTGGGTGAGAGGAGTATAATAGGAGGAGGAGTCCTGGAGGTGAGGGGAGAGGAGTATAATATGAGGAGTAGACCTGGGGGGAGAGGAGTATAATAGGAGGAGCAGACCTGGGGGGAGAGGAGTATAATATGAGGAGGAGTTCTGGGAGAGAGGATTATAATAGGTGGAGTAGTCCTGGGGGGAGGTGTATAGGTGCCCAATGTATGCGGGGGGCTGAGCCGAGCAGCCAATGCGTGAGGGGGGCTGAGCCGAGCGGCCAATGTATTCGGGGGGGGCTCCATGTGGCCTCCTCTCCCCTGCAGCGTCCTTGTGGCCTCCTCTCCCCTACAGCGTCCATGTGGCCTCCTCTCCCCTGCAGCGTCCATGTGGCCTCCTCTCCCCTGCAGCGTCCATGTGGCCTCCTCTCCCCTGCAGCGTCCATGTGGCCTCCTCTCCCCTGCAGCGTCCATGTGGCCTCCTCTCCCCTGCAGCGTCCATGTGGCCTCCTCTCCCCTGCAGCGTCCATGTGGCCTCCTCTCCCCTGCAGCGTCCATGTGGCCTCCTCTCCCCTGCAGCGTCCATGTGGCCTCCTCTCCCCTGCAGCGTCCATGTGGCCTCCTCCTAGCCTGCAGGGTCCATGTGGCCTCCTCCTGGCCTGCAGGGTCCATGTGGCCTCTTCCTGTCCTGCAGGGTCCATATGGCCTCTTCCTGTCCTGCAGGGTCCATGTGGCCTCTTCCTGGCCTGCAAGATCCATGTGGCCTCTTCCTGGCCTGCAGGGTCCATGTGGCCTCCTTCTGGCCTGCAGGGTCCATGTGGCCTCCTTCTGGCCTGCAGGGTCCATGTGGCCTCCTCCTGGCCTGCAGGGTCCATGTGGCCTCCTCCTGGCCTGCAGGGTCCATGTAGCCTCCTCCTGGCCTGCAGGGTCCATGTGGCCTCCTCCTGGCCTGCAGGGTCCATGTGGCCTCCTCCTGGCCTGCAGCGTCCATGTGGCCTCCTCCTGCCCTGCATAGTCGCATCTTCGGCTCACAGAGCGCTTACTTGCTCCAAGTGCCGGCAACCTCTTCTCCGTCTTCCTCCGCGGCACTCTGCACACTGACAGGCGGCAATATGGTGAGGTAATCTCACCATGCTCCCGTGACCTCTGCAGTGTCATCACGCCGCCGGACGCCGGGTCAGAGAGAAAACTGGCTCCACTGAACCTGGAAGTGTGGCTTGCACGGAAGTACGGGGATTCATTTGTATCGGCATCTTAAAGACGCCAATACAAATGAATACAGGGAACTGGATCGCCGACGCTGATTGTTGCCGGTTTGGCGCACTGGTTGTTATTTTAACAACCGGTTTGCCCGAACCAGACAGAACCAGCTGAATCCCACCCCTGGGCTGAGGCGAGCGGCCAATGTGTGCGGGGGGCGGGGCTGAGGCGAGCTGCCAATGTGTGTGGGGGGCGGGGCTGAGGCAAGCGGTCAATGTGTGCTGAGGGCAGGGCTGAGGCAAGCGGCCAATGTGTGCGGGGGGCAGGGCTTAGCCGAGCGGCCAATGTGTGCGGGGAGGTGAGGTGAGCGGCCAATGCGCCGGTTGTCACTGTAATGATGTTATTTTGGAGCAAGACAGACAGAATAAGGCAATTATATATATAGATACTTGTGTAATGAGAGCGGTGGAGATGGCAGGATTAGAGCTGATCATAGATGGTACTTCTCCATCTGTCTGTGACTTTTACAATATTTGTTTCAGGGTGAAGATCTGCCCCATATTAATACTACAGAGACATATGTGAGGGGTGATGAGCGGAGTAAAGAGGAGATTCCTACAGATAACCGCCTAGGTGAGTAGTGACCACTAAATGCAGAGAAGTCACAGATTCTTCTCAGTCACCGGCTGTGGCTGCTTTATCAGGGTTGTAGTCTGGCCATATCAAATGGTCACCATGCTGCTGCTAGACCACCACATGTTCCTCCACCCAAAACTGCCCCCATTATTTTGAGCATTGGACGACCTTCTGTTGGAGTGAGACTTGTATCAGCCAGATCTTACAGGTAGGATCCACCCTATCCCCTGAAATTAGTGTACCGCCCCGCGCTCGGCTGCAGCCGAGCCGTTCGGATCCGGGCTCGTTGGTGGGTGGCTCAAGCGCCTCTGGACCCGGGGGTCACTTCGCTCTGAAAGTGTGCTGGCGCTACTTAGGGGGGAGGTAGGTAGGTGCACGGCCGGAGCCGTGTTTAAGTTCGTGACGCCACCCACGGGTTGTGGTGAAGGTGGACACCACCACTGCAGTTACGGGGCACCCGGGGGAGATGGTTATGCAGCAAGATGTTAACCCCTCCGTGGGCAGGGATGATGGCCCCGGGACCCGTTGGGGGAGAGTAGCTGGGCGGTGCAGGGCGGTGCGCGGCCGGATGGCACTGTTGTAGTCACTGTTATTGACACACACAAGTCTCTGATGAACAAAGTTGATGGTGGTCGGTGCCCGCAGCCGGCTGCGTCTCGTCCCCCACCCGGTTTGGTGGTCTTTGCCTTTCTCCTGCACCATGTAGTGTATGCTTCAGCAACAGGAGTCCGCTCCCCGGCTTTGTATATGTCGGAGGAGCCCGTTTGCCCACAGACCCTGGCCCGTGGGATCTCTCTGCCTGTGCGGTGGCTTTCTATCCCCCTCGGTGGGCTGTTGTCTTCAGTCGGGACTTGGGTTGGAAAGGACCTAAGGTGCAGACCGCAATCAGTTGATTAACTCAGTCCAGTGGCTTCTGGACCTCGTTTCAGGGTTTGAGTAACCCCCTTTGTGCTCCGGTTTCCGAGTCGGTTCCCCGGGTCGATACCGGCGGGCCACTACCCTGTCCCCGCCCACCACGGTTCCACCGAGCTGTCTTCCCAGCTCCTGCAGGCTAGGCCACCATCTGCCTCCTAGCCAAAGGTGCCCAGGCTCCAACCCCGGCACCTGTCAGACTTCTTCACTCCTCACTCCACTCACAACTGAACTCAACTTGAACTCACTCTATTTTCCTGCCTCAGGCCCTCTGGACTCCTCGGTGGGAATGGTCAACCGCCTGGCTCCGCCTCCCTGGTTTGTCCATAAAGCTCTGCGGGAGGTGACTAGGGTTTATGGTTTGGCTGGTGTTACCTTATTGGGGGACAGGTGTAATGCGGGGGTCTACCTGTGACTACCTGGCTAGTCCAGGGCGTCACATTAGAAAATCATGGCAAGAAAAATCTAATCTGTATGGTGGACCCCTAAGAGAAAGCGGAGGGTAATGATGCTGGTGACGTCCTAGATTCTTAGTTTGGTGCCGAGTTCACCAGGTGAATATAGATTGATTGCTCTCAGTGGGAGAAACAGAATAATAATCTTGTAGGTGATGAAGAGACCTCAGTAGTCTGAAAAGCTTGCTTTGTAACATCATTTATTATATTTTTGTTCTCCATTAATAAGTATCATAACTACAAGATTCTTATTGTTTCTCCCACTGAGAGCAATGAATCCATCTTCCTAGAATCTCGGCATCTTATTGATGGATCTTCCTTCTCTCCCTTCTGATGAATGTGCTGATAGGGGCGTTTTTATCGAACGTTGGGCACAGGGTAACTGTAACATATGAGGGAGGTTAGGATTATCCCACAGTGGGTACATGGAGGCCGGGCAGCCCACCCACATCATTTCCAAAATTTAACCTCTTCACCCCATCTTCACATATTTTTCCTTTTTCCCTCCTTTTCTTCCAAGAAGCATAACTTTTTTATTTTTCAGTCAACATAGGCATATCAGGGATTATATTTTTTGCGGGATGAGTTGTACTTTTAAATTGTACTATTCATTTTATCATATAATGTACTGAAAAATGGGAAAAAAATTCCCAAGTGCAGTGAAATTGCAAAAAAGTGCAATTACACTTTGTTTTTTATTTACCATGTTCACTATGTGTTCCCATGTTCAGCCTCTGATGGTGAGGATAGGCTTGTGCTGGGCGGTAGCTGCCAGATGATATGCCAGGGAGTCTTTGCACTGTGATAGCTGACCGCAGGGATCGGTGATTGGAGACGGAGAGTCACTGATGTGGTTGGGTGCAGACAGGACGGCTGGTGTAAGCAGGTGTAGCGGATATGGCAGGCACAGCTGGTATAGATAGATACAGCATGTACAGTGGATACTAGAAAACAGACACGTGTTAACATACACAGCATAAGACTCAGCAGGTGGCATGGTAACTGACAACTAGCAACGCGTCTCTAAGGATTGACCACGTTGCCCAGGCACCTCCCATAGGGGGAGGATTACTTAAATACCTATTGCCTCTCAGCCATAGGTTGTGAGGAACTTACGGGTTAGGTGCACGCTGGCCCTTTAAGAATATATGAGCATGAACTAAACTCACTCCAGGGAGACCTGCACCAAGGAAAGGGTGCTGGACAGTGCGGAGATGCTGGTTACAGCGTTACAAGCTATTTTATAAATTATATCTTTAATATATAAAGCCTAGTGTATGTTTGTGTGTATGTCCGCTAAAGGAATCCGCACCGTTGCATTTACAATCACAAAATTTTGCACAGCCACCTAATTTGATTCAGGGAACGTCATAGACTATATTTTGAGAGGAAAATTTAACACCACGCTTTACAGTTATTGGCCAAACAAACCCTTCTTACATTAAAGTCAATGGAGCTCAGAGCTGCAGGTCATTAATAGAAGCTGTGATTCGTTGCTATAGGCAACAAAGGACATTCTTAGTATAAGACAGTTTGTGTGAGATAATGATTAGTATAAGCAGCTTATGTGTGAGGTAATATGATATTGGCAGAGACACGCACAGACACATACACAGAGACACACAAACACAGAGACAGACAGAGACACACAGAAACTGAGACACAGACACATAGAGACTGATACAGAGACACAGAGACTGATACAGAGACACACACAGAGAGAGAGAGAGAGAGACAGAGACACACAGAGCCAGAGACAAAAACAGACAGAGACAAAAAGACTCACACACAGAGACAGACAGACAGAGAGACAGAGATACAGAGACACACAGAGATACAGAGACAGACCGAGACACCCACAGACACCGAGACACACCCACAGACACCGAGACACACCCACAGACACACACACACAGAGACACACCCAGAGACTGATAGAGACACACGCCCAGAGACAGAGAGACACACTCAGACACACACACACAGAAACAGACATACAGAGACACACACAGACATAGAGAAAGACACACGCAGACACAGAGAAACTTTCCTGGGCAACCGCGGGTACTACAGCTAGTTTATATATATTATTGAAAATAATTTTTATTCTTGGCAGAGGACTGTACCAGGAGATTTGAGGCACAACTGACATCTTCGATTTTTAAAACAGATAACCTTGATATCACACAAAATTTAACTGAAGTGAATGCCTCTGTTCCAGATATACCATCATCTCTTCAAAGCAAAGATCTATCATCTGATTCTCTTAAACAAGTCCTACCTTCTGATTCATCACAGACTATTAAGAAAAATAAATGTCACAAAAGCAGCATTAAAAATCGAAGTGCTCTTGCAGCAAAAAAGCCATTTTCAACTTCAGAATATCAAAAAATTAATAAAAAAATTCACCCAGGGCAGAAAAGATTTTCCTCAGAATCTGTTAGTTACGAGAAAGGTCACACAGGGGAGATGCCAATTTCATGTTCAGAATGTGAGAAATGCTTTAACAAAAAATCACATCTTGTTGAACATCAGAGAACTCACACGGGGGAGAAGCCTTTCACATGTTCAGAATGTGAGAAATGCTTTAGCAAAAAATCATATCTTGTTTTACATCAGAGAACTCACACGGGGGAGAAGCCATATTCATGTTCAGAATGTGGAAAATGCTTTAACCAAAAATCAAGTCTTGTTACACATCAGAGAACTCACAAAGAGGAGAAGCCTTTTTCATGTTCAGAATGTGGGAGATGTTTTAACCAAAAATCACATCTTGTTACACACCAGACAATTCACACAGGGGAGAAGCCTTTTTCATGTTCAGAATGTGGGAAATCTTTTTCCAATCAATCATGTGTTGTTAGACATCAGAGAACTCACACAGGGGAGAAGCCTTTTTCATGTTCAGAATGTGGGAAATGTTTTTCCGATCAATCATGTGTTGTTACACACCAGAGAACTCACACAGGGGAGAAGCCTTTTTCATGTTCAGAATGTGGGAAATGTTTTTCAGCTCAATCATATCTTGTTAAACATCAGAGAACTCACACAGGGGAGAAACCTTTTTCATGTTCAGAATGTGAGAGATGTTTTAACCGAAAATCACATCTTGTTACACATCAGATAACTCACACAGGGGAGAAGCCTTTTTCATGTTCAGAATGTGGGAGATGTTTTAACCAAAAAAAAAATCTTGTTACACACCAGACAATTCACACAGGGGAGAAGCCTTTTTCATGTTCAGAATGTGGGAAATGTTTTGCAAATCAATCATGTCTTGTTAAACATCAGAGAACTCACACAGGGGAGAAACCTTTTTCATGTTCAGAATGTGGGAGATGTTTTAACCGAAAATCACATCATGTTACACATCAGAGAACTCACACAGGGGAGAAGCCTGTTTCATGTTCAGAATGTAGGAAATGTTTTACAGATCAATCATGTCTTGTTAGACATCAGATAATTCACACAGGGGAGAAACCTTTTTCATGTTCAGAATGTGAGAGATGTTTTAACCGAAAATCAAATCTTGCAAAACACCAAAGAATTCACACAGGGGAAAAACCCTTGACATGTACAGAATGAGGGAAATATTAGACACACAAATGGATTATTTTGAAACATCACAACTCTTACAATGGTAAAAATAATTATCTGACCTAGAAATGTTATACTTAAAAATTATAATTTGTTGACCACTAATAAAATATTCACATGGGATACTAGAAGCCTTTTGGAAGTAGACATTAAACCATCTAATGCAATTTTTGACCTCCCTACCATCTTCTCTCTTTTGTATTGGTTGAGGAGGTGGGGTGAAGGGGATCTCTCTTTTATTTTATTTGATATTTCTATTAGATCCTTAGAAACCCTTACCCCTTATTTAAGCCTTGCTGATTGGGAAGGGTGTGGCATTTCTAAATCGGTGGCTATTTATAGAGATTCTTAGTTAAAGTCCTTTTTGTAGATGGTTGAGAAATTTCGATTACATAGAAACTGTCTTTATTAATAGCTCCAAGTGAGACATCTCCTTAGTGCTAGATCTGACTTTGGGTACAATTCACCTCCTCTCTCTCTACATAGACTTTATCAAAAAGGGAAATATAATATTAAAGGGGTCTCAATTTTATATAGTTTTCTAAACTCCTCGTTGGAAGATGTGAAGTTGTCATACATGATAAAATGGGAACAAAAGTTATCTTTTACATTCTTCCCTCAACAATGGTGGGCCGCCTCGGAATGGACTTATAGGATATCAGCTTGTATAATTCACCTAGAAAAAATGAAATACATTTATAGTGGTATCTGTTTCCAGGCAAATTGGCTCACATGATCCCGGATTATTCCCCTTTCTGTTGGAAAGGTTGTCTTCAGAAAGGCACGTTGGGGAATGTATGGTGGTCCTGTCCTAAAGCTATGGTATTTTTGGAGCAGGTGTTTGATCTAATTTCATCTGTAACTAGTCTTCGTGTAAGTATGGCTGATCCACTGGCAATCCTGAATATAGGACTCGATAACTTCCCTGAAAATGTGAAACCTGTTATTGCTGATATACTTACCTCGGCCAGACGATGTCAGGCTATAAAGTGGAAACTCCCTTCAGTTCCCTCGGTTGAGGAGCTTGTCAGGAAAATTAATACTCATTATGAATTTGCCCTTGTCCATAATATAGAGAGGAGAAAACAAATTCAGAAAAATTGGGGTATTTCCTTCATGTGCTATTTATCCTATGGGGCTTTGATCTCTATATATGGTTTTGTTATTGATTCCTACATATAGAATAGACCGGATTGGTGTTCTTCCCCATCCTCCTTTTTTTTTTCTTCTTTTTCTTTATTTTGCTTAGTGGTGGTTGTTAATATTATCGTAGTGTTACGCCGATTGTGATTTGTATTGATTGTTGTTATGTGAAAAATTGAAATAAAATATATATTGTAAAAAAAAATTTACATGTGGAAAAAATATAAATTTGAAAAAATTGAAAAGAAAACAAAAAAGAGACCGTAACAGTAAAGGCAAGTAAAGAAGAAAGGAAAGCAAGTTAGACGTTACATTAGAATTATAATATATATAGTTAATAATAGACGTCTGTTTTCTAAAAATCAAATAAAAAGCAATATTCCATGTGCAGCTAACTTTTCCCATTGTTAGATATTTATATATTCATTATATTGACAACAGTATTGCACCGTCCCCCCCAAAATACCCAACATTCCTCCTCCCTCTTCTTCCTAACTCCCAATCTCAGCGATCTGCCATTCATTACAGTAAAGGGGGCTTTACACGCTGCGACATCGCTAATGCGGAGTCGTTGGGGTCACGGAATTTGTGACGCACATCCGGCCGCATTAGCGATGCCATTGCGTGTGACACCGATAAGCGATTTTGCATCGTTGCAAAAACGTGCAAAATCGCTAATCGGCGACATGGGGGTCCATTCTTAAAAATCGTTACTGCAGCAGTAACGAAGTTGTTCCTCGTTCCTGCGGCAGTACACATCGCTCCGTGTGACACCGCAGGAACGAGGAACCTCTCCTTACCTGCCTCCCGGCTGCTATGCGGAAGGAAGGAGGTGGGAGGGATGTTACGTCCCGCTCATCTCTGCCCCTCCGCTGCTATTGGGCGGCGGTTCAGTGACGCTTCAGTGACGTCGCTGTGACGCCGCACGGACCGCCCCCTTAGAAAGGAGGCGGTTCGCCGGTCACAGCGACGTCGCCGGACAGGTAAGTATGTGTGACGGCTCTTGGCGATGTTGTGCGGCACGGGCAGCGATTTGCCCATGTCGCGCAACAGATGGGGGCGGGTACCCACACTAGCGATATCGGGACCGATATCGCAGTGTGTAAAGTAGCCTTTACTTTCAGCGCACAATCTCCATGTCTGAACAATGTCTGTAACTTCTCTATACTACAATAATAAACATGTTCAGATTACACATTACTATTTCCATCTACCATCCATTCCTTCTTTGTGGGAACATCTGCTGTGATTGAGTGTCTAAAATAATCCATGATTATCTATACAGAGACGTCATGTACAGAAATATTAGGGCTACAGCAACATCACATATGTTATATAGAAGAATAGTGCTGCTTCTATAGCTCTTTATACAATGACTTATAGATCAGACAAGTGTTGAGGGCGGGGGCCGCTGCCGCTTCTCTCTCTCGGGGGCCTGTTCGGATCCGGGTTTCTGCTACAGCTCGAGTGGTGACTGGACCCGGAAGGGGGTATTTACAGGGGAGTTGTTGTGTCTGTGACGCCACCCGTGGGTTGCGGTGAGGGATGGTGGCACTGCCACTTCCTGGTGATGGGGCGCCCGGGGCTGATAGAGCGGGGAAGCAAGGTGGCATCCCCTTCTCGGGGAGGTGGTCTGTGTTTGCATTGACAATATTTAATTATGTATACAGTACAGACCAAAAGTTTGGACACACCTCCTCATTCAAAGAGTAGATTCACATTGAAGGCATCAAAACTGTGTGAATTAAAACATGTGGAATGAAATACTTAAAAAAGTGTGAAACAACTGAAAATATGTCTTATATTCTAGGTTCTTCAAAGTAGCCACCTTTTGCTTTCATTACTACTTTGCACACTCTTGGTATTCTCTTGATTGGCTTCAAGAGGTAATCACCGGAAATGGTTTTCCAACAGTCTTGAAGGAGTTCCCAGAGATGCTTAGCACTTGTTGGCCCTTTTGCCTTCACTCTGCGGTCCAGCTCACCCCAAACTATCTCGATTGGGTTCAGGTCTGGTGACTCTGGAGACTAGGTCATCTGGCGTAGCACCCCATCACTCTCCTTCTTAGTCAAATAGCCCTTGCACAGCCTGGAGGTGTGTTTGGGGTCATTGTCCTGTTGAAAACTAAATTATGGTCCAACTAAACGCAAACCGGATGGAATAGCACGCCGCTGCAAGATGCTGTGGCAGCTATGCTGGTTCAGTATGCTTTCAATTTTGAATAAATCCCCAACAGTGTCAGCAGCAAAGCAACCCCACACCATCACACCTCCTCCTCCATGCTGCAAGGTGGGAACCAGGCATGTAGAGTCCATCCGTTCACCTTTTCTACAAAGACACGGTGGTTGGATCCAAAGATCTCAAATTTGGACTCATCAGACCAAAGCACAGATTTCCACTGGTCTAATATCCATTCCTTGTGTTCTTTAGCCCAAACAAGTCTCTTCTGCTTGTTGCCTGTCCTTAGCAGTGGATTCCTAGCAGCGATTTTACCATGAAGGCCTGCTGCACAAAGTCTCCTCTTTTTTTTTTTTTTTTTTTTAAATTCTTTATTTTCCAAATTTTATTAAATTTTTCAAAGGGAACCAGCATCATAACTAAGTACATTTGTTAGGACCATATCGGCCTTTTTGCAAATACATTCCATATGCCTCGGATTGGGTATAAAGCAAAATTTACATATTCATATATTATCAGGCAGTATTCCCGCAAATACCCTCACTTAGGCGTCCAAGACTTCGGGTTCCACTGAACTGTTTCATAAATAAGTAAATATTAAACAAATAACCATAAGTAATCAGCAAGAGTGCTTAGTAAGAGGTAGGGAAAGAGAGCAGAGGAAGAAGGAGCAAGCTAGTTAGAAAGAATAGAGAGGAATGAATACCAGGGAAAAAGGGTGGGTTGCGGGGGAAGGTATGGGGTGGGGAGGGAGGTAGAGGGTGCGGCTATGTGTTGCCTTCTGCAATTGTAGGCATCTCCACTGGCCAAGCAGGGTAGGATCTTGTCTAACTGCCAAACTAGCTGCCGAAAGCCAGGATCCCCAGTCTCCAAACTCCTCCACTCGATCCACCCCGCCTCTAATCCACATCCGGAAGATCGGATCCACCCTACCAGGTTCAAAGGCAGGATGGCTCAAGATATGCATTAGGCTGGAGTTCCTGGGAATCATTTCTGACTGTACTCTCCCGATGTTGCAATATGTCACGGTTGGGCCGATGGTTGGATGTGTTTTCAATCCTGCAGGGACCTCCGAGAGCACCTACGGCAATTTATTAAGGGGTATTGGGGAGAAGGACTGCTCAATTTGTATCCACTTCTTCTGAGACCTGTTCCGGCACCAATCAATCTTTCTAGTAAGATGTCCCGCCAAATGATATCTTCTCAAGTCTGGCAGCCCAATCCCCCCCCCCCCACCTTTGGTCCTGTGCAAGATGGCTCTTTTTATACGTGCCGATTTACCTG
This sequence comes from Anomaloglossus baeobatrachus, assembly GCF_048569485.1. Classification (NCBI taxonomy): domain Eukaryota; kingdom Metazoa; phylum Chordata; class Amphibia; order Anura; family Aromobatidae; genus Anomaloglossus; species Anomaloglossus baeobatrachus. Next base: position 901,870 of record NW_027441798.1, on the reverse strand, counting down.
CCCAGACGAACGAGGACTGAATTGATTCTTGGGATTTGAAAAATCCCGAAGGTATTTTAACTGGGAGCGCCTGTAACAAATACAGGATTCTGGGTAGGACATTCATTTTGTATATCTGGCATCTACCAAACCAGGAGAACAGTGATTTCCCCCATCTGTCGCAATCTTTCCTAATAGAGGCTAACAACGATGGAAAATTCTGAGCGTAAAGGAGACTCAGGTCCCCGGTCAGCCGTATCCCCAAATAGCTTAGGGGCTGGGTTGCCCATCGGAAGCTAAACGTGGTTTTCAGGTCTTCTACTTCTTTGGATGGGAGGTTGATGTTCAAAGCCTCCGATTTTGAAAAATTTATCTTAAAATTAGATAAACTGGAATATCTCTGAAATTCCTTCATTAAGTTGGGAAGAGAGATTTTGGGGGCTGACACAAAAAACAGGAGGTCATCAGCATATGCCGCTACTTTATGCGTGTCTTGAAGCACTCCTATACCTGCAATATCTGGGTTGGCTCGTACGTGTCTGAGGAAGGGCTCAAGCGTCAGGATGAAGATTAAGGGTGATAGCGGGCACCCTTGACGGGTGCCATTAGATATTTTAAATGGGTCCGACAGGATCCCATTCACTCAGACCCTAGCCGAGGGTACCGAGTACAGAGACATAATCAGACCCATCATTTCGTGTCCCAACCCCAGACACCCGAGCGTGGCTTCCATGAAAGTCCATCCCACTCTATCGAATGCCTTCTCGGCGTCTGTTGACAGCAGCATGGATGGTATGCCCCCAGTTTTAGCTTTATGTATTAAATTAATGGCCTTAACTGTATTATCCCGTGCCTCACGACCCACCATAAAGCCCGTCTGGTCTGGATGAATTATTCGTGAAAGTAGAGGTGCCAGCATATTTGCTAGAATTTTAGCAAATAGCTTTGTGTCCACATTTAACAAGGAGATTGGGCGGTAGCTCGCACATTGTGTTGGATCTTTCCCTGATTTAGGTATGACCGTAATGTGCGCTCTCAACGAGTCTGCATTAGAGTTCGGGGTTCCTGACGTCCTGGAGTTGAATGCTGACAGTAGGTGCGGGGATAATATTTCTTTAAGTTTTTTATAATATACAAGGGGGAAACCATCTGGCCCAGGTGCCTTTCCTGTTTTGGATGACCCAATTGCATCAACTAGTTCTTGATACAGAAAGTATTCGACAAGAAGGGAAAGTAAACAAACCAGCTGGCCTAAAAGAATGACCAGTAAATAACACACTATAAAACTTTACAGTCTCATGAAATTTGGAGACCTGGTGACCTTCAATCAGGAGAACCACCCTTGGGGTGCGTGGAAAACCAAGGGTGACAGCTGAGCAAGCTATAGGCATTAATGACATTATCCTACTAGGCTAAAAACTCACATTTCACCCCCCGATCTTAGACCGAACGGTGAGAGGCACAATTCTTAAACTTGTATGTCAAACTATCAACACAGTAACACAGTATTAAGGGACCCTGTGACTCCCCAGAAAGGAAGAAGAGGAGAAGAGAGAGAGAGGGAAAAAAAAAAAGGGGGGGGGGAAGAGGGGAAACAGACCCCCCCCGTCAGGGAGGAGAAAGACACAGATATAACCCACATCAGTGACCCATCATAATAGTGTCCTTCTCAAGTCCAATAATCTTACAGGGACTGCCAGATCTTCCTCCTCGACCCGCACCTCCCACCTCTGAATAAGGAACCACCTCCGATCTCGCTTCATCAGTCTGGCTCCTCCCGGGAGAATTCTCCCATTGGCCTGGAATCCTTGGAGCTCCTCTGGGGTCTTGCAAATCTGTGCCTATTTCCTCTTTGTCTTTGGGGTAATCCATTGGATCTGTCCAGATGTAGCCAGTTAGGAATTGCTACTGCAGGGGTTTCAAGGAACTGGAAAAGACCCTCCACCTCCTCCGGGCGTTTCAGCAGGTATTGGACCCCATTATAAGGTGAAATGGGTATCCCCATCTGTATGACGCACCTTTTTCCTTGATTTTTTGCAGTAAGGGCATAAGTTGGCATCTCATGTAGAGGTTTCTAGAAGAAACATCAGGAAAAAGCTTAACTTCAAACCCTTCATATGTGACAGTCCCGTGGGTCCATGCATTTCACAGTATGGCTTCTTTATCAGTATAATAGTGCAGTCTGCATAGGATAATGTTAAGGTGAACTCTTAACCAGAGATCACTAGTTGCCTACTGCCTGGCCGAATTGGTATATACCAAGTGCATGCATAAAAGAATTCACACCAGACACAGTCGGATATGACGTCTCTTCTTGGTCACAGTAAAGATGGCACCAAAACAGACAGAGAAGAGCATGCGTCCTCTTGATATAGGCTAGGGGCGTACACAAGTTCAGATATGCTCATTTAGTGGGACAGTCCATGAGCTAGCCAATGGGGAGATCCGTGTTGCTGTTGATGGGCGGGTCTGACTCCAGTGGATGAAACCATAATGATGGGAGGGACGTCATTTAGTGGATCCATGCTGATGGTTTGGTCTGTGATGTCTTCTGATCTTTGGGTTTGTCTTCTCTTATATGGTATCTTCTTACACCTGGACATTCCTTGCATTCCAGGCAAGGTGTGGAGAAACAGGCAATGACAGCCACCTTTATATCTGTGTCATGTATATGATCTGAAACCTGAATTATGTAAGGCAAATCGACATATTTCCCACAATGCCTTGTCAAGAGGTTAATTAAGTATTTCATCTTATGGCTCTCCTCAACAGTCCCCCCTAAATACTTTATTAACCTTCTGACCCTACCGTGGTCCTCTAACACATCAGCTCTAATGCTTTAACTGCAACCCTTTTTTTGTTTTGCTATCCACTATACAAGCAATGCTAAGCCTTTGCCCCCGCTGGTACAGACTGCTGATCAGAGAGTTGATCACATCCCGCACACACAGTTCACAGAGGTATAGGTAACTAGAACAGACTATTTAATGCCGAAGCGCTTACTCAGAATTTGAGATTAATCGATTAGAAAGAGTAAGGCAATTGTAAGAATAAGCTTCTTACTGTTATGCTGCAGCTTTTACCATTACTGTTTCTGAAAGACTGATTCTCAGTCAATATCCAAGTGCTGTCCGCGTCTTCGAGACTTTTCTACCTTAATACACCTAATTGTATCACAACACTAATGGATCTCTTCTTGTCTTGGGTCCCTTATCTACCACCAGGAGGCCTTTAAGTACACAATACCAAAGGACACGACCAATCCCGTGCCATGTTTTAAATATGGATAGAGCCATATACAGATAAATAGCTAGACAAAGAAAGAAAAATTCTGTACAACGACTCGAATGCAAAACACTTGAATTTTATTCATATAGAAAAAGTTAATAACAAGTAGAAAATATGATAAAAAGTAGAGACAGATGGTGTATGCCAGCAGATGGCGCTCTCACCACAAATACAGCAGGTAGAAGCACATTATGCAATAGTTATATCCAAATGTGCACAACCAAGGCTCACCTATAAGGCAGGTAGCCCAGGGCAGGACAAATTACAAGCAGGTAAGGGATGCTGAATGCAGCGAATCCAAGACATAGAAATATCAACATGCATAATGAATAGAAATATATCCCTGAATCAACTGCAGTGCTAATACCATACCTGGAGATGTGGTGGGAACCCTGAACCCCTCTTAACAAGATTTCCCTTATGCATGGATCCGATTACCTTCAGTAACACAGAGTAGCACTTTTACGGCTTCAAATACCAACAAATAAGACAATACCAGTTACCTGCAAGTGTATGTTACCCTTAAAAAGTCACTTACATCCTTAAACTAATGAGCTGGTTCAGGTCAGATAATGTTTTTTCCACCATGAGCCCTTATTTGTATAATGTTCCTGTACCCATTGTTCCCTTGGTTATGGTTATTTCCCATGTATCATCCCCAATCTAGAAATTCTCCATAAGGTTCTATGTGAGATAGTCCAGCACTATGTGTGTTGTGACCCCCATTCTGCTGGTACGATGGACTCTTTACAGCGGCTGCTGTCTCCAGATGGGTTTTCCCTCAAGCTTCATGGAAGTCGCTGTGGTTGGGAAAAGCTGGATCGGCCCTTCATGGCTCATGGCTCATTCTGACTTGTCTTTTTAGGATCACCCAGTCTCCTGGCTGGAGACCACGTGCTCCTGACACTGATTTAGGATCTGGAATTGGAGGATACACATGTTTAACACACTATATAGGCAGTTGTATACGGCTCGTACATCACTGGTCAGGATATCACACTGTATCTGCAGTATCTAAGAAATATAATCACATTGTAGGTGCTAAACCAAAAATATATAAAGATCTAATTATTAAGAAAAAGGAAAATTTGTTACATGATTTGCCAGCGTCCACCGTTATCTTGGGGATCGTTACATTTTTATGTTATAATCATTAAAATTTTAAACAACATACACCCATGTGACTATAGACACAATTAAATATTCCAATAAAGGAGGGGGCAGGGATTGGGGCAATAGCCCTAAACTCTCCCTACCTCGCAGCGGAGGTCGGCACCCTATAAGGCGAATTGGCGCCCCCACTCACCGACGGCTCACCCTCCCTATCCATACACTGCTAAGCTAATACGTGCTGCTAATGTCAGTGAGGGAATATAGAAACCATGAGATACCGGGGATAAAGAGGCGTCAATATGCAATTATATATATCCAATTCATTCCCAAAGATTAAATATTCACACTCTGTATTTTACATAGCTGTTTGGTAGCTTAAATCAATATGATACAGCAAAATTGAAGGACCAAACCCTAAAATAAATTAAATATCTCACATGTATAAGATGTACCCACTGTATCAATATAATAATAATAAGGCCAGGTAAAGTCATGAGGAGATCTCGTCCAATCACAGGCCCTCCACTGTACAATTCTCACTCAGGCTAATAAAATAAACGCATATTTGTCAGACATTTAGCTTGAAAGAATCCCAACGCGTTTCTCCCTTCACAATGGCAGATGGGTTCATCAGGTACTGATCTCTATAGTGACCTCTGCTATAGAATATGTTCTTTTACCGCTTTTTAGGAACTCCATCTTTACATACCACCAGCACCATGAGTTTTTCAGCAGTAATGTTTTCCACACTGGATATGTTTCAGAGCAGGCCTGAAAAGAAATTCACTCAACACGCACAAAACTCATATAAACCTACTCATGGTAGATGTATATGACTAATCTGCAATCACCGGAGCAGTAGAGCGGATGAGGGGGGTCTTTCTACGAGGTCTTTACAGTTTTTCTACCTTAATAGGCACACGTCTTACAAGACTGGATGTGTCTGGCCACCTGGGTACTGAAGCAGTGGTGCCGCCCATATCTTGTCCATCCCAACACCTTTGTCACATGGGTTACCTGGGCCATTATTGAGTAGAACGCTCACGGCAGAGAAAGCTTACCGCCCTTTATCCACAGACCTTCCTCAGTCACTGGTTCCCTGCGTCTCACACTCCGTTCCTTGCTGAATCGCTTGTTCCTGTAAGGATTTAAGAACACAAGGAGTGACCAATGTCACGGACGACGTGACAGGAGCCACCGAGGTACTGGTCTGCATTGGACTCTCAACTCTAGGCCCATTCACTGCTTCTTTGTTGTGCACCTGTGCGAGCATCTCCTCCGGCTGCTGCCTATATCCACATTTTGACTATCTTACCCCTTTCTGCTCTACAAACCACAGTGATCGCAAATCTTCATCTCGTTCTCCTATTACGATGGAAGAGGAGTGGTTTGATTTTTAATACCTCATGTTGCGTAACCTCAGCATATCCAGTGCAGAATCAACCAGCATCTTGGTATCTGGATCCATCTACGGAAAAACTCAAAATCTGCATTAGCAATGGGCTCATCTGAGACATGTTCAAAACCTGACGATTCTTGTTACATCAGAGCAATCATGAGATATATGTATGTCTGCTGTATCCTCCTCACAGATAAAAATATAAAGACAACTTAATAGAAAAACCCAATCGATGAACAAATTAAAACCTTAAATAATGTGTGACTTTCCACATCATCTTTCTCCCCCTTTTTGAATCTATTATCCAAAACATAATTAGATTCAAAAACTGTGTGGCCCCGGAGCTCTACATTTAGGCATGAAAGTCACATTGTATAGATTGTACCTAATCAGGAACAGCAGAAATATTGTTTTTATCTGTAACGTAATAATGGAAAACCCTTTCAATGGCTTTTATAACCTTTGCTTGAACCACAGAAATCTGCATTGCAATCATTCGTTCTATAAAAAGAAAGCAGATTATTCAATACATGAAATATAAAACACAGAATTCCATAAATCATCCACATTCCTTAAAACAAATTATTGTAATTATTAATAAATATATTAATAAATTATTATTATATTATTATTATTATTAATAACTGTAATAACGTAGCACACCTTTGGATATTGGATGTAGGGGCGTTCATTTTTGAATCATTGAGGAGATTATCAGCATCTCTGTGATACTGTCCTATAACTTGAAGGGATAAAAGAATCTAGAACAAATAAACTGGCCATGTGGGAAAACAAAATGTTGATTTGCCATAGAAAAATTATCCAACAGACCTCTATGCTTGAAAAGCTATCAATGAATCTAAACATATCCACAGTTAACTTTTATTTCTTTGGGATAAAATTAGTAAAATAAAAAATGAGTTTCAATAATGTTTTCTGATACACTTTACAATGAATTAAATGTAGAAAGCCCTTTTTTTTTTTTTTTTTTTTTATTTAAAGAAACATGACCATGTTTGGGCTGCTCTCTCTTTTCACAGCAGGCCCACAATAGGTTCCAAAGGGAGACAAAAAACCCTGTTCCACAAGTTTTTAAGATTGCTCCTCCGCCCAAAACCAGATGGAAAGAGGCTTTTTCAGCTGCAGGAGAGTCAAATTTCCCTTCTGTTGATTTATTTGTTTATTTTTATTTTTTAAAACATGCAACTCTCAGGATAAATCTATCAGATCCATAACGGAAATATGTATTATTTACTTCTTTATCATGACCTCTACTGCAAAGGTACGTTATTTAAAGGTTTTTTTTTTTTCTAATTTTATTGCTTAGTAATCAATAAGATATTGCTCCTTGTGACTGTCCTGACTCAATCCAACCTGCACACTGGATCTATATTAAGTGTCTTCCACAACCACCCAATCATTCAATATTCCATCTTTTAGTACTATAAACATTTACTAACACTTCATAGGTTATTCAGTGAGAGCAGTTTTGTCAACTTCACTGGAGGGCTCCATACAGATTTACTAACAAAATGGCCACTGCCAGAATAGCACATGGCTTCTTTGTGTAAGGGCGGTTGAACCACATGAGAGGGGGAAGGGAGAAACTGATTTTACTTCTGCTAAACTTACAAGTTTAACCAATTATCCTTCCTGCCTATATTCTATACTCTATACATATACACACAGATTTACATATCCACAGTCTTGGTCCAACTACAGTTAAAAACACTAATTTTTCTGTCTAAGTATGTACTACTCCATTCAGCCATGTGCTTCATCCACCATTTTAAAATCTGTAGGAACATGTGGCAGAGAAAAGGGAAAACTGACCTCACATCTGCTCAAACTCTGTCTCCCCATTTTCTATAGTCTGTACTTATACATATATATATTTATACACACACACATATGTCCTAGATCTAAGTCTAATTATAGATAAAAACACTTATTTTTCGGTCTAAGTATATAGTACTCCATCCAATCCATTGCTCAAACATTTACAGAGCACATGGTCTTCTTCACACAAACCCCTGACTCACTTTGTTTTCTTTGTCTCAATCATGCTGTAGCCATGTGCTTCGTCCACCATTTTAAAATCTGATCTAAAATGTCTGCCTCCATGACTAGCACATGGTTTATCACAGGATTACAGCCTAGAGTCCCCACATCTCAACACAATCCACTCATCCGGATTTTTTCCGACCACAACTAGACACCGCTTCATCAATTTCTCCATCTTTCTCTCAAGATAAACAACACCAACAAAACCAACAAACAAACACAGGAGTAGATGACTCACAACTGACACACAACTTGAACACTAAGTAAAGTTTTTGTAAAGTCTGCAGCAGGCGCCTCGTCACGGTGTCCCTGCCCAGTTTCTACATGGTCCATAATTCATAAAGACACCAATGGTGTCACCCCTGGCTACAAGGTGCCCGTACCAGCCGATTCACGTCCAGCGCTTTTTCTAGACCCCAAGACACCTCATACCAATTATATCACCCAAGCTTGCGCTAAGCCCCAATGGTATCCGTACCAGCCATTTCACGTCCAGCGTTAGGCCCCAAGACTACCACGTACCAGCCACAATGCGCAACTTAAACGCTATGCCCCAATGGTATCCGTACCAGCCATTCCACGCTAAACCGCGCTAGGCCCCAAGATTACCACGTACCAGCAGTCCCACGTATTTCCTTACAGAGCCATAAACTGTACCACAGGCGACAACCGTATACTATACCACAGACAAAATCCTTTACCATATCAACAAATTTGAGAGCCCGTGAAAAACACGTGCCTAACCTGACCAATTAAAACCTGCGCTATATCTCTAGGTCTTGTACCAAACCGTATTAATTACTTAAGTCTCCACTAGAACCACAAACCATATCACAGGCGACAACTAACAGAACTCACAACCCCACATGCTCTCTTAATTTCCCCTCTTCACAAATACACACAACAGACAGCAGGCAACTGAATATGTGACGGTTCTTCCGAGATTAATATGGCCAATAGCCGTGAGACCCGTCTGCCCGTCAACAGATACCCCAACAAACCGGACACAGTCAGGCAATCAGTGCCACACACCCCACCGAGACCACGGGAAGACTACAGATTATGAAAAATCAGCAGACCTACCGTACTCTCGTTCGGAAGTGATCAGTTTCCTGGGGTGTCCAGCACGTCATGCCGTTCCAGTTGCCGGTTCATCAGGATTTCAGGTGTCTCCGTCTATTGGCCCCACGTTGGGCGCCAATAATGTTAAGGTGAACTCTTAACCAGAGATCACTAGTTGCCTACTGCCTGGTCTAATTGGTGTGGGTCGAGTGCATGCTTGAAAAATGAGATCAGACACAGTCGGATATTCATCTTTCCTCGACAGAAGTCAGCCCATGTTCTGCTTTATTACAACTGAGCTTGCTCTGATATAACCTTGCAAAGGGGCATGTCCGGATGTGTTCATTGGTCAGTGGGTCGAACAATGTGTTAGTCCATGAGCTGATTGGTAGGCGTCATTGTAGGCGGGTCTATGACATCATTGGATGGATCCATGGTGATGGTGATGGGAGGGACGTCATCTGGTGGATCCATGCTGGATGGTCTGGTCTGTAATGTCATCTGATCTTTGGTTTGGTCTTCTCTTATATGATATCTTCTTTCATCTGGACATTCCTTGCATTCCAAGCAAGGTTTGGAGAAACAGGCAATGACAGCCACCTTTATATCTGTGTCATGTATATGATCTGAAACCTGAATTATGTAAGGCAAATCGACATATTTCCCACAATGCTCTATGTCCAGAGGTTAATTAAGTATTTCATTTTATGGCTCTCCTCAACATTACTAGCAAGATACAGCTTTATATAGGCCTAGGAAGCTCCACACATGGAGCACGCTGGATACTGGCAAAGCCCAATGTGGAGCACAAGAAAGTTTAGCAGACCGGGGTGTAGGGAGAAGAGCCCAGACCCAGGACAGGGGGGTGACAGGACCCCTCAAAGGGACTCTTCCAAAAGAGTTCATAACTGCCCCATTGGGAATCATGGTCTTGGATTCTGTCAGGGGCTCACAAAGTGAGGTAATGGAGGCTGTAGGCAGACAGGAGACTGAAAGCCGTGGACGGACATGGAGCAGATATCCTGGAAAACCTGGGACGAGTAGCAGAGGCACTACCAGTCACAGGCATACAGCAGAAGTCCTGAAGACTGCAGACAGGCTGCAGAGGTACTGACACCCACAGGCAGACAGGTAACTGAGGTATTGGAAGCCGCAGACGTCCTGGAGACCTCAGACAGGTGCAGACATACTGGAAGCCACAGGCAGATTGGTAGCTGAGGTGCTGGAAGCCACAGATAGTCTGGAGATGTTCTGGAGACTGCAGACAGGTCGCTGTGCACAGACAAACGAATAATCCTAATACCAGGACACAGGTGAGTATCTTGGTAGCCTTATATAGGCCAGTTAAGCTCAGCACATGGAGCGTGTCCGGCTACTTACAAAGCCCAACGTGGAGTACAGGAAAGTTTGTATGGAGTGGAGCCGTGTGTGTACGAGGTGTGCGAAGCAGAGCCGCGTGTGTACGAGGTGTGCGAAGCAGAGCCGCGTGTGTACGAGGTGTGCAAAGCAGAGCCGCGTGTGTACGAGGTGTGCGAAGCAGAGCCGCGTGTGTATGGAGTGGAGCCGTGTGTGTACGAGGTGTGCGAAGCAGAGCCGCGTGTGTACGAGGTGTGCGAAGCAGAGCCGCGTGTGTACGAGGTGTGCAAAGCAGAGCCGCGTGTGTACGAGGTGTACGGAGCGGAGCCGTGTGTATATGAGGTGTATGGAGTGGAGCAGTGTGTTTACGAGGTGTACGGAGCAGAGCCGCGTGTGTACGAGGTGTGCGAAGCAGAGCCGCGTGTGTACGAGGTGTGCAAAGCAGAGCCGCGTGTGTACGAGGTGTGCGAAGCAGAGCCGCGTGTGTATGGAGTGGAGCCGTGTGTGTACGAGGTGTGCGAAGCAGAGCCGCGTGTGTACGAGGTGTGCGAAGCAGAGCCGCGTGTGTACGAGGTGTGCAAAGCAGAGCCGCATGTGTACGAGGTGTGCGAAGCAGAGCCGCGTGTGTACGAGGTGTACGGAGCGGAGCCGTGTGTATATGAGGTGTATGGAGTGGAGCAGTGTGTTTACGAGGTGTACGGAGCAGAGCCGGGTGTGTACGAGGTGTACGGAGCGGAGCCGTGTGTGTACGAGGTGTACGGAGCAGAGCCGTGTGTGTACGAGGTGTACGGAGCAGAGCCGTGTGTGTACAAGGTGTACGGAGCAGAGCCGTGTGTATATGAGGTGTATGGAGTGGAGCCGTGTATGTACGAGGTGTACGGAGCAGAGCCGTGTGTATATGAGGTGTATGGAGTGGAGCCGTGTGTGTACGAGGTGTATGGAGCAGAGCCGTGTGTATATGAGGTGTTTGGAGTGGAGCCGTGTGTGTACGAGGTGTACGGAGCAGAGCCGTGTGTATATGAGGTGTATGTGTGGCGCCCTGGACAAGCCAGGACGTCACAGGTACTACAACAACACACCCCACACCCCGGCTAGGCACATCTAGGTTAAACAGAAATCCTTGTTGCCTCCCTCCAGGGGCTGATGTCCACACCAGGAGGTGGGCCAGGCGGTTGGCCCCGCCCACCGAGGAGTTCACAGTCCTGGAGGCGGAAAAAGGAAGAAAAGTCAGATCAGTTTTGGAAGTGAAGTGGTAGGAGAGGAGACTGACCGTGTCCGGGTGCGTGGCCCGGGCACATACAGTAAGGTTGGCAGACGGTGGTGACCGTCTGCAGGAGAGGCTGATTGGAGTGAACCGTAAGGACCGGGGAAGGGTCGTGGCCCGCTGGTACCGGATCGGGGAGTGAAGAGAAGCCAGCACCATTCGGCAGGGCTTACGGACCCCGACCAGGCTAGGAGTCGCCGTAAAACTGGTCAAATCCGTTAGCGAAGGGAACCTCCGGGGTTTCCCAGCAGTCAAGACCCGATTGAAGGCAACAGCTCACACCGTAAAGGGAAACACAGTCACCATCAAGGCTACAGTTCCCAGGGCCAGAGCCTGCGGGCAAAAGGGGCTCCCTCAGCATCCATCCAAGCTGGGGAGCAGGTTACCGGTGGGAAGCCATTGGAACCATAAACACAACACAGGTGCAGGGAAAGGCAGTCACCATCAACCTACCGGGAGGAGAAACACCGCAGCCGTCTGTGGGACCCGTCCATCCAGCCGTTTGTTTTACCGGAGACTTTGCATTCATCATTGGCTGAGTGAGTACCACCGTGCCGTGCGGCACAGCGCTGCCCCCGCGACCCTGCACCTCGCCAGGCCCCGTAACCCGCCTGCCATCCCTAAACCCCTCACCGGGGCCCCGGGACAACCAACCCCCCTACCCTTGGAGAAACAACATCCAAGCTGCTCCCTGTCATCGCTCCCAGGATCTCCGTCTAGAGCAGCGGTGGTGTCACAACCTCACCACAACCGTGGGTGGCGTCACGGACAATATCCCTAAACCAAACCACCCCCTTTCACTCACGGGCGAGGAACGCCGCTCAAGTCCCCGGGATCCGGCCCATCGCTCGAGCCACCGAGCAGCAGCAGCAGCAGCCGGACCCGAGCAGTGGGTGAGCGCAGCGTCCCCTCCTCTGCCCGCGACATATGGAGTGGAGCCGTGTATGTACGAGGTGTACGGAGCAGAGCCGTGTGTATATGAGGTGTACGGAGCGGAGCCGTGTGTGTACGAGGTGTACTGAGCAGAGCCGTGTGTGTATATGAGGTGTATGGAGCGGAGTCGTGTGTGTATGATGTGTTCCCATTTTTAGTTGTATATATAAGTGTTGTCAGGGGTCATAAAGTGTGGCACTGGAAGCTGCAAACAGACACATAGCAGAGGTCATGGATGATCGGGGACGAGGAGCAGAAGAAGCTGCAGGCAGGAGACATTCTCTCTCTGGCTGGGGCCACACGGAGATTACTGTGATCCCCTCTCATGACACTCGGCTCACGCTGGCAGTACAGCAGAGCCGAGTGTCATGCGAGTGTCCGTGTGACTGAGGTCCAATCGTGCGAGCAGACCTCAGCTGTGGGGGGCGGGCGAGTGCAGTGCGGTTTTTCTCTTGCCCCATAGACTGGAATGGGTGCGAGACAAACAAGGATCGCATTCCTCCAGCAGCATGCTGCGATTGTTTTCTCTGTCCAATTAGGGCTGAAAAAATAATCGCTCATGTGTACTGGCACAGGCTAATATTGGTCCGAGTGGAATGCAATTTTTATCGCACTCCACTTGCACCGATTTTTATGCCGTGTGGTTGAGGCCTCTCTTTCTTATTAATCCGGCATTTGACAAATATAAATAATTTTGGTTCCTAATTGATCTAAAACGGGAAAGGTTTATTCTGATTTCATGTCAGATATTGAGAAAACCCTGCTGATGAAGCTTTATAAATAATGGATGGAAACTTCTAGTTTCACCTGTAGCTGTGCACAGACAAATGAACAGTCTTACTACCAAGATACAGCTTTATATAGGCCTAGGAAGCTCAACACATGGAGCACGCTAGATACTGGTGTCGCGGGCGGGGAGGAGGGTGTCAGCACACTACGCTCACCCCCTTCTGCTCGGGTCCGGCGGCCGCTGCTCAGTGGTGGCTCGAGCCGTAGGCCGGATCCCGGGGGTTTCTCGAGCGGCACTCCTCGCCCGTGAGTGAAAAGGGGGGTTGTTGGGTGTGGGGATTGTTTATTGTCCGTGACGCCACCCACGGTTGTGGTGATTTCACCACCGCTGCTCAATACGGGGGTCCCGGGGATGGTGATGCGGAGCAGCCAGATGTTGTATTGCCCCTCCGTGGGTAGGGGTTGGTGATCCCGGGGCCCGGTGATGGCTTGGGAGGTGCAGGGCCTGGTGGGCGCAGGGACACGGGGGCAGCGCTGTGCCTTGCGGCACTGTGGTACTCACTCAGCCTGAGACGTTGACACAGTTTTTACGGTAAACCAAACGGCTGGTAAGACGGTCCCACGGACGGCTGCAATTGCTTTCCCGGTAGGTGACGGTGATGTCCCTCTTCCTTGCACCTTGTTGTACTTGTTAGTTGCGATGGGTCCCCACCGGTAACCCGCTCCCCGGCTTCAAGCTGGACCGGGGGAGCTCTACTCTTTGCCCGCAGGCGCTGGCCCTAAGAAACTGGTGCCTTGGCGGTGGCGGTGTCTCTCTTACACTGGCTGGGCTGTTGCCTTCAATCGGGACTTGGTTGTTGGGGGTTCTACGTCCCCTTCACTGACGGATTCGGCAAATTATGGCGACTCCAAGCCTTGCCGGGGTCCGAGAGGCACCTGCCCTGGTGCTGACTGTCCTTCGGAACACTGCTCCAGACCGCCGGGCACACAGCCAACGGGGATTTTCCAGGAACTTCCAAACGGTCCCCCTCCAGACAGTCACCGCCGTTGCTGACCTTGCTGACCTGTCCTGCACACAGCTGGACTACTTCAGGCTTTGCACACTCTTTCTGTTCTGTCACCACTCTTGCTTTCCTCCTTTACCACTTTTCTTCCTTCTACTTTCACTTCCTTAACTCCTCTTAGTTGTTTACTCAAGCTCGTCCCTGAGCTGACTCTCTCGTGTCCCTCACTGGACTGCCTGCTTCTTCCGGCCTCCAGAGCTGAGAACTCCTCGGTGGGCGGAGCCAACCGCCTGGCCCACCCCCTGGTGTGTATCATCAGCCTCTGGAGGAAGGCAACAAGGATTTTTGGTTAGCTTTGATGTGCCTACCTGGGATGTGGGGTGTGGTGGTGTGTGACCTGTGTCCCCTGGCTTGCCCAGGGCGACACATTCCCCCTTAGCAAAATGCAGACCGTCCGCGGGCTGCCGTCCAACACTGGTTTTATTTTTCTGTAAAAGATAACATTTGTAAATTAACATATGTACATTTTTAATAATAACTCTTCCCAAGACGGGAGGCACATTCACTTTAACGTTGCAAACGGTTTACGGTTACGGTTTCCGTTCTCTCCCACCCAAGCAACCTGGCCCTGATGCTGCCCCTAAAGCCCAGGCAGCACCCCTTGACCCACAGTCCAGCACACGGTACCCGAGCGGGATCTGTCCTTCCCTCCAGAGGGTAGCCACCGGTTACTTTGGTGGCTGGGCCCCAGCCTGCTCCGCTGAGGGCCCTCCCTCCAACCTGCCTCTCCGGAGGCGGCATTGCGGAAACGGTAACGGCAAACAACTTATTTACAAGCCACTTAACGTTTGTGGTTGCCCTGCAAGTTCACGGGCTTGTCCATGGATAGTCCTCCATGCAAAAACTTTTTAAACGGTCCCCACGGGGACAACGGTGCCGGCTCCAGCCGGTTCAATCACAAGCAAATCAGGTAACTGTTCGGTATCATCTTTTTCTTCTTATCATTTTTCAAACTTTTCAACTTTTAAACAACAATCACTAAGTGGTGGTCCCAACGGGGACGGTGCTACGGGCATCCGCTGCCCTACTCCAGGCTGTCAGGCTCAGGCGCTCCTTCCAATTGAGGGGGCGCAGCGCTTGCTCGGGCCTCTGGGCTGCCCTTCAATTTAGCGTCCAGCGCAAACCACCCTCGCTCCCCAAAGAACCGAGTGTACTGGACGATGTCACCCGGCATCAGATTGCGGCCGGGATGCTCCTCAGGCAGGTGGGCATTCACATCCCGCCGGGCTACAAAAACTTCGGCCTCCAGGCCCGGCTCGTAGATGAACCCGTAGCCCCGGCGGACATCAAATCGCCTCACCTGCCCCACGTACGACGGTCCTCGGACACGGGAGGTTGCTTGCCGGAGGTTCTCTTTCTCCCGGATCGCTCTGGCCACCAGTTCGGCCTTCTTTCGCTCCCTCTCGGCGATCTCCAGGCCCAGCGGTACCGGCTCCCTATCCCAGTACGGTGCAGCTGCCAGCACCGGCGCACGGGTCGGGCCCCGCGGGACATCCTGAACGTTGCCCACTGTCAGGAATCTGGGCGGCATGTCCCGCGGTGTCTTGGCCTTGGGCGCTGCCTTGCAACAACAACCCGGCGCTACCTCAGCCGAGGTGTGGGGGATGGGCATAGGGGCTTTCCGCTGCTGGGCCTTCGGCTCAGAGCGGGTCATCGGCTCCGGCTCGGGGGGTTTTTCATGGGATGCCTCCGGTTCCACCTTCGGCATCTTCCACGGTAACACCTCCGGTGTGCCGCGGGCTCCGGCTACAGGTCGGCCCGCTTGGGCGGGGACGCTGGGTACTGCTACCGGTTGCGGTGGTAGCAGGCCTAGTGGCGGGGTCACGGCCTCCGGGACGGGTGGCGAGGGAGGCAACGGGGGGAGAGGGCTTGGACCGGGCCCCACAGCCGCGATGACCGGCCCTTCAAGGGCATCGGGACGTGGGTCACTCACCCTCCCTTTCTCCGTCTCCTCCTCGCGTCTCCGCACGGTGGCTACAACGTTCGCCATGTCGGCCTCCCACTCCTCCATGAGGAGCTGCATCCTGACCTGCAGCCTTTGGTAGAGCTGCGCGGTTCGGATCTCCACCCACGACGCGGTTCCAGGCGCGGGGGCTACGGTGTCGCGGGACGGCATCCACATGATGGCTTCTTCTTTTGCTTCCAGGAACGGTATACTTGCAGAGTCCTGGCGTCCCTGCTTTTATAGCCGCAGCTACATGCGTCCAGCCGCCATCGCGTCCCCCTTAGCTCTTTTTGGCCCCTCCTCTCTCGGGGCGGGGTCTTGGCCTTCGCGCCTCTACTACTCGAGAAGACGCTCGAGCGGGAACTTTTCGCGCCAAAGATGGCGGCTTCAGAAATTTTTCTGCCGGATACCTCCGGCGGTAACAAGGCGCACCTCTACCAGACGGCAGAGCGGTAAGATCCTGTTCGTGACGCCAAGTTGTCGCGGGCGGGGAGGAGGGTGTCAGCACACTACGCTCACCCCCTTCTGCTCGGGTCCGGCGGCCGCTGCTCAGTGGTGGCTCGAGCCGTAGGCCGGATCCCGGGGGTTTCTCGAGCGGCACTCCTCGCCCGTGAGTGAAAAGGGGGGTTGTTGGGTGTGGGGATTGTTTATTGTCCGTGACGCCACCCACGGTTGTGGTGATTTCACCACCGCTGCTCAATACGGGGGTCCCGGGGATGGTGATGCGGAGCAGCCAGATGTTGTATTGCCCCTCCGTAGGTAGGGGTTGGTGATCCCGGGGCCCGGTGATGGCTTGGGAGGTGCAGGGCCTGGTGGGCGCAGGGACGCGGGGGCAGCGCTGTGCCTTGCGGCACTGTGGTACTCACTCAGCCTGAGACGTTGACACAGTTTTTACGGTAAACCAAACGGCTGGTAAGACGGTCCCACGGACGGCTGCAATTGCTTTCCCGGTAGGTGACGGTGATGTCCCTCTTCCTTGCACCTTGTTGTACTTGTTGGTTACGATGGGTCCCCACCGGTAACCCGCTCCCCGGCTTCAAGCTGGACCGGGGGAGCTCTACTCTTTGCCCGCAGGCGCTGGCCCTAAGAAACTGGTGCCTTGGCGGTGGCGGTGTCTCTCTTACACTGGCTGGGCTGTTGCCTTCAATCGGGACTTGGTTGTTGGGGGTTCTACGTCCCCTTCACTGACGGATTCGGCAAATTATGGCGACTCCAAGCCTTGCCGGGGTCCGAGAGGCACCTGCCCTGGTGCTGACTGTCCTTCGGAACACTGCTCCAGACCGCCGGGCACACAGCCAACGGGGATTTTCCAGGAACTTCCAAACGGTCCCCCTCCAGACAGTCACCGCCGTTGCTGACCTTGCTGACCTGTCCTGCACACAGCTGGACTACTTCAGGCTTTGCACACTCTTTCTGTTCTGTCACCACTCTTGCTTTCCTCCTTTACCACTTTTCTTCCTTCTACTTTCACTTCCTTAACTCCTCTTAGTTGTTTACTCAAGCTCGTCCCTGAGCTGACTCTCTCCTGTCCCTCACTGGACTGCCTGCTTCTTCCCGCCTCCAGAGTTGAGAACCCCTCGGTGGGCGGAGCCAACCGCCTGGCCCACCCCCTGGTGTGTATCATCAGCCTCTGGAGGAAGGCAACAAGGATTTTTGGTTAGCTTTGATGTGCCTACCTGGGATGTGGGGTGTGGTGGTGTGTGACCTGTGTCCCCTGGCTTGCCCAGGGCGACACACTGGCAAAGCCCAATGTGGAGCACAAGAAAGTTTAGCAGACCGGGGTGTAGGGAGAAGAGCCCAGACCCAGGACAGGGGGGTGACAGGACCCCTCAAAGGGACTCTTCCAAAAGAGTTCATAACTGCCCCATTGGGAATCATGGTCTTGGATTCTGTCAGGGGCTCACAAAGTGAAGTAATGGAGGCTGTAGGCAGACAGGAGACTGAAAGCCGTGGACGGACATGGAGCAGATATCCTGGAAAACCTGGGACGAGTAGCAGAGGCACTACCAGTCACAGGCATACAGCAGAGGTCCTGAAGACTGCAGACAGGCTGCAGAGGAACTGACACCCACAGGCAGACAGGTAACTGAGGTATTGGAAGCCGCAGACGTCCTGGAGACCTCAGACAGGTGCAGACATACTGGAAGCCACAGGCAGATTGGTAGCTGAGGTGCTGGAGGCCACAGATAGTCTGGAGATGTTCTGGAGACTGCAGACAGGTCGCTGTGCACAGACAAACGAATAATCCTAATACCAGGACACAGGTGAGTATCTTGGTAGCCTTATATAGGCCAGTTAAGCTCAGCACATGGAGCGTGTCCGGCTACTTACAAAGCCCAACGTGGAGTACAGGAAAGTTTGTATGGAGTGGAGCCGTGTGTGTACGAGGTGTGCGAAGCAGAGCCGCGTGTGTACGAGGTGTGCGAAGCAGAGCCGCGTGTGTACGAGGTGTGCAAAGCAGAGCCGCGTGTGTACGAGGTGTGCGAAGCAGAGCCGCGTGTGTACGAGGTGTACGGAGCGGAGCCGTGTGTATATGAGGTGTATGGAGTGGAGCAGTGTGTTTACGAGGTGTACGGAGCAGAGCCGTGTGTGTACGAGGTGTACGGAGCGGAGCCGTGTGTGTACGAGGTGTACGGAGCAGAGCCGTGTGTGTGCGAGGTGTACGGAGCAGAGCCGTGTGTGTACGAGGTGTACGGAGCAGAGCCGTGTGTATATGAGGTGTATGGAGTGGAGCCGTGTATGTACGAGGTGTACGGAGCAGAGCCGTGTGTATATGAGGTGTATGGAGTGGAGCCGTGTGTGTACGAGGTGTACGGAGCAGAGCCGTGTGTATATGAGGTGTATGGAGTGGAGCCGTGTGTGTACGAGGTGTACGGAGCAGAGCCGTGTGCATATGAGGTGTATGTGTGGCGCCCTGGACAAGCCAGGACGTCACAGGTACTACAACAACACACCCCACACCCCGGCTAGGCACATCTAGGTCAAACAGAAATCCTTGTTGCCTCCCTCCAGGGGCTGATGTCCACACCAGGAGGTGGGCCAGGCGGTTGGCCCCGCCCACCGAGGAGTTCACAGTCCTGGAGGCGGAAAAAGGAAGAGAAGTCAGATCAGTTTTGGAAGTGAAGTGGTAGGAGAGGAGACTGACCGTGTCCGGGTGCGTGGCCCGGGCACATACAGTAAGGTTGGCAGACGGTGGTGACCGTCTGCAGGAGAGGCTGATTGGAGTGAACCGTAAGGACCGGGGAAGGGTCGTGGCCCGCTGGTACCGGATCGGGGAGTGAAGAGAAGCCAGCACCATTCGGCAGGGCTTACGGACCCCGACCAGGCTAGGAGTCGCCGTAAAACTGGTCAAATCCGTTAGCGAAGGGAACCTCCGGGGTTTCCCAGCAGTCAAGACCCGATTGAAGGCAACAGCTCACACCGTAAAGGGAAACACAGTCACCGCCAAGGCTACAGTTCCCAGGGCCAGAGCCTGCGGGCAAAAGGGGCTCCCTCAGCATCCATCCAAGCTGGGGAGCAGGTTACCGGTGGGAAGCCATTGGAACCATAAACACAACACAGGTGCAGGGAAAGGCAGTCACCATCAACCTACCGGGAGGAGAAACACCGCAGCCGTCTGTGGGATCCGTCCATCCAGCCGTTTGTTTTACCGGAGACTTTGCATTCATCATTGGCTGAGTGAGTACCACCGTGCCGTGCGGCACAGCGCTGCCCCCGCGACCCTGCACCTCGCCAGGCATGTAACCCGCCTGCCATCCCTAAACCCCTCACCGGGGCCCCGGGACAACCAACCCCCCTACCCTTGGAGAAACAACATCCAAGCTGCTCCCTGTCATCGCTCCCAGGATCTCCGTCTAGAGCAGCGGTGGTGTCACAACCTCACCACAACCGTGGGTGGCGTCACGGACAATATCCCTAAACCAAACCACCCCCTTTCACTCACGGGCGAGGAACGCCGCTCGAGTCCCCGGGATCCGGCTCATCGCTCGAGCCACCGAGCAGCAGCAGCAGCAGCCGGACCCGAGCAGTGGGTGAGCGCAGCGTCCCCTCCTCTGCCCGCGACATATGGAGTGGAGCCGTGTATGTACGAGGTGTACGGAGCAGAGCCGTGTGTATATGAGGTGTTCGGAGCGGAGCCGTGTGTGTACGAGGTGTACGGAGCAGAGCCGTGTGTATATGAGGTGTATGGAGCGGAGTCGTGTGTGTATGATGTGTTCCCATTTTTAGTTGTATATATAAGTGTTGTCAGGGGTCATAAAGTGCGGCACTGGAAGCTGCAAACAGACACATAGCAGAGGTCATGGAAGATCGGGGACGAGGAGCAGGAGACATTCTCTCTCTTGCTGGGGCCACACGGAGATTACTGTGATCCCCTCTCATGACACTCGGCTCACGCTGGCAGTACAGAAGAGCCGAGTGTCATGCGAGTGTCCGTGTGACTGAGGTCCAATCGTGCGAGCAGACCTCAGCTGCGGGGGGCGGGCGAGTGCAGTGCGGTTTTTCTCTTGCCCCATAGACTGGAATGGGTGCGAGACAAACAAGGATCGCATTCCTCCCGCAGCATGCTGCGATTGTTTTCTCGGTCCAATTAGGGCTGAGAAAATAATCGCACCTTTTGCACTGACACACAGGCTAATATTGGTCCGAGTGGAATGCAATTTTTATCGCACTCCACTCGCACCGATTTTTATGCCGTGTGGTTGAGGCCTCTCTTTCTTATTAATCCGGCATTTGACAAATATAAAAATTTTTGGTTCCTAATTGATCTAAAACGGGAAAGGTTTATTCTGATTTCATGTCAGATATTGAGAAAACCCTGCTGATGAAGCTTTATAAATAATGGATGGAAACTTCTAGTTTCACCTGTAGCTGTGCACAGACAAATGAACAGTCTTACTACCAAGATACAGCTTTATATAGGCCTAGGAAGCTCAGCACATGCAGCACACTGGATACTGGCAAAGCCCAATGTCACCTTGAATGTCTTTTTCTGGGGCGAGTCTTTGTGCTGATATTCCATGGACTGACGTTTCGGCTCCGGTCCGTAGTGGTGTACACAAGCTTCATCTCCAGTCACAATTGAATGCAGAAAGGCGTCACCTTCATTCTCGTAACGTGAGTAGATTTCCTGGTAAATGTCCAGTCTGTGGTTTTCATGTCAGACGTCAGCATCCGGGGCAGCCATCGTTCACAGATCTTCCCATAACCAAGCAGAGCAATAATGAGACTACACGTTCCTGTGAAATGCCGATTGTGCTTACAATATCTCTCTGAGTGATACGACCATCATCCGGAATCTACGTTTTCCATGTGTAAAGCTGGGTTTACACACTGCAACATCGCAAACGACATCGCTGTAACGTCACCGGTTTTGTGACGTTACAGCGACCTCCCCAGCGACATTGCAGTGTGTGAAACCTATCAGCGACCTGGCCCCTGCTGTGAAGTTGTAATCGCTACAAATCGTTCAGGACCATTCCTAGGTCCTTTGTTTCCCGCTGTGCAGCATGCATCGCTAGAAAGTTTCAGTGTGTAAAGGGGACTTTACAGCGACTCCGCGGCTCTGTCTGTGTAGCGTCCTGATTAGCGGTCACCTGTGAAGGATTCACTGGTGACCGCTAATCCCCCGAGTGACTGAAGTGTCCCCCCCTCTCTCATACTCACCGATCCCCGATCACCGGCGCTGCACGGCATTCACACTGCTCCAGCGGCTTTTCCTTTTTTGAAAAAGCCGGCCGCCCATTAAACAATCTAGTATTCCCTGCTTTCCCCGCCCACCGGCGCCTATGATTGGTTACAGTGAGACACGCCCCCACGCTGAGTGACAGGTGTCACACTGCACCCAATCACAGCAGCCGGTGGGCGTGTCTATACTGTGCATTGAAATAAATAATTAAATAATTAAAAAAAACTGCGTGCGGTCCCCCCTATTTTAAAACCAGCCAGATAAAGCCATACGGCTGCAGGCTGGTATTCTCAGGATGGGGAGCCCCACGTTATGGGGAGCCCCCAGCCTAACAATATCAGTCAGCAGCCGCCCAGAATTGCCGCATACATTATATGCGTATGCGACAGTTCTGGGACTGTACCCGGCTCTTCCCGATTTGCCCTGGTGCGTTGGCAAATCGGGGTAATAAGGAGTTATTGGCAGCCCATAGCTGCCAATAAGTCCTAGATTAATCATGTCAGGCGTCTATGAGACACCGTCCATGATTAATCTGTAAAGTACAGTTAAAAAACACACACACCCGAAAAATCCTTTATTAGAAATAAAAAACACTAACAAATTCCCTCATTACCAATTTATTACCCACAACAAAGCCCTCCATGTCCGGCGTAATCCACGGTCCTCCAGCGTCGCGTCCAGCTCTGCTGCATGCAGGTGACAGGAGCAGCAGAAGACACAGCCGCTCCTGTCACCTCCACGCAGCTAATGAAGGCAATAGCGCGATCAGCTGAGCTGTCACTGAGGTTACCTGGATCCAGCGGTGGATGCAGCGGTGGCCGCGGGTAACCTCAGTGACAGCTCAGCTGATCGCGCTACTCACTGCCGCTCCGGTCAGCTCCACGCAGCAAATGAGGTAAGTGGCGCGATTAGCTGAGCTGTCACTGAGGTTACCCGCGGCCACCGCTGCATCCACCGCTGGATTCAGGTAACCTCAGTGAGTCATTTATCAACATTAAATCTCATTTGCCAAGTATCTGCGCATTCTGACATCTTATCCATATCGTTTTGTAATATTTTACTATCAAGGTCAGTTTTTAATATCATACATAGTTTGGTGTCATTAGCAAAGGCTGACACTTTACTATCAATCCCATCCACAAGGTCATTAATAAAGAGATTAAAAAGGATTGGTCCTAGCACAGATCCCTGCGGTACCCCACTGCTAATTATAGCCCATTTAGAGAATATACTGTGGAGGTCGCCTGAGTTATAGCTTGTTTGTTCTAACGTAATAAGAATATCTGTGTATATAAATAATCAAAATGTAGATGTAGTTGTATAATTATCTGTCTGTCTATGTAGCCATCGCACAGACCTATAGTATAATTCAAAGTTGTATAATCATGAAGGAGTTAACCAAAGATGATGAAGCCAGAATGTGAAGCTGTAAAAAGTGTTATCAGTAATGTTCACACAGAAGGAATGTACGGGAGGGCAGGCAATGTGATGTGAGAAATTGGGGAGTGTAAAGCACTCCTTGTTAGCTTCAAGGTTATTCATGCTTATGGTATAATTGGATCTATCTAATTAGGCCAGAATCACACTTGCTAGTGCCTTGCGTGTAACTCGCGCGAGTCTCTCATGGTAGAACCCGGCCTGGCCGCACACTCCCCTGACAGGAGCGGGTCGGTTGCATGTATCTCTATGCAGCTCAGACGCTCCTGTATGCATAGTGTGCGACCATGCCGGGTTCTACCATGAGAGACTCGCGCGAATTACACGCGAGACACTAGCAAGTGTGATTCTGGCCTTAAACTAGTTCAGTTGGTATCGCTGACTCAAGGAGAGATCATGTTGTCTGTGTGTTCTTTGTCTTATATACATTGATATATATTGGCACTGATATACAGCTAATACGGCACCGTCTCTGGATATCCCAAGTGAAGACTCCATTAGCAGTCTTCAACGCAAATTCCTCCCTTGACAGAATGTGCTCCCATCCTGCTATATACCTCATCCTGGTATATAGCCGCATCATGCTATATACCCCATCCTGTCGTGCTATATACTCCACCCTGGCATATGGCCGCATCCTGCTATATACCCCCATCCTGGTATGTGCTCCCATCCTGCTATATACCCCCATCCTGCTATATACACCATCATCCTATATACGCCATCATCCTGCTATATACGCCATCATCCTACTATATACACCATCATCCTGCTATATACGCCATCATCCTGCTATATACGCCTTCATCCTGTTCATATACCCCCCATCATCCTGCCCATCATCCTGCTCATATATCCCCATCATCCTGCTCATATACCCCCATCCTCCTGCTCATATACCCCCATCCTGCTATATGTCCGGCATCCTGTGGCACACAAAAAAATAAAAATAAACGTTTATACTGCACTCACCTTTCCTCGCTCCACGCAGCATGGCTCCTCCTCCCGTCTGTGCCGGCAGCGCTGTGTGGAGCCGGAACACGATCCCTGCAGCATCGCAATGTCCTCCTGTCTGCCGGCTCCGGCTGCATGTGGACACGTGCGCACAGCGATGACGTCATCGCTGTGAGCGCCGCTAGTCTCCACACAGCCTGAGCCGGCAGACGGGAGGACATTGCGATGCTGCAGGGGAACGGTGAGTACAGTATACTGATTCACTGCACCCTGCGCTGATGATGATACACGAGGGGCAGTGAATACATACATGATCACTCCAGGCTGTAGTTGCCAGGGGTGATCATGCGGCCGGCTGTTTACTAAGCGCGCCCCCGCCCATCATCCCGCCCACCTGTCAGCTTCAGTGCTGAGAGATGATGGGCGGGAGGATGGGCGTGCATATGTAATGAGTGGGCCCACGTGGTCACAGCAGGCGCTGCTACAGCCTGCTCGTGCCCCGATGACCCGCTCCACCGCAGCACCCTCATTCCCCTCAACCACATTCAGACCATAAGACGCACCCTCCACTTTCCATCAACATTTGGGGAAAAAAAAGTACGTCTTATGGTCCGAAAAATACAGTAGCCTCTTAAGCCTTCCGATCCCACCCACAGGGATGCTTGTGCTAGGAATAGCTTATAGTGTTTTTAATTCCTCGATCACTGCCTAGGTCAATAACAAGCATGTCCTTCTGCTTGAGGGTGCCATTGACTTCGGTCTCGCTAGGGACTTTGTAGGCAAATACGCTACCAGGAGAACGGCCACCACCCTGACCGCTGGACTATACTCCAAGCACAGGGGACGTGACTAGACCGTTCTACAACTTGTCAGCCTCCCACGTATCCGTGATCCAGGGATGACTCTAGAGGGGGCTTTACACGCAACGATATCGCTAACGATATGTCGTCAGGGTCACGGAATTCGTGACTCACATCCGGCGTCATTAGTGACGTCGTTGTGTGAGCCACCTACGAGCGACCGCTAACGATCAGAAATACTCATCAAATTGTTGATCGTTGACACGTCGTTCATTTTCCAAATGTCGTTGCTCGTTCAGGACGCAGGTTGTTCGTCGTTCCTGAGGCAGCATACATCGCTACGTGTGACACCCCGGGAACGACGAACAGCAGCGTTCCTGCGTCCTCCGGCAACGAGGTGGGCGTGTCGATAATGCGGCTGGTGTCCACCCCTCCACTTCTATTGGTGGCCCGCTGTGTGACTTTGCTGTGATGATGCACGAACCTCCCCCTTAAAAATGAGGTTATTCGCCGCCCACAGCATCGTCGCTAGGAAGGTAAGTACGTGTGACGCGTATGTACCGCCCCGGGCTCGGCTGCGATCGAGCCGCTTGGATCCGGGCTCACTGGTGAGTGGCTCGAGCATCTCCGGACCCGGGGGCCCCGTGGTCCACTTCGATCTGAAAGGGGGGCTGGCGGTTTTAGGGGACGTAGGTGCACGGCCGGAGCCATGTTTGAGTTTGTGACGCCACCCACGGGTTGTGGTGAAGGTGGACACCACCGCTGCTATTGCGGGACACCCGGGGGAGATGTTATGCAGCAAGTTGTTAACCCCTCTGTGGGCAGGGATGGTGGCCCCAGGACCCGTTGAGAGTTGTTTGGTTGGGCGGTGCAGGGAGGTGCGCGGCCGGAGGGCACTGTTGTACTCACGATTAGAAACATACACAAGTCTCTGGTAAACCAAGTTGATGGTGGCCGGTGCCCGCAGCCGGCTGCGTCTGGTCCCCCACCCGGTTGGTGGTCTCTGCCTTTCTCCTGCACCGTGTAGTGTAGCTGTGGACTGCCTGTGCTTCAGCGACGGGAGTCCACTCCCCGGCTTTGTGTATGTCGGGAGAGCCCTTTTGCCCGCAGACGCTGGCCTGTGGGATCTCTCTGCCTGTGCGGTGGCTTTCTATCCCCCTCGTTGGGCTGTTGTCTTCAGTCGGGACTTTGGGTGAGAAAGGACCTACAGTCCAGACCGCAATCAGTTAATTAACCCGGTCCAGTGGCTTCTGGACCTCGTTTCAGGGTCTGAGTACTCCCCTTTGTGCTCCGGTTTCTGATTCAGTTCCCCGGGTCGGTAACGGCGGGCCACTACCCTGTCCCAGTCCACCACGGTTCCACCGAGCCGTCTTCCCGGCACCTGCAGGCTGAGGCCACCGCTTGCCTCCTAGCCAGAGGTATCAAGGCCCCTACCCCGGCACCTGTCAGATTACTGCAGACCTGCTACACAGGCCTGCTTCCTCTGTACTCCACTCCTAAAACTCATCTGACTGTCAGACTGCACTGTTTTCCCGCCTCCGGCTCTCTGAACTCCTCGGTGGACGTGGCTAACCGCCTAGCTCCGACCCCCTGGTGTGTCCATCAAGCACAGAGAGGGGTGACTAGAGTTTAATGGTTGGCTGATGACACCTTTTTAAGGGACAGGTGTTGTGCGGGGCGCTAACTGTGACTACCTGGCTAGTCCAGGGCGTCACACGTATCGGCGATATTGTGCGCCAATGGCAGCGATTTGCCCATGACGCACAAAAGACGGGGGCAGGTGCTGCGTGTAAAGCAGCCTTTAGAGTCAGAAATCAGTCTCAATGTTGGCCTTATCTTTTCTACTTCTCCTTTGGGACTCACCTACCCCTTTCCCTCTAACTGCCCTATTTATAGTATCCTGTCCTCCTCCTCCTCTATTATCCCGCTCTCCGCCAACCCAGGTGCCAAGCATATGATCCTTGGGCCAGACTGCCACCTGGTGGCGACCCACACACAGTACTATGCATTGAAATACAATATACAGTGGAACCTCGCTTAACGAGTAACCCAGTTAATGAGAATTTCGCTTAACAAGCAAAGCTTTCTGTAAATTTGTAACTCTGTTTACGAGAAAGCTTTGCTGTATGAGCAAAATACTCACCGCACACACTTCCAGTTCTGTTCATCCACCGCGCTCTGACCCGCTCTTGCAGACCACACAAACACACACATGCACATGCACGCACAAAACACACACAAACATACACGCATGCACACACATACAGTATTATGCTCACCTTATTTTCCGTTCCATCGCCGACCTCCTGGGTCTTGTAGTTCGCCGCTCCAGGCTGTGTATCGGTAACCATCGGCGACGAGGCAGGAACTTCCGCTGTCAGACGCTACTCAAAGGCAGCGCGCTGGCCAATCAGAGGCTCCTGCCTTTGACGTCAGCGCTCTGGGTGCAGAAGTTCCTCCCTCATCGTCATGGTTACCTGATACACAGCCCGTGAACCTAGCAAACAGCAAGTCCCAGCAGGCTGGTGATGGAACGGAAGGTAAGGTGAGCATAATATGTGCGTGAGAGTTTGTGTGTGTTTGTACGTGTGTGGAATGGCACAATAGGGGACCAGGATGGGACATTTACCAAGTTGTGGAATGAATTGTCTGCATTGCAATGATTTCCTATGGGAAATCTTGCTTTGCTGAACGAGTAACTTGGTTAACAAGCACAGTCCCAGAACGGATTGTTCTCGTTAACCAAGGTTCCACTGTACTAAACCCCTCAGTGTGCCGCAGTTGTGCAGGGGTGGCCTATCCCCGACTCCTTACAAGTGAATGAACTCAGGTGAGGTCACTGACGTCACCTGAGGTCAAGTTACCTGCAATCACAAGTGGAGGACCGTGGAAACCTCCAGCTGTGGCCACGGCTAACGTAAGTGATGTCACCACTGATCGCTGCTCAGTCTCTGCCTGAACCTCATAGCGGATAGTCATGTGCCATGATCACGCTGTGACTTTACATGTAGCAGAGCTGGAATTGTCGTGGGACCTCGTGTGGAAATATGTTGGAGATGCACGGGTGTTTGGGGATTAATAAAGTGGTAAAAGGGGGTATCTGCTACATACACATCATGCACACATGGCTCCGCTACATACACATCATGCACACACGGCTCTGTTACATACACAGCTCCACTACGTAGAATCATACACACATAGCACTGCTACGTACACATCGTACACATGCGGCTCTGCTCCATATACGTCATACACACATTTCAGCAACTTGTGATCGACACCGATCAGGTCCAAACGTCTTTATTTGAAAGTCGCTCAACAAATCTTCTCCTCACCTGAACTTATCAATAAAGAATTCAATAAAGCAAAGATTCAAATAACAGTGTGAAGGGGTCACATACATACGCAACAGGGGTCACATACATACGCAACAATAGTTTACTATAACCGTCCACTGACACCGCGCCTCATCCCATCCAGTGTGTGCAAGTTAATATAGGACTACACTGAGGAGCTGATCATGTGACCCCTGACTCCTCCCCTCCATGTGACATCATCACAGGTCCTGTAAGCACAGAGCAGCCATATATCTAGTGTGCGGCTCTGCAGGAGGAGGTAGGTGCAGGGTATTATATATCTAGTGTGCGGCTCTGCAGGTGGAGGTAGGTGCAGGGTATTATATATCTAGTGTGCGGCTCTGCAGGTGGAGGTAGGTGCAGGGTATTATATATCTAGTGTGCGGCTCTGCAGGTGGAGGTAGGTGCAGGGTATTATATATCTAGTGTGCGGCTCTGCAGGTGGAGGTAGGTGCAGGGTATTATATATCTAGTGTGCGGCTCTGCAGGTGGAGGTAGGTGCAGGGTATTATATATCTAGTGTGCGGCTCTGCAGGTGGAGGTAGGTGCAGGGTATTATATATCTAGTGTGCGGCTCTGCAGGTGGAGGTAGGTGCAGGGTATTATATATCTAGTGTGCGGCTCTGCAGGAGGAGGTAGGTGCAGGGTATTATATATCTAGTGTGCGGCTCTGCAGGAGGAGGTAGGTGCAGGGTATTATATATCTAGTGTGCGGCTCTGCAGGTGGAGGTAGGTGCAGGTTATTATATATCTAGTGTGCGGCTCTGCAGGTGGAGGTAGGTGCAGGGTATTATATATCTAGTGTGCGGCTCTGCAGGTGGAGGTAGGTGCAGGGTATTATATATCTAGTGTGCGGCTCTGCAGGTGGAGGTAGGTGCAGGGTATTATATATCTAGTGTGCGGCTCTGCAGGTGGAGGTAGGTGCAGGGTATTATATATCTAGTGTGCGGCTCTGCAGGTGGAGGTAGGTGCAGGGTATTATATATCTAGTGTGCGGCTCTGCAGGTGGAGGTAGGTGCAGGGTATTATATATCTAGTGTGCGGCTCTGCAGGTGGAGGTAGATGCAGGGTATTATATATCTAGTGTGCGGCTCTGCAGGTGGAGGTAGGTGCAGGGTATTATATATATAGTGTGCGGCTCTGCAGGTGGAGGTAGGTGCAGGGTATTATATATCTAGTGTGCGGCTCTGCAGGTGGAGGTAGGTGCAGGGTATTATATATCTAGTGTGCGGCTCTGCAGGTGGAGGTAGGTGCAGGGTATTATATATATAGTGTGCGGCTCTGCAGGTGGAGGTAGGTGCAGGGTATTATATATCTAGTGTGCGGCTCTGCAGGTGGAGGTAGGTGCAGGGTATTATATATCTAGTGTGCGGCTCTGCAGGTGGAGGTAGGTGCAGGGTATTATATATATAGTGTGCGGCTCTGCAGGTGGAGGTAGGTGCAGGGTATTATATATCTAGTGTGCGGCTCTGCAGGTGGAGGTAGGTGCAGGGTATTATATATCTAGTGTGCGGCTCTGCAGGAGGAGGTAGGTGCAGGGTATTATATATCTAGTGTGCGGCTCTGCAGGTGGAGGTAGGTGCAGGGTATTATATATCTAGTGTGCGGCTCTGCAGGTGGAGGTAGGTGCAGGGTATTATATATCTAGTGTGCGGCTCTGCAGGTGGAGGTAGGTGCAGGGTATTATATATCTAGTGTGCGGCTCTGCAGGTGGAGGTAGGTGCAGGGTATTATATATCTAGTGTGCGGCTCTGCAGGTGGAGGTAGGTGCAGGGTATTATATATCTAGTGTGCGGCTCTGCAGGTGGAGGTAGGTGCAGGGTATTATATATCTAGTGTGCGGCTCTGCAGGTGGAGGTAGATGCAGGGTATTATATATCTAGTGTGCGGCTCTGCAGGTGGAGGTAGGTGCAGGGTATTATATATATAGTGTGCGGCTCTGCAGGTGGAGGTAGGTGCAGGGTATTATATATCTAGTGTGCGGCTCTGCAGGTGGAGGTAGGTGCAGGGTATTATATATCTAGTGTGCGGCTCTGCAGGTGGAGGTAGGTGCAGGGTATTATATATCTAGTGTGCGGCTCTGCAGGTGGAGGTAGGTGCAGGGTATTATATATCTAGTGTGCGGCTCTGCAGGTGGAGGTAGGTGCAGGTTATTATATATCTAGTGTGCGGCTCTGCAGGTGGAGGTAGGTGCAGGGTATTATATATCTAGTGTGCGGCTCTGCAGGTGGAGGTAGGTGCAGGGTATTATATATCTAGTGTGCGGCTCTGCAGGTGGAGGTAGGTGCAGGGTATTATATATCTAGTGTGCGGCTCTGCAGGTGGAGGTAGGTGCAGGGTATTATATATCTAGTGTGCGGCTCTGCAGGTGGAGGTAGGTGCAGGTTATTATATATCTAGTGTGCGGCTCTGCAGGTGGAGGTAGGTGCAGGGTATTATATATCTAGTGTGCGGCTCTGCAGGTGGAGGTAGGTGCAGGGTATTATATATCTAGTGTGCGGCTCTGCAGGTGGAGGTAGGTGCAGGGTATTATATATCTAGTGTGCGGCTCTGCAGGTGGAGGTAGGTGCAGGGTATTATATATCTAGTGTGCGGCTCTGCAGGTGGAGGTAGGTGCAGGGTATTATATATCTAGTGTGCGGCTCTGCAGGTGGAGGTAGGTGCAGGGTATTATATATCTAGTGTGCGGCTCTGCAGGTGGAGGTAGGTGCAGGGTATTATATATCTAGTGTGCGGCTCTGCAGGTGGAGGTAGGTGCAGGTTATTATATATCTAGTGTGCGGCTCTGCAGGTGGAGGTAGGTGCAGGGTATTATATATCTAGTGTGCGGCTCTGCAGGTGGAGGTAGGTGCAGGGTATTATATATCTAGTGTGCGGCTCTGCAGGTGGAGGTAGGTGCAGGGTATTATATATCTAGTGTGCGGCTCTGCAGGTGGAGGTGTGTGGAGATTCCCCATTACTGGGCTCAGGCTCCATACACATTAGATGCTGGGGGAGAACAATCGCTCTATAGAAGAGAATTCTCCTGATTGCCCCGTGAAGGATGGATATGGACAGGGACAAGATGGCGGAGAGGATATTACACCTCACCCTAGAGATCCTCTTCCGGATTACTGGAGAGGTGAGAGATTCTGATGACGTCACATTACATCATTCTTATCTATGGGAATAACAGATGGACAGAACTGGAGAGGTGAGGACTCTGGAAATGTCTGGAGTGAGATTTATTACTGTGTCTCTCCATAACCAGGATTACACAGTAGTGAAGAAGACCTCTAGTGAGCGCTGTCAGGCCCCTGTGTCTGAGGGATGGGGAAGACCCCTGAGCCCAATCACGGGGCCTCCACCTCACCCCCCGATACATGAGGACATCAATGACCAGAAGATCCTAGAACTCACCTACAAGATGATTGAGCTGCTGACTGGAGAGGTGACACTGCTGGGAATGCTGGGACATTATACAGTAACGCTATGAAGGGATCGGGGGTGACGGTATCATTGTATGTGTCAGGTTCCTATAAGGTGTCAGGACGTCACCGTCTATTTCTCCATGGAGGAGTGGGAGTATTTAGAAGGACACAAAGATCTGTACAAGGACGTCATGATGGAGGATCCCCAGCCCCTCACATCACCAGGTAATAGACAGGACTAAATACACACGGCCTATAATTATCTGTATGTAAGGAATGAATTCAGCCCCTGTATGTGTCTCCTCCAGTTCTATCCAGTAAGAGGACAACACCAGAGAGATGTCCCCGTCCTCTTGTCCCACAGGACTGTAAACAAGAAGATCCCGATGTTCCTCAGGATGTGTTTCCTCCAGCTCTATCCTGTAAGAGATATCTACTCATGTACTTTCTGCACTCATTTTGTGGTTACATTTTTAGACTTTCTGCTCTGGTTTTTTCAGCTGTATTTTCTTTGCTTCTGCTTCTTCTGCTGTTTGTTTCTAGTGTCTTCTCTATGTTGTTATGAAGGCAACTCAAAGACCTGCAGAGGGTTCATGAATACCCTGTTTCCCATAAAATACGACCTACACCGAAAAAAAGCCCTAACATAATTTTATGGGATTTTTGGAGAATGGTTGAAATATAAGGCCTACTCCATAAATAACCTCTAGTTACTGTCAGGGCCAGTGTTAGGAGGAGTCAAACTGCGCAATTTCTCAGAAACCCCACTCTCTTAGTGACATTATCAGTTGTATTCTAAGGTTGAGGATCTTTGATGACTTCAAAGTCATGTGACATGATGGAACCAAAGGTCTCTTAATTGCAGGAGTCTAAACTGACCAGGACACAGGCTGGCATGCAGGACTGGTATTAGGGGAAAGGAAGAGCTCACTGGACAATTTTACAGGGCCCCCATTCTCCTAGCGGCCCCAGTGTTTATATGCCAATTATAGGACTGCTTAGGCTGCTTTCACACTACGTCTTTTTAACATGCGTCCTGAACGTTTTTTTGCTGCAAAAGCGGATCCTGCTTTTACAGCAAAAAATGCATGCAAACGCATGTCTTATTTTGCAGGATCCTGTCACTGGATGTTTAGGGGCGGGCATTGGAGTCATGTGATCGGGAGTGATGGGAACTAAACGTGCCAGACTGGGAGCCGGCATCTGACAGCTGCGAGGCTCGTAACCAAGGTAAACATCGAGTATACTTGCTTGGATACCCGATATTTACTTTGGTTACAAGCGTCTGCAGCTGCTAGGAGCCGGCTGCCTGCACACGTTACCAACGTAAACATCGGGTAACTAAGATAAGTGGTTACCCGATATTTACCTTGGTTACGAGTGTCCGCAGCTCTCAGGTGGGGGAGAGGGAGGGGGAGAGACAGAGGTAGGAGAGAGAGGGAGGAGGAGAGAGACAGAGGGAGGAGAGAGAGGGACTGATCACGGAGGCTGGCTTCTGGGCATGCTTGGTAGAGCAAGCAGGATCCTGTCTATCAGCACGCCAGCGTTCACATGCGTTTGCGTGCTGTTTAGTCAGGATCCAGCAATTTGCAGAAGTTGGACGCAGCTCAAAAACGCTACAAGTAGCGTTTTTGAAAGATGTTAAAAAACTGCAAGTCGCTGGATCCTCACTATAACGCACGCAAACGCAGGTGAACGCATGTTAACGCGAGTCCATTGCAAATGCATTGAAATGAAAACGCATTTGCACTGGATCCGTTTCTGCGTTAAAAAAACGTTCATGTTAAATAAACGTAGTGTGAAAGCAGCCTTAAGGAGCTTTTTGGCATCACATCATGTGACCAAAGGTCTGTTAATTATAGAAGTCTAAAGCTGAAGAGGAGACCGGCTGGTGTGTGTGTGTGTGTGTGTGTGTGTGTGTGTGTGTGTTCACGCCAATTATAACCAGCTTTGCCAAAATGGGCAGAGTTACAGCCGCACACTGAAATGCAAAAGGTTTCAACTACTAAATAAGATGTAAAATAATTATTGCTTTAGAGAATGTGAACTACTGGCAAACTACCCTGGAAGGAATGGAGACACCTACAGAAGGAGAGTTGACACCTAGACCCTGATTCATCAAAGCAAATATGTCAGAATTCTGGAGGTTTCACCACAATTTTAACCAGCTTTGCCAAAATGGGCAGCGCTTGGCCAGAAGAAGGGTGTGATGTCACCGCTTCTCTAATTCATAACAAACTGCGGCGTTCCCTATGCCAGAAATCTCACTCCAGTCCCTGACGTCATTTTTCAGTTTCCATCACTGGTCTTGATGAATTGGAGCCCTAATGTTTATCTAAAGGAAATATTGTTAGGGTGAACTCTTACAAAGTTCCATAAGTTGCCTACTGCCTGATTCTAATTGGTGTGAATCGAGTGCATGTTTGAAAAATGAGATCAGACACACAGTCCGATATTCATCTTTCCTCGACCAAGGTCGGCCTAGAAACTGCTTTATTTCAACTGAAGCATGCCCTGATATAACCTTGGAAAGGGGATGTCCAGTTGTGTTCATTGGTCAGTGGGTTGAATAATGTGTTAGTCCATGAGCTGATTGGTGGGCGTCATCGTAGGAGGGTCTATGTCATCTGGGGCCATCTTGGTGATGCTGATGGGCGGGTCTATGATGTCATCGGGGACCATCTTGGGTTCCTCTGAAGACTGACTGGCTTATGTTTAGAGAATCGATTTCATTGAACACATTTCTCACAGTGCTCTATGTACAGAGGTTAATTAAGTATTTCATCTTATGGCTCTCCTCAACAGTCTCCCCTAAATACTTTATTAACCTTCTAATGCTAATACGTACTGCTAATGTCAATGAGGGAATATAGAAACAGAGATACAGGGGATAAAGAGGCGTCAATATGCAATTATATATATCCAATTCATTCCCAAAGATTAAATATTCAAACTCTGTATTTTAAATAGCTTTTTGGTAGCTTAAATCAATATGATATACCCTAAAAAAGATTGAATATTTCACTTGTATAACATGTACCCACTGTATCAATATAATAATAATAATAATAATAAGGCCAGGTAAAGTCATGAGGAGATCTTGTCCAATCACAGACCCTTCACTGTCCAATTCACCCTCAGGCTAATAAAAATAAACGCATATTTGTTAGACATTTAGCTTGAAAGAATCCCAATGCGTTTCTCCCCTCTTCACAATGGCAGACGGGTTCATCAGGGGCATCCCCAGGTGAGGACCATTAGTGAAGCCAGTTTCCTAGCCTGTTCAAAATAGCTGCTAATCCCCAGATACTGTAAGATATCTATAATTACCTCTGCTATAGAACATGCACTTTTACTACTTTTAGGAACTCCATTTTTACATACCACCAGCATCATGAGTTTTTCAGCAGTAACGTTTTCCATACTGAATATGTTTCAGAGTAAGCCTGAAAAGAAACTCTCACACAACTCGCACAATCTCATATAAACCATGTGTAGGTTTATATGACTAATCTGCAATCTCTGGACCAGTAGAGCGGATGAGGGGGGTGTTTCTACGAGGTCTTTACAGTTTTTTTTTACCTTATTAGGCACACGTCTTACAAAACTGGCTGTGTCTTGTCCACCACCACACATAACGGGCTTTGTCACGTGTTCATAGGTTACCTGGGCCATTATTGAGTAGAGAACTCATGGAGGAGATAGCTTACCGCACTTTATCCACAGACCTTCCTCAGTCATCTTGCTCACTGCGTCTCACACTCCGTTCCTTGTTGAATCGCTTGTTCCTGTAAGGATTTAAGAACACAAGTGACAAATGTCACTGAGTGACAGGAGCCATCGAGGTATGGTACTGGTCTGCATTGGTAAAGAACTCTCAACTCCAGACCCGTTCACTGCTGTGAGGCTGAAAAATTGCCCCCCCCCCCCCCCTGTTTTTGGACAACACGGTCTTTGGTATTTATTATTCATAACCATTGGCATTTATTGCTTGTAACCATTGGTGTTTTTTTCCCACCTTTTGTGGCTTTTTCTCATCTGTGGAACTAATGAAGAGGTCACTGTGATATTTGTCTAGCAAGTGCCTATCCATATTCTACTGTCCTTAAATAGGTTGCTATGCAACTAATTATATACTGTATGTTGTGTTGTATGTTTAATTTTTTTAGTGATATATATTAAAAGTTATATTTTAATGGTTTTGTTATCACACAATTGCCTATACAATTTGCTCTGCTTTTCTTTCTAATGTTTATCTGCACAGACTGCACGACCCTGTTACCTGCTTTGGTTACAAAGCCTAATGATAGGCCATCAATATTACAGTCCAGGACAACCCTATTAAATATCCGGCATCTGTCTAACTATTTTATTTTCGTCTTTGAAAAAAACCTCTTTGAAATTGTCTATGTTGTGGATCAATGTCATGGAGATGTTTGCAGGTTATTCAACTGTCATGGCAGCGTCGCTATCTATGGAAACTACACTCTGCCTGCTAACTTCTCTGATGTCTGTGAGCAGCGCAGGGAGATGCAGGCATCTAACCACAGGCTTAAACAGGCTAGCAAGAGTTAATATCTCTGCTGGGCTGCTTGCTAGTGTTTTTGGTCACATGCTGTGGGAAGCCAGTATCATTCTCTCCCCTCCTGTATATCCTGGCTTGACTATTCCATTAATGCCAGCTATAGTTTAACTATACTGGTCTGGTGAGGTGTTGTGATGCAGACTAACTTGTGGTTGTTGTGCATTATTGCTGTAAGCAGTTGTGGTGTTAACCCATTGCTGTCTTTCTGTTTCTGCCTTCCTTGCTCTTGCTTTTCTCCTTAGTCTCTCACTGTTTATTTCTGTGAGTTTGCAATGTGTCCTGTCTGTCTTTAATCTGTGTTTCCATCATATTCCTGCTCCTATGGTTTAAAAAAAATAAATGTACTTTCAAGATAATATCATTAAAAAATAACAATAATAATGTTTATTTTTAGCAGATGACTGTATTGGGAGTTCAGATGGAAATCTAATATCTTTCGAATTTAAAACAGATGAAGAAAGTATCACACATGATACATATGAAGAGCATGCTGTTGTCCAAGATATACCTCCAGTCCTTCCTCGGAAATCTGATCTTTTCAAACAAGTCCAAAAGTCCGAATTATCACAGAATTGTAAGCAAAATAAAAGTTACAGTAAGGATATGGAACATGAAATGGCTCCTACAAGGAAGAAACCATTTTCTTGTTCAGAATGTGGGAAATGTTTTATCAGGAAATCACAGCTTACTATCCATCAAAGAACTCACACAGGGGAGAAGCCATTTTCATGCCCAGAATGTGGAAAATGTTTTACTTGGAAAATAACCCTTGCTAACCATCAAAAAAATCACTCTGGCGAGAAGCCATTTTCATGTTCAGAGTGTGGGAAATCTTATATTCAGAGATCACTTCTTGTTAGACATCAGAAAATTCACACAGGGGAGAAGCCATTTTCATGTTCAGAGTGTGAAAAATGTTTTATTCAGATATCAGACCTTGTTAGACATCAGAAAATTCACACAGGGAAGAAGCCGTTTTCATGCCCAGAATGTGGTAAATGTTTTACTAGGAAATCAGGTCTTGTTTACCATCAAAAAAATCACACAAAATAAACCATTTTTATGTTCTGAATGTGGAAAATGTAATTTTTAGAAATCAGATCTTGTTAAACATGTGAAGAAGCCGCACAGGGAAGGAACCTTTTTCATGTTGTGAATAATTGAAATGTTTAACTGGTTAATCAAGTCTTATCGACATCAGAAAACCAACAGAGTGGAGCAGCCATTCTTGCTTTTAGAATTTGCCAAATGTTTTTTATCATTAATCAGGTCCTGTTGTCAGATGAGTTACACGGGAGAAGCCATCATGATGTACCATAATTCAAAGGGTTTTAGCCAAAAATTGGTTACAATTGCTCAAGTAAGAATTGGTGAGGGAAAGAACTATTTTCTTTTTTTTTTTTAAACTTATCGTATTTTTCGGACCATAAGATGCACCTAGGTTTTGAAGGAGGAATATAGGGAAAAATATTGACGCAAAAAAATGTGGTCCTGAACCACTGTTATGGGGGGGGATCTGCTGCTGACACTGTTACGGGGATAAAATCCCCCCAATTCTGTACTAATGTCCCCCCATCCTGGGCTTCTTCCAGAAATATGTGTCTCCCATTGTCTTGTCTATGTCCTTCTTCCTGGTATATATGTTACCCATCTTTATTCCATCCTGGTATATATGTTCCTTGTCCTAGTATATATGTCCCTTGTCCTAGTATATATGTCCCCATACTTGTATATATGGCCCTCATCTTGGGCCCATTCCGGTATATATTTCCCCCATCACGCTGCACACATAAGATGATGCAGTGTGTGAAGCTGCACACATCATGCTACAGACACCGGTGCACGGTGTTCTTGAATGATGCTGGCAAGTGACATCAGCATGTAAGCAGCGCATGACATTACTGCCATGCGCCCCCAGTTACACGCGGACATCAGCTGCCGGAATATTCACTCCTCCCAACACCCCGGGATTATGGGCTTAGGGAGCAGTGAATATTCCTTCTCTAATAGTAGACACATGTGATTGTCCAGCCACAGCAGAAAGCCGGCGGCTGAGTGATCATGTGTACCTGATATTTAAGAGAATGAAGATTCGCTGCTCCCCATGCTAATAATAATGCCCATCTTTTGGTTGGCGCTGACTTCATTGCCTAGAGGTGGGCGGGATTATGGCATGGGGAGCAGTGAATATTCATTTTCTTTTTTAGCTGGCGCACTGTTAGCACTTTTGAGAGCCTTTAGGAACATTCATGAAATGTTTTGATGCTGGATTATATTTAGATAATTCTCTAATCTCAGGTTGCCCACTGCTTTATTTACTAAAAAGAGCAGTTTCAGATTGGAGATAGGAACTCTTAAAAGTATATCACATTCTATATAATTGCTTTTAAAAACTTGTTGTTTTGTTAATAAATGCTTGTAAATATATATATTCTTCATGCCTGGCTTTCTCTATTGTTTAGATGTGATGATTTTTCCTCAGAACCCCTAGAGTTAAGGCAGACCTGTAGACATTTCGCACAAACATTTATGATACCTTTCCTGGGATTTTGTGAATTTAATGGGATTCTGTCACTAAGTGTTTAACCCTTAATTAATAATAAGAATAATATATAAAGACAGTGTCACACTAGGTACGGGGAAGTACCATGCGAACGACGAAAGGGAAGTGAAAACCTGTGTTTAGGGAACGGGGAGATGGTGACCCCTGACCAAGCCTACCGCTGGGCCCTGGGTTCCCTCACCACGTTGAGCCAGATAGGATACTAGATTCGGTAAAGCGATCCCAAGACAGGGTACTCAGAAGGAAGCTGAGAAAAAGGAGGCAAAACGTCTTTCCTACATGCTGACTAATGCAAGAAGCCTGACCAATAAGATGGAAGAACTGGAGCTGGTAATGTATGGGGAAAAATACGAGTTAGTAGGAATAACTGAGACATGGTTAGATGACAGCTATGACTGGGTGGCTAACTTGCAAATATATGATTTGTTTAGGAGGGATCGTAAAAAAAAAAAAGGAAAGTGGGTGGAGTGTGTCTCTATAAGTCCAGTTTAAAGCCCACACTAAGAGAAGATATACAAGAGGGGAATGAAGAGGTGGAGTCTCTATGGGTGGAGATACAAGGAGGGAAAACTAACAATAAAATCCTCATAGGAGTTTGTTATAAGCCACCAAATATAACAGAAACCACTGAAAATGTATTATTGAAACAAATAGACCAAGCAGCAAATCCCCATTATGAGCGACTTCAACTACCCCGATATAGACTGGGAAACTCAAACCTGCGTATCTCAGAAAGGAAACCGGTTTCTGTCCGTAAACCAAGGATAATTATTTGTCACAACTTGTGCCGGGCCCAACTAGAGGGACAGCCCTTCTGGACTTAATGTTCAGCCCTTTATGCTGATGACCTGGCCTCGTATTCCAAAGAGAAAATAGAAAACATCTGCCAGGAGATCACCTCCCAGCCACCAAGTGTTGTGAATCCCATCCCTCCCCATATCCCATCCAACTCACTTTCCACATTTGACCCAGTCACAGAGGAGGAAGTCTTCAGGCTCCTCTTTTCTTCTCGTGCCACCACTTGCCCTACTGATCCCTTTCCCTCACACCTACTCCAGTCCCTCTCTCCAGTTGTCACTACTCACCTAACTAAAATCTTCAATCTCTCTCTCTCTTCTGGTATCTTCCCCTCCTCCCTCAAACACTCTATCATTAATCCATTATTAAAAAAAAACAAAAAAAACTTTCTCTTGATCCATCCTGCACAGCAACTACAGACCAGTCTCCAATCTCCCCTTCATCTCCAAACTCTTGGAGTGTCTGGTTTATATTTGCCTCACCCGCTACCTTTCCACTCAGTTTCTCCTAGATCCTTTACATTCTGGCTTCCGCCCTTTACACTCATCAGAAACTGCCCTTGTCAAAGTGACCAATGACCTATTGATAGCAAAATGTAATGGTGACCACTCTCTGCTAATCCTTTTTGACCTCTCTGCTGCCTTCGACACTGTTGACCACCATCTCCTTCTCTCTATGCTCCATTCTTTCAGCCTAAAGGACACTGTTCTTTCCTGGTTCTCTTCCTATCTTTCTGGCCGCTCATACAGTGTATCATTTGTTGGCTCCACATCTTCTCCTCTTCCTCTCACTATTGGGGTCCCTCAAGGTTCAGTCCTTGGCCCTCTTCTTTTCTCCCTCTACTCTGCCCCAATTGGAATGACCATCATCAGATTTGGCTTTCAGTACCATCTTTATGCTAATGACACACAGCTATACACCTCATCCCCTGAGCTCACCCCTGCTGTACTACAGAACACAAGTGACTGCCTGACTGCAGTTTGCAATATCATGTCTGCTCTGTATCTGAATAAGAGATTATCACGGCACTTCTGTGAGGGTATGAGTGCTCAGGTAGGGTCCAAGTCCATATAAAGAAAAATAAGCACCAGGCTCTCCAATTGATGTGAAAAAAGAATGAATTTTATTGCAACTTCAAACAGTTCAACGTTTCGGTCGCTGCTTGGACCTTCTTCAAGAACTGACAAAACAAATATAATTCTATTTAGATAAATACAATAAATAGTCTTCATAGTGCTCAGATACAAAGTCTAACAGACACGAGAAGGAAGATTGAAATAAATGAAGACATGCGGAAGGGATGGGGGAGAAGGGAGAGGAGATCAGGGTGAGTGAAGTGAGTAAAAACCGATGTAGTAAAAAAAAACGGTATAGAAAAAACATGACTATACAAAAAGTGATATTGATAGACTTATTGAATAATGCGCTTATGCAGCTGTGAAGCCGTATAAGAACTACTCGTGAGTAAATGAAAAGGGGGCAGGACTGTGCGAATAAGTGAATGGTGATGTCAAACAGGTATGAAGATCATATCAAAAATAAACAAAAATGACAAAAGAATAAAAGTAGCTGCTCACACTGTCTTATGATGGTTGAGAAGCGAACAAAGGAAGTTCAAGTGTGGATAAGAAACCAGGTGGGAAGTGGGACTAGGGCAAAAAATATATATTGGTAATTAATCCATATGAGGATTACAAGAAAATAAAACAGGACAATGGCGGTGAACTCTTACCCTGTTATAAGAATAGTTTGAATGGAAATACACCTATTGCAAACTGTGTGTGAATCAGTAACCAGTAATGATGAGGATTGCTCTAAGAAAAAGGGGACACGCATTAAGAGTAGAAAATCGCAGAGCTGACATCAGAGAACAATAGCTGTCCAACGTGTTGATGTACTAATAAATAACCAATTATGATATCGTGTAGAAATCTAAAATTATAAATCATAAGACTAGTATAACTGGGAGTAGGAAATCAGAGGTGACACCAGAGAACAATAGCTGTCCAACATGTTGATTTATAAATAGATAACCAATTATGATATTGTGTGAACATATATCAATTGTCCCTAATACTCTTGTGGGAAAGGTTTGTGTGAGGGTTCACTAGAAGTAACTACAATATCGATTGGTCAGAAATTATATAGGTTGTTCTATAGAGGAAGGAATACGTCTAATATAAACTGTATAGAACCAGGGATTCCCAGCCAGTCTCCCATGCCGGTACTTGCCCAGCCTCAAACTGCGTAGCAACTGCGATCTGACGAGGGCAGGCACATTCAGTTTAGAGTGGCCGTTGACTAGTGTGTTATGAAAAGATGTAGCTGAGTATAGTAATAGCTATAACAACACACTGTGTGCGGTGTCTACCGCTGTTAAACATATAAAAGGGGGAATGTAGGTAGATGGGTGTCTACACTGTGAAAAAAAAATAATAAAATTAGAATTAATGCATATAGACTATAATAATAAAGTTTATTTATATAGCGCCAACATATTCCGCAGCACTTTACAATCAGGTGGGGGGTTTTATAGACAAAAACAAAACAAAATAGTACATAATTCAACACCTACAGTAGGAATGAGGGCCCTGCTCGAAAGCTTACAATCTATGGGGGGAAAAAAAGGACACAAAAGGTGAAGTACACTTGTAGATCTGGCCGGTAGAGATGAGCGAACCGGTCCTGGTTCGGCTCGAGGTCGGTTCGCCGAACGGAGGTCCCGTTCGAGTTCGGCTCGTCGAACGTTCGACGAACCGAACTCGAACTGCATAGGAAACAATGGCAGGCAATCACAAACACATAAAAACACCTAGAAAACGCCCTCAAAGGTGTCCAAAAGGTGATAAACAACTCACAACACAACACAAACACATGGGAAAGTGACAAGGACATATACTCATGCGAAAACAAAAGAGCTGGACAAGGAAAAAGAGGAGGACACACAGATATATGAGTATATGCAAGGAAACATCGATTCCATTATTGTGCAACTTGAGCCCTGCTCATTTTAGGCTTCCAATCTGGATACATTGCCTGAGCTCGCCACATACGCCTTGGGGATCTTGTCGTGTCCTGCAGCCAGCGTTCTCTCGGAACCTGTCTTCAGTGCTGCTGGGGGTCTGCTGGCAGATAAGCACACGTGTCTGTCCACTGACAATGTGGACATGGCTCTCAGAGGACTTTTCTTCCCCTGGGTCAGCCAGGGGACGGGAAAGGCACGCGTATTTTTGAGAGTGCTTCATGCAAAGCATCTTTTTCTTTTTCAAAAGGGGGCTCAACCGATGCCAGTCAAGTGGGGTGTGTGTGGCCCAGTTAGTGGAAACGAGGGAGACTGTGGTTGGAGTCCCCTCGCTGTGTTTCTAAAAGAACCAAAATGAACAAATCATGGTTCTCAGAGGACTTTTCTTCCCCTGGGTCAGCCAGGGGACGGAAAAGGCACGCGTATTTTTGAGAGTGCTTCATGCAAAGCATCTTTTTCATCTTGAAAATTGGGTCAACTGATGCCAGTCAAGTGGGGTGTGTGTGGCCCAATTAGTGGCAACGAGGGAGACTGTGGTTGGAGTCCCCTCGCTGTGTTTCTAAAAGAACCAAGATGAACAAGTCATGGCTCTCAGAGGACTTTTCTTCCCCTGGGTCAGCCAGGGGACGGGAAAGGCACGC
Organism: Anomaloglossus baeobatrachus; assembly: GCF_048569485.1. Classification (NCBI taxonomy): domain Eukaryota; kingdom Metazoa; phylum Chordata; class Amphibia; order Anura; family Aromobatidae; genus Anomaloglossus; species Anomaloglossus baeobatrachus. The sequence goes on along the minus strand of NW_027441798.1, from coordinate 858,419 downwards.
GTATTTTTGAGAGTGCTTCATGCAAAGCATCTTTTTCTTTTTCAAAAGGGGGCTCAACCGATGCCAGTCAAGTGGGGTGTGTGTGGCCCAGTTAGTGGAAATGAGAGAGACTGTGGTTGGAGTCCCCTCGCTGTGTTTCTAAAAGAACCAAGATGAACAAGTCATGGCTCTCAGAGGACTTTTCTTCCCCTGGGTCAGCCAGGGGACGGGAAAGGCACGCGTATTTTTGAGAGTGCTTCATGCAAAGCATCTTTTTCTTTTTCAAAAGGGGGCTCAACCGATGCCAGTCAAGTGGGGTGTGTGTGGCCCAGTTAGTGGAAACGAGGGAGACTGTGGTTGGAGTCCCCTCGCTGTGTTTCTAAAAGAACCAAGATGAACAAGTCATGGCTCTCAGAGGACTTTTCTTCCCCTGGGTCAGCCAGGGGACGGGAAAGGCACGCGTATTTTTGAGAGTGCTTCATGCAAAGCATCTTTTTCTTTTTCAAAAGGGGGCTCAACCGATGCCAGTCAAGTGGGGTGTGTGTGGCCCAGTTAGTGGAAACGAGGGAGACTGTGGTTGGAGTCCCCTTGCTGTGTTTCTAAAAGAACCAAGATGAACAAGTCATGGCTCTCAGAGGACTTTTCTTCCCCTGGGTCAGCCAGGGGACGGGAAAGGCACGCGTATTTTTGAGAGTGCTTCATGCAAAGCATCTTTTTCATCTTGAAAATTGGGTCAACTGATGCCAGTCAAGTGGGGTGTGTGTGGCCCAATTTTTGGAAACAAGGGAGACTGTGGTTGGAGTCCCCTTACTGTGTTTTACATGCTTTTAGAAGGGCATGACATGTCTTAGAGGTTGACTTTCAGCATATGGAAACTGTTGGCTACCAAAATGCTGCCTTTCCAACCTTTTTAACTGAGGATTTTCGAGACCTTATGCCCATCGCAGTGCCCCAAGAGCCGATGCCCAGGCGCCACTCCTTCTCCAACAAAGGCGTGCACGCGCTACACCAGCATGTCGCACTAAACATCACTGATTCCTTGAGAAACTGTGTGACAGGGTGCATTTCACCACAGATAATTGGCCCAGTAAGCATGGACAGGGGCGTTACATGTCGCTGACTGGGCAATGGGTTACTGTGGGGAGAGATGGAGAAGGGTCTGCTGTACAAGTCTTGCCGTCCCCACGAGTTGTTTCAATCCTTCTTCTGTATGTAGAAGTTAATACACTGCTTCTGCCTCTTCAACCTCGTGTGGGTCCTCCACCTTGGCGCAAACCCTGTGTGGTCAGGCCACCCTTCCTTGTAACTGCGCACAAGGAATACCACACACCTCCTTACTATGCTGGCAGCAGAGCTCAATGCCATCAGGCGGTCAAAGGTTTACTTTGAAATGTATGGGAAATGTGAGTCACACCGCTGAGAAGTTGTGGACGGTTAGCTCTGGAGACCGAGTTTCATCAATGTTTGTCTCCACTCAACCAGCAGCCAGGGAAGGCCGGGTGCGACAATGATGCAAACATGGGTGCGGCCCTTCGCTGTGACAATGTGACACACGTGCCTTGTGTGGTTCACGTGTTGAACCTGGTTGTCCAGCAATTTTTAAAGCACTATCCTGGCCCACATGGCCTTCTGCAGAGAGCACGGTGTAACGCCTTCCTTGATCCACACACTCAGATGGGCTGTAAATGATAGGCTAGAGGGAAGCCACTCACCAAGCAGGACCCCTAGAACCCTGAAACCCTTTAACCCCTATACAGGGATTAGGAATTACACAGGGCCCAAGGTGATTAATACCTGTGGAAGGCTGTAGTTCCAGAGAACAGTAGTCAGGCAGGGTCAAAACATTAATTGAGGAACAGGAACAGAATGGGACGGCCAGGACTCAATCAGAAAACAAGCAGAGGTGAATTGCGGATCGGCCAACAAGGTACATAAACAGCAAGCAGGAAAAGTAGTCCGGTAACAAGCACACAAAATCATAAAACTGAACTGGGGGTAAAATTAACCAGAGGTTCATAGCTATGTCTGGCAGTGGTCTGCAGACAGGATGGGCATAAAAAAGGGTGTGGTGTCTTCCCATTGGTTGTAGCTGAATGATGGTACTTCATCTGGAGATACCCACCAGCTACATTCAGCCAGAGATTCTGCATCTGTCAAGGTAATGCAGCCCAGTGGGTGAGCATAACCTGCGTCTACCTGCGCCGCTGGCATCGACTCCTCTCCCATCATCAGCACTATGCATGAAAGGAACACGTTGTCACCTGGCGACCGGAGTACAAATTGACGGAGCGTACTCCGTTGGTGACTTAACAGCCGTGTGCGGCAATGATGCAAACCTGGCTGCGGGCCATCGTCAGGGCAATGTGACACACGTGCCTTGTATGGCTCACGTGTTGAACCTAATTCTCCAGCAATTTTTAAAACACCATCCCGGCCTACATGGCCTTGTGCAGCGGGCACGCTCGCTATGTGCTCACTTCCATCGTGGGCACACAGCAGCTCAACAACTTTCATCACTCCGGAAGTCTTAGGGTCTGGTGGTTAAACGCCTGAAATGCGATGTGCCCACACGCAGGAATTTGAATCTGCACATGTTGCAGCGTTTGTGGCAGCACCGCCGAACCCTGCTGCAATACGTTATGACATATAGCCTGGGATAACTTGATCCAGAGGTGGTGCAGATCACGCTGCTGGAGTGGTGTCAGATCAAGGACCTATGCACCCTGATACACAGTTTACAAATGTCGACGAAGATGTTTAGCACTGGCAATGTCATTCTCAGCGTGACAATTCTGGTCATCTACATGATGGAGCACACTGTAATTATTATTCGGAGTCAGGTGTTGGGACAAGAGGAAGGGGAGGAAGTACAGGAGGAGTCATATGCGGAAGGGATAACAAGATCTACGAGGTCCAGATGGTCAGCGGCACCTATGCGGCAGTCATGGTGAGGGAGAGGGATTAACAAGGGGGCATAGTATCAGCAAAAAGTGTTGAGGAAGGTGCAGGAGCCCATGAAGAAATGGAGGACGAACTGGCGATGGGCATGGAAGACTCAGCAGATGAGTGAGAGCTTGCTCACATTTAGGTTGTGCGAGGTTGGGGGGAGAGGGCAGAGGAAGGAGGCACGATTCTCACCTCTCTGCCACCAACACACCAAGGACTTGGTCCTCCTGGATGCACAAGACACATGAGCGCCTTCTTGCTGCACTACCTACAACATGACCCTCGGATTATACGAATTCAAAGTAATCCTGAATACTGGGTTGACACACTGTTAGATCCCCGGTACAAGACAAAATTTGGCGAAATAATTCCTGCCATAGAAATGGACGCACGTATACAGGAGTATCTGCAGAATGTGGTACGCAATCTTAGATCTGCTTTTCCACTAAACACCAGTGCTGCACAGAGTGAATCTCAACGCTTTGTCATGGATAGGAGGAAATGGTCTTTTACTTGTCCACATCTGAGGGACCGAGGGCTGGCTGCTGTGCTGAGATGGCGTTGAGTACGGTGTCCCTGCAGAGTTGCACTTTTGGTCATATACAAAATGAGTTGAAAAAGGACAGATGCGGGTGAAAAGGGTAACAGGTGTGTTGGAAAGGGGAAAAAAGTATTGGTCCGTGGATTTGGTAGTTAAGCAACAGTAACATTTGCTGAAGAAACACCATCTGTTACAGTGGGACTGGCAGATTTGGATAAGGTGGTATATACTATGTTACCGCTATATAACGAAAATTAATAAGAAAAGAAAGAGAAAGGTATATATCCCCATCAGCAGTCAGTGTCCACCGTGCTCCCAGTTGGAAAAGGAGAGGTTGGCAACTGGAAGGTTTGGTGGAGGATACAGAGCTGTGTGGCTATGAAACTAATAGTAGCCTGAACCAAGTTAGACGCCATTCGGATCTGGAGACTGGGAGCCCTGTTAGCGTCACAGGGTCCACATGCCCACCCAGCCCAGGAACTCCCTGTTAACAACACAGGGGCCATTGAGTACGCTGATCGTGTGCGTAGGGGCCACACCTGTGGACAGCAGGCGCATCAGCAGCAGCAGGCCTGTTAATGCCACTGGGCTGCACAAGCAGGACTGGTAGGACAGGAGCTGGTCTTAACCGTTCTGCGTTACCAACTGTGGTGGTGGCCTGCATCGACACCCTATCCCTGCCTACCTCTGGCCTAAAGCCGCAATGGGTTCAACACATGGAGGTGTGCTCTTTCGGAGCATAATAGAAGACTGCGCACCTCCTTGTTGGCTCCAGCCCCTTTTATAACCTGGGTCCGCCCCAAACCAGGGTGAACCACAATGCACCTCCTGGAGACAAAAGTAGAGTGACACGTCATGAGTGGCATAACTAGCGTCCTATTTGGAACCGCAACTTCAATGATGACCTCATGGCTGCCATGACCCAAACACCTCACCAGTCATCGTCTGACCATCAATAATGCGGTGACAAGTCATAGGGGTGGGCCTCTGCAAGCCATTTGGGAGGACACCTGATGCCCTGTGGTCTATATGGGACCCCCACATCAGGGGCAGGGCCAAAGAGTTCATTACCGGACCTAGTCTCTGATGCAGTAAGTGCCTGAGCATGCTCAGTAGCATGAAATACAGTCTCTGAAAAAAGACTATCAGCTTTAGCATGGTGTCTCGGCACAAAACAGGACTTAGACCCGGCACGGAGTGCAAGTACCTGTGCAAAGAGGCTTTTCACACTAAGTGTGGGAGCATGCGCTGTATCCCGAAATGAAGACTTAGCGTCAGGAATGGCACAGTCAGGCTGAGCATACTCACTAGGCGAAACACTGTAGTTAGGCTGCAGCTGGGGTAAATCGGCACACGCATGCGCACTAGCTGCCTCTCCACACTTAGACGTGGAGGAGAAATTGCTCTTCGGGTGTGAACTTGGAGATGCTGTCTATGAACAGAAGGAAAAGCTAAAGGAAGCCTCACTTTCTATCCCTCCGAATTATCAAATGCAGCAATGAATTCCCTGAGTTTGCTATAACATTAGCGTAGCAAAATGTGCATGAGGGTGTCATGTAGAGGTGCTAGAAATAGCTTGGCACCAGTGGGGCACTAATGGAATACAACAGCCAGTTCTATGATGCCACTAAATGGCAGTATTTTTTGCTATCATTATAGCTTATTAAAAACAGAGCAGGAGGGTGTCATGCACAGGTGCTAGAAATAGCTTGGCACCAGTGGGGCACTAATGGAATACAACAGCCAGTTCTATGATGCCACTAAATGGCAGTATTTTTTGCTATCATTATAGCTTATTAAAAACAGAGCAGGAGGGTGTCATGCAGAGGTGCTGCACATAGATTTGCACCAGTGGGGCACTAATGGAGTACAACAGCCACTTCTTGTATGCCACTAGGTACACTGAGTGTTTGCTAGTATAATGGCTTAGTAACAATGAGTTTGAGTGTGCAATGCAGGCAGAGGTGCTGCAAATATCTGTGCACTAGTGGGACTATACAGAAGTCCAATAGCCACGTTTAGGATGCCACTAGGTACACTGACTGTTTGCTAGTATAATGGCTTAGTTAAAAAGAGTTTGAGTGTGCAATGCAGGCAGACGTGCTGCAAATATCTTTCCACTAGTGTGACTACACAAAAGTCCAATAGCCACGTTTAGGATGCCACTAGGTACACTGACTGTTTGCTAGTATAATGGCTTAGTTAAAAAGAGTTTGAGTGTGCAATGCAGGCAGACGTGCTGCAAATATCTTTCCACTAGTGTGACTACACAAAAGTACAATAGCCACGTTTAGGATGCCACTAGGTACACTGACTGTTTGCTAGTATAATGGCTTAGTTAAAAAGAGTTTGAGTGTGCAATGCAGGCAGACATGCTGCAAATATCTTTCCACTAGTGTGACTACACAAAAGTACAATAGCCACGTTTAGGATGCCACTAGGTACACTGAGTGTTTGCTAGTATAGTGGCTTAGTTAAAAAGAGTTTGAGTGTGCAATGCAGGCAGACGTGCTGCAAATATCTTTGCACTAGTGTGACTAGACAAAAGTCCAATAGCCACGTTTAGGATGCCACTAGGTACACTGAGTGTTTGCTAGTATAATGGCTTAGTTATAATGAGTTGGAGTGTGCAATGCAGGCAGACGTGCTGCAAATATCTTTGCACTAGTGTGACTAGACAAAAGTCCAATAGCCACGTTTAGGATGCCACTAGGTACACTGACTGTTTGCTAGTATAATGGCTTAGTTAAAAAGAGTTTGAGTGTGCAATGCAGGCAGACGTGCTGCAAATATCTTTCCACTAGTGTGACTACACAAAAGTACAATAGCCACGTTTAGGATGCCACTAGGTACACTGAGTGTTTGCTAGTATAGTGGCTTAGTTAAAAAGAGTTTGAGTGTGCAATGCAGGCAGACGTGCTGCAAATATCTTTGCACTAGTGTGACTAGACAAAAGTCCAATAGCCACGTTTAGGATGCCACTAGGTACACTGAGTGTTTGCTAGTATAATGGCTTAGTTATAATGAGTTGGAGTGTGCAGAGGACAGGAGGGTACAGTGCCAGGATTGTGGGGCTCTGGGTAGAGGAAAGGAAGCCTGCCTTTCTATTCCCTCCTAATGGGGAAATGCAGCGACGAAATCCCTGACCTTAGCTACACAGACGCTGTCTCTGTTTTCAGGACCTGTCACCTATGGCTCTGACCCTGCCGGTACGAGCCCTTAAAAGGACTGATAGAAAGTGCTCTCCCTAAGCTGTCTAGCGCTGTGTATGGAGCGCGTACAGCAGTATCGGCGATAGGACAAAGGACGGAGCTGCGCCAGTGATGTCTGACACCAAGGACACAGAAGAGATAATGGCGTCCGGACGGGCAGATACTCGTTTTTATAATGCAGGGACATGTGACATGGACATCCTATCACACATGCCGTTGCTTCTCTGGCTAAAAGTCCACTTAGCTGTGTGTGTGTCTGGGATTGGCTGACATGCTGGCCCGCCCCACAAGACACGCGCGCTTAGGGAAGGAAGACAAGGAAAAAAAAAAAAAAATGGCGATCGCCATTATACAAACAGCAGTGATCTGAAGGCGCTGTTCCCGCACACTATACACTGAAATGTCATAATAGTGTGAGTCACAGAGTGACTTACACTATTACAGCGGAAAGCCAGCTAGGAATTAGCTGTTTTTTTGCTGCTAGAACCGTTCTCGAACGTTTCTAGAACTATCGAGCTTTTGCAAAAAGCTCGAGTTCTAGTTCGATCTAGAACAGGCCCCAAAATCACTTGAGCCTAGAACTGGAGAACCTCGAACCGCGAACCGCGCTCAACTCTACTGGCCGGCCATCGTTATGCTAGTTTATTGGTTACATATAAAGATGAATGATCTGGTCTTTAGACAGTAGCCTTTTGGGTGCCCTTACGTGCTATTGGTTGTATGTAGGATGTGAGGACAGAAATAGGAGAGAGAAGGGTACAAGTAGCATTTAGAAGGTGGGACAGGGGAGAGTTAGGTTAGTAAGTTATTGTGATAAGCTTGTCTGAAGAGATGTGTTTTTAATGTACGCTTAAAAACTTGGGGGCTGGATATTAGTCGCATTCTTTGAGGTAGCGCATTCCAGAAAACTGGCGCGTCACGAGAAAAGTCTTGTAGACGGAGGTGTGAGGATGGAGGATGTTAGTCTAAGATCATTTGCGGAACGAAGGGGGCGTATATGGTAAGGTGAACGTGATTCCATATGGGATGCGGGAACTGGGACACTGGAGAGGGATCGAGGACAACAGAACACAGGTTCATGTACGATTCTGTAAAGAGATAATATAATTAGAATACTACCGGATACAAACAAAGTGATAAAATACATATTGTAATTTAATTGTACAAACTGGATAACCGAATATTTTAATTGTTATATTAATGCAAAAGGTAATGTAGTGATTATAATACCAAACACTAATCTAATACCAGAAGGAGCATACACCTAATAAATAGGGAAGATGGTATAACATGTTAGTCATAATCTTTACAGAAAAGATGCAAGATCATAATCACGATTCAAGCCCCGAGGTGAAAGGGTCTTGAGCTCGTGAATCCAATAGGCTTCCCTTTGTTTTAGTAATTTAGAATGATTGCCGCCTCTCCTAGAAGTTTGTACCATTTCGATAATTTGAAATTTCAATTGGGCGATGGTATGGCCGGCTTTATTAAAATGATATGGTATGGGCAAAAGTAAATTTTTGCAACGAATAGTGGATTTATGTTTTGAAATGCAGTCCCTTATATGTTGGGTGGTTTTGTTAAGGTGAACTCTTAACCAGAGATCACTAGTTGCCTACTGCCTGGTCTAATTGGTGTGGGTCGAGTGCATGCTTGAAAAATGAGATCAGACACAGTCGGATATTCATCTTTCCTCGACAGAAGTCAGCCCATGCTCTGCTTTATTACAACTGAGCTTGCTCTGATATAACCTTGCAAAGGGGCATTTCCGGATGTGTTCATTGGTCAGTGGGTCGAACAATGTGTTAGTCCATGAGCTGATTGGTAGGCGTCATTGTAGGCGGGTCTGACTCCAGTGGATGAAACCATGACGATGGGAGGGACGTCATCTGGTGCATCCATGCTGATGGTTTGGTCTGTCTTCCCTTATATGGAGGTCTTCTTTCATCTGGACATTCCTTGCATTCCAAGCAAGGTGTGGATAACAGGAAATAGCGGCCATCTTTATATCTGTGTCATGTATATGATCTGAAACCTGAATTATGTAAGGCAAATCGACATTTCCCACAATCCCTTGTCAAGAGGTTAATTAAGTATTTAATCTTATGGCTCTCCTCAACAGTCCCCCCTAAATACTTTATTAACCTTCTGACCCTACCGTGGTCCTCTAACACATCAGCTCTAATGCTTTAACTGCAACCTTTTTTCGTTTTGCTATCTGCTATACAAGCAATACTAAGCTTTTGCCCCCGCTCGTACAGACTGCTGATCAGAGAGTTGATCACATCCCGCACACACAGTTCACAGAGGTATAGGTAACTAGAACAGACTATTTAATGCTGACGAGCTCACTCAGATTTCGAGATTAATCGATTAGAAAGAGTAAGGCAATTGTAAGAATAAGCTTCTTACTGCTATGCTGCAGCTTTTAGCGTTACTGTTTCTGAAAGGCTGATTCTCAGTCAATATCCGAGTGCTGTCCGCGTCCTCGAGACTTTTCTACCCGAATACACCTGATTGTATCACAACACTAATGGATCTCTTCTTGTCTCGGGTCTATAATCTACCACCAGGAGGCCTTTAACAAGATTTCCCTTACACATGGATCCGATTACCTTCAGTAACACAGAGTAGCACTTTTACGGCTTCAAATACCAACAAATAAAACAATACCAGTTACCTATAAGTGTATGTTATCCTTAAGTCACTTAAACCCTTAAAATAATTGATTGGTTCAGGTCAGATAATGTCTTTCCCACCATGAGCCCTTATTTGTGTAATATTCCTGTACCCATTGTTCCCTTATGGTTATTTCCCATGTATCATCCCCAATCTAGAAATTCTCCATAAAGTTCTATATGAGATAGTCCAGCACTATGTGTGTTGTGACCCTCATTCTGCTGGTACGATGGACTTTTTACAGTGGTTGTTGTCTGCAGATGGGTTTTCCCTCAAGCTTCATGGAAGATGCTGTGGTTGGGATAAGCTGGATCAGTCCACCTGATTCTGACTCAGGGATCATTCTGACTTGTCTTTTTAGGATCACCCAGTCTCCTGGCTGGAGACCACGTGCTCCTGACACTGATTTAGGATCTGTAATTGGAGGATACACATGTTTAACACACTATATAGGCAGTTGTATATGGCTCATACATCACTGGTCAGGACATCACACTGTATCTGCAGTATGTGTGAGAAATATAATCACGTTCTAGGTACTAAACCAAAAATACCTTATATAAAGATCGAATTATTAAGGAAAACAAACATTTGTTACATGATTTGCAGCGTCCACCATTATCTTGTGGATCGTTACATGATTATGTTATAATCATTAAAATTCCAAACAACATACACCCATGTGAGTATAGACACAATAAGATATTCCAATAAAGGAGGGGGCAGGGATTGGGGCAATAGCCCTAAACTCTCCCTACCTCGCAGCGGAGGTCGGCACCCTATAAGGCGAATTGGCGCCCCCGCTCACCGACGGCTCACCCTCCCTATCCCTACACTGCTAAGCTAATACGTGCTGCTAATGTCAGTGAGGGAATATAGAAACCGTGAGATACAGGGATAAAGAGGCGTCAATATGCAATTATATATATCCAATTCATTCCCAAAGATTAAATATTCACACTCTGTATTTTACATAGCTGTCTGTAGCTTAAATCAATATGATACAGCAAATTCAAGGACCAAACCCTAAAATAAATCAAATATCTCACATGTATAACATGTACCCACTGTATCAATATAATAATAATAAGGCCAGGTAAAGTCATGAGGAGATCTCGTCCGATCACAGACTCTCCACTGTACAATTCACACTCAGGCTAATAAAATAAACGCATATTTGTCAGACACTTAGCATGAAAGAAGCGCAACGCGTTTCTCCCTTCTTCACAATGGCAGATGGGTTCATCAGGGGCATCCCCAGGTACTGACCTCTATAATGACCTCTGCTATAGGATATGTACTTTTACCACTTTTTAGGAACTCCATCTTTACATACCACCAGCACTATGAGTTTTTCAGCAGTAACGATTTCCACACTGGATATGTTTCAGAGCAGACCTGAAAAGAAACTCACACAACACACACAAAACTCATATAAACCTACTCATGGTAGATGTATACGACTAATCTGCAATCACCGGAGCAGTAGAGCGGATGAGGGGGGTGTTGCTACGAGGTCTTTACAGTTTTTCTACCTTAATAGGCACACGTCTTACAAGACCGGAGGTGTCTGGCCACCTGGGTACTGAGCAGTGGTGCCACCCATATCTTATCCATCCCAACACCTTTGTCACATGGGTTACCTGGGCCATTATTGAGTAGAGCACTCATGGCAGAGAAAGCTTACCGCCCTTTATCCACAGACCTTCCTCAGTCACTGGCTCCCTGCGTCTCACACGCCGTTCCTTGCTGAATCGCTTGTTCCTGTAAGGATTTAAGAACACAAGGAGTGACCAATGTCACGGACGACGTGACAGGAGCCACCGAGGTACTGGTCTGCATTGGACTCTCAACTCTAGGCCCATTCACTGCTTCTTTGTTGCCTGCTCCATATCAGTCACCGGCTCTTTTGATAACAGGAGAGCGCCTCCACCTGGGCTCATATACACTCTCTACGGTCTTTATAGATTTATGATGTCACACTCCACATTTTGACTATCTTACCCCCCTCCGCTCTACAAACCACAGTGATCGCAAATCTTCATCTCATTCTCCTATTCCGATGAGAGAGGAGCGAGTGGTTTGATTTTTATTACCTCATGTTGCGTAACCTCAGCATATCCAGTGCAGAATCAACCAGCATCTTGGTATCTGGATCCATCTACAGAAAAACTCAAAAATCTGCATTAGCAATGGCCTCATCTGAGACATGTTCAAAACCTGACAATTCTTGTTACATCAGAGCAATCATGAGATATATGTCTGTCTGCTGTATCCTCCTCACAGATAAAAATATAAAGACAACTTAATAGAAAAAAACTCAATTGATGAACAAATTAAAACCTTAAATAATATGTGTGACTTTCCACATCATCTTTCCCCCCCTTTTTGAATCTATTATCCAAAACATAATTAGATTCAAAAAGTGTGTGGCCCCGGAGCTCTGCATTTAGGCATGAAAGTCACATTGTATAGATTGTACCTAACCGTGAACACCAGAAATATTGTTTTTATCTGTAACTTAATAATGGAAAACCCTTTCAATGGCTTTTATAACCTTTGCTTGAACCACAGAAATCTGCACTGCAATCATTCTTTCTATAAAAAGAAAGCAGATTATTCAATACATTAAATATAAAACACAGAATTCCATAAATCATCCACATACTTTTAAACCAAATTATTGTAATTATGAATAAATTATTATTAATAAAAATTATTATTTTATCATTATTATTAACAACAATAATGTTAATAACGTAACACAACCTCTGGATATAGAGGCGTTCATATTTGCAAAACTGAGGACATCATCAGTAAATTTTCAGCATCTCTGTGATAATTCTGTCCATAAATACTATTACTTTTTATAAAATGCTGATTTACCATAGAAATCCATCTGATTAAACAGCTTCCTATGCTCTTGTATCTACCAATAAATCTAAACATTTACACAATTAAGTTTTATTCCTTTAGGATAAAATTAGTAAAATAAATTATACCTTTTTCCAGTATAATTTGCAATGAATTAAATGCAGAAAGGTTTTTTTTTTTTCTTGGGCTGCTCAACTTAAATAGATAAAACTAACCCCCCTTGTAACTTGATACTCTAGTGGAAGAACCTGTATTTTCATCCACCCCCTGTAGCCACAAACACACAAACAAGTTGTTCCTCCCCCAAAAGCCAGAAACACACTGTTCATTCTCCCTGGACACAAGTGAAATCAATTTCCCTCCTTCTGTTGGATTTTTTTTTTTTTTTATTATTATTATTTATTTATTTATTTTCTTAAAACATTCAACTCTCAGGATTATTCGCCACATTCGTAATTGGAATATGTATTATTTATCATGACATCTGCCGCAAAGGTACGTTTATTTTAAGGTTTTTCTCTTATTCTTTTATTGCATATTAATTAATAAGATATTGCTCCTTGTGACTGTCCTGACTCAATCCAACCTGCACACTGGATCTATATTAAGTGTCTTCCACAACCACCCAATCATTCAATGTTCCATCTTTTAGTGCTATAAACATTTACTAACACTTCATATGTTATTTGGTGGGAGCAGTTTTGTCAACTTTACACAGATTTACTAACAAAATGGCCACTGCCAGAATAGCACATGGCTTCTCTCACACCTCCCCCCCACTAACTTCCTTTCTTTGTCTCAAACATGCCTCGGCCACCATGTGGCCTTCATCCACCATTTTGGCATGTGGCAGGGAAAAAGGACCTCACATCTGCTCCAACTCTCTCTCTCCTATTTTCTGTAGTCTGTACTTATATATATATATATATATATATACAAACACACACACACACACGTGTCCACGATCTAAGTCTAATTATAGATAAAAACACTTATTTTTCTGGCTAAGTATATAGTACTCCATCCAATCCATTGCTCAAACATTTACAGAGCACATGGTCTTCTTCACACATCCCCCGCCTTTTCTTTGTTTAAACCATGCATGCCTCGGCCACCATGTGCTTCATCCACCATTTTAAACCATGCATGCCTCAGCCATGTGCTTCATCCACCATTTTAAACCATGCATGCCTCAGCCATGTGCTTCATCCACCATTTTAAACCATGCATGCCTCAGCCATGTGCTTCGTCCACCATTTTAAAATCTGACCTAAAATGGCTGCAACCAAAAATAGCACATGGTTTATCACAGGATTGCAGCCTAGAGTCCCCCCATCCCAACAAAATCCACTCTCATCCGGATTTTTCCAGCACAACTAGACGCAACTTCACCAATTTCTCCATCTTTCTCTCAAGATAAACAACACCAAACAATCTTATCTTTCTCTATGCATACCAGATAAAAACAGACAAACAAAAAGACGGGGGAGATGACAAACAACTGAAACACTAAAGAAAACCTGCAGTTTGCAGCACACACTTCCAAATCCTTCCTTATACTGCCACGTGGTCCCTGTCTGATTTCTGCATTCCGTAATATACAAAAAATACCTAGTATCACCACTGACTACAAGGTGTCTATACCGGCCGATTCGCCTCTCTTGGAGGACTTATAACTAGCCTAATAAAAAACCACCTAGTATCACCCCTGACTACAAGGTGTCTATACCGGCCGATTCACTCCAGGAAAACACTTTAAAAAGGTTAGATTTATGTATAACGTAAGGCTCTGCACTCAGTCTAGCTAAAGCTGGGCCCTTACATATGGCTCTGCACTTAAGTCTAGCTGATCTTGGCACTTACATCTGGCTCTGCACTCAGTGAGCTTGGCACTTACATCTGGCTCTGCACTCAGTGAGCTTGGCACTTACATCTGGCTCTGCACTCAATCTGAGCTTGGCACTTACATCTGGCTCTGCACTCAGTGAGCTTGGCACTCCAAAAGCTCTGCACTCAATCTGAGCTTGGCACTACAAAAACCACAAACCATATCACAGGCAACCACAAACCATATACTTTACACGTTTTACAGACACCACTCACAAACCCACATGCTCTCTTCACAAATACACAACAGGCAGCAGGCAACTGAATATGTGACGGTTCTTCCGAGATTAATATGGCCAATAGCCGTGAGACCCGTCTGCCCGTCAACAGATACCCCAACAAACCGGACACAGTCAGGCAATCAGTGCCACACACCCCACCGAGACCACGGGAAGACTACAGATTATGAAAAATCAGCAGACTTACCGTACTCTCGTTCGGAAGTGATCAGTTTCCTGGGGTGTCCAGCACGTCATGCCGTTCCAGTTGCCGATTCATCAGGATTTCAGGTGTCTCCGTCTATTGGCCGCACGTTGGGCACCAATAATGTTAAGGTGAACTCTTAACCAGAGATCACTAGTTGCCTACTGCCTGGTCTAATTGGTGTGGGTCGAGTGCATGCTTGAAAAATGAGATCAGACACAGTCGGATATTCATCTTTCCTCGACAGAAGTCAGCCCATGCTCTGCTTTATTACAACTGAGCTTGCTCTGATATAACCTTGCAAAGGGGCATTTCCGGATGTGTTCATTGGTCAGTGGGTCGAACAATGTGTTAGTCCATGAGCTGATTGGTAGGCGTCATTGTAGGCGGGTCTGACTCCAGTGGATGAAACCATGACGATGGGAGGGACGTCATCTGGTGCATCCATGCTGATGGTTTGGTCTGTCTTCCCTTATATGGAGGTCTTCTTTCATCTGGACATTCCTTGCATTCCAAGCAAGGTGTGGATAACAGGAAATAGCGGCCATCTTTATATCTGTGTCATGTATATGATCTGAAACCTGAATTATGTAAGGCAAATCGACATTTCCCACAATCCCTTGTCAAGAGGTTAATTAAGTATTTAATCTTATGGCTCTCCTCAACAGTTTCTCCAACATACAAGAGACAGCAGGGACATTTAATGAGGTGCACTACGTTAGAGGTTTCACAAGTAAAATAGTCCCTAACAGGGTATCTGCTGCCCGAATGAGGATGATGTATGTATTCTCCCTTCATTACATTGTTGCACTGATGACAGTGTAAACATGGGTAAGTGCCATGTTTCGGAGTACCAAAGAAAATCTGTTTGGTAAGGGGAGAAGAGGGGCCTATATCAGCCCTAACAAGCTTGTCTTTAAGATTAGTCGGTCGACAAAAACAAGGTAAAAAGGGAGATTGAAACTCAGGGATAGATGGTTAACCTGTTTGTATGCCAATATTTCCGAATAGTCCTGTGTATCATATATGCATAAGGATGAAATGTATGTACAAAAGGGATTCTCTTGTGAGCTTCATTCCGAGGAAAAGAACTATGGAGAGTGGGATCCTTAAGTACATGTGAAGGGTAACCTCGATCTATAAATTTTTGTTCCATCTCTTGAAGACGAACAGAGCGTACTTCAGAATTGGAAACAATCCGCTGTACTCGCTGAAATTGAGATTTGGGAAGTGATCTCTTGGTGGCATCTGGATGAAGACTTTGAAAATGTAAAAGACTATTACGGTCTGTAATTTTAGTGTATAAATCAGTAGATAAAGCGCCTGTACAGTCTTTAATGACGTAAGTATCTAAAAAATTGATTTTAAAAGAATCATGATGAATGGTGAAATGAAGACCAGGCCAAGCATTATTAATGTCTTGATGGAAACTGATTAAGGACTCCAACGGGCCCGTATGCAAAAAATGTCATCAATATATCTTTCCCAAACTAAAGAGTATAGTGAGAACAGAGGGTGAGGATAAATAACCGTATCTTCAAATGCCGACATGTAACAATTTGCATATGGAGGGGCTACGTTAGAGCCCATAGCGGTACCCTGTATCTGAAGGTAGAACGTGTGCTCAAAGAGAAAGAAATTCTCCCTGAGGACCAGGGACAAGAGATCCACACAAAGAGAAACAATTTTAAAGTCAAAATTGGACTCTTGGAGAACTTTTTGTACAGCCGATATACCTGCATGATGTGGGATGCAGGTATAAAGGCTGTTCATATCCAGGGTCACCAAAATGGAGTCTGGATGAATAGTGTTGGTACTTCTAATCATCTTAAGAAAGGCGCCGGTATCTTTTTTTTTTTTAAATCAGATACTTTTTTATTAAAACAGAATACATACAACAGAATAACAAATCGGCATCCAAATTAAATTTATCACATCTATTACCCCTTTAACTCCCCCTCCCGCCCCCTCCCCCACCCCGGCAGCAATACTTCTCCCCAATACTACATCCCATATAGTACACACTTATAATACCCTCCAACTGCAGTATAGCAACCATCCCGTTCACCCCTATGTGCAGGAGGAACAACTAGTAACACAAATAAAACAAAACACACACATCAGAGGTCTCAGACGGCTATCCCCGTCCCATATCAGTTTACAGGTCCATCACTCGTCCTATCCGCATTGCAGCCAAGGAGACCATAGCTTCTCAAACATTTTAACATTCCCCCTTCTTTCATACACTCCCTGTTCCAGCTGAAGAATACATTTCACCCTTTTAATGTACTCTCCCCTGGTCGGGGGGTCTTTTTTAATCCAGGACCTGGCGATTAGCTTTCTTGCCGTATACAGCAGCCTAGCAATGGCAATTTTCATAGTATTTTCCACCCCAAGCTCCTCAACATATCCCAATAGGCATATCACTGGTTCCCTGGGGAGGACACACCCATATGTTCTTCCTATCTTGTGGATAACCTTAGTCCAAAAGGAGACCAGTCTCGGACAAGACCACATCCTATGAAAAATACCTGCGTCAGATCCCTGACACCTTGGACACTCCGAATTCCTTTTCAACCCCATTTTAAACATCAGTAAGGGAGACCTATATACCCGGTGAATCACGTATAGGTGAGATAGTCTGGCCGGTTCGCTCATGGAAAGTTAGGGACATACTCTAAGATAATCTCCCACACCTCCTCCGTTATCGGCCCAACTTCCTCCTCCCATTTAGATTTAGTTTTAATTGGGTAGTCTAAAAGAAAGGTATGTAATATATCTTTATACGTGCCAGAAATGATCCCTTTAGTGCTTCCTCCGCCCTTACACACATACTCCAGTACCAGGTCAGTCTGTATGGCCACACTTTGTTTAGCCGCTTGAGCTGCAATCGCATGTTTTAATTGACTGTAGTGGAGCCAGCCGGATGCCGGTAACTGAAACTCACTCTGTAACTGTGGGAACGATTTCACAATTCCCCCGTCCAATATCTGATGCATGTATATTACACCCTTGCGTCTCCACTCCTCAATATTCCCCATTTTCTGAATCTCCGGGAGATTACTGTTATCCCAGATAGGTGTAAACTTAGTTAACCGGGTCACCCCTCTCACCCTTTTCAGCCTATCCCAGGTCTTATTTATAAAAGGCGCCGGTATCTAAAATGAAGGATGTTGCTTTTTTGGTCAAAGGAGTAAGACTCTTCTCCAAGAAAATGGACAATGGAGATAGTAAAGAGTCTGTAGACACCACACTGGGTCTACCTGGGGGATGAAATAAATCCTTGTGAATGTTCGGTAATGTATATAGGACCGGAATGATGGGATTATTTTTAGTCAAAAAATCGCATGTTTTTTGGTCAATGGTGTTATTCATGACATATTTCTGAATAGTATGGGCAATAGTAAGTGCTAGTTTTTTAGAGGGATCCTGAGATAGTTTTTTATAGACATTGGTGTCAGAAAGTTGATGTCGGATTTCTTTTAAATAGTCGTTTTCATTCATGACCACTATTGCTCCCCCTTTGTCGGCGGGTTTGACAATTAAATCTGTGTCACTGATTTAAACTATGTAAAGCCTGTTTTTCTATAATAGAGATGTTGTTATGACAATGTAAACGCCCCTGTTCAATGTTAGATCTTAAGTGATGGAGATCCTCGTTGATATAGTCAATGAAAGTCTCCAAAGCTGGGGTACCGTGTGGCGGACGGTAAGTATTGGGGAAAGTAAACCCAGTGACTTTAAAGTTACAGCAGCATTAACAGGAGGAGGCAAAGTGGCAGGAGATGAACCAAAATGAACTTTCAAATGCAAATTTCTATAGAATCGTTGTAAGTCCATTTCAAGTTGGAAAGTGCTGTATTTGTATGAAAGACAGAAGGACAAGCCCTTCTGTAACAACGAGTATTGGGCTGGACTCAACGTCTTCGATGAAATGTTGACGACCAAGGAAGGAGTGGTGTTACCTGCGAGCGGAGCGTTCGAGTTGCTCCTGGTTCCTCTCCGACACTGGCCTCCCCTTCGTATCTTCCTCTTCCTTTTCTCGATGGTTTTCTGTAGCCTCGGCCTAAAAAAGAAGGTGTGGGAGTACTCCGGTCTTGAGAATCGTGGTCAAAACTAGATGATGAGTTTTCTGATGAAGAACGTCTGTAAGAAAAGCATGTATAAGTAGGGCGAAAATGATCTTGCCAACTATAAACTCTATTTTGTGAATAGCCCAGCCCAATTGAAATTTCAAATTATCAAAATGGTGCAAACTTCTAGGAAAGGCGGCAATCATTCTAAATTACTAAAACAAAGGGAAGCCTAATGGATTCACGAGCTCAAGACCCTTTCACCTCGGGGCTTGAATCGTGATTATGATCTTGCATCTTTTCTGTAAACATTATGACTAACATGTTATACCATCTTCTCTATTTATTAGGTGTATGCTCCTTCTGGTATTAGATTAGTGTTTGGTACTATAATCACTACATTACCTTGTGCATTAATATAACGATTAAAATATCCAGTTATCCAGTTTGTACTGTTGAGGACAAGAATTGAGTATATAAAAATACTTAATTCAGCCATTTCATAGACTCAGTTATATACTTCAGTAGATGTAAACTAACACACATATTTGTGAATGCTTTTGTTTCTTACTAACATGTATATTGCATATATTCAGTGTATTTTCCTTAGACACAGTATATATATATATATATATATATATATATATATATAATCAGCACATGTATTCTCAAAGATGGCTGCTGCTTCCTGTTTTGCACATGGGACGATGGACAAAGAAATTCCTGGAGCCTGGACTGACCAATCCAAGGAGGATGTGCAGATCTCTCTACGTCATGAAGCCCTGCCCTGCGATACTTGATTGGACTAAAACTTTTGTTTACACCCCCTTACTGCTCGGTCTAGAGCTTTTTCAAATAATAAAGATCACTTGGTCAGAGCCAGTCATGGAGATAGATGTAACTGACTTGCTGTCCAGTTATTCTTCATTTTCGTGTGCACACATGACATTTTAATTTGAAACCGCAGCCAGATCCCGAGAGACCTTTTGAGTCTCACCATCATCATCGTCATTTTTAACCTTGACAGTACAATTAGATTACAATATGTATTTTATCACTTTGTTTGTATCCAGAAGTATTCTAATTATATTATAATTGGTGGTCTATGTGCATGCCTCTGATAAGTGCTTCATAAGGGCTGAGAAATATACCAGAACAGAAATGTAATTCTATGGCCCAACTTCTCCATGGTCATCATTCATCTCCGATTCTGACAATTCATCTGTCTCATTCACAGGTATGATCGACCGTCCATTTGATCTATCCATCTGAATTTCCTGCATAGATTGTCATCTCCTCATCTCCTCTCCTGCATTCACACTTAATCTGTCTTTGATTTTGGTATGCTAAACTGCTTTTTTCCTGCTGTGTAATTAGTTAAGTCCTGTTGTTTTTTTTCTTTTCTTTGAGTGGATTCTACCTGTTTGTAATTCTTTGATGTTCCTCTCTCCTGTGGGTCAGCTGTTGATCATCTTGTTCAATGAGACATGTATAAATGCGGTGCACTAGGTCTATGATCGTGGTCTATGTGCGTGCCTCTGATAAGTGCTCAGAAATATACCAGAAATGTCCCAGAATGGACCAGAAGGTATTTACCAAACCATTCTTTATGCGTCTCATATGCAAGGTGTGAATAGTTCCTTGTTTTTAGCTATGCTAGACACTAGTCTAGCAAACGGTTCACATTATCACCCACTTTCCTTTTCTGATCTTTTTACTCAGTCTCGGTGTCTGGATTCTTGTGTAGTAATCCCGGATATGGTGGCTCTGTAACTGCATAATTATTCAACATATACAATTGTGTCATACATCGCTGCAGATCCATCAAATGTATCTCAGTCTGGCCTAGGGATAACGTGTGTAGTATATTCCTAAGAGCAATACATTTGAAGTCTCTTTCCAACCAATCATGGCACATGGACAGGGCAGGATACAGAGACACTGGGCCAGATAATCTCACAAGCATGATTCTGGTTCTGCTCTATTACACTATTCGTTTGTAATATCGCTTAGTTTCTTATATGTCTTGCTTTCTGCACTCCCTCACCTATACCCCCTATAACCCCCTCCTATACATTCTGTGCCTTCTCTCTATATCAGCCTCTCTCTCCTTCCCTCTCCCATGTACAACACTGAGGCCTTACTAACATTTTTCAACCATACAAAACCATCCACTACCCCCACACAGTGCACAAAACGTTCACACAAAACACTGAATCACCTGCTCTTTCTCTTTTTCCTCCTCCTACTAGCTGCTGGTGACATCTCCCCCAACCCCGGGCCCCCATCCCCCATCCTTTACTACATATAACTCTCATCCTGCAACACATAGAAACCATGCTCATCTTATCAATATCCAGTGCTCACCTTCTCCTGCCCCTTATATTTGCGCACTCTGGAATGCAAGGTCAGTGTGCAACAAACTCCTCTTCATTTATGACTTTTTCCTCTCCAACACCCTGAACCTTCTTGCTCTTACAGAAACCTGGATCCAGCACTCTGACTCCACTGCTGCTGCTGCTCTCTCACATGGTGGACTTCAATTCTCACATACTCCAAGATCTAAGAACAGATCAGGAGGAGGTGTTGGTCTGCTCCTCTCATCCCAATGTGCCTTCCAGGTCATCGTACCTCACCCATGTTTCCTTCTTTTGAAGTCCACACCATTAGACTCTTCAAACCATTCTCCCTGCGAGTGACAGTTGTGTATCGCCCTCCAGGCTCCTCCCATCAGTTCCTTGATCATTTTGCCACTTGGCTTCCATACTTTTTATCCTGTGACTTTCCCACTCTCATCTTGGGGGATTTCAACATCCCTATTGATGACCCACCCTCCCCATCTGCCACCCATTTTCTTTCTCTAACCTCGTCCTTCGACCTCTCACAGCTCACTAAGTCTCCTACACATGAGGACGGGAAAACGCTGGACCTGGTCTTCTCCCGCCTTTGCACTCTTCACGACTTCACCAATTTCCCTCTCCGGACAAAAAGGAGGGGAAAGCACACATAATATGGGCGCACATCAAAACCATAAAGCGTTTAATATACAATATATTTTATTGGATCAAAAAGGACAGGGACATAATATAAAAGACTTTTAAAATACACACATAACATATGACCTCACTAGTACTCCAATTGTAGTAAATAAGATTAGTACAGATAGACAAAAAATAACTCCATCAGTAAATAAACAGTATATTGCATGCAAATGACCATTCTTAATAATTATTTGAGGCCAAACACCCAGTACAGTGAATTATATCAAGATGTTAACAAATGATGAAGACCTCAAAATAATAATACAGAAGATGTATCCTGACCAGAGACTGTACCTATGTCAATAGTATGCAAGTTAGGTCCATCCAGATATCTGCCTGACGCTGTGTGTCAGGTGGCAGTAAGAACCACATCAACAGTGGTATAAGATGATGTTATACATCAGGGGTGGCCAGACAATAGATGACCTGAATACAGTTAGCATGTAGGCAGATATAAATAGCATGAACATCAAAAATAATGATGTAAAACAGCAAACCCCAGCCAGGAGCTACATCTAAAGCAATCACATGCAAGGCCAGTCCGTCATACTTGCCACATGGCAATCTGCGGCAGATAATGCCAAGATCCACTTATAATGACGTTGGTATATATAAGTAATAGAAATCCCCCACACACAAGGTGCCTGAACCTAGTATCATCATATACTTCCCCTGACGAAGCTGCTAGTCAGCGCAACGCGTTGGGATTTTTGCTGACCTCACTTTTACTCCTCTGCACAACTCTTGCATGCAACCCTCTGACCACACCGGGCCCGGCTGGTAATCACACCTGTTTGACCCCTACACTGTTTGAGTGGTCAATGGGTGTGCTTTTTTGATCCTCTCTTATTTCAGCAACATCCCCTCCCATGTGCCTAGGTTCAGGCACCTTGTGTGTGGGGGATTTCTATTACTTATATATACCAACGTCATTATAAGTGGATCTTGGCATTATCTGCCGCAGATTGCCATGTGGCAAGTATGACGGGCTGGCCTTGCATGTGATTGCTTTAGATGTAGCTCCTGGCTGGGGTTTGCTGTTTTACATCATTATTTTTGATGTTCATGCTATTTATATCTGCCTACATGCTAACTGTATTCAGCTCATCTATTGTCTGGCCACCCCTGATGTATAACATCATCTTATACCACTGCTGATGTGGTTCTTACTGCCACCTGACACACAGCGTCAGGCAGATATCTGGATGTACCTAACTTGCATACTATTGACATAGGTACAGTCTCTGGTCAGGATACATCTTCTGTATTATTATTTTGAGGTCTTCATCATTTGTTAACATCTTGATATAATTCACTGTACTGGGTGTTTGGCATCAAATAATTATTAAGAATGGTCATTTGCATGCAATATACTGTTTATTTACTGATGGAGTTATTTTTTGTCTATCTGTACTAATCTTATTTACTACAATTGGAGTACTAGTGAGGTCATATGTTATGTGTGTATTTTAAAGGTCTTTTATATTATGTCCTTGTCCTTTTTGATCCAATAAAATATATTGTATATTAAACGCTTTATGGTTTTGATGTGCGCCCATATTATGTGTGCTTTCCCCTCCTTTTTGTCCGGTATGTAATTTCACACATAGGGCTGCACTCATATGCTCTCATCTTTTGCTGTGCATCCCCATCTCTCCCACTTACCAATTTCCCTCTCCCACTCTCTGACCACAACCTTCTCTACTTTTCCATCACAAACGGTCTTCAAACCCGGGACGCCCCCACTTATCGCCCATACAGAAATCTAAGCGCCATCAATACCCAGCTGCTAATGAACAATTTGCAGTCATCCTTGGCTCCCATCTCCTCTCTCTCCTGTGCAGACTCTGAAGTGTCACATTATAATAAGACATTGCAGAGTACCCTGGATGAAGTTGCACCAGCTACATGCAGAAAAAAAACACACAGGCAGCGGCAGCCCTGGCACACGCTTCAAACACATTTCCTACAGCGCTGTTCTAGGTGTGCTCAGCGTCTGTGGAGAAAATCCTTTTCAGCTGAAGCCTTCATCCACTATAAGTTCATGCTCAAAACCTACAACTCTGCTCTCCATCTGGCTAAACAAGTATACTTTACCTGTGACGCCCTGGCACAGCCAGGTTGTCACAGAAAGAGTTAA
Organism: Anomaloglossus baeobatrachus; assembly: GCF_048569485.1. NCBI lineage: Eukaryota > Metazoa > Chordata > Amphibia > Anura > Aromobatidae > Anomaloglossus > Anomaloglossus baeobatrachus. The sequence goes on along the minus strand of NW_027441798.1, from coordinate 834,624 downwards.
TCCTCCTTGGTAATCTGATCTCACACCGGTGCAGCAAGACAAACCACCTCCCCCAGGGTAAGAGAAAAGCAGAGCAGAGGGGAGGGGCTGGAGCAGAGAGTGTGTAGAGAGCAGACAGGACAGAAGTCTGAAGTTGTAGCTCCCAGGCTGGGAGTGAAGCGTGCTCTGAAAGGGCCGGGACAGGCCGTAGTGAGGAAGGGGCCAGAACAGGTAGCCGGAGCAGGGCGGTGGCCCCTCGGTACCTGGGTACCCGGATCACTACAGGGGAGTGGATTCCCCGTTCCCGGCTGAGGAGAAAGAGGAAGAGAGTGGAGAGAAAGGCACCTGGCTGCAGGGAAAGAACAGGAGCTGCTGCACCATGTGTGGGACACTAACACCCCCGTACCGAAGGCTGCGGACACCGCAATTCCTAGTTTACCAGTGACTCCGTGTGACTTACTTGTGAGTACACCCGTGCCCTCGGGCACCGCACTGCAGCACTGCGCCCTGCTCCCTGCTTACCCCATCACCGGGCCCCGGGACAACCAACCCCCCTACCCACGGAGGGGAGAAATAACATCTAGCTGCTCCATATCATCGCTCCCGGGATCCCCGTCCAGAGCAGCGGTGGTGTCCCAATCACCACAACCGTGGGTGGCGTCACGGACAATCTCCCTTACCAAATCCCCATTTACTGTGGAGCCTGGGATCACAGACCGGGTCACGCCATCGTGATACCCACAGAAGTGACTCTGTGGCCCGGATCTGAGTACCCCCTGGTCCCCGGGCGACACATTTGGCGTCACGAACAGGATCGAGCCCATCCAGTCACCTGGAGGAAGTGCGCCTTGCCCCGTCCGTCAGCGGCGTCCCGCTGAGGAAAAATCCAGAAGTCCGCCATTTTAGCCGCCATTTTAGGCGCCAAAAACAACAGCTTGGCGCCTTCTTCTCCGAGCGGCGGGCGCGAAAAAGAGGCTCCGCCCCTGAGAACGCGGGCGGAAGTGAAGCTCCGGAGGACCGGAAGCGAAAGGGAAACTTTAAAAGCTGCTGGAAGGACTGCTCCCGAGTACCAAGGGGGAGCAGAAAGAAGGAACTGCAGTTTATGTGACTAGGACTGTAAAGGCAGGGACGCCAGGACTCTGCCAGCATTTGGTTCCTGGAAGAGGCCGCCGCAGCGATGCACCGACCCGTTACCCCTGTTACCGATAGCGGAGCCCGCAGCGTCTGTGGGGGAGGACCCAGACCTGGGGTCCCCAGGCCTCACCTTTGTCACCACCCTGCCACTGGCCCCGGCAGTCCGCCCAGCCGCGACGGAGATGACGACGGCTCCGGCAGTCCGCCCGGCCGCAACGGCAGCGAAGTACCGGTCCCGTTGACCAATCTGGAGCCGTTCCTGGACTGGGGTCAAGGGGTGCTGCCTGGGTTTTAGGGGCAGCACCAAGGCTAGGTTGTTTGGGTGGGTGACTAAAGGACCCGTTACGTTGACATTATTAAAAGTGTTATTTGTTGTGGCAACGTTGAAGCAATGTGCATCCCGCTGTGGGAAGATTGAAAATGTTTAAATTGTTTTATCCTTTTTCCAGTTTTAATAAATGTTGGTGTCTAGACGGCCCGAGGACGGGCCGTGTCTTACCAAGGGGGTGTGTGACGCCCTGGCACAGCCAGGTTGTCACAGAAAGAGTTAATCCTCCTTGGTAATCTGATCTCACACCGGTGCAGCAAGACAAACCACCTCCCCCAGGGTAAAAGAAAAGCAGAGCAGAGGGGAGGGGCTGGAGCAGAGAGTGTGTAGAGAGCAGACAGGACAGAAGTTTGAAGTTGTAGCTCCCAGGCTGGGAGTGAAGCGTGCTCTGAAAGGGCCGGGACAGGCCGTAGTGAGCAAGGGGCCAGAACAGGTAGCCGGAGCAGGGCGGTGGCCCCTCGGTACCTGGGTACCCGGATCACTACAGGGGAGTGGATTCCCCGTTCCCGGCTGAGGAGAAAGAGGAAGAGAGTGGAGAGAAAGGCACCTGGCTGCAGGGAAAGAACAACAAGGGCTGCTGCACCGTGTGTGGGACACTAACACCCCCGTACCGAAGGCTGCGGACACCGCAATTCCTAGTTTACCAGTGACTCCGTGTGACTTACTTGTGAGTACACCCGTGCCCTCGGGCACCGCACTGCAGCACTGCGCCCTGCTCCCTGCTTACCCCATCACCGGGCCACGGGACAACCAACCCCCCTACCCACGGAGGGGAGAAATAACATCTAGCTGCTCCATATCATCGCTCCCGGGATCCCCGTCCAGAGCAGCGGTGGTGTCCCAATCACCACAACCGTGGGTGGCGTCACGGACAATCTCCCTTACCAAATCCCCATTTACTGTGGAGCCTGGGATCACAGACCAGGTCACGCCATCGTGATACCCACAGAAGTGACTCTGTGGCCCGGATCTGAGTACCCCCTGGTCCCCGGGCGACACATACCAATCTCATCACTTCACTAGCCAACAATCCTAAATGACTCTTTGAAACCTTCCACTCCCTCCTGAGCCCTAAAGCACAGACCCCGGTCACCAACCTAAGCTCTGACGATCTGGCCACTTTCTTCTTACAAAAGATCAACGACATCTGCAAAGATATCTTTGAAAAATCCCCTCAGAGCCTGGATCCCCTCCTCTCCCACACCTCAAGCTCACTATCAATATTCGAGCTTGTCACAGAAGAAGAAGTGACGCGTCTCCCACCCAACAACGTGCACCAGTGACCCTCTTCCCTCACATCTCCTTCAGGCTCTCTCCCCAGCTGTCACTACCTGTCTAACCAAAATGTTTAACCTTTCTCTTTCATCAGGTATCTTTCCTTCATCATTTAAACATGCCATCATAACCCCTCTACTTAAAAAACCTTCCCTCAATCAGAAGTGGGCCGCTAACTACAGACCAGTCTCTAACCTTCCCTTTATCTCTAAGCTCCTGGAACGCTTGGTCCACTCTCGGCTAATCCACTATTTATCTGAAAACTCACTTCTTGATTCCTCTCAATCTGGTTTCCGCTCTTTACACTTCACCAAAACGGCCCTCACCAAAGTCTCTAATGATCTATTAACAGCAAAATCTAAAGGCCACTATTCCCTATTGTTTCTCTTGGATCTCTCAGCTGCTTTTGACACTGTGGATCACCAACTTCTCCTCACCATGCTCCGCTCTATTGGCCTCAAGGACACCGCTCTCGCCTGGTTCTCCTCCTATCTCTCCGACCGCTCCTTCACTGTTTCCTTTGCTGGCTCTTACTCCACTCCTCTCCCCCTCACCTTCGGGGTTCCTCAAGGCTCCGTCTTGGGCCCCCATCCTCTTCTCTCTATACACCGCCCCTATTGGACAAACCATCAGCAGATTCGGTTTCCAATACCACTTCTATGCTGATGACTCCCAATTATATACATCATATCCAATCATCACACCTTCTTTGTTACAAAATACCAGAGATTGTCTGTCTGCTGTCTCTCAAAGCATGTCCTCCCTCTATCTGAAACTGAATCTCTCCAAAACTGAGTTTCTTGTGTTTCCTCCCTCTACCAACCAATCTACACCCGACATCTCAATGTCGACATCTCTTCGATGATTTAATCATTATTCCCAAGCAGCATGCTCGCTGTCTTGGGGTCATATTTGACTCAGAACTCTCCTTCATTCCCCATATACAATCACTCACTCGCACGTCACCTACATCTCAAAAACATCTCCAGAATCCGACCATTCCTTACTTTTGAAACTGTAAAAACCCTTACTGTCACTCTCATTCATTCCCGCCTGGATTATTGCAACTCTTTATTGATTGGTCTCCCTCGGACCAAACTCTCCCCTCTCCAATCCATCTTGAATGCAGCTGCCAGGGTCATATTCCTGTCCAGCCGCTTGACCGATGCCTCTACCTTGTGCCAGTCACTACACTGGCTACCTATCAGCTACAGAATACAATACGAACTCATATCCCTCACCCACAAAGCTCTCTACTAGAGATGAGCGAACTGGTCGTGGTTCGGCTCGAGTTCAGTTCGCCGAACGGAGGTCTCGTTCGAGTTCGGTTCGGCGAACCACTCGAACCGCATAGGAAACAATGGGAGGCAATCACAAACACATTAAAAACACCTAGAAAACACCCTCAAAGGTGTCCAAAAAGTGACAAACAACTCACAACACAACACAAACACATGACAAAGTGACAAGAACAAATTCTCATGCAAAAACAAAACAGCGTTACGAGGAAAAAGAGGACGAGACACAGATATAGGCATGGCATGCCCTTCTAAAATCATCTAAAACACCACAAGGTGACTCCAAGCGGAGTCTCCCTTTTTTTCCAAAAATTGGGCCACACAGACACCCACCCCTTCAGTGGCAGCACTTGTGCCTCAGTTGTACACTTCACAGGTAGATTTGCATCAAGCACATTCAAAAATACGCCATCCTTAACCGTCCCCAGGATGACACCGGGGTAGGTAGCAAAGTCTTTACTGATCCCAGATCTGTTCATCTTGGATCATTTTTAGAAACACAGCAAGCAAGGGTTACTCCAAGCGGAGTCTCCCTTTTTTCCAAAAATTGGGTCACACAGACACCCCTTCAGTGGCAGCACTTGTGCCCCAGTTGTACACTTCACAGGTAGATTTGCATCAAGCACATTCAAAAATACTCCATCCTTAACCGTCCCCAGGATGACACCGGGGTAGGTAGCAAAGTCTTTGCTGAACCATGACTTGTTCATCTTGGCTCCTTTTAAAAAACACAGCAAGCAAGGGTTACTCCAAGCGGAGTCTCCCTTTTTTCCAAAAATTGGGCCCCACACACACCCACCCATTCAGTGGCAGCACTTTTGCCCCAGTTGTACATTTCACAGCTAGATTTGCATCAAGCACATTCAAAAATACGCCATACTTAACCGTTCCCAGGATGACCCCGGGGTAGGTAGCAAAGTCTTTGCTGAACCATGACTTGTTCATCTTGGCTCCTTTTAAAAAACACAGCAAGCAAGGGTTACTCCAAGCGGAGTCTCCCTTTTTTCCAAAAATTGGGCCACACAGACACTCACCCCTTCAGTGGCAGCACTTGTGTCCCAGTTGTACACTTCACAGCTAGATTTGCATCAAGAACATTAAAAATCCACAAGCGTTTACTCTCCCCAGGATGACACAGGGGTAGTAAATTCCTTGTGGATCCATGACTTGTTCATTTTGATGAACGTTAGTCTGTCCACATTGTCACTGGACAGACGCGTGCGCTTATCTGTCAGCACACACCCAGCAGCACTGAAGACACGTTCAGAGACAACGCTGGCAGCTGGACACGACAAGATCTCCAAGGCGTAAGTGGAGAGCTCTGGCCATTTTTCAAGATTTGAAGACCAAAATGAGCAAGGCTCCATTTGCAAAGTCATGGCATCGATGTTCATTTGGAGATACTCCTGTATCATCCTCTCCAGCCGTTGACTATGTGTCAGACTTGTTGTCTCTGGTGGCCTTGCAAAGGATGGTCTAAAAAAATTATGAAAAGATTCAATAAAATTGCTGTTACCAGCACCAGATACGATGCTGCTGGTAGGGGTAGACTGTTGAAGATGACGAGACCGTCCCATGTTTGTCAAGTTACATCTGGGAGATTCACTCCCTGCACCAGGGTTGTTTGGTGGAAAAGCTGAGTTAAGATCGAGTAACAGCTTTTGCTGATACTCCTGCATACGTGCATCCCTTTCTATGGCTGGAATTATGTCACAAAATTTGGACTTGTACCGGGGATCTAATAGTGTGGCAAGCCAGTAGTCATCATCACTTCTAATTTTGACAATACGACGGTCATGTTGGAGGTAGTGCAGCAAGAAGGTGCTCATGTGTCTTGCGCAGCCATGCGGACCAAGTCCACGTTGTGTTTGTGGCATAGAGGTGCTAACCGTTCTTTCTTCCTCTGACATCTCCCCCCAACCTCTTTCAACTGACATTTGACCAAGGTCTCCCTCATCCGCTGAGTCTTCCCTGTCCATGGACAGTTAGTCCTCCATTTCTTCATGTTCTCCTGCACCTTCCTCAACATCTCGCCTGCTACCATGTGCCCTTGTTGATCCCTGTCCCCCATGGTCCCATGCCTGCCGCGTTGATGATGATGAATGTCTGGACCTTGGTGATGTTGTTGTCTCTTGCGCATATGAATCCTCCTGTAGTTCCTCCCCTTCCTGTTGTCCCAACCCCTGACACCAAATAGTGTTTAGTGTGTGCTCCAGCATTTAAATGACTGGAATTGTCATGCTGATAATGGCATTGTCAGCGCTAAACATATTCGTCGCCATGTCGAAACTGTGCAGAAGGGTTGCATAGGTCCTTAATCTGAGACCACTCCATCAGGGTGATCTGCCCCATCTCTGCATCTCGTTGACCCAGGCTATACGTCATGACGTATTGCACCAGGGTTCGACGGTGCTGCCACAGTCACTGTAACATGTGGAGAGTCGAATTCCAGCGTGTCGGCACATCGCATTTCAGGCGATGAACCGGCAGGCCAAAAGACTTCTGGAGCGATGCAAGTCGCTCAGCAGTGGTGGTTGAACGGCGGAAGTGAGCAGACAGTTTTCGTGCCCTGTTCAGAAGGGCATCTAGGCCGGGATAGTGTGTTAAAAATTGCTGGACAAGGTTCAACACGTGAGCCATACAAGGCACGTGTGTCACCTTGCCCAGGCGAAGGGCCGCACCCAGGTTTGCAGCATTGTCGCACACGGCCTTACCAGGCTGCAGGTTGAGTGGAGACAACCATTTACCAAACTCAGTCTCCAGAGCTGCCCACAACTCAGCCGCTGTGTGACTCTTATTTCCAAGACATTTCAAGCTAAAGACCGCCTGATGCCATTGCGCTCTGCTGCCAGCATAGTAATGAGGGGTGCGTGATTCCTTCTGCGCAGTTAGAACGCTGGTGGCCTGACCAGGCAGGCTTGGGGCGGAGGTGGAAGACCCAGATGAGGTGGAGGAGGTAGAAGCAGTGGCGGAACTTGGACAGAGGATTGACACACAAGTCATGGGGACGGCAAGACTTGTGCAGCAGACCCTTCACCATCTATCACCATAGTTACCCAGTGCCCTGTCAGCGACATGTAACGTCCCTGTCCATGCTTACTGGTCCTAGTATCGGTGGTGAAATGCACCCGTTCACACACAGAGTTTCTCAAGGAAGCGGTGATGTTGTGTGCGACATGCTGGTGTAGCGCAGGCACACCTTTCTTAGAGAAGTAGTGGCGACTGGGCATCTGGTACTGGGGCACAGCGACAGACATAAGGTCTCTAAAATCCTGTGTGTCCACCAGGCGGAAAGGCAGCATTTCGGTAGCCAAGAGCTTACAGAGGGATAAAGTCAACCTCTTAGCTTTGTCATGGGTCGCAGGAAATGGCCTTTTATTTGTCCACATCTGAGGGGCAGAGATCTGGCTGCTGTGTGTAGACGATGTTGAGTAGGGTGTCCCTGGAAAAATGCAGGTTTGTGAGGAAAGTGCAGGCGTAGACATGATGTTGCCTTCATCCAACGTTGGTGCTATCGATGTCTGAGAGAGCTGTACACACGCACTTGTTTCCCCTTCCAAACCAACTGACGACCTACCAAGCAAACTGCCTGTTGCGGTTACAGTGGTGGAAGTTGTGCGTGGAAAACCAGGTGTGACAGCTGTCCCCACAGTCCTAGAAGATGAAGAGCGCGCGGATGCACTGGAAGGGGCAGGCGGTGGATGGTTCGCTCCGCTAGGCCGCATTGCAGCACGGTGACCTTCCCACTGGGACATATGATATTTATTGATGTGACGATTCATGGAAGAAGTTGTCAAACTGCTGAGGTTTTGCCCTCTACTAACAGAATCACGACAAATTTTACAGATCACATAATTTGGGCGATCTTTTGCTATGTCAAAAAAGGACCAGGCTAGGCAAGGCTTAGAGGGCATGCGACCTGCTGATCCACCCCGACTAGTGCTCAGAGGCACAGAGGTGGCTGAGGATGCAGTTGTAGACGTGCTACCAGTACTCCGACTCTGTCCAGGAAGGCGCAAGGTAATTCGTCGTCAGTTGCATCCTCCTCCACCGCCTCTGTTGACCTCCTTGAGTGCCTGACTGTGGGTTGACAGTAGGTGGGATCTAGAACTTCCTCATAAATTGTTGTGTTTGCACTCCCCTCACCCTCACACCGAGCCTCTTCTTGCCCTGACCGAATATTTAAGTTGTCATCCCAATCTGGTATCTGCGTCTCATCGTCATCAGTATGTTCCTCATTGTCTATAACAACAGGTGTTACAGTTTGTGAATAAGGGTCAACACTATGCTCAGAAACTTGGTCCTCACGGCCTGAATCAGAGTCACAAAGGTTCTGGGCATTACTGCAGACCATTTCCTCGTCTGTACTCACTGTAGCTTGGGAGCACACCTCTGATTCCCAGGCTATAGTGTAACTGAACAGCTCTGCAGACTCAGCCATCTCAGTTCCACCATACTGTGCAGGGCGGATGGAGACTTCAGAGCTGGGAGAAAGCAAGTGTGATTGGGATGACAATTCAGAGGACTGGTGTTTTTTGGATGCGGTAGTTGAGGTGGCGGAGAGGGCACTTGTTGGACCACTTGAGATCCATTCAAGCATTTTCTTTTTTTGGCCATCATCTACCTTTGTTCCAGTTGTTCGTGTCCGTAAAAAATTGGAGCACATCGGATTGTCCACGGTAAGTAGACATCTTACTTTTGCTGGAAGATGGTCTATCTTCAGCAGATGTTAATGGAGCTTTGCCACCTTCCCCACGGACAAACCCTTTTTTTCCTTTTCCAACACGCCTCTTCCCCTTTCCACCAGCATCTGTCATTTTGCCACTCATTTTGATTGCGACAAGATTGTGCACTTAAAATGTGGTAGTAAAAATTGAGAGGTGGTGTAGATTGCAGCGGTGGTCTATCTTTATTAACAGCAGAATAAACAACAATAACTATCCCTGACAATGCAACTACGGCCCTTAAACTGGCAGCATAGTTTGCTAAAGGCTACTTTACACACTGCGATATCGGCCCCGATATCGCTAGTGTGGGTAGCCGCCCCCATCTGTTGCGCGACACGGGCAAATCGCTGCCCGTGCCGCACAACATCGCCCAGACCAGTCACACATACATACCTGTCCGGCGACGTCGCTGTGACGGGCGAACCGCCTCCTTGACGCCGCGGCGTGCGGCGTCACTGAACCGCCGCCCAATAGCAGCGGAGGGGCGAAGCTGAGCGGGACGTAACATCCCGCCCACCTCCTTCCTTCTGCATAGCGGCCGGGAGGCAGGTAAGGGGAGCTTCCTCGTTCCTGCGGCGTCACACGCAGCGATGTGTGCTGCCGCAGGAACGAGGAACAACCTCGTTACTGCTGCAGTAACGAGATTTGAGAATGGACCCCCGTGTCACCGATTAGCGATTTTGCACGTTTTTGCAACGATGCAAAATCGCTTATCGGTGTTACACGCAACGGCATCGCTAATGCGGCCGGATGTGCGTCACGAATTCCGTGACCCCAACGAGTTCGCATTAGCGATGTCGCAGCGTGTAAAGCCCGCTTAATAGAATGGCTTAGTAACAATGAGTTTGAGTGTGCAATGCAGAGGTGCTGCAAATAGATTTGCACTAGTGGGACACTAATGGAAGTCCAACAGCCACTTTTAGGATGCCACTAAGTTTACTCAGTGTTTGCTAGTATAATGGCTTAGTAACAATGAGCTTGAGTGTGCAATGCAGTGGTGCTGCAAATAGCTTTGCACCAGTGGGACAATAATGTAAGTCCAACAGCCACTTTTAGGATGCCACTAAGTTTACTCAGTGTTTTCTAGTATAATGGCTTAGTAACAATGAGCTTGAGTGTGCAATGCAGTGGTGCTGCAAATAGCTTTGCACCAGTGGGACAATAATGGAAGTCCAACAGCCACTTTTAGGATGCCACTAAGTTTACTCCGTGTTTGCTAGTATAATGGCTTAGTAACAATGAGTTTGAGTGTGCAATGTAGTGGTGCTGCAAATAGCTTTGCACCAGTGGGACAATAATGGAAGTCCAACAGCCACTTTTAGGATGCCACTAAGTTTACTCAGTGTTTGCTAGTATAATGGCTTAGTAACAATGAGCTTGAGTGTGCAATGCAGTGGTGCTGCAAATAGCTTCGCACCAGTGGGACAATAATGGAAGTCCAACAGCCACTTTTAGGATGCCACCAAGTTTACTCAGTGTTTGCTAGTATAATGGCTTAGTAACAATGAGTTTGAGTGTGCAAAGGGCAGGAGGGTACAGTGGCAGGGTTGTGGGTCAGTGTACAGGAAAGGAAGCCTCACTTTCTATCCTCCTAATGGGGAAATGCAGCGAGGAAGTCCCTGAGCTTAGCTACACAGACGCGGTTATCTTCTGTAGCTGTTAAAATCTGTTTCCACGGACCTGACTGTCACCTATGGCTCTGAGCCTGCTGTAATTAGCCCTTACAAGGGTTAATAGAAACTTCTAATCCTATTCTGTATAGCGCTGTGTGTAGAGCGTACACAGCAGTATCGGCGACAGGAGCTGCGTCTGCGGTGACTGTCAACGAGAAGCAGAAGGCAGATAATGGCGTCCTGATGGGCAGATGGCCGTATTTATAATGCAGGGACATGTGACATGGACATCCTATGACACATGCCCTTGCTTGTCTGGCAAAAAGTCCACTTAGCTGTGTGTGTGTCTGGGATTGGCTGACATGCTGGCCCGCACCACTACACGCGCGCTTAGGGAAGGAAGAACAGAAAAAAAAAAATGGCGATCGCCATTATCCCAGCAGCAGTGATCTGAACGCGCTGTTCCCGCACACTATACGCTGAAATTTCATAATAGTGTGAGTCACAGAGTGACTTACACTATTACAGCGGAAAGCCAGCTAGTAATTAGCTTGGCTTTTTGCTGCTAGAACTGTTCTCGAACATAACTAGAACTATCGAGCTTTAGCAAAAAGCTCGAGTTCTAGTTCGATCTAGAACAGCCCCCAAAATCACTCGAACCGCGAACTGGAGAACCACGAACCACGCTCAACTCTACTTCTGAGATATTTCTTCTGCCTCCTTTTCCTTTGGAGACTTGAATCTGCAATGGTCGTTACAAAAGTAAAGCAAAAATCATTGTGTGGTAGAAATTGTGTGTAATTGTGATGTAAAATAAAATCCTTAGAAGATAAAGGCCGCACTTTTTATACATCTGCGGGGAACAATCAGACCCTTCCTGAATCCCTACATCTAGATGGGTGTGAGAAATGGATTTCATCAGGTGTTACGAGACTCAGCCGCCTATTGTCCAATAATGATTTCTGCTCGTTTCAGCAATTAGAAGAATTTAACCTCCTCATAGATGTTGTTATCGATATATTCGCATCTGATTCAGTAAAACCTTTTATTACACAAAATAGAATTAAAGAACTTGGACTGTGGTCAGACATGATGCTGAGCACAATATCTAATTCACAGAGAACGTCTGGTGAGATTTCTGGACTTTATCAAGTGCCGCCATCCAAATATGTGGGAAATTATCCTCTTGTTATTATGTGTAAATGGGAAAGGGACATTGGGCCATTACTGGCGATCAATGGACAAGGACCCTTGAAGGGATCAGATCTATATCCCTAGTGGACATTGTAGACTGTCAGATCTATAAATCATCTATAGGGGATATATGACCCTCTGTTCCTCCACAAGGTCAGCATACATACAGAGGCCTAAGGTGGGAAGTGCTTAGCGGAAGCTGCGGATCTTATACACAGGCTGCGGATTATAAATACTTGGAGTAAAGTTATTACGATAGTAAAATCCTAATCAGCAGGTTTGGTCGGAAACACCAAGGTTTTATATAAGGGAATATAGAAGAACTGACACTGGACACATGGTGGAAAACTGCGGTAGGACGATTATTGTTTCTTACACATAAATTGATAACATTTAGATGGATTCAGACGACTCCGATAAAACGTGATTAACAAAGTCATTACTACAGGACGGTATGAGGAGATTTATTCTAAAGAAACGCTGGAGCCAAAAATGAGAGAATCTGGGCCCCGGAGCTGGAGACTTCGGGCTTCCAGCGTGTCAGTACAAGGCGAGGTCTTTGTCCCTGGAGCTTCTCTACTCGGTATAATGAGACTCACTGATCTTATTCATATAAAAAGCCTCTGAGTAAAATAGAAACTGCCTAAATATGAGGAGCTTGTCTGATCTATAAGTCATTGTATAAAGAGCTATAGAGACAGCGCTATTCTTCTGTATAACATATGTGATGTGGCTGTAGCCCTAATATTTCTGTACACAACGACACTGTATAGATAATCAGTGATGATTTTAGACACTCGATCACAGCAGATGTTCCCACAAAGAAGGAATGGATCGTAAATGGAAAGGAGTAATTTGTTATATGAGTGTGACGCCCTGGACTAGCCAGGGGGTCACAGATAGGCCCTTGCACTACACCTGTCCCCCAAAAAGGTACAATCAGTCACCCAAAAACCCTGAGTCACCCCCATCTGTACCAGACGTCCAAACCCAGGGGCGGAGTCAGGCGGTTGGCCACGCCCACAGAGGAGGATTGATGGTCAGGGGCGGGGAAACCCAGACAGTTGGAGTTGGAGTTAGAGTTACAGTAGTGAGTGGAGAGGAGTGAAGTGTCAGCAAGGAGCAGAAGTCTGTCAGGGCCTAGGTTGGAGCCTAGGGAACCTGTGGCCAAGAGACAGGCGGTGGTGGCCATCTGCAGGAGGCCAGGAATAGAACCGAATCGGGGAGTCAAACCGAAACCGGAGCACCAGGAAAGGGTACTCAGACCCCGTACAAGGCCCAGAAACAACTGGACCAAGTCAAATTAACTGATTGCGGTCTGGACTATAGGTTCATTCCCACCCCAAGTCCCGAGAGAAGGCAACAGCCCACCGAGGGGGATAGGGAGCCACCGCCCAGGCACCAAGATCCCACGGGCCAGCGCCTGCGGGCAAAAGGGCTCCTCCAGCATTTACAGGTCGGGGAGCGGACTACCGTTGCTCAGGCATAGTAGTCACATAGCTTACAGAGGTGCAGGAGAAAGACGGACACCATCAATCCGAGTAGGGGGAACAACGCAGCCGGCTGCGGGCACCGACCACGATCCCGTTTTTGGTTTACCAGTGACTCTAGTGTGTTTCCTCAGAGTGAGTACACCAGTGCCCTCCGGCACCGCACCGCGCTGCGCCGCCCTGCCCTGCACCCCACGGGCATCACCTTCGCCCCAGCGGGCCCCGGGACCCACACGCCCCTACCCACGGAGGGAGCCAACACCTAGCTACACCACGACAGCGCAGCCGGGAGCCCCCACCATCACCAGCAGCGGTGGTGCCAATAATCACCACGACAGGTGGGTGGCGTCACGAACAATCTCCATCGCGGCCCCTGCCGCGCACCCACCCGATCACCAAAACAACCACCCCTTTGCAGAGCGACGTGACCCCTGGTCCAGAGGCGCTCGAGCCACCGACACACACCCGAGCCCGGATGCGGGGCGGTACATGAGCATGTTTATTATTGTAGTATAGAGAAGTTACAGACATTGTTCAGACATGGAGATTGTGCACTGAAAGTAACTGTAATGAATGGCAGATCGCTGAGATTGGGAGTTAGGAAGAAGAGGGAGGAGGAATGTTGGGTATTTTTGGGGGGGAGGTTGTAATACTCTTATCCATATAGTGAATATATAAATATATTACAATGAGAACTGTTCAATGCACATGGAATATTGCTTTTTTATTTGACTTTTAGAAAACAGACGTCTATTTGTAACTGCATATATTGTAATGCTAATGTAACTTTCAACATGCTTTCCATTGGTTTTTGTTTTTTTTTACAATATATATTTTATTTTTTTTACATAACAATCAATACATATCACAATCGGTGTAACATTAAGATAGAATATTAGCAACTACAAGGAATAAAAAAAAAAATTAAATAAAAAATAGGGGAGGGGAAGGACATCAATCCAGTCAATTCTATACATAGGAATCAATAATACAAATTCATAAAGAATATAACGTCATAGGACAAATAGCATGTGAAGGAAATGCCCCAATTTTTCAGAATTTGTTTTCTCCTCTCTATATTATGGGCAAGTGCAAATTCATAATGAAAATGAGTATTAACTTTCCTGACAAGCTCCTCAACCGAGGGAACTGAAGGGAGTTTCCACTTTATAGCCTGACATCATCTGGCCGAGGTAAGTACCGTATTTTTCGCTTTATAAGACGCACCTAATTATAAGACGCACCCCCAAATTTGGTAAAGGAAAAGAGAATTTATTTTTTAATGTTAAATGGGGTCCATCTTATAATGCCAGTGTCCGTCTAACAAATCATATAGGGTATATGTCCCTCATAGCCCCCCATCCTAAAATTAGCCCCCCTTAATCTGGATATGGCCCCCTTATATTGAATATAGCCCCCTTGTGCTGGGACACGTCCCCCAGTGATGCCTCATGTCCCCCATTGATGACACACATCCCCTATTGCTGGCACATGTCCCCTATTTATGGCACAGGTTCCCCTGTGCTGCCTATGGCCCCCTATGGATTGCACACGTCCCAGTCTACTCATGGCCCCTATAGATGGCACACCTCCCCTGTGTTTGACATGGCCCCCATGTGTGCTGCCCATGGCCACTATAGATGGCACACCTCCCCTGTTAGATATGGCCCCCATGTGTGCTGCCCATGGCCACTATAGATGGCACACCTCCCCTGTTAGATATGGCCCCCATGTGTGCTGCCCATGGCCACTATAGATGGCACACCTGCCCTGTGTTAGATATGGCCCCCATGCTGCTGCCCATAGTAAAATAAAACACTCTTTCCTTACCTTCTCAGCGCTGTAATCTCTCGTGTCTCCCTCCATGTGGTTGAGCTCCTCCACTTCCTGGTTCTTGGTGCCGGTCATGTGATCGGCACAGCAGAGTGATATCATCTCTGCGTGCCTGATCACAGACAGCAGCAGCAGAGACACCGCTGGAGATCAGCGCTGGAGGTAAGTAAAGCTTTTTTTATTTTACTATGGGCAGCAGTATGGGGGCCATATCTAACACAGGGGGGATCATGTGCGATCAAAGGAGGGCGCAGGCAGATATAATATGCGCCGCTGCCCCAGCCCATCACTGCGATGCAGTTTCAGCACCACAGTGATGGACAGCGGCAGTGAATATCATATGAGCGGGAGCAGGAGATCAAAGGCTCCCTCCTGCAGCTTTCACAAGCGCCCAGCACCACTCCAGAGCTGCCCCCACCTCCCCTGGACCCTGCAGTGTGTGTATATATATATACATATACATATACATACACACCTTCCCCCGCATATTCGTATTATAAGACGCACCCCCTACTTTCCCCCAAAATTTGGGGGAACAAAAGTTTATCTTATAAAGCGAAAAATATGGTATATCAGCAATAACAGTTTTCCCATTTTCAGGGAAGTTATCAAGTCCTATATTCAGGATTACCAGCTTCCATTTTTAAATGAAGACCAGTTACAGATGAAATTAGATCAAACACCTGCTCCCAAAATACCATAACTTTAGGACAGGACCACCATACATGCCACAGCGTGAGTTTCTGAAGACAGCCTTTCCAATAGGAAGGGGAATAATCTGGGATCATGTGAGCCAATTTGCCTGGAAACAGATACCATCTTGTATGATTTTTTTTTTAATTTGTCCTAGGTGATTTATACAAGCTGAGGTCCTATAAGTCCATTCCGAGGCGGCCCACCATTGTTGAGGGAAGAATGTAAAAGATACACATTGCTCCCCTTTTACCATGTATGACAACTTCAGATTTTCCAAACAGGAGTTTAAAAACTATATAAAACTAAGACCCCTTTAATATTATATTCCCCTTTTGAAATAGTCTATGTAGAGAGAGGAGGTGAATTGTACCCAATGTCAGATCCTGTACTAAGGAGAGGTCTCACTTGGACAGTTTTGATGTAATCAAAATTTCTCAACCATCTCCAAAAAAAGACATTAACTGAGACTCTCTATAAATAGTCCCCAATTTAGTACTGCCACTCTCTTCCTAATTAGCAAGACTTAAATAAGGGATATGGGTTTCTAAGGATCTAATAGAAATATCTAATAAAAGTAAAGAGAGAATCACTTCACCCCACCTCCTTCACCTACACAAAAGAGAAAAGATAGTAGGGAGGTAAACAATTGCAATGTTTTAATTAACACTAGTTCCAAAAGGCTTCGAGTAGCCCATGTGAATTTTTCTTAGTGGGCAACAAATTATAATTTTCAAGTAAAACATTTCTCTCAATCTAGGTATGATAATGGTATATACCCTTGTGAGTTTTGTGATGTTCAAAAATAACCCATTTGTATGTAAAATATTTCCCTCATTCTAAACATGTCAAGGGTTTCTCCCCTGTGTGAATTCTTAGGTGTTTTCCAAGACTTGATTTCTGTGCAAAACATTTTCCACACACTAAACATGAAAAAGGCTTCTCCCCTGTGTGAGTTCTCCGATGTGTAACAACACTTGAATTTTGGGTAAAACATTTCCCACATTCTGGACATGAATATGGCTTCTCACCCGTGTGAGTTCTCTGATGTGAAACAAAATGCAATTTATGTGCAAAACATTTCCCACATTCTGAACATGAAAAAGGCTTCTCTCCTGTGTGAGTTCTCTGATGTGAAACAAGATGTAATTTTCGGTTAAAAAATCTCCCACATTCTGAACATAAAAAAGGTTTCTCACCTGTATGAATTCTGTGATGTGTAACAAGACTTGATTTTCGGCTAAAACATTTCCCACATTCTGAACATGAATACGGCTTTTCACCTGTGTGAGTTCTCCGATGCTTAACAAGATTTGCTTTACAGTTAAAACATTTCCCACATTCTGAACATGCATAAGGTTTCTCACCTGTGTGAATTCTCTGATGTGTAAGAAAATTTGTTTTCCCGTTAAAACATTTCCCACATTCTGAACATGAATAAAGTTTCCCACCTGTGTGAGTTCTCTGATGTGTAACAAGATTTGATTTTCGGTTAAAACATTTACTACATTCTGAACATGAAAGCGGCTTTTCCCCTGTGTGAATTCCCTGGTAACTAATAGATTCTGAAGAAAATCTTTTGTCCCCTATGTGAATTTTTTTATTATTTTTTTTATATTCTGAAGTTGAAATTGGATTTTTTGCTGTAAGAGCACTTTGATTTTTAATGCTGCTTTTATGACATTTATTTTTCTTAATAGTCTGTGATGAATCAGAAGAGGGGACTTGATTAAAAGAATCAGATGATAGATCTTTGCTGTAAAGAGATGATGGTATATCTGGAATAGTAGCATTCACGTCAGTTATATCTTGTGTGATATCAAGGTCATCCGATTTTAAAATTGAAGATGTCAGTGGTGCCTCTGTTCTCCTGGTACAGGCATCTACCAAGAATGAAAATTATTTACAATATATACAAATTTAAGGATATAATTTATATAATAGCTTGTAATGCCATTACTGGTGTCCCCGCAGTGCCTTGCAGCCTTTCCCCGGTTCAGGTCTCCTGGAAGTGCGCTTACGGCACGCTTATATATTCTTAAAGGGCCAAAGTACCCTTATCCGGAAGTGCCTCACAACCTACAGCTGAGAGGCACTAGGTATTTAAGGCATCCTCAAGTTTTGAATTTCCCGTTGTACCCCCGTGACATCCCCTAGTGTTTGAGGGCACCAGAGCAGGAGAAGCGAGTCTCCAGCAGGGACCCCCAATCTATTTCCACTCGGCGTCTCAACACGCTGCACTCCCAGGCAGCATCTCTAAGGCACTCTTCATCCGTATTCACGGATGGACCCTAGGACAGACCAACCTTCTCCACGACCGCCTGCTGTTCAGGTAAGACCCCTGGAGTAGCACCTTCCCAGACCGCTCTGCAGACACCAAACGGCAAGCCTATCACTACCACTCAGCACCTGCTGTGACTGCTCTGTATTTATCCCTACAGTTACCCTCTCTACAGCGATTACAGGCTGACTGGTACAGGCTGATGGGAGCCCAGCATCTTCCTGGATCGCCCTGCATTTATCCCCCTATTAACTCTTTGCTAAACCCCACCAAGCTGCCGCTGACTCCCAGATCAGTGCTCGTCCAGCCACATCTGACCATCTTCCCTCTAGCCAGCACGTACTCCTGCTTAAACGATTGAATATTACTGGGGCTGAAACCACCTCAGCAGGTTCGCTCCAGCCCTAATCCAAGCCAATGTCACCATCATATGTTGATACTATTCAACATATGACATCCATTCATCATCCCTTCAGGTAAATATCCCTAATTCACTACCGCACATCATTTATTAAACAGCACCCTAATCTAATTACCTATTCAACAGCTGCAGCAAACCCATCAACTCACAAATCCAATTTATACTCTACCTGGAAACCCTTCCATGACAGACAAGAATCCAGGAGCTCCCCATTTCCAGGAGCAAGAATCAGCCACTGGTATTTTCAACCTAAAGGTTGACCTCAACATAGATTGGCCACCACTAATAATTGGTATTTGCCAATCATCCATCCAGGTAACTATCCCTAACCTAGTATTCCTATAGGGAAAGAATTATTTAGCCTCCCATTTTGACCACTTATGTTTCAGGTGCGGTGTCACCAGCATTAACCCATTGGATTCTTCCACTACCAGGTCACATTTTGCACAGTAACATAAGTCCAGGTAATGCTGTTGACTCCCCTTTTTTTTCCCTTTTTTCTTTGTTGTTTAGTGCAAATACCTTTCTAGCATTTTCAGTAGTTAATAGGAACTTTTCCTTTCTCTTAGCCGAATATTAGTTGCTGGCACTTTTAGGCACTCATAGCCAGCACCCTAAATAAAGAGGTGACCTCCACGTATGTCTGTCAGCCATCGGTAGTTTTTTTACGAACACAGCTCAATTTACGTTTAATCATACCCCTGGCTTTCATCTGCTGACCAGCCTACACTTCATTTTTCAGGCTTCCTCAGTGGTGAACTTACCTTGTGCTCCACTTGTTTTTGTCTACTCCCATACTCTCCATCATCTGCAGGACTCCGGTAATTTTACATTTACTGAGTCCGGTACTACTACATCTACCACATTAGGCCTACATACCATCTAACATATATACTCTCTTTTCTCTTTCACTCTTCAGGTCCTACACAGATCCAGCCACCTTTATCCCCGTTCGGATACCTGGATCCTGTCAGCGTCGTTTGACTTTCTTTTAAACCCTTTTAACTTATTATTTTGTATGAAATAAACACTTATGTTAATTTCACGTAATTTTGTCTCTGCCTTCCTTTATTTATCTTTGACACTTGCCTATTTCATCAACATTCACCCACTAACTTTATTTCACTGACCCCTGCCAGGTAGCGCAGCAGCTGCACTTATAATTTTGCCAGCGTCTACCACTCTCAGACAGGTTATTCGCGGGCCCTGCCCACTACCTGCAGCTTTCTGGCAGCTCCCCACGTTTTTCTTGTTGGGCTGGATAAGCAATAAGCTAACAGGTATTGCCGCTTATTAACCCCTTGCAACAAACCTGTCCTTTATCCATTATTATCCAACTTACCCCCTTGACTGTGAGCGCTAGTGTTCTTATAGTTGTAATTAAGGTATCCTCCCCCTATGGGAGGTCCTGGGCAATTTGGTCTATCCTTAGAGACGTGTTGCTAGTTGTCAGTTCCCGTTCTGTTTTCTGAGTCTCATGCTGTGTGTGATAATGCATGTCTGTTTCCTAGAATACGCTGTGCCCACTGTAGTTGCTACATCTATCTATACCAGCTGTGCCTGCCGTATCTACTGCACCTGTTTTATCAGCCATATCCACTGCACCTGCCTACACCAGCCATCTGGTCTGCACACGACCACATCAGTGACTGTCAGTATCCAATCGCCAACCACTGGGGTCAACCATCAGAGTACCAAGTCTCCCTGGCGTAACATTTGGCAGCTTCCTCCCAGCACAAGCCTTTCCTCACCAGCAGAGGATGAACATATAGTGAACATGGTAAATAAAAGACATTGTGTAATTCCCTTAACTTTTTGCAATTTCACTGCACTTGCAATTTTTCCACCATTTTACAGTACACTATATGATAAAATGAATAGTGTAATTCAAAAGTACAACTCATCCTGCAAAAAATAATCCCTTATATGTCTATGTTGACTGAAATAAAAAAGTTGTGCTTCTTGGAAAAAAAAGAAAAATAGCCAGGGGGTGAAGAGGTTAAATTTTGGAAATGATGTGGGTGGGCTGCCCGGCCTCCATGTACCCACTGTGGGGTAATCCTAACCTCCCTCATATGTTACAGTTACCCTGTGCTGAACATTGCATATAAAAAACCCTATCAGCACATTCATCAGAAGAGAGAGAAGGAAGATCCATCAATAAGATGCCGGGATTCTAGGAAGATGGAGTCATTGCTCTCAGTGGAGAAACAATAAGAATCTTGTCAGGGGCGGACACAGACTGCAGGGGGCCCCTGTGCAAGAAATCTTTCTGGGCCCCCCCCCTTCATACTGTAACAAAATGATGTAAACATATAGACTGTACTGTTTATTACTAGTTTAGGACACAACTACTAAATCTAAACAATAAATAAGTTACATATTTACCATCTGGATATAACACAGCACAGTCCTGCCGTCCTTCTATCTGCTGCAGCTTCAGCGCTGTCTCCAATGCTTCTAGTTACATTGGCTGGAGATGGCACAGCCCGTATACTGTGTGTGGTTTTCAGCTTGTCAGTGGTATATGGCTCAAGAGTCTGAAGCCAGTGATTGTCTGCAGCGGTCACATGAGGCACCTGGGCTGTGATGTCTGCAGCCATTTTAAACAGAAGCATCAGGGAATGCAACACTAGAGCTGTCAGGTGCAACAAAGAAAGGATTTATAGTTTATTAAAGGGATTGTAGAGAGAAAAGGTCATTACCTGGAGGCCAGATTCTGTAAAAATAACAAAACAAATTGTGTTCCCCTGTTGTCACCCTCCTGGATCCAGCGCCGGCCGTCCTGTGGTCTGTGCCAGCATTATCTCACCATTCTACGTGACACCGGATTGCTGCAGCTTGTGATACCTGCAGTTCACGTTACCTAACCGCTGCAGCAGATCACAAGATGCAGCGCTCCTGTGTCTTGTAAAATTATGTCACAGACCACAGGACGGCCTGCGCAGGATCCAGGAGGGTGACTGCAGGTGTGAATAATTTATTTTATTAGTTTTACAAAATTGAACCCCTATTAGATCCTTTTGCCAGACAAAGTCTTTACAGTACATGTATTATTTCAGACAACTCCTTTATACGGAACCCGAAAACTGAGACCCATGAGCCATGACAGCCTGTACTAGGCAGTGGCTGTACGATCACAGCCAGGTATGTGTGACCCTGACAGCTGAGACCCATGAGCCGTGACAGCCTGTACTAGGCAGTGGCTGTACGATCACAGCCAGGGGTGTGTGACCCTGACAGCTGAGACCCATGAGCCGTGGCAGCCTGTACCAGGCAGTGGCTGTACGATCACAGCCAGGTATATGTGACCCTGATAGCTGAGACCCATGAGCCGTGACAGCCTGTACCAGGCAGTGGCTGTATGATCACAGCCAGGTATGTGTGACCCTGATAGCTGAGACCCATGAGCCGTGGCAGGGTGTACCAGGCAGTGGCTGTACGATCACAGCCAGGGGTGTGTGACCCTGACAGCTGAGACCCATGAGCCGTGACAGCCTGTACTAGGCAGTGGCTGTACGATCACAGCCAGGTATGTGTGACCCTGACAGCTGAGACCCATGAGCCGTGACAGCCTGTACTAGGCAGTGGCTGTACGATCACAGCCAGGGGTGTGTGACCCTGACAGCTGAGACCCATGAGCCGTGGCAGCCTGTACCAGGCAGTGGCTGTACGATCACAGCCAGGTATATGTGACCCTGATAGCTGAGACCCATGAGCCGTGACAGCCTGTACCAGGCAGTGGCTGTATGATCACAGCCAGGTATGTGTGACCCTGATAGCTGAGACCCATGAGCCGTGGCAGGGTGTACCAGGCAGTGGCTGTACGATCACAGCCAGGGGTGTGTGACCCTGACAGCTGAGACCCATGAGCCGTGACAGCCTGTACTAGGCAGTGGCTGTACGATCACAGCCAGGTATATGTGACCCTGATAGCTGAGACCCATGAGCTGTGGCAGCCTGTACCAAGCAGTGTCTGTATGATCTCAGTCAGGGGTGTGTGACCCTGATAGCTGAGACCCATGAGCCGTGGGCAGCCTGTACTAGGCAGTGGCTGTACGATCACAGCCAGGGGTGTGTGACCCTGACAGCTGAGACCCATGAGCTGTGGCAGCCTGTAACAGGCAGTGTCTGTATGATCACAGCCAGGTGTATGTGCCCCTAAAGTGCTGCAGAGATTCAGAGGAGTAAAAACACTTTAATAGATGTTTGGGACTGAGCCGCATCAAATACTAGTCATATAGATGTGATGTCTGATACACGCTGCTCAATCCACGGACAACATGTATCCGCTGGCTGGATCCTTTTAAGCAGCGCTCTATATGACAGGTGGGTAGAGCAGAGAAACAGAGGAAATACAACAAAAAACAGCCGCACCAAAGACATCATTAAAGAAGCCCCCACTAACTTGTTTACTGATGGAATGTGTGTTTATGCATGTAATGTGAGAATACACTCACCTACCGCCGCTCTCTCTGGTGTGCAGCGCTGTTCTGTTCCTCTTCTCAGTGACATCACTGCTCTCCTGTATCTCTGGTGTCCGGCGCTATTCTGTGCCTCTTCTCAGTGACGTCACCACACTCTAGTGTCTCCAGGTCACTCTGTGCTCTGCAGGACCCAAAAGTGACTTACAATGTAAGTCTATGGAGCAACAGAAAGAAGATCAATGGGCTTTAATTGTAAAAGACCTCGGGCTCAGAGTGTAGTGTGACCTGAGCTACTAGAGAGCGGTGATGTCACTCAGGAGAATAGAAGAGTGGAGGTAGGTGAGTATATAAATACACTCACACTACATTACATGCACACTCCATTAAAAAAGAGAGTAGGAGTCTTCTTTGTATGTATTCACCTATATGTGCACATGTGACTTCACCACATCGGCATTTCTCAGACTTGTAATAGAGCTGAAATAATATGAACATATAGGTGAATACGAGGATGTATACAGAAAAATACTCAGCTTTTGCAGAGGTGATGAATCCTCCCTCCTGCAGGCCTCTAACAAGTGTGGGAAGGGGCCTGTGTCAGCTCAGCATAATTGACTCGCCCACCCCAGGGCTATGAGACACCCGGTGCCGGGTCGGACTAGTCCGGGGGTCGTCAGTGGTGGCGGGACCTGACTCCGTGGCCCTGGTGGGTGTCAATTAAATAGGGCTGGTGAATAAAGTTTATGGATGTCGTGATGCCACCTGTGGTTTGCGGCTATTAAGCCGCCGCTGCTGTATGGGGCCTCCGGGGCTTATGGAATGGCAGCTTGGATGGTCCTGCTCCCCACAGGTGGAGCGGCACCCCGGGGCAACAGTTGGTGCTCGTGAGAGTCTATGGTGTGATGTTGTGTGAATAATACGGTGCAGGGCCGACAGGCAGTGAAAGAAACAGGCACAAACAGTAGTCTCTTTACCTTCTCCTCTTTTACTTGGCAACAGTGTAGTCCAGGGAGACCGTCACAGGTGGTAAAGATGATCCGGCCGGCCTGGAAGTGCCTGGGGGTGATCTCCTTGGCCAGTTGAGTATGAGGCCTACTCCCTGTTCTTTCTTTTCTTTTACAGGACCCTGCACTCTGAATTTAGCAATGGCCCTCTTGCTGCTGGGACCGGTGGTTCGTCCCTTTTTCTGTGTGGTAGGCTGCGCAGGCCCTCTCGGGTGCTTCTCTGCTGGAGTCCTCACCGGGCCCTTGGAATGCAACTGTACCTCCAGATTGCTGATGGGCCAGGGGGCTTGCAGCTCTCCTGCCCTCCGGATTCGGCCACCAGGGAAGGATTTTATACCCTGGCAACCACAGACTCCGATGTCTGAGTCTCTTCTGTGCCTCTCTGCAAATCTTTCTTCACTGGGCCAAGCTATCCCAGCTCTAGGCCCCAGTTCCACAAGACAGCACACTCTGCGTCTGGACTCTCTGCTCTCTCGCTACAGACTGAACACACTAACTCCTCTCTCAGGTCAGACTTAAGGAATGCTCCCTGGAACTCCAGGTTCAGAGCTCCTCCTGCTGGCCTGAGGGAGAAACTGCGTTGGATGTTGAACTTACTGGCTAAAGATTCCCCCAATTACCTCCATGCTCAGCATTAACCCTTTGGAGGGGCAATGCTGTTGTGGCGACCAGGTCCTGGGGCGCCACATAATCATATGCGCTCAGCTGTTCTGGCCCCTGCTTCTCCTGCTAGTATTGCAGCTGCCACCAGCAAAGGAAATCTCCATATGTTTTCAGGCACTTGGGGGCCTATCCTGCTCAGAGCCCCTGTGCAGCTGCATCATTGTATGTCCGCCAGTGAATCTTGTAGTTATAAAAGATGGATTAATTGCGCTCATTGGGAGAAACAATAAGAATCTTGTAGTTATGATACTTATTAATGGAGAACAAAAATAAAATAAATCATGTTACAAAGCAAGCTTTCCAGACTACTGAGGTCTCTTCATCAACTACAAGATTATTATTTTGTTTCTCCCACTGAGAACAATCAATCTATATTCATATTGAGAACACGGCACCAAACTAAGAATCTAGGAGGTCACCAGCATCATTACCCTCCGCTTTCTCTTAGGGGTCCACCATACAGATTAGATTCTTCTTCCCATGATTTTCTAGGTTGTCTGCACATTCTACGTACGCTGTCATTTGGCTTTACAGATTAGAGATCTGGGCAGCTAAGGGTCAACAATTTCAGGGGATAGGATGAATCCTACCTTTAAGATTTGACTGATACAGATCTCACTCCAACAGAAGGGCGTCCAATGCCCAAAATAATTAGGACAGTTTTGGGTGGATGAGCATGTGGTGGTCTAGCAGTAGAATGGTGACCATTTGATATGGCCGGACTACAACCCTGATAAAGCAGCCACAGCCGGTGATTGAGAAGAATCTGTGACTTCTCTGCATT
Organism: Anomaloglossus baeobatrachus; assembly: GCF_048569485.1. Lineage (NCBI taxonomy): Eukaryota > Metazoa > Chordata > Amphibia > Anura > Aromobatidae > Anomaloglossus > Anomaloglossus baeobatrachus. The sequence continues at coordinate 809,480 of NW_027441798.1, read as the reverse complement.
TAGTGGTCACTACTCACCTGGGCGGTTATCTGTAGGAATCTCCTCTTTACTCCGCTCATCACCCCTCATGTATGTCTCTGTAGTATTAATATGGGGCAGATCTTCCCCCTGAAACAAATATTGTAAAAGTCACAGACAGATGGAGAAGTCCCATCTATGATCAGCTCTAATCCTGCCATCTCCACCGCTCTCATTAGACAAGTATAACACATATAATACTGGAGGATAAAACAAGACTGAGCACAAGACCTTCACAGCCGTCTACACATCATAGGGAGATTTCATGGCTCCTTCTCTCCATCTACCTGATGATCCTGAGGAACATCGGGGTCTTCTTGTTTACAGTCCTGTGGGAGAAGAGGACGGGGACATCTCTCTGGTGTTGTCCTCTTACTGGATAGACCTGGAGGAGACACATACAGGAACTGAATTCATTCCTTACATACAGATAATTATAGGCCGTGTGTATTTAGTCCTGTCTATTACCTGGTGATGTGAGGGGCTGGGGAACCTCCATCATGACGTCCTTGTACAGATCTTTGTGTCCTTCTAAATACTCCCACTCCTCCATGGAGAAATAGACGGTGACGTCCTGACACCTTATAGGAACCTGACACATACAATGATACCGTCACCCCCGATCCCTTCATAGCGTTACTGTATAATGTCCCAGCATTCCCAGCAGTGTCACCTCTCCAGTCAGCAGCTCAATCATCTTGTAGGTGAGTTCTAGGATCTTCTGGTCATTGATGTCCTCATGTATCGGGGGGTGAGGTGGAGGCCCCGTGATTGGGCTCAGGGGTCTTCCCCATCCCTCAGACACAGGGGCCTGACAGCGCTCACTAGAGGTCTTCTTCACTACTGTGTAATCCTGGTTATGGAGAGACACAGTAATAAATCTCACTCCAGACATTTCCAGAGTCCTCACCTCTCCAGTTCTGTCCATCTGTTATTCCCATAGATAAGAATGATGTAATGTGACGTCATCAGAATCTCTCACCTCTCCAGTAAGCCGGAAGAGGATCTCTAGGGTGAGGTGCAATATCCTCTCCGCCATCTTGTCCCTGTCCATATCCATCCTTCACGGGGCAATCAGGAGAATTCTCTTCTATAGAAGATCTCCACTGAGAGGATCCGATATTGTAGGGACCTGAATGGGGAGAAGAGGACGATGTAACATCATAGAGAATCCGCTGTAATAATACAATTACTGGAGATAAGAAGGGGGAACATTATACTGTGTGAGGGCAGAAATGGGCCGAGAACCGAGGGCAGAAAGGGGCCGAGGACCGAGGGCAGAAAGGGGCCGAGGACCGAGGGCAGAAAGGGGCCGAGGACTGAGGGCAGAAAGGGGCCGAGGGCAGAAAGGGGCCGAGGACTGAGGGCAGAAAGGGGCGAGGACTGGGGGCAGAAAGGGGCGAGGACTGGGGGCAGAAAGGGGCGAGGACTGGGGGCAGAAAGGGGCGAGGACTGGGGGCAGAAAGGGGCCGAGGACTGAGGGCAGAAAGGGGCCGAGGACTGAGGGCAGAAAGGGGCCGAGGACTGAGGGCAGAAAGGGGCCGAGGACTGAGGGCAGAAAGGGGCCGAGGACTGAGGGCAGAAAGGGGCCGAGGACTGAGGGCAGAAAGGGGCCGAGGACTGAGGGCAGAAAGGGGCCGAGGACTGAGGGCAGAAAGGGGCGAGGACTGAGGGCAGAAAGGGGCCGAGGACTGAGGGCAGAAAGGGGCCGAGGACTGAGGGCAGAAAGGGGCCGAGGACTGAGGGCAGAAAGGGGCCGAGGACTGAGGGCAGAAAGGGGCGAGGACTGAGGGCAGAAAGGGGCCGAGGACTGAGGGCAGAAAGGGGCCGAGGACTGAGGGCAGAAAGGGGCCGAGGACTGAGGGCAGAAAGGGGCGAGGACTGAGGGCAGAAAGGGGCGAGGACTGAGGGCAGAAAGGGGCCGAGGACTGAGGGCAGAAGGGTTTCCTCACTTCCGGCCTCTCATAGTTGGGGCGTTTGTATCTATCAGAGGAAAAGGAGCAAAAACCTCACGATTCATAGAAATCAGCGAGAGAAAATCACCAAGAAAGTCTCAGAGCTGAAGGGGTTAATGCCGCCTGCCCCAGTAATGGGGAATCTCCACACACCTTCACCTGCAGAGCCGCACACTAGATATATAATACCCTGCACCTACCTCCACCTGCAGAGCCGCACACTAGATATATAATACCCTGCACCTACCTCCACCTGCAGAGCCGCACACTAGATATATAATACCCTGCACCTGCCTCCACCTGCAGAGCCGCACACTAGATATATAATACCCTGCACCTGCCTCCACCTGCAGAGCCGCACACTAGATATATAATAACCTGCACCTACCTCCACCTGCAGAGCCGCACACTAGATATATAATACCCTGCACCTACCTCCACCTGCAGAGCCGCACTAGATATATAATACCCTGCACCTACCTCCACCTGCAGAGCCGCACACTAGATATATAATAACCTGCACCTACCTCCACCTGCAGAGCCGCACACTAGATATATAATACCCTGCACCTACCTCCACCTGCAGAGCCGCACACTAGATATATAATACCCTGCACCTACCTCCACCTGCAGAGCCGCACACTAGATATATAATACCCTGCACCTACCTCCACCTGCAGAGCCGCACACTAGATATATAATACCCTGCACCTACCTCCACCTGCAGAGCCGCACTAGATATATAATACCCTGCACCTACCTCCACCTGCAGAGCCGCACACTAGATATATAATACCCTGCACCTACCTCCACCTGCAGAGCCGCACTAGATATATAATACCCTGCACCTACCTCCACCTGCAGAGCCGCACACTAGATATATAATACCCTGCACCTACCTCCACCTGCAGAGCCGCACTAGATATACAATACCCTGCACCTACCTCCACCTGCAGAGCCGCACACTAGATATACAATACCCTGCACCTACCTCCACCTGCAGAGCCGCACACTAGATATACAATACCCTGCACCTACCTCCACCTGCAGAGCCGCACACTAGATATACAATACCCTGCACCTACCTCCACCTGCAGAGCCGCACACTAGATATACAATACCCTGCACCTACCTCCACCTGCAGAGCCGCACACTAGATATACAATACCCTGCACCTACCTCCACCTGCAGAGCCGCACACTAGATATACAATACCCTGCACCTACCTCCTCCTGCAGAGCCGCACACTAGATATATAATACCCTGCACCTACCTCCACCTGCAGAGCCGCACACTAGATATATAATACCCTGCACCTACCTCCTCCTGCAGAGCCGCACACTAGATATATAATACCCTGCACCTACCTCCACCTGCAGAGCCGCACACTAGATATATAATACCCTGCACCTACCTCCACCTGCAGAGCCGCACACTAGATATATAATAACCTGCACCTACCTCCACCTGCAGAGCCGCACACTAGATATATAATACCCTGCACCTACCTCCACCTGCAGAGCCGCACACTAGATATATAATACCCTGCACCTACCTCCACCTGCAGAGCCGCACACTAGATATATAATACCCTGCACCTACCTCCACCTGCAGAGCCGCACACTAGATATATAATACCCTGCACCTACCTCCACCTGCAGAGCCGCACACTAGATATATAATACCCTGCACCTACCTCCACCTGCAGAGCCGCACACTAGATATATAATACCCTGCACCTACCTCCACCTGCAGAGCCGCACACTAGATATATAATACCCTGCACCTACCTCCACCTGCAGAGCCGCACACTAGATATATAATACCCTGCACCTACCTCCACCTGCAGAGCCGCACACTAGATATATAATACCCTGCACCTACCTCCACCTGCAGAGCCGCACACTAGGTATATAATACCCTGCACCTACCTCCACCTGCAGAGCCGCACACTAGATATATAATACCCTGCACCTACCTCCACCTGCAGAGCCGCACACTAGATATATAATACCCTGCACCTACCTCCTCCTGCAGAGCCGCACACTAGATATATAATACCCTGCACCTACCTCCACCTGCAGAGCCGCACACTAGATATATAATACCCTGCACCTACCTCCACCTGCAGAGCCGCACACTAGATATATAATACCCTGCACCTACCTCCACCTGCAGAGCCGCACACTAGATATATAATACCCTGCACCTACCTCCACCTGCAGAGCCGCACACTAGATATATAATACCCTGCACCTACCTCCACCTGCAGAGCCGCACACTAGATATATAATACCCTGCACCTACCTCCACCTGCAGAGCCGCACACTAGATATATAATACCCTGCACCTACCTCCACCTGCAGAGCCGCACACTAGATATATAATACCCTGCACCTACCTCCACCTGCAGAGCCGCACACTAGATATATAATACCCTGCACCTACCTCCACCTGCAGAGCCGCACACTAGATATATAATACCCTGCACCTACCTCCACCTGCAGAGCCGCACACTAGATATATAATACCCTGCACCTACCTCCACCTGCAGAGCCGCACACTAGATATATAATACCCTGCACCTACCTCCACCTGCAGAGCCGCACACTAGATATATAATACCCTGCACCTACCTCCACCTGCAGAGCCGCACACTAGATATATAATACCCTGCACCTACCTCCACCTGCAGAGCCGCACACTAGATATATAATACCCTGCACCTACCTCCACCTGCAGAGCCGCACACTAGATATATAATACCCTGCACCTACCTCCACCTGCAGAGCCGCACACTAGATATATAATACCCTGCACCTACCTCCACCTGCAGAGCCGCACACTAGATATATAATACCCTGCACCTACCTCCACCTGCAGAGCCGCACACTAGATATATAATACCCTGCACCTACCTCCACCTGCAGAGCCGCACACTAGATATATAATACCCTGCACCTACCTCCACCTGCAGAGCCGCACACTAGATATATAATACCCTGCACCTACCTCCACCTGCAGAGCCGCACACTAGATATATAATACCCTGCACCTACCTCCACCTGCAGAGCCGCACACTAGATATATAATACCCTGCACCTACCTCCACCTGCAGAGCCGCACACTAGATATATAATACCCTGCACCTACCTCCACCTGCAGAGCCGCACACTAGATATATAATACCCTGCACCTACCTCCACCTGCAGAGCCGCACACTAGATATATAATACCCTGCACCTACCTCCACCTGCAGAGCCGCACACTAGATATATAATACCCTGCACCTACCTCCACCTGCAGAGCCGCACACTAGATATATAATACCCTGCACCTACCTCCACCTGCAGAGCCGCACACTAGATATATAATACCCTGCACCTACCTCCACCTGCAGAGCCGCACACTAGATATATAATACCCTGCACCTACCTCCTCCTGCAGAGCCGCACACTAGATATATAATACCCTGCACCTACCTCCACCTGCAGAGCCGCACACTAGATATATAATACACTGCACCTACCTCCACCTGCAGAGCCGCACACTAGATATATAATACCCTGCACCTACCTCCACCTGCAGAGCCGCACACTAGATATATAATACCCTGCACCTACCTCCACCTGCAGAGCCGCACACTAGATATATAATACCCTGCACCTACCTCCACCTGCAGAGCCGCACACTAGATATATAATACCCTGCACCTACCTCCACCTGCAGAGCCGCACACTAGATATATAATACCCTGCACCTACCTCCACCTGCAGAGCCGCACACTAGATATATAATACCCTGCACCTACCTCCACCTGCAGAGCCGCACACTAGATATATAATACCCTGCACCTACCTCCACCTGCAGAGCCGCACACTAGATATATAATACCCTGCACCTACCTCCACCTGCAGAGCCGCACACTAGATATATAATACCCTGCACCTACCTCCACCTGCAGAGCCGCACACTAGATATATAATACCCTGCACCTACCTCCACCTGCAGAGCCGCACACTAGATATATAATACCCTGCACCTACCTCCACCTGCAGAGCCGCACACTAGATATATAATACCCTGCACCTACCTCCACCTGCAGAGCCGCACACTAGATATATAATACCCTGCACCTACCTCCACCTGCAGAGCCGCACACTAGATATATAATACCCTGCACCTACCTCCACCTGCAGAGCCGCACACTAGATATATAATACCCTGCACCTACCTCCACCTGCAGAGCCGCACACTAGATATATAATACCCTGCACCTACCTCCACCTGCAGAGCCGCACACTAGATATATAATACCCTGCACCTACCTCCACCTGCAGAGCCGCACACTAGATATATAATACCCTGCACCTACCTCCACCTGCAGAGCCGCACACTAGATATATAATACCCTGCACCTACCTCCACCTGCAGAGCCGCACACTAGATATATAATACCCTGCACCTACCTCCACCTGCAGAGCCGCACACTAGATATATAATACCCTGCACCTACCTCCACCTGCAGAGCCGCACACTAGATATATAATACCCTGCACCTACCTCCACCTGCAGAGCCGCACACTAGATATATAATACCCTGCACCTACCTCCACCTGCAGAGCCGCACACTAGATATATAATACCCTGCACCTACCTCCACCTGCAGAGCCGCACACTAGATATATAATACCCTGCACCTACCTCCACCTGCAGAGCCGCACACTAGATATATAATAACCTGCACCTACCTCCACCTGCAGAGCCGCACACTAGATATATAATACCCTGCACCTACCTCCACCTGCAGAGCCGCACACTAGATATATAATACCCTGCACCTACCTCCACCTGCAGAGCCGCACACTAGATATATAATACCCTGCGCCTACCTCCACCTGCAGAGCCGCACACTAGATATATAATACCCTGCGCCTACCTCCACCTGCAGAGCCGCACACTAGATATATAATACCCTGCGCCTACCTCCACCTGCAGAGCCGCACACTAGATATATAATACCCTGCGCCTACCTCCTCCTGCAGAGCCGCACACTAGATATATAATACCCTGCGCCTACCTCCTCCTGCAGAGCCGCACACTAGATATATAATACCCTGCGCCTACCTCCTCCTGCAGAGCCGCACACTAGATATATAATACCCTGCGCCTACCTCCACCTGCAGAGCCGCACACTAGATATATAATACCCTGCACCTACCTCCACCTGCAGAGCCGCACACTAGATATATAATACCCTGCACCTACCTCCACCTGCAGAGCCGCACACTAGATATATAATACCCTGCACCTACCTCCTCCTGCAGAGCCGCACACTAGATATATAATACCCTGCACCTACCTCCACCTGCAGAGCCGCACACTAGATATATAATACCCTGCACCTACCTCCACCTGCAGAGCCGCACACTAGATATATAATACCCTGCACCTACCTCCTCCTGCAGAGCCGCACACTAGATATATAATACCCTGCACCTACCTCCACCTGCAGAGCCGCACACTAGATATATAATACCCTGCACCTACCTCCACCTGCAGAGCCGCACACTAGATATATAATACCCTGCACCTACCTCCTCCTGCAGAGCCGCACACTAGATATATAATACCCTGCACCTACCTCCACCTGCAGAGCCGCACACTAGATATATAATACCCTGCACCTACCTCCACCTGCAGAGCCGCACACTAGATATATAATACCCTGCACCTACCTCCACCTGCAGAGCCGCACACTAGATATATAATAACCTGCACCTACCTCCACCTGCAGAGCCGCACACTAGATATATAATACCCTGCACCTACCTCCACCTGCAGAGCCGCACACTAGATATATAATACGCTGCACCTACCTCCACCTGCAGAGCCGCACACTAGATATATAATACCCTGCACCTGCCTCCACCTGCAGAGCCGCACACTAGATATATAATACCCTGCACCTGCCTCCACCTGCAGAGCCGCACACTAGATATATAATACCCTGCACCTGCCTCCACCTGCAGAGCCGCACACTAGATATATAATACCCTGCACCTGCCTCCACCTGCAGAGCCGCACACTAGATATATAATACCCTGCACCTGCCTCCACCTGCAGAGCCGCACACTAGATATATAATACCCTGCACCTGCCTCCACCTGCAGAGCCGCACACTAGATATATAATACCCTGCACCTGCCTCCACCTGCAGAGCCGCACACTAGATATATAATACCCTGCACCTGCCTCCACCTGCAGAGCCGCACACTAGATATATAATACCCTGCACCTGCCTCCACCTGCAGAGCCGCACACTAGATATATAATACCCTGCACCTGCCTCCACCTGCAGAGCCGCACACTAGATATATAATACCCTGCACCTGCCTCCACCTGCAGAGCCGCACACTAGATATATAATACCCTGCACCTGCCTCCACCTGCAGAGCCGCACACTAGATATATAATACCCTGCACCTACCTCCACCTGCAGAGCCGCACACTAGATATATAATACCCTGCACCTACCTCCACCTGCAGAGCCGCACACTAGATATATAATACCCTGCACCTACCTCCACCTGCAGAGCCGCACACTAGATATATAATACCCTGCACCTACCTCCACCTGCAGAGCCGCACACTAGATATATAATACCCTGCACCTACCTCCACCTGCAGAGCCGCACACTAGATATATAATACCCTGCACCTACCTCCTCCTGCAGAGCCGCACACTAGATATATAATACCCTGCACCTACCTCCACCTGCAGAGCCGCACACTAGATATATAATACCCTGCACCTACCTCCACCTGCAGAGCCGCACACTAGATATATAATACCCTGCACCTACCTCCACCTGCAGAGCCGCACACTAGATATATAATACCCTGCACCTACCTCCACCTGCAGAGCCGCACACTAGATATATAATACCCTGCACCTACCTCCTCCTGCAGAGCCGCACACTAGATATATAATACCCTGCACCTACCTCCACCTGCAGAGCCGCACACTAGATATATAATACCCTGCACCTACCTCCACCTGCAGAGCCGCACACTAGATATATAATACCCTGCACCTACCTCCACCTGCAGAGCCGCACACTAGATATATAATACCCTGCACCTACCTCCACCTGCAGAGCCGCACACTAGATATATAATACCCTGCACCTACCTCCACCTGCAGAGCCGCACACTAGATATATAATACCCTGCACCTACCTCCACCTGCAGAGCCGCACACTAGATATATAATACCCTGCACCTACCTCCACCTGCAGAGCCGCACACTAGATATATAATACCCTGCACCTACCTCCACCTGCAGAGCCGCACACTAGATATATAATACCCTGCACCTACCTCCACCTGCAGAGCCGCACACTAGATATATAATACCCTGCACCTACCTCCTCCTGCAGAGCCGCACACTAGATATATAATACCCTGCACCTACCTCCACCTGCAGAGCCGCACACTAGATATATAATACCCTGCACCTACCTCCACCTGCAGAGCCGCACACTAGATATATAATACCCTGCACCTACCTCCACCTGCAGAGCCGCACACTAGATATATAATACCCTGCACCTACCTCCACCTGCAGAGCCGCACACTAGATATATAATACCCTGCACCTACCTCCACCTGCAGAGCCGCACACTAGATATATAATACCCTGCACCTACCTCCACCTGCAGAGCCGCACACTAGATATATAATACCCTGCACCTACCTCCACCTGCAGAGCCGCACACTAGATATATAATACCCTGCACCTACCTCCACCTGCAGAGCCGCACACTAGATATATAATACCCTGCACCTACCTCCACCTGCAGAGCCGCACACTAGATATATAATACCCTGCACCTACCTCCACCTGCAGAGCCGCACACTAGATATATAATACCCTGCACCTACCTCCACCTGCAGAGCCGCACACTAGATATATAATACCCTGCACCTACCTCCACCTGCAGAGCCGCACACTAGATATATAATACCCTGCACCTACCTCCACCTGCAGAGCCGCACACTAGATATATAATACCCTGCACCTACCTCCACCTGCAGAGCCGCACACTAGATATATAATACCCTGCACCTACCTCCACCTGCAGAGCCGCACACTAGATATATAATACCCTGCACCTACCTCCACCTGCAGAGCCGCACACTAGATATATAATACCCTGCACCTACCTCCACCTGCAGAGCCGCACACTAGATATATAATACCCTGCACCTCCCTCCTCCTGCAGAGCCGCACACTAGATATATAATACCCTGCACCTCCCTCCTCCTGCAGAGCCGCACACTAGATATATAATACCCTGCACCTACCTCCACCTGCAGAGCCGCACACCAGATATATAATACCCTGCACCTCCCTCCTCCTGCAGAGCCGCACACCAGATATACAATACCCTGCACCTACCTCCACCTGCAGAGCCGCACACCAGATATACAATACCCTGCACCTACCTCCTCCTGCAGAGCCGCACACTAGATATACAATACCCTGCACCTACCTCCACCTGCAGAGCCGCACACTAGATATATAATACCCTGCACCTACCTCCACCTGCAGAGCCGCACACTAGATATATAATACCCTGCACCTACCTCCACCTGCAGAGCCGCACACTAGATATATAATACCCTGCACCTACCTCCACCTGCAGAGCCGCACACTAGATATATAATACCCTGCACCTACCTCCACCTGCAGAGCCGCACACTAGATATATAATACCCTGCACCTACCTCCACCTGCAGAGCCGCACACTAGATATATAATACCCTGCACCTACCTCCACCTGCAGAGCCGCACACTAGATATATAATACCCTGCACCTACCTCCACCTGCAGAGCCGCACACTAGATATATAATACCCTGCACCTACCTCCACCTGCAGAGCCGCACACTAGATATATAATACCCTGCACCTACCTCCACCTGCAGAGCCGCACACTAGATATATAATACCCTGCACCTACCTCCTCCTGCAGAGCCGCACACTAGATATATAATACCCTGCACCTACCTCCACCTGCAGAGCCGCACACTAGATATATAATACACTGCACCTACCTCCACCTGCAGAGCCGCACACTAGATATATAATACCCTGCACCTACCTCCACCTGCAGAGCCGCACACTAGATATATAATACCCTGCACCTACCTCCACCTGCAGAGCCGCACACTAGATATATAATACCCTGCACCTACCTCCACCTGCAGAGCCGCACACTAGATATATAATACCCTGCACCTACCTCCACCTGCAGAGCCGCACACTAGATATATAATACCCTGCACCTACCTCCACCTGCAGAGCCGCACACTAGATATATAATACCCTGCACCTACCTCCACCTGCAGAGCCGCACACTAGATATATAATACCCTGCACCTACCTCCACCTGCAGAGCCGCACACTAGATATATAATACCCTGCACCTACCTCCACCTGCAGAGCCGCACACTAGATATATAATACCCTGCACCTACCTCCACCTGCAGAGCCGCACACTAGATATATAATACCCTGCACCTACCTCCACCTGCAGAGCCGCACACTAGATATATAATACCCTGCACCTACCTCCACCTGCAGAGCCGCACACTAGATATATAATACCCTGCACCTACCTCCACCTGCAGAGCCGCACACTAGATATATAATACCCTGCACCTACCTCCACCTGCAGAGCCGCACACTAGATATATAATACCCTGCACCTACCTCCACCTGCAGAGCCGCACACTAGATATATAATACCCTGCACCTACCTCCTCCTGCAGAGCCGCACACTAGATATATAATACCCTGCACCTACCTCCACCTGCAGAGCCGCACACTAGATATATAATACCCTGCACCTACCTCCACCTGCAGAGCCGCACACTAGATATATAATACCCTGCACCTACCTCCACCTGCAGAGCCGCACACTAGATATATAATACCCTGCACCTACCTCCACCTGCAGAGCCGCACACTAGATATATAATAACCTGCACCTACCTCCACCTGCAGAGCCGCACACTAGATATATAATACCCTGCACCTACCTCCACCTGCAGAGCCGCACACTAGATATATAATACCCTGCACCTACCTCCACCTGCAGAGCCGCACACTAGATATATAATACCCTGCACCTACCTCCACCTGCAGAGCCGCACACTAGATATATAATACCCTGCACCTACCTCCACCTGCAGAGCCGCACACTAGATATATAATACCCTGCACCTACCTCCACCTGCAGAGCCGCACACTAGATATATAATACCCTGCACCTACCTCCACCTGCAGAGCCGCACACTAGATATATAATACCCTGCACCTACCTCCACCTGCAGAGCCGCACACTAGATATATAATACCCTGCACCTACCTCCACCTGCAGAGCCGCACACTAGATATATAATACCCTGCACCTACCTCCACCTGCAGAGCCGCACACTAGATATATAATACCCTGCACCTACCTCCACCTGCAGAGCCGCACACTAGATATATAATACCCTGCACCTACCTCCACCTGCAGAGCCGCACACTAGATATATAATACCCTGCACCTACCTCCACCTGCAGAGCCGCACACTAGATATATAATACCCTGCACCTACCTCCACCTGCAGAGCCGCACACTAGATATATAATACCCTGCACCTACCTCCACCTGCAGAGCCGCACACTAGATATATAATACCCTGCACCTACCTCCACCTGCAGAGCCGCACACTAGATATATAATACCCTGCGCCTACCTCCACCTGCAGAGCCGCACACTAGATATATAATACCCTGCGCCTACCTCCACCTGCAGAGCCGCACACTAGATATATAATACCCTGCGCCTACCTCCTCCTGCAGAGCCGCACACTAGATATATAATACCCTGCGCCTACCTCCTCCTGCAGAGCCGCACACTAGATATATAATACCCTGCGCCTACCTCCTCCTGCAGAGCCGCACACTAGATATATAATACCCTGCGCCTACCTCCACCTGCAGAGCCGCACACTAGATATATAATACCCTGCACCTACCTCCACCTGCAGAGCCGCACACTAGATATATATTACCCTGCACCTACCTCCACCTGCAGAGCCGCACACTAGATATATAATACCCTGCACCTACCTCCTCCTGCAGAGCCGCACACTAGATATATAATACCCTGCGCCTACCTCCACCTGCAGAGCCGCACACTAGATATATAATACCCTGCGCCTACCTCCTCCTGCAGAGCCGCACACTAGATATATAATACCCTGCGCCTACCTCCACCTGCAGAGCCGCACACTAGATATATAATACCCTGCGCCTACCTCCACCTGCAGAGCCGCAGACTAGATATATAATACCCTGCGCCTACCTCCACCTGCAGAGCCGCACACTAGATATATAATACCCTGCGCCTACCTCCACCTGCAGAGCCGCACACTAGATATATAATACCCTGCACCTACCTCCTCCTGCAGAGCCGCACACTAGATATATAATACCCTGCACCTACCTCCACCTGCAGAGCCGCACACTAGATATATAATACCCTGCACCTACCTCCACCTGCAGAGCCGCACACTAGATATATAATACCCTGCACCTACCTCCACCTGCAGAGCCGCACACTAGATATATAATACCCTGCACCTACCTCCACCTGCAGAGCCGCACACTAGATATATAATACCCTGCACCTACCTCCACCTGCAGAGCCGCACACTAGATATATAATACGCTGCACCTACCTCCACCTGCAGAGCCGCACACTAGATATATAATACCCTGCACCTGCCTCCACCTGCAGAGCCGCACACTAGATATATAATACCCTGCACCTACCTCCACCTGCAGAGCCGCACACTAGATATATAATACCCTGCACCTACCTCCACCTGCAGAGCCGCACACTAGATATATAATACCCTGCACCTGCCTCCACCTGCAGAGCCGCACACTAGATATATAATACCCTGCACCTGCCTCCACCTGCAGAGCCGCACACTAGATATATAATACCCTGCACCTACCTCCACCTGCAGAGCCGCACACTAGATATATAATACCCTGCACCTGCCTCCACCTGCAGAGCCGCACACTAGATATATAATACCCTGCACCTGCCTCCACCTGCAGAGCCGCACACTAGATATATAATACCCTGCACCTGCCTCCACCTGCAGAGCCGCACACTAGATATATAATACCCTGCACCTGCCTCCACCTGCAGAGCCGCACACTAGATATATAATACCCTGCACCTGCCTCCACCTGCAGAGCCGCACACTAGATATATAATACCCTGCACCTGCCTCCACCTGCAGAGCCGCACACTAGATATATAATACCCTGCACCTACCTCCACCTGCAGAGCCGCACACTAGATATATAATACCCTGCACCTACCTCCACCTGCAGAGCCGCACACTAGATATATAATACCCTGCACCTACCTCCACCTGCAGAGCCGCACACTAGATATATAATACCCTGCACCTACCTCCACCTGCAGAGCCGCACACTAGATATATAATACCCTGCACCTACCTCCTCCTGCAGAGCCGCACACTAGATATATAATACCCTGCACCTACCTCCACCTGCAGAGCCGCACACTAGATATATAATACCCTGCACCTACCTCCACCTGCAGAGCCGCACACTAGATATATAATACCCTGCACCTACCTCCACCTGCAGAGCCGCACACTAGATATATAATACCCTGCACCTACCTCCACCTGCAGAGCCGCACACTAGATATATAATACCCTGCACCTACCTCCACCTGCAGAGCCGCACACTAGATATATAATACCCTGCACCTACCTCCACCTGCAGAGCCGCACACTAGATATATAATACCCTGCACCTACCTCCTCCTGCAGAGCCGCACACTAGATATATAATACCCTGCACCTACCTCCACCTGCAGAGCCGCACACTAGATATATAATACCCTGCACCTACCTCCACCTGCAGAGCCGCACACTAGATATATAATACCCTGCACCTACCTCCACCTGCAGAGCCGCACACTAGATATATAATACCCTGCACCTACCTCCACCTGCAGAGCCGCACACTAGATATATAATACCCTGCACCTACCTCCACCTGCAGAGCCGCACACTAGATATATAATACCCTGCACCTACCTCCACCTGCAGAGCCGCACACTAGATATATAATACCCTGCACCTACCTCCACCTGCAGAGCCGCACACTAGATATATAATACCCTGCACCTACCTCCACCTGCAGAGCCGCACACTAGATATAATACCCTGCACCTACCTCCACCTGCAGAGCCGCACACTAGATATATAATACCCTGCACCTACCTCCTCCTGCAGAGCCGCACACTAGATATATAATACCCTGCACCTACCTCCACCTGCAGAGCCGCACACTAGATATATAATACCCTGCACCTACCTCCACCTGCAGAGCCGCACACTAGATATATAATACCCTGCACCTACCTCCACCTGCAGAGCCGCACACTAGATATATAATAACCTGCACCTACCTCCACCTGCAGAGCCGCACACTAGATATATAATACCCTGCACCTACCTCCACCTGCAGAGCCGCACACTAGATATATAATACCCTGCACCTACCTCCACCTGCAGAGCCGCACACTAGATATATAATACCCTGCACCTACCTCCACCTGCAGAGCCGCACACTAGATATATAATACCCTGCACCTACCTCCACCTGCAGAGCCGCACACTAGATATATAATACCCTGCACCTACCTCCACCTGCAGAGCCGCACACTAGATATATAATACCCTGCACCTACCTCCACCTGCAGAGCCGCACACTAGATATATAATACCCTGCACCTACCTCCACCTGCAGAGCCGCACACTAGATATATAATACCCTGCACCTACCTCCTCCTGCAGAGCCGCACACTAGATATATAATACCCTGCACCTACCTCCACCTGCAGAGCCGCACACTAGATATATAATACCCTGCACCTACCTCCACCTGCAGAGCCGCACACTAGATATATAATACCCTGCACCTACCTCCACCTGCAGAGCCGCACACTAGATATATAATACCCTGCACCTACCTCCACCTGCAGAGCCGCACACTAGATATATAATACCCTGCACCTACCTCCACCTGCAGAGCCGCACACTAGATATATAATAACCTGCACCTACCTCCACCTGCAGAGCCGCACACTAGATATATAATACCCTGCACCTACCTCCACCTGCAGAGCCGCACACTAGATATATAATACCCTGCACCTACCTCCACCTGCAGAGCCGCACACTAGATATATAATACCCTGCACCTCCCTCCTCCTGCAGAGCCGCACACTAGATATATAATACCCTGCACCTCCCTCCTCCTGCAGAGCCGCACACTAGATATATAATACCCTGCACCTACCTTCACCTGCAGAGCCGCACACTAGATATATAATACCCTGCACCTCCCTCCTCCTGCAGAGCCGCACACCAGATATATAATACCCTGCACCTACCTCCACCTGCAGAGCCGCACACCAGATATATAATACCCTGCACCTACCTCCACCTGCAGAGCCGCACACTAGATATATAATACCCTGCACCTACCTCCACCTGCAGAGCCGCACACTAGATATATAATACCCTGCACCTACCTCCACCTGCAGAGCCGCACACTAGATATATAATACCCTGCACCTACCTCCACCTGCAGAGCCGCACACTAGATATATAATACCCTGCACCTACCTCCACCTGCAGAGCCGCACACTAGATATATAATACCCTGCACCTACCTCCACCTGCAGAGCCGCACACTAGATATATAATACCCTGCACCTACCTCCACCTGCAGAGCCGCACACTAGATATATGGCTGCTCTGTGCTTACAGGACCTGTGATGATGTCACATGGAGGGGAGGAGTCAGGGTCACATGATCAGCTCCTCAGTGTAGTCCTATATTGGCGTGTGCACACTGGATGAAAAGGTTTTGGTACGGTGTTAGCCAGTTGAAAAATTATTGAATGTTCTCAAATTGACTCTCCAAGACAGGAGACAAACTCTAGCGCAGCGCCACCTATTGGAAGTAGCGATCCTAAAAGTTAAATGTGGATTTTTAACAATCCTTTACAAATGACTTAGGATATATAGCCAGATCAGAATCCCAATTTGCA
This sequence comes from Anomaloglossus baeobatrachus, assembly GCF_048569485.1. Lineage (NCBI taxonomy): Eukaryota > Metazoa > Chordata > Amphibia > Anura > Aromobatidae > Anomaloglossus > Anomaloglossus baeobatrachus. The sequence goes on along the minus strand of NW_027441798.1, from coordinate 792,273 downwards.
GACACGGTGTTTCGGGGTGCTTGCCAGCTCTGCTCTGCTCTGTTTGTGTATATATTTGAGTTTCTTCAGAAATTTGTTATAGCATGCCTGAGGAATAGGCCTGAGATGTCTCGAAAGCTTGCTTTATAGCATCACTTTATTTTATTTTAGTTAGCCATTAAAAGGTATCACAAGATTATAATTTTGTTCCTCTCACTGAGAACATTCAATAATTTCACACTGGATGAGGCGCGGTGTCAGTGGACGGTTATAGTAAAACTCTGATGCATATGTATGTGACTCCTGTTGCGATTGTATGTGACCCCTGTTGCGTATGTATGTGACCCCTTCACACTCATTTCAGTCTTTGCTAAATTGAATTCTTTATTGATGAGTTCAGGTGAGGAGAAGATTTATTGAGCGACTTTAGAAGAAAAACGTTTGGACCTGATCGGTCTTGATCACAAGTCGCTGGAAATGTGTGTATGACATATATGGAGCAGAGTCGCATGTGTACGATGTGTACGGGACAGTGCTATGTGTGTACGATATCTACATAGTGGAGCTGTGTATGTAACAGCTGTGTGTGCATGACATGTATGTAGCAGAGCCGTGTATACACAAGATGTATGTAGCGGAGCCCTGTGTGCATGATGTGTGTGTAGCGGATACCCTCTTTTACCACTTTATTAATCCCCAAAATGCCCATGCAGGTCCGACTTAATCCACACGAGGTTCCACAATGATTCAAGCTCTGCTACATAAGACACAATATCATTGAACCAGGGCACATCTCGCATCAAAATCTACGCCACTCCATAAGGCACATGGAAAGAACAAGAACTGGAGCATTCAGAGGGCTATTTATAAAACATCAAAAACTTTATTGAATATGAATATTAAAAGTAGGTTTCAATTGTTACAGTTATATAATGGTGCTATTAAAGAACAAAGGTGAAAAACCACATAATGATGGGGAGCGGGGGTGAAAACCACCCTAATAAAGGGGAGTAATCTTGACGGGGCCAGAGGAAATAAGTAGGTATTCATAGGTGGCTAGCAGGTATGGCGCCTCTATCCTGACGTGGTATATAGAAAATGTACAGCCAAATCAGCATCAGACCATTAGAACAGGGCAGAGGCACCAAAGCGCAGCCAGTCACATGAAAAAAGGTAAATAACAGTCCCAGAACTTACACATGATAATGAAGGTGGTCACCAAAGCATCCCACACCAGTGAAAAGGAGCCTTCCTACGCGTGTTTCGCAACACGAGTTATGTCTGGCTTCATCGGGGAAGGTTACCTTCCCTGATGAAGCCAGACATAACTTGTGTTGCGAAACGCGCGTAGGAAGGCTCCTTTTCACTGGTGTGGGATGCTTTGGTGACCACCTTCATTATCATGTGTAAGTTCTGGGACTGTTATTTACCTTTTTTCATGTGACTGGCTGCGCTTTGGTGCCTCTGCCCTGTTCTAATGGTCTGATGCTGATTTGGCTGTACATTTTCTATATACCACGTCAGGATAGAGGCGCCATACCTGCTAGCCACCTATGAATACCTACTTATTTCCTCTGGCCCCGTCAAGATTACTCCCCTTTATTAGGGTGGTTTTCACCCCCGCTCCCCATCATTATGTGGTTTTTCACCTTTGTTCTTTAATAGCACCATTATATAACTGTAACAATTGAAACCTACTTTTAATATTCATATTCAATAAAGTTTTTGATGTTTTATAAATAGCCCTCTGAATGCTCCAGTTCTTGTTCTTTCCAAGCTCTGCTACATGCAGTCATAAAAACCCAATTCACATAGAATCGCCACAAAAAATAGTAAAAATACTAGTAGTAGTTCATCATAAAAGACATAAAAACAGCAAGGAAAAATAACAACAAAGTGATTGGATCAAGACACAGCGATAAAGCACCAAAACAGTTAATTAAGATTATAGATATGTATCAAATTAATTTTTTAGTAACAGGGAAAGAAAGTCCAGCTCACCAAACTGCCTTGCTGATAGAATCCGGATCCTGCGCACGGAATGTGGCTGGGCAGCCAATCAATAGTAGAAAATAGGAAGGAGATTTCCAGCGCCAGGAATGGAAAGTTAAAAATCCATTTTATTAAATATGTATATGTAAAAATCCAGCCGGTACGGTGTGACGACATGGACTCTCATGGGTTAAAGTTTCTTAACATTCAGCCAGACTATTGTTCTTATGTGTGCTAAGTCATGTTTGCTTAGCTATTGCTCTCCAGTAATCATTGTATTGTAGTTGTGTATTGATAATGTAGTTACGTTAGTAGCCATTGTCTAGTCGGTGACTTGTCGACTCCATGTAGATATACTGAGTCTTTCTATGCACATCATTTAAATGAACATTATCCATGCAGCTTGAAATTCATCCAATGGGAGAAGCAATCTTGTCCAACCAATCGATGAGGATGCAGTGTATCCTAAGGGAAGGTTATGGCTATAAAAGGGACTTCTTTAAGCCACCAGGGTTGATGAAGGTTGATGGATGCTGATGGATCCAGTCTAAGCTCTTTGGAGCTGACTAGAGGATCAGGATATCTTATGGCTTCAATCTAGGGACCCCGGTTCCGGTTGGAGACCATATCCACAGCCTAGGGATTTCAACTCTGGCTGCCAGGATTGTAACATCAAACCAGGACTACCTAAGGAGGACACTCAGGTTGGGACAGTTCAGTCACCTGTTACAGACTTTGCAGACCTCACACAGCTTCCTGAATCTGGCATTATTCCTTTCTCGGTGGGTGCCCGCCAAAAGCGGGGTGCTGCTGGACTGGAGTAAGCGGCCCTGGAAGCTCTGAGGCATGGACATTCTAAATCCCTGGTGAGCCAGTGGAAGGGTGAGACTCTGTTGCCTGTTACATTTGTGTTTTGCTGGTTATGTGTTATGTGCCGTTAATTGTTTGGGGATCCAATAAAGTCTAATTATTGTGGTTCCCTCACCCTGTGTTGTCTGAGTAGTGTTACGCCCACGGTTAAGGAGGCCGGCGTTCAGTTGGGATGAGCCCTGAGCCACGCTGTCTTTCTAAAGGCGGCGGTTTTAGTGGACGAGAGCACCCACTGAGCCCCGTGTCTCCACAATTGGTGGCAGCAGTGGGATACTACTCAGCCTGGTTTACCCAGGGGAGCTGCAGTGGACTGGTGTTTTCGGACACCGTCCAGGGCTCAACAACCAGGGAGGCACATAAGCATACCCAGCAGGCCATAGGGGAGGCATTCAGGTTTCGGACGCTGCCATGTCCAACCCCACCAGCTCAGCCATGGGACAAGGACCAGAGAGGAGTTACGACCGCAGCAGTAAATGGATGCTACAGGATCTGTGCTAGATGCGAAATATTGACTACAGGAACACTGACACTCGGTCAGACTTGATCCGGAAATTAGTCTGTTGGGATGCCCAGAATGATGCAGAGGATGATGAGGACACTGCCATTGTGGTATCAGAGGAGGTAAACCCTGTATCTCATCCTAGATCCAGTGACAGTCTGGAAACAAACCAAACCCAAGCAGACCGAGTCAAGGAATTGTTTACTGCATTGGGGCCTGAAGCTTCAAGGGAAGAGAGGGCTGGTGTTCTGCAATTTGTGTTTGGATTTCCAATTTCCTCACCATCAGCACCTACCTCCAGGATAGACCACCACCAAGGAAGTCATCTTCGCTACAGGGATGTGCCAGTGTTTAATGATTCCAGCACTGAGATAGATGAACACTTGCAAAACTTTGAGATGCTAATGCGTATGCACCAGGTGCCCACAGATGAGTGGTCCAAATACCTGTGGACAAGCTTGCCGGTCCGGGCCCAGGAGGCTGTCCGATCACTTGGGCCTCAGGACTGCTTGGACTACGGAATTATTAAGGACACTTTGTTGGCCCTTTTTACCATAACACCCGAGAGACATCGCACTAAGTTCCGGACTATGTCTCTCCAGGGTGTCTCGTACGTCGAATTTGGCAGTCAACTCCGACGACACTGTAATAGCTGGCTCGATGGTCGGGCTGCCCACTCCGCTGCTGCCCTCCGGGATGTGATAGTGCTTGAACAGCTGCTGGAGCAGATGGACCCGGAAATCCGAGAATGGGTAGCTGACAGGAAGCCCGACACCCCAGCGCAAGCAGCGCGATTGGCTGACGAATTTACAGCCAACCGACCCATCTGGAAGCCAAATAGGCCCACCGATCTGAGGAGGTCCCTCAACCATGGATCCAAGCAACCCCCAGACTCACGTGCTGGACTAACTCATTACCCCACAGAAGCCCCAACAAGACAAAGGTTTACCAACAGGTTGGGTGACTTGTCTAACCCACGGCGCTGTTATACGTGTGGGCGCCTTGGACACATGGCCAAAGAGTGTCTACAAAACCGGAGCCCCATGCCTGGAGCCTGTCTACCAGTCAACATATGCCGAGATGAACCAACGAGACCTGAGGAATGCTACTGCCGAGAAACACCAATAGCTGAGGAAGTGGTTTATCCAGTCCACACCCTACGGCAGGCCGGACACCGTACACCAGCTAACCTCCATCCCCACATCCAGACGGTCAAGGTCGGTGATATACAGGCTCAGGGACTTCGAGACTCGGGATCTTCCATCACCCTGGTCAGCCCAGATATTGTTCCCACAGAACATCATTTACCTGGCCGCCAAGTGACCATCACCCTTGCTGGGGGCCAGCGCTCGAACATCCCTCTGGCACGAGTGCAGTTGGACTGGGGAACTGACCAAGGAGAGGTTGAAGTGGGGCTCATGGACGGCCTCCCCACCCCTGTAATTTTGGGAAATGACCTAGGACAAGGACTATCCAGCCAGTTTGTCACCGCCATCACCCGCAGCCAAGCCAAACACCATCCTGGTGCAGGTCTTTCTTCCAGCCCATCAGAGGAGAACCCAACTCCTCAATCTTCAGCCTCCTCATCAGAGCCAACAAATGTGAGTACATCAGACCCAACTGTGGCCATTGATTGGGGGGAGATAGATGGTAAGGAGTTCAGGGAAGCTCAACTGTCAGACCCCACCCTAGAGCTTATCCGTAGTGCGGCCACCCAACCTGGGGGAGGAAATCAGGGGGAGGTATACAGATGGGAAAAAGGCCTCTTATATCGGGAGAAGCCCGCATCCTGCCCAGAAAAACCCTGGACCCGTGTACATCAGCTTGTGGTACCCCAGCAATACCGACCCCAACTATTGCGTTTTGCTCATGATGTTCCTGCGGCTGGGCACATGGGGACCAAAAAGACTCGGGCCCGCCTGCTGCGTAGTTTTTTCTGGCCAAGGGTCACTCAAGAAGTGCAAAAATACAGAGCCTCTTGCCCAGTGTGTCAGCGTATGGGGGGAGCCCCATGGCGTGCCCCACTTCAACCCATGCCCTTGATAGGAGAACTGTTCCAGAGAGTTGCCATTGATATAGTAGGCCCCTTAGCCATCCCCAGCTGCAGTGGAAAAAGATTCATCCTCACCCTGGTAGACTTTGCCACCCGTTACCCAGAAGCCGTTGCCTTAACCTCCATAGATACAGAGCACGTGGCTCAGGCTCTACTGGACATCTTTAGCCGGGTAGGGTTTCCACAGGAAGTATTGACTGACCAGGGGGCACAGTTCCAAAGTGAACTGATTCACACCCTGTGGGAAAAACATGGAGTCCGCCCCATGCGCACAACTCCCTACCATCCTGAAACAAATGGATTGTGTGAGCGCTTCAACAAAACGCTCAAACAGCTCATTAGCCGATATGTGGAGTCCGAGGGGGGAGACTGGGAGAAAAACTTGCAGCAGCTCCTTTTTGCTTACCGGGAGGTGCCGCAGGACTCCACTGGGTTCTCTCCCTTTGAATTGCTGTACGGCCGAAAAGTACGAGGGCCCCTAGAGCTGGTACGAGAGAGTTGGGAGGGCACCTTCCCACAGAAGAGGTTCCCATACTGGACTATGTTCAAAAGTTTAGGGAAAGGATGAGGTACCTCATGGCGTTAGCCCATGGGAATTTAGAAGTGGCTCAGGAAAGGTAAAAACGATGTTACGACCGCACTGCCCGGCCCCGAGAATTTGCCTGTGGACAGAAGGTCCTAGTACTAGTACCGGTGCGGAAAAACAAGCCGCAAGCCATGTGGGCGGGTCCATTCACCATTACCAAGAAATGTGGCAATACTGACTACACCATGGCCCTGGATCGAGCAGGTGTTCGTGAGCGTACCTACCACATCAACAGGCTAAAAGCTTATGAGGAACGAGAAGTCACCAATTTAGCAGTTTGCTGTCCAGAGTTAGATGATCCAGAGTTGGACCAGATCCCAGACCTATTAGTGGACTCCAAAAGGGAAATGGGGGTAAAAGATGTATCACTAGGGGAGCAGCTTTGTCCATCACAGAAGCGACAGATATCAGACCTACTCAAAACATATGGAACACTGTTCACAAGTCAGCCTGGTAGAACCCCCCTGGTCCAGCATCATGTCAATACAGGGGCAGCCACCCCACTAAGACAACCCGCCTACCGGGTGACCCCTCGTGTGTTGGCAATGATGAAGGCTGAGGTGGATGACATGTTAAATATGGGAGTCATAGTCCCCTCCCATAGCCCATGGGCTGCCAGTGTGGTGTTGGTGCCAAAAAAGGACAAGAGTACTCGTTTCTGTGTGGACTATAGACTGCTCAATGAGGTCATGATTACAGATGCTTACCCCATGCCCCGGGTGGATGAACTACTAGATAGATTAGGGGGGTCTCGGTTTATATCTACCCTCGATTTGAGCAAGGGATACTGGCAGATCCCACTCACAAAAGACGCTCAAGAGAAATCGGCCTTCATAACCCCTTTTGGCCTCTTTGAGTTTACCAGCATGCCTTTTGGGATGAAAAATGCCCCAGCCACCTTCCAGAGGATGGTAGACCATTTACTAGAGGGTTGTCAGGGGTATGCCCAGGCCTATTTGGATGACATCGCTATCGTCAGCGACACTTGGGAAGAGCATCTTCAGCATGTGTCCCAGGTGCTGCAGAGGGTAGCCAAAGCCCAGCTCACCATCCGACCTGACAAATGCCAAATGGGTATGGCCGAAGTGCTATACCTGGGACATCGGGTGGGAAGTGGGTGCATTCATCCCGAACCTGCAAAAGTAGAAGCCATTATCCAGTGGCCACGCCCGGTCAATCAAAAACAGGTCCGTGCGTTTCTAGGAACCGCAAACTACTATCGAAAGTTTATCCCCAATTACAGTACCATAGCAAAACCGCTCACTGACCTCACAACAAAAAGATATGCCCGTAACCTTATCAGGACCCCAGAATGTGAAACTGCGTTCCTCCAATTGAAAGACCGGCTAGCCCAAAGCCCAGTCTTGACTGCTCCTGACTTCCGTCGCAGATTCATTGTCCAAACAGACGCATCGGACACAGGACTAGGAGCTGTACTTAGCCAAGTGGGGGACAACGGTGAGGAACATCCGATAGCGTACCTCTCCCGGAAGCTGTTGGACCGAGAGAGGGCTTATGCCACCATAGAAAAAGAATGCCTGGCCATAGTCTGGGCCCTAAAAAAATTGCAGCCCTACCTCTATGGCAATGAGTTCACAGTCCTCACTGACCACAATCCATTGAGTTGGCTAAATCGCACTGCCGGGGACAACGGACGCTTGCTCAGGTGGAGTCTGGCATTACAATCTTACAATTTTTCCATCTCGCATAAACAGGGCAAGAACCATGGAAATGCGTCTGGGCTTTACCGACAAGAGGAGAAGGATGATCGGAAGCCTATCATGTCTGGCTAATATTAAGAAGGGGGAGGAATGTGACGACATGGACTCTCATGGGTTAAAGTTTCTTAACATTCAGCCAGACTATTGTTCTTATGTGTGCTAAGTCATGTTTGCTTAGCTATTGCTCTCCAGACTTTTCCAGTAATCATTGTATTGTAGTTGTGTATTGATAATGTAATTACCTTAGTAGCCATTGTCTAGTCGGTGACTTGCCGACTCCATGTAGATATACTGAGTCTTTCTATGCACATCCTTTAAATGAACATTATCCATGCAGCTTGAAATTCATCCAATGGGAGAAGCAATCTTGTCCAACCAATCGATGAGGACGCAGTGTATCCTAAGGGAAGGTTATGGCTATAAAAGGGACTTCTTTAAGCCACCAGGGTTGATGAAGGTTGATGGATGCTGATGGATCCAGTCTAAGCTCTTTGGAGCTGACTAGAGAATCAGGATATCTTATGGCTTCAATTCAGGGACCCCGGTTCCGGTTGGAGACCATATCCACAGCCTAGGGATTTCGACTCCGGCTGCCAGGATTGTAACATCAAACCAGGACTACCTAAGGAGGACACTCAGGTTGGGACAGTTCAGTCACCTGTTACAGACTTTGCAGACCTCACACAGCTTCCTGAATCTGGCATTATTCCTTTCTCGATGGGTGTCCGCCAAAAGCGGGGTGCTGCTGGACTGGAGTAAGCGGCCCTGGAAGCTCTGAGGCATGGACATTCTAAATCCCTGGTGAGCCAGCGGAAGGGTGAGACTCTGTTGCCTGTTACATTTGTGTTTTGCTGGTTATGTGTTATGTGCCGTTAATTGTTTGGGGATCCAATACAGTCTAATTATTGTGGTTCCCTCACCCTGTGTTGTCTGAGTAGTGTTACGCCCACGGTTAAGGAGGCCGGCGTTCAGTTGGGATGAGCCCTGAGCCACGCTGTCTTTCTAAAGGTGGCGGGTTTTAGTGGACGAGCGCACCCACTGAGCCCCGTGTCTCCACATACGGCATATATGTCGGATGGCTTACAGAACAACACGTTTCGACGTTAGGTCTTAATCATGTTCTGACATTGAATGCGACCAGCTTCCTTTTGTCGGGTCTCCCCACCACTTGTAATCTGGAACACATGTGTAAGTTGCTCAAGGCAACTCCCAATGTGGTGGTTATAGGGGACCCAGCAAAATGGAAGTAGCAATAATATATAAATATGGATAAAACGTAACATAAAACATACAGTCACATACATGTTTAAAATGTGAATATTCCCTATGGTATTGATATATGCAATCATACATAAATAGTTCAAAAATATAAGAATAGAATTAGAGGGCAAAAAAATTGCCGACTATTTCAGAACAAACTAAATGTTGATTGCATACAATAGACAAAGTGGCAGAACAAAATAAATATATATATACAGTTACAATAATCGATCAATAAATAGAACAAGTAAATTAATTTTTTAGGTGCAACAAGAATATGGGCCATCACTTGGTAATATCAATTAAATAATGGATATCAATACAATCAAACTAGCAGCTACAATTTACTAAAATATAAAGTACAAAATATCATTTATAATAGCAACAATGTGCAAACAATGTAAAACTAGCAGCTTGGAAAAAAACAAAACGCTATATATATTAATAACAACCAATTAATTAAATAAAGTGCACTAATGAAAATAGCTAATTAATAAACAGTAATTGTTAAAAAGTAGAAGCAATTTAATTATACATAGTATTCCATAGTATCTCATATATAATACATGTGCAAGATTGCACAGATATCAAATGACAAAAATATAAGATAATATTTGTGGTTCATTAGATCAACCAAGGTGTTTACCTGAGGCCATGACTGTATCAGTTGTGCCGACGCCAAGCCCAGACTCATCCTACGCGCGTTTCGGCGTACCTTCGTCAGGGGCAAATGAATGGTACCGAAGCAGCAATAGCTATGCTATCGGATATTGGGGATGTACTAACATCTAGTCATTATATACCCACCTTAAATAAACTTTTTCCTTCTATTCCGGGACCAAAATGGGGTTGTAAACCTTGCGATAAATGTGTGGCATGTCCCAATATGGATACGGCCACTGAATTTGCCAATTCTGCTGGCACCAAGATGTATAAGATTACCCACTGCATCACTTGTACAACAAAGGCTGTGACTTATTATGCCACATGCCCTTGTTCCCTTATTTATGTGGGATTGACAACAAGAGAGTTAAAGGTACGGATTCGAGAGCACGTCCGGGATATCAATGCTGCTAAAACTGAAACGAATATTAAAGGTTGCTTTACACGCTGCAATATCGTGACCGATATCGCTAGCATGCGTACCCGCCCCCATCGGTTGTGCGACACGGGCAAATCGCTGCCCGTAGCGCACAACATCGCCCGAACCCGTCACACTACTTACCTGCCCTGCGACGTCGCTGTGACCGGCAAACCACCTCCTTTCTAAGGGGGCGGTTCGTTGAGCGTCACAGCGACGTCACAGTAGCGTCACTGAACCGCCGCCCAACAGAAGCGGAGGGGCGGAGATGAGCGGGGCATAACATCCCGACCACCTCCTTCCTTCCGCATTGTGGGCGGCCGCAGGTAAGGAGAGGTTCCTCGTTCCTGCGGCGTCACACATAGCGATGTGTACTGCCGCAGCAATGAGGAACTACATCGCTAGTTGCAGCGTCAACGATATTAGAAAATAGGAGGGCATGTCACCAATGAGCGATTTTGAACGTTTTTGCAACGATTCAAAATCGCTCATAAGTGTCACATGCTGCGATACCGTTAATGCTGCCGGATGTGCGTCACTAACGACGTGACCCCAACGATAAAACATTAACGATATCGTAGCGTGTAAAGCCCGCTTAATACCTTGAAGATGATACCTAGACATTTTTTAGAATTGCACAATGGTGATTCTTCTTTATTCAAGGTAAAAGGCATTGATCATATCATTACAGGCATACGTGGTGGGAATGTGATGAGGAGACTGGCCCAACAAGAATGCAAATGGATATAGACTTTGGACACTGTGTATCCTAAAGGTCTAAACGAAACACTTAGTTTTGAACCATTTCTTCATTCAAACCAATAATAATTGATTTAATTTCCCCATTTATTTTTCTTGATATATATTTATATTTATATTATGTATATATAATACAACAATAGGGTCCTGATGTGTCGCCTTGACCACTGGTTTTAATCTGTTTGATTTGTCTTTTAATCTTTCATCATATTTTTATTGTTGTCAGAATTGCTTTATTAATTTGTGTATAATTATTAATACTATTCATACATATCTTTTAGTATATGAACATGAGGATGCGTTTTATCTCGGGGCTAATTTGGGACTTCTGGATGCAGATGAATACAGATGAAATTAAAATGAAGAGATATGAAGATAAAGACAAGAAAGTGACGAGACACATATGGTCTTGTTCATTAGGACTTATTTAATGTTCACTTTTTATATATTTTTTATGCATGGGTGTGGGTGTGGGTAATATGATATATTCAACAATGGTAATGTTTAATATATTATTATATTTCTTTTTACATCATATTCACATCACTATCACATTATCTTTATATGCTACACGTTTCCATTTTGCAACATACACTTTTCATCTAGGTTATTAGGATCATTTTTATTTAGTTTAGAAAAAGAAAAAACTGAGTTTTGTAAAGCCTTGCATAATCAAAGACAGACACATCCCCAATAATTTATATAATGTTTATTAGAAAACAGATAGGGGCACTGTCATGTAAGTAGAGACATAAAATACTGACAATGATTTGGAAAAAAGAATCGGGGAAGTCCCATACTAGGACCTCAACAACAGCATATTGTATAAAAGAGTATTAGCTCCAACTTTACTGTATAGTAATGGCCCAAACAATCAGTGAAGGGAGGGGGCCCGATAGGGCACACACAGTAAGGGGGACATATATCATTATTCAAAGCTAGAGCAGTGCTTACCCATATATGTTGCCAATATGAACGCCGTGTCAGTGGTCCAGGTAATGGAAGGGGAATCCCCGACGCGTTTCGCAGAAAAGCTTCCTCGGGGGGCAGTCTGTCTTTGATTATGCAAGGCTTTACAAAACTCAGTTTTTTCTGTTCCTGGGCTGGTGGGAGGATACAGTAGTTTTTGGTGAAGAGGACACGGTGTGGAGCCCCCAGATTAGTTTCTGGGGGCGATACATTGATGATGTGATCATCATATGGTCTGGCACTGAGGAGTCATTTATCTCATTTGTGGGATATCTTAATAACAACAATCTTGGACTCAGGCTGACATACGAAATAGGAGGTGATAAGATCCCTTTTTTGGACACCTTTATCCAGAAAGATGTCAATGGACGGCTAAAGACGATCATCTATAGAAAACCTAATTCCACCAATAGTCTATTGCATTGGAAGAGTTTCCATCCAACCCCGTTGAAGAGAGGGATTCCCAAGGGGCAGTTCCTGCGATTACGCAGGAACTGCTCCTTGGCAGAGGACTTTGACAAACAGTCGAGGTGCCTGAGGAATAGGTTCATCCAAAGAGGATACCCTCTGGGAACAATAAATGCGGCCTATGAACATGCCTGGCAGAGTGAACGGACTAAACTGTTGGTACCTAGACAGAGAAATGAGGAGACTTTGAAAACCAGACTGATTGGTACGTTTGACGATCAGAATGGAAAAGTGATGGGGATTTTGAGAAAGTATTGGGGAATCCTAGCCAGTGACCCAGATATTGGTGAAGCAATCACAAATACACCATCTGTGACCTACAGGAGGGGCCGTACAATAAAGGACCATGTGGTCCATAGTTTATACACTCCCCCACAGAAAGCAGGGACCTGGCTAGATCAGAGAGAGATGGGGACTTTCAGATGTGGGAAATGTTCCTTCTGCAGATATATCACTCCATCAAAGGAATTTACAAGTGTGAGCACAGGGAGGACATACAGAAACAGAAATTTTGCCAATTGTAGGACGGAGGGAGTGGTCTATTTATGTACGTGTGTATGTCCACTCAACTACGTGGGGAAAACTAAAAGACAATTTAGAGTCAGGATAAGCGAACACCTAGGAGATGTGAGGAATAAAAGGGATACCCCCATCGCCCGCCATGTTAATGGCTGCCATGGCGGGGATATGGGAGTTCTCTCTTTTAGGACCATTGAAACTATACCGGTCCCGATGAGACGTGGTGACTGGGATAAAATAATTATTCAAAGAGAGACCCGATGGATTTTCTGGTTGCGAACAATACATCCGGAGGGCCTCAATGAGCAGTTGAGCTTTGTAAGCTTCATTTAATTTGATTTAATACAGGACAAATATAGCCAGGATACACATAATAGCCCTTCTAATGGAAGGAGAGTGTTTAAAATGAGGCTACTTATACATAATTAGCTAGTATGGGTATCATCTTATATATATGATCAATTTTAAAGTCAGATTGACGACAGGGTAGACCAGTGATCTAATTAGAAATGACTGTCTCCTATGGAGTCCTTAGAAGTTCATAGTTCTCCGGGGAAGATCAGGAAATGTACGGGTGCAAACCTAAATAACCAGGCATTGGGGGTATTGGGATCCGAAAGGGAGGGGGCAATTATAACCAGGATGTGATAAAGGTTCCGGTATGGTGTCTGGGGATAAGTTTTTATGGAGCACATAATCAGAAGGGTATATAAAAATATAGTGGTCAATAAGGGCGCTAGAATATACTGGGGCCCTCATAGACCCTAAACGCTTAAGAAATGTAGCTCCCCCCATAATGGGGACATGGGTTTCTTCTGATATTATGCATACTGTGAAAACCGGAAGTAGGGCATCCTGACGCCGGCCTGCAAAAGATGTATGAACTTTTGCCAGTACAGGAAGTGAGGTAATTGGATTACTTCCCACATAAGGATAGTGTGGAAAGTGGAGGCCGGATGTGACGCCCCCCAGCATGATGATAAGCATCATATGCATAGTAACGCCTTGATTGTTAATCATATGACAGCCGGGAGGTGTGTCATCGTGCGTCACGTTGTGGGCGGTATTGATTGACGTCAGACCGCATAAACCACGCCCCTCCCTTTCTTCCCTCCCCCCTAGATGACCGGCAATGAATGACAAACCGGAAATGAGGCAATATGACGCTGACGAGGAGGGGGATTTAAACTTGTCAGCGTTCAGCATTAAGCTAGGCGCCATTATCCATGCACCATTGATATGCGGCCAGCCTCAAGACCCATACAATGAGATACCTGAGTAAGTACCCTTTGATGATATGGATCATTGATCTGACCTGGAGAATGTGAAGGAGCTGAGGAGGTGCTGAGTGGATTCTTATGTTGTTTTACAGCTGACACCTCACTGAGGAAGCATGCATCTATGGTCTAAATAAGAACATGCAGTCCCAGACAATATCTGATTGTGAGTGAGTACTGGGCTTCACAAAATAGTCTGCTGATTTCTGTAAATTGATGAGAATGTGCTGGACTTACATGTATATGTATATACTTTCAGTGAGAACGACATTACCTTATTGAAGGACTGAATTACTAATTTTGGCACTATTGCAATGTGAGTAATGGCCCCATATAGAATTGCTTTGTATGGACTCCTAATGTGGTGATCAGTCATCTAATACAGACACATTGATAATTTCAGTCTGATATCTGCGCAACTGAGCCCTGAATAGCCCCTGATGAACCTCCGCTCGATTGCTGATCCAGGAGAAGAAACGCGTCGGGCAATGAGCTATGCCTAATGGCGAAGCAGTAGGCGATTTGGCTACAATATTTTCTGGTGAAATGGGCAGTGAGCTATGCCAATTGGCGAAGTAGTGGCGATTGGGCTACATTATTTACTGGTGATATGCAAAGTTTGATACAATATGGACAGCACCTTCTATTGGATTAACTGATTACGTATAATGCTGAGATGTCTATTTAAAATATCCGGGGAATTATAGACATTATATTGAAAATACCACTATTGAATGCCTGGGTGGATGCATGAGAACTTCACGAAATACTATACAAAGCTCTCATAGAGATCAGCAGCACGAATAATAGTGCCAGTATAGGGCAAGAAGGGTCAGTCCACGCTGGAGCAGGGGCGCCATAACGGTCATATATGTAGGGTGCCGACCCCTGTTGATAGGAAGGGTCACAATAGGGAATTGGCCCGGAATGCCCCCTATAATAGTGACTTAGTGTATCAAACTCACTCTGTTTTTAAGTTTGTACTTGTTGATTTATGAAATAAAGTATTGAATTTTATGGTGGGGTTTTTTCTGTGAGGTAATTTGGTTCTAAGACCCCCAAGTGATTGGTTGTAGGTTTTCTTGTTCATTAGGACTTATTTAATGTTCACTTTTTATATATTTTTTATGCATGGGGGTGGGTGTGGGTAATATGATATATTCAACAATGGTGATGTTTAATATATTATTATATTTCTTTTCACATCATATTCACATCACTATCACATTATCTTTATATGCTACACGTTTCCATTTTGCAACATACACTTTTCATCTAGGTTATTAGGATCATTTTTATTTAGTTTAGAAAAAGAAAAAACTGAGTTTTGTAAAGCCTTGCATAATCAAAGACAGACACATCCCCAATAATTTATATAATGTTTATTAGAAAACAGATAGAGGCACTGTAATGTAAGTAGAGACATAAAATACTGACAATGATTTGGAAAAAAGAATCGGGGAAGTCCCATACTAGGACCTCAACAACAGCATATTGTATAAAAGAGTATTAGCTCCAACTTTACTGTATAGTAATGGCCCAAACAATCAGTGAAGGGAGGGGGCCCGATAGGGCACACACAGTAAGGGGGACATATATCATTATTCAAAGCTAGAGCAGTGCTTACCCATATATGTTGCCAATATGAACGCCGTGTCAGTGGTCCAGGTAATGGAAGGGGAAGCCCCGACGCGTTTCGCAGAAAAGCTTCCTCGGGGGGCAGTCTGTCTTTGATTATGCAAGGCTTTACAAAACTCAGTTTTTTCTTTTTCTTTACTTGTCATGTTATACTGAGTGGCCGTTTATACTTGATTGGAACCCCATTTGTTATCCCTTTTAATCCTTCATTAATTTTTATTTAGTTTGTAGATACATCAATGTGTATATGCATAGTATTTATTGCATATACAGTACAGACCAAAAGTTTGGACACAGCTCCTCATTCAAAGAGTTTTCTTTATTTTCATGACTCTTTAAATTGTAGATTCACATTGAAGGCATCACAACTATGAATTAAAACATGTGGAATTAAATACTTAAAAAAGTGTGAAACAACTGAAAATATGTCTTATATTCTAGGTTCTTCAAAGTAGCCACCTTTTGCTTTCATTACTACTTTGCACACTCTTGGCATACTCTTGATGAGCTTCAAGAGGTAGTCACCGGAAATGGTTTTCCAACAGTCTTGAAGCAGTTCTCAGAGATGCTTAGCACTTGTTGGCCCTTTTGCCTTCACTTTGCGATCCAGCTCACCCCAAACCATCTCGATTGGGTTCAGGTCTGGTGGCTGTGGGGGCCAGATAATCTGGCGTAGCACCCCATCACTCTCCTTCTTAGTCAAATAGCTCTTACACAGCCTGGAGGTGTGTTTGGGGACATTGTCCTGTTAAAAAATAAATGATGGTCCAACTAAACGTAAACCAGATGGAATAGCATGCCGCTCCAAGATGCTGTGGTAGGCATGCTAGTTCTGTATGCCTTCAATTTTGAATAAATCCCCAACAGTGTCAGCAGCAAAGCACCCCCACACCATCACACCTCCTCCACCATGCTTCACGGTGGAAACCAGCCATGTAGAGTCCATCCGTTCACCTTTTCTACAAAGACACGGTGGTTGGATCCAAAGATCTCAAATTTGGACTCATCAGACCAAAGCACAGATTTCCACTGGTCTAATGTCTATTCCTTGTGTTCTTTAGCCAAAACAAGTCTCTTCTGCTTGTTGCCTGTCCTTAGCAGTGGTTTCCTAGCAGCTATTTTACCATGAAGAACTGCTGCACAAATTCTCCTCTTAATAGTTGTTCTAGAGATGAGAAGGTGTGTCCAAACTTTTGGTCTGTACTGTATATTTTTATTCACTTTTATACACATTGCATTCATCTTACACTGATTTTTTTTTTACTTATTCTTCACTTATTCTTCACTCATTTTTTAATTTTTATTTACTTTTCATGTGTGTATATCTCACATTTTTTGGGGGGATTTTTTGATTTTTATAGTATTATCCTATTCATTTATTTTCCTATTATATATGTTTCCTTATGTCCTCCCTTCATATGGATACATATTTGTGGTACATTTGATAACATCAGCACCCCTAATCCCATTCTACATACTTATGGCTCATGTTATCCTCAGTTGTATACTTTAATCTTCTTTATATATATGTCCGGTATGGAGCGCATGCACAGATTGGGAGAGCGGACGTCATGCTTGGAGGCGTCTCATACTCGGCACGGATCGGGTCATGTGATCGGCATCGCGTCACGTGTTTATCACGTGGCTCTGTGCTGGCCGCGTCACCTGCTCTGCTTCCAGGTGACGTCTCTGATCAGTGACGTCTTGCTGTCCTGGAGTCTGGCACACATGCGCCATGTAATTGTTCCGGCGGGAATTCTTTCCCCATTTGATTGGATACGGGTCCTTTAAATAGCATCGGCTTTTGCTGCTCCGGCACCATTCATTCTCCCCTGACGAAGGTACGCCAAAACGCGCGTAGGGTGGGTCTGGGATTGGTGTCAGCACAGCTGATACAGTCATGGCCTCAGGTAAACACCTTGGTTGATTTAAAGAACCATAAATATTATCTTATATTTTTGTCATTTGATCTCTGTGCAATCTTGCACATGTATTATATATGAGATACTATGGGATACTATGTATAATTAAAGTGCTGCTACTTTTTAACAATTACTATTTATTAATTAGCTATTTTCACTAGTGCACTTTATATTTTAGTAAATTGTAGCTGCTAGTTTGATTGTATTGATATCCAATATTTAATTGATATTACCAAATGATGGGCCATATTCTCATTGCACCTAAAAAAATAATTTGATACATATTTATAATCTTAATGGACTGTTTTGGTGCTTTATCGCTGTGTCTTGATCCAATCCCTTTGTTGTTATTTTTCCTTGCTGTTTTTATGTCTTTTGTGATGAACTAATAAAATTGTGTATTTTTACTATTTTTAATGGCTATTCTATGTGAATTGGGTTTTTGTTCAATTATAATAGCCTATTCTTAGTATAGTGATAGTCTACTGTGGACACACTATATATACATAGTGTGTCCACAGTAGACTATCCTTACATACATCCTTGTTGACATTATTCGGTTTAAGTTACATGTAGTCATAGCACGTGATCATGGCACATGACCGCCCGCTGTGAGGTTCAGGCAGAGACTGAGCAGTGATCAGTGATGACGTCACTCAGGTTAGCCGTGGCCACAGATGGAGGTTCCCACGGTCCACCACTTGTGACCGCAGGTAACTTAACCTCAGGTGACTTCAGTGACCTCACCTGAGTTCATTCACAGCTCATCACGCGACTCACTCAGTCTCTGCCTGAAACTCACAGTGTACATAAGAAATACTGTGTATAGAAGCGCAGAATAGGGTCTTACCAGGTAAGGTAACAGATAAGCCAAGGTAATTTCATTCACCTATTAGGGTTGTGCCAGTCACAACTCCTAAATGCACATAATTGATGGCGACAGCCGCAGCTCTGGAAAGCGAATTCAGATGTAACGGGGGAGATATCGGGTGTATGCCACACTATCACCAGAAAATCAGATGTTGATTATTTCACCTCTTTATGCTTTTATTCGGGTCGATGCATTTCAGAGAACTCTGTATCCTTGATCAGGACATCAAGGAAAAATCAACAGTCTACTACAGAGGAAAGAACCTATATATATATATATATATATATATATATATATATATATATATATATATATACTGTAGATATACACAGGGCTGTATTTTGCCTTCGTGCTGCCCTAGGCACTTTAAGTGGTCGCGCCCCTTAGTGACAACGTAAAACTGAGTTTTCGCACACGACATCTGTTTAAGGCAGATCTACTCTGTAGCACACTTTAAAAAGTATCAATAAGAAACGAACCCCCCCCCCAATGGGAATCACCACAGGCACATCAAAACATAGCATGAGTATAAAATATTCCCACCACAGCGTCCCCACTTATATACTGTGAATGTGACACTGCCCCTAATAAACACCACACTGCCCTCCCTTATAAACTACTGTATATCCACCACACCTTCCTCGATTATGAAATATTATTATTATTATTGTTTATTTATAGAGCACCATTGATTCCATGGTGCTGTACATGAGGGGGTTACATACAGAATACATGTACACGTTACAATAGACAGACTAGCACAGGGGGAAGAGGGCCCTGCCCTTGCGGGCTTACATCCTAAAGGATTTTGGGGAGGAGACAGTAGATGATATGATCTGTACATTGTGAGGAGGGAGCAGCATGATGTGAGGACAATGTCCCATGCATGCTGCCCCCTCCTCACAATATCCCATGCATGCTGCCCCCTCCTCACAATGTCCCATGCATGCTGCCCCCTCCTCACAATGTCCCATGCATGCTGCCCCCTCCTCACAATGTCCCATGCATGCTGCCCCCTCCTCACAATGTCCCATGCATGCTGCTCCCTCGTCACAATGTCCCATGCATGCTGCTCCCTCCTCACAATGTCCCATGCTTGCTGCCCCCTCCTCACAATGTCCCATGCATGCTGCCCCCTCCTCACAATGTCCCATGAATGCTGCCCCCTCCTCACAATGTCCCTTGCATGCTGCCCCCTCCTCACAATGTCCCATGCATGCTGCCCCCTCCTCACAATGTCCCATGCATGCTGCTCCCTCCTCACAATGTCCCTTGCATGCTGCCCCCTCCTCACAATGTCCCTTGCATGCTGCCCCCTCCTCACAATGTCTTATGCATGCTGCCCCCTCCTCACAATGTCCCATGCATGCTGCCCCCTCCTCACAATGTCCCATGCATGCTGCCCCCTCCTCACAATGTCCCATGCATGCTGCTCTCTCCTCACAATGTCCCATGCATGCTGCCCCCTCTTCACAATGTCCCATGCATGCTGCTCCCTCCTCACAATGTCCCATGAATGCTGCTCCCTCCTCACAATGTCTCATGCATGCTGCCCCCTCCTCACAATGTCTCATGTATGCTGCTCCTGCCTCACAATGTCCCATGCATGCTGCTCCCTCCTCACAATGTCCCATGCATGCTGCTCCCTCCTCACAATGTCCCATGAATGCTGCTCCCTCCGCACAATGTCTCATGCTTGATGCTCCCTCCTCACAATGTCCCATGCATGCTGCTCCTTCCTCACAATGTCCCATGCATGCTGCTCCCTCCTCACAATGTCTCATGCATGCTGCCCCCTCCTCAGTGTCCCATGCATGCTGCCCCCTTCTCACAATGTCTCATGCATGCTGCCCCCTCCTCAGTGTCCCATGCATGCTGCCCCCTTCTCACAATGTCCCATGCATGCTGTCCCTCTCCATGAGCTCCTAATGCTGCCTTCCTCTTTTCCATAATGAGACCTTCATGTTGCCCCACTCATGCTAAGACCACCACACTAACGCTTATGCTGAGACCCCCCCACACACACTACCCCACTCTTGATATTGACTCCCCTACATTGCTCCACTCCATACTGATCCCACACATGCTGCCCCTTCTTCACAATGAGCTCCCAATGCTGCCCCCTCTTATTCTGAGTCCTTACACTCCCCCCACCCAATCGATTTTGTCATTGCACTATCCCTCATCCCTTGTCCTCTGTCTCTAGCATTAGCCCCTCTCTCCCACTCCCCCAGCATCAGCCTCTCTCCCCCAGCATCAGCCTCTATCTTCCCTCAGCATCAGCCTCTCTTCCCCAGTCTCAGCCTTTGCCTCCCCCCAGCCTCAGCCTGCCCCAGTCTCCGCCTCAGCCTCCCTCCAGCCTCCCTCCAGTCTCAGCCTCAGCCTCCCTCCAGTCTCAGCCTCAGCCTCCCTCCAGCCTCCCCCCAGTCTCTGCCTCTGCCTCCCTCCAGCCTCCCCCCAGTCTCTGCCTCCCTCCAGCCTCCCCCCAGTCTCAGCCTCAGCCTCCCTTCAGTCTCAGCCTCAGCCTCCCCCCAGTCTCAGCCTCAGTCTCCCTCCAGCCTCCCCCCAGTCTCAGCCTCCCTCCAGTCTCAGCCTCTGCCTCCCTCCAGCCTCCCCCCAGTCTCTGCCTCCCTCCAGCCTGCCCCCAGTCTCTGACTCTGCCTCCCTCCAGCCTCCCCCCAGTCTCTGCCTCTGCCTCCCTCCAGCCTCCCCCCCAGTCTCTGCCTCTGCCTCCCTCCAGCCTCCCCCCAGTCTCTGCCTCTGCCTCCCTCCAGCTTCCCCCCAGTCTCAGCCTCTGCCTCTCTCCAGCCTCCCCCCAGTCTCAGCCTCTGCCTCCCTCCAGCCTCCCCCCAGTCTCTGCCTCTGCCTCCCTCCAGCCTCCCCCCAGTCTCTGCCTCAGTCTCCCTCCAGCCTCCCCCCAGTCTCAGCCTCTGCCTCCCTCCAGCCTCCCCACAGTCTCAGCCTCTGCCTCCCTCCAGCCTCCCCCCAGTCTCAGCCTCTGCCTCCCTCCAGCCTCCCCCCAGTCTCTGCCTCTGCCTCCCTCCAGCCTCCCCCCAGTCTCTGCCTCTGCCTCCCTCCAGCCTCCCCCCAGTCTCTGCCTCTGCCTCCCTCCAGCCTCCCCCCAGTCTCTGCCTCTGCCTCCCTCCAGCCTCCCCCAGTCTCAGCCTCTGCCTCTCTCCAGCCTCCCCCCAGTCTCAGCCTCTGCCTCCCTCCATCCTCTTCCCAGTCTCAGCCTCTGCCTCCCTCCAGCCTCCCCCAGTCTCAGCCTCTGCCTCCCTCCAGCCTCCCCACAGTCTCAGCCTCTGCCTCCCTCCAGTCTCAGCCTCTGCCTCCCTCCAACCTCCCCCCAGTCTCAGCCTCTGCCTCCCTCCAGCCTCCCCCCAGTCTCTGCCTCTGCCTCCCTCCAGCCTCCCCCCAGTCTCTGCCTCTGCCTCCCTCCAGCCTCCCCCCAGTCTCTGCCTCTGCCTCCCTCCAGCCTCCCCCCAGTCTCTGCCTCTGCCTCCCTCCAGCCTCCCCCCAGTCTCTGCCTCTGCCTCCCTCCAGCCTCCCCCCAGTCTCTGCCTCTGCCTCCCTCCAGCCTCCCCCAGTCTCAGCCTCTGCCTCTCTCCAGCCTCCCCCCAGTCTCAGCCTCTGCCTCCCTCCATCCTCTTCCCAGTCTCTGCCTCTGCCTCCCTCCAGCCTCCCCCAGTCTCAGCCTCTGCCTCCCTCCAGCCTCCCCACAGTCTCAGCCTCTGCCTCCCTCCAGTCTCAGCCTCTGCCTCCCTCCAACCTCCCCCCAGTCTCAGCCTCTGCCTCCCTCCAGCCTCCCCCCAGTCTCTGCCTCTGCCTCCCTCCAGCCTCCCCCCAGTCTCTGCCTCTGCCTCCCTCCAGCCTCCCCCCAGTCTCTGCCTCTGCCTCCCTCCAGCCTCCCCCCAGTCTCTGCCTCTGCCTCCCTCCAGCCTCCCCCCAGTCTCTGCCTCTGCCTCCCTCCAGCCTCCCCCCAGTCTCTGCCTCTGCCTCCCTCCAGCCTCCCCCAGTCTCAGCCTCTGCCTCTCTCCAGCCTCCCCCCAGTCTCAGCCTCTGCCTCCCTCCAGCCTCTTCCCAGTCTCTGCCTCTGCCTCCCTCCAGCCTCCCCCCAGTCTCTGCCTCTGCCTCCCTCCAGCCTCCCCCAGTCTCAGCCTCTGCCTCCCTCCAGCCTCCCCACAGTCTCAGCCTCTGCCTCCCTCCAGTCTCAGCCTCTGCCTCCCTCCAACCTCCCCCCAGTCTCAGCCTCTGCCTCTCTCCAGTCTCAGCCTCTGCCTCCCTCCAGCCTCCCCCCAGTCTCAGCCTCTGCCTCTCTCCAGTCTCAGCCTCTGCCTCCCTCCAGTCTCAGCCTCAGCCTCCCTCCAGCCTCCCCCCAGTCTCTGCCTCCCTCCAGCCTCCCCCCAGTCTCTGCCTCCCTCCAGCCTCCCCCCAGTCTCAGCCTCAGCCTCCCTCCAGTCTCAGCCTCCCTCCAGCCTCCCCCCAGTCTCAGCCTCAGTCTCCCTCCAGCCTCCCCCCAGTCTCAGCCTCCCTCCAGTCTCAGCCTCTGCCTCCCTCCAGCCTCCCCCCAGTCTCTGCCTCTGCCTCCCTCCAGCCTGCCCCCAGTCTCTGACTCTGCCTCCCTCCAGCCTCCCCCCAGTCTCTGCCTCTGCCTCCCTCCAGCCTCCCCCCAGTCTCAGCCTCTGCCTCTCTCCAGCCTCCCCCAGTCTCAGCCTCTGCCTCCCTCCAGCCTCCCCCCAGTCTCTGCCTCTGCCTCCCTCCAGCCCCCCCCAGTCTCTGCCTCTGCCTCCCTCCAGCCTCCCCCAGTCTCAGCCTCTGCCTCCCTCCAGCCTCCCCACAGTCTCAGCCTCTGCCTCCCTCCAGTCTCAGCCTCTGCCTCCCTCCAGCCTCCCCCCAGTCTCAGCCTCTGCCTCTCTCCAGTCTCAGCCTCTGCCTCCCTCCAGCCTCCCCCCAGTCTCAGCCACTGCCTCCCTCCAGTCTCAGCCTCTGCCTCCCTCCAGCCTCCCCCCAGTCTCAGCCTCTGCCTCCCTCCAGCCTCCCCCCAGTCTCAGCCTCTGCCTCCCTCCAGCCTCCCCCCAGTCTCAGCCTCTGCCTCCCTCCAGTATCTGCCTTTGCCGCCTCCCCCCCCCGCATGCGCAGATCTCTGGTCTGCATTAGAGACACTCCCACGCTCCTTATGAATCCACTTACCTGCTCCAGTGCCCGCCGCCATCTTCCTGGCTCACGTGAGTATCCTCTTCTGACACCGGCTTCCATCACGGCGTCCTCCGCGGCGTCCTGCTGTGAGCTCTGCATGTGACGTCCACACAGCAGTGGACGCAGCACAGAGGAAGGAGCTGATTGGCGCGCGCCTGTGACCCCGGAAGTGCAGGCGCCGGCAGTTCCGGGGTCAATCAGCTCCCTGTGCTCGGCTCGGCGGGTTTTCATGTTGTGCAAATACAGATGAAGCCGCTCAGGAAGCAATGAAGAAAAATCCATGGAGGAATGTAATTAATGAACATTTCTTCAGTTTTAAAAACAAAAAGGAATGTTGAAATAATGAATTTTAATTAAATTAAGTAATATTAATTATTGGTGGGGAGTGTTGATGTGCACCATATATTTGTATTCCTTAGTATAGTGATTCTAGCTGTGAAGGTTCAGAAAGCGAGTGCCAGAGCAAAGCAGGAGTGCGCATGCGTGAGGGGTAACAGGAGTTCAGGTCCATGGGAGAGAACCACACCGCGCATGCGTGGGGGTTAAAAGAGTTCAGACAATGGGAATTTCCTCACTGCGTCTGCGCAGATTACGGAAAGTTCACAAGCTTCAAACGAGAAGCCCCCCCGCATGACTACAGTGCGAAGGACAGTGCCGGAATAACCACACAGAGAACCCCATAATCACGCACTCCATCCCTCAATTAGAAACATGAACCATTAGCATCAATCATATACAATTTATAGTTATATAAATGTATAAATATAAACATTATTAAAATGAAACATATTTAAAAGTCGAGACCTGAATTAAGATAAATTAAAATTAATATAATATAAATAAATAATATAAAACCAAGAAATCTATTAAATTGAGTAAAAATAGATCAGTAAAATAATATTAATAAAACAAATATGTCACCTCATTAAAACCTATAGGCTTCAAAGTGTTTAATTTGTATATCCAGAATGTTTCTTTTGTACTTAATACCTCCACTCTATTAGGGGTATTAAGAGGGATCTGATCGATGGGGTCACCCTTAAAGCCATATTTTGATTATGAACTATCCTACAATGCCTAGAGAGACTGTGTAGTAAAAAAACTGTTTTAATATTCCGCCTGTGGGAATGAAGTCTGTTGTGGAGTGTCTGAGAGGTCCTACCCACATACTGTTTATTACATTCGCATGGAGTGTTTAAGAGGTCCTGCCCACATACTGTTTATTACACTCGCATGGAGTGTTTGAGAGGTCCTGCCCACATATTGTTTATTACACTCGCATTCTATCAGGTATACAATAAAATAAGACTGGCATCTGAGAGGGCCCTTTATCAGAAAATCTTCCGAACAGAGGAAGAGCAGAAGAATTTCCTCTTATGTTGGATGTTGGATTGACTTACAGAATAAACAGTTTTTTGAAAAGTATCAATATGAGCCTGCTTGCAACACAGAGTTCATTGTACCTTGTAGCTTCAGGCGCCACAGGGTACTGCACCTCATCTAGGGTGCAGTATTCATCTTGGATATGGAGGAGGTCATCACCGGTAAACCACCATAAGACATCCAACACATGACATGGGAGCTCTTTCACTGGGACTGGGCAAGGGTAGGTGCCGGGGGTGGCCATCATGAGGTATGGGACCTCCTGCCCACTGGTTCAGCAACCCAGGAGGCGGGGCACCTTCAAGGGAAGTTAGGAGCCAGCTCACACAGAATTCAGTGAGCGCCAGGTCAGCACCCAGGAAGGGGGTCGAGAAGCCATCAGGAAGAGACGTCAGGAAAAAATGACAGAATAGAAAGGGGCCCATGGTCTGGAGGTGGAGATTCAACCCAGGTTCTTAGGAATAAGGGGAATCCCAGGGTTCGCGAGGAGTGCAGCAACCACCGATGACCCGTTCAGAAGCTGGGGTGGAGGGAAGACCACTAGAGAGGACACACAGAAGGAAGCATCGGCTTTGACCCCCTAACTATCCTAGATTGGCTGGAACTTCTCAACCTGCGGGGGGCTACAATATTTCTCAGGGTAGTGGCCCTTCTAAAACTGATACCCGGATGAGTAGGCATAACATCCTTTAAAATAGGATCTTTTAATAACATGTTCCAATGTTTTTCCAAAACGTTTCTAATAAAAACACTGTCATTTCTGTATGTGGTAATGAAATTTGTCGTGAAATCATGCAAATTACTGGATTCATAAAAAGCAGTTCTGGGTTTAAATTACCTTGGCTTATCTGTTACCGTACCTGGTAAGACCCTGTTCTGCGCTTTTATCCACTGTATTTCCTATGTACACTGTGATGATCAGGCACAGACTGAGTGAGTCGTGTGATGAGCGGTGAATGAACTCAGGTGAGGTCACTGAAGTCACCTGAGGTCAAGTTACCTGCGGTCACAAGTGGTGGACTATAGGAACCTCCACCTGTGGTCGCAACTGACCTAATTGACGTCACCACTGATCGCTGCTCAGTCTCTGTCTGAGCCTCATAGCAGGTAGTCATGTGCCATAATCGCTCACTGTGACTTTACATGTAGCAGAGCTTGAATTCAACTTATCAATAAAGAATTCAATTTAGCAAAGATTGAAATAAGAGTGTGAAGGGGTCACATACATACGCAACAGGGGTCACATACATACGCAACAATGGTTTACGAAAACCGTCCACTGACACCGCACCTCATCCAGTGTGTGCACGCCAATATAGGACTACACTGAGGAGCTGACCATGTGACCCCTGACTCCTCCCCTCCATGTGACATCATCACAGGTCCTGTAAGCACAGAGCAGCCATATATCTAGTGTGCGGCTCTGCAGGTGGAGGTAGGTGCAGGGTATTATATATCTAGTGTGCGGCTCTGAAGGTGGAGGTAGGTGCAGGGTATTATATATCTAGTGTGCGGCTCTGCAGGTGGAGGTAGGTGCAGAGTATTATATATCTAGTGTGCGGCTCTGCAGGAGGAGGTAGGTGCAGGGTATTATATATCTAGTGTGCGGCTCTGCAGGTGGAGGTAGGTGCAGGGTATTATATATCTAGTGTGCGGCTCTGCAGGAGGAGGTAGGTGCAGGGTATTATATATCTAGTGTGCGGCTCTGCAGGTGGAGGTAGGTGCAGGTTATTATATATCTAGTGTGCGGCTCTGCAGGTGGAGGTAGGTGCAGAGTATTATATATCTAGTGTGCGGCTCTGCAGGAGGAGGTAGGTGCAGGGTATTATATATCTAGTGTGCGGCTCTGCAGGTGGAGGTAGGTGCAGGTTATTATATATCTAGTGTGCGGCTCTGCAGGTGGAGGTAGGTGCAGGGTATTATATATCTAGTGTGCGGCTCTGCAGGTGGAGGTAGGTGCAGGGTATTATATATCTAGTGTGCGGCTCTGCAGGTGGAGGTAGGTGCAGGGTATTATATATCTAGTGTGCGGCTCTGCAGGTGGAGGTGGGTGCAGGGTATTATATATCTAGTGTGCGGCTCTGCAGGTGGAGGTAGGTGCAGGGTATTATATATCTAGTGTGCGGCTCTGCAGGTGGAGGTAGGTGCAGGGTATTATATATCTAGTGTGCGGCTCTGCAGGTGGAGGTAGGTGCAGGGTATTATATATCTAGTGTGCGGCTCTGCAGGTGGAGGTAGGTGCAGGGTATTATATATCTAGTGTGCGGCTCTGCAGGTGGAGGTAGGTGCAGGGTATTATATATCTAGTGTGCGGCTCTGCAGGAGGAGGTAGGTGCAGGGTATTATATATCTAGTGTGCGGCTCTGCAGGTGGAGGTAGGTGCAGGGTATTATATATCTGTGTGCGGCTCTGCAGGTGAAGGTAGGTGCAGGGTATTATATATCTAGTGTGCGGCTCTGCAGGTGGAGGTAGGTGCAGGGTATTATATATCTAGTGTGCGGCTCTGCAGGTGGAGGTAGGTGCAGGGTATTATATATCTAGTGTGCGGCTCTGCAGGTGGAGGTAGGTGCAGGGTATTATATATCTAGTGTGCGGCTCTGCAGGTGGAGGTAGGTGCAAGGTATTATATATCTAGTGTGCGGCTCTGCAGGTGGAGGTAGGTGCAGGGTATTATATATCTAGTGTGCGGCTCTGCAGGTGGAGGTAGGTGCAGGGTATTATATATCTAGTGTGCGGCTCTGCAGGTGGAGGTAGGTGCAGGGTATTATATATCTAGTGTGCGGCTCTGCAGGTGGAGGTAGGTGCAGGGTATTATATATCTAGTGTGCGGCTCTGCAGGTGGAGGTAGGTGCAGGGTATTATATATCTAGTGTGCGGCTCTGCAGGAGGAGGTAGGTGCAGGGTATTATATATCTAGTGTGCGGCTCTGCAGGTGGAGGTAGGTGCAGGGTATTATATATCTGTGTGCGGCTCTGCAGGTGAAGGTAGGTGCAGGGTATTATATATCTAGTGTGCGGCTCTGCAGGTGGAGGTAGGTGCAGGGTATTATATATCTAGTGTGCGGCTCTGCAGGTGGAGGTAGGTGCAGGGTATTATATATCTAGTGTGCGGCTCTGCAGGTGGAGGTAGGTGCAGGGTATTATATATCTAGTGTGCGGCTCTGCAGGTGGAGGTAGGTGCAGGGTATTATATATCTAGTGTGCGGCTCTGCAGGTGGAGGTAGGTGCAGGGTATTATATATCTAGTGTGCGGCTCTGCAGGTGGAGGTAGGTGCAGGTTATTATATATCTAGTGTGCGGCTCTGCAGGTGGAGGTAGGTGCAGGGTATTATATATCTAGTGTGCGGCTCTGCAGGTGGAGGTAGGTGCAGGGTATTATATATCTAGTGTGCGGCTCTGCAGGTGGAGGTAGGTGCAGGGTATTATATATCTAGTGTGCGGCTCTGCAGGTGGAGGTAGGTGCAGGGTATTATATATCTAGTGTGCGGCTCTGCAGGTGGAGGTAGGTGCAGGGTATTATATATCTAGTGTGCGGCTCTGCAGGTGGAGGTAGGTGCAGGGTATTATATATCTAGTGTGCGGCTCTGCAGGTGGAGGTAGGTGCAGGGTATTATATATCTAGTGTGCGGCTCTGCAGGTGGAGGTAGGTGCAGGGTATTATATATCTAGTGTGCGGCTCTGCAGGTGGAGGTAGGTGCAGGGTATTATATATCTAGTGTGCGGCTCTGCAGGTGGAGGTAGGTGCAGGGTATTATATATCTAGTGTGCGGCTCTGCAGGAGGAGGTAGGTGCAGGGTATTATATATCTAGTGTGCGGCTCTGCAGGTGGAGGTAGGTGCAGGGTATTATATATCTAGTGTGCGGCTCTGCAGGTGGAGGTAGGTGCAGGGTATTATATATCTAGTGTGCGGCTCTGCAGGTGGAGGTAGGTGCAGGGTATTATATATCTAGTGTGCGGCTCTGCAGGTGGAGGTAGGTGCAGGGTATTATATATCTAGTGTGCGGCTCTGCAGGTGGAGGTAGGTGCAGGGTATTATATATCTAGTGTGCGGCTCTGCAGGTGGAGGTAGGTGCAGGGTATTATATATCTAGTGTGCGGCTCTGCAGGTGGAGGTAGGTGCAGGGTATTATATATCTAGTGTGCGGCTCTGCAGGTGGAGGTAGGTGCAGGGTATTATATATCTAGTGTGCGGCTCTGCAGGTGGAGGTAGGTGCAGGGTATTATATATCTAGTGTGCGGCTCTGCAGGTGGAGGTAGGTGCAGGGTATTATATATCTAGTGTGCGGCTCTGCAGGTGGAGGTAGGTGCAGGGTATTATATATCTAGTGTGCGGCTCTGCAGGTGGAGGTAGGTGCAGGGTATTATATATCTAGTGTGCGGCTCTGCAGGTGGAGGTAGGTGCAGGGTATTATATATCTAGTGTGCGGCTCTGCAGGTGGAGGTAGGTGCAGGGTATTGTATATCTAGTGTGCGGCTCTGCAGGTGGAGGTAGGTGCAGGGTATTGTATATCTAGTGTGCGGCTCTGCAGGTGGAGGTAGGTGCAGGGTATTGTATATCTAGTGTGCGGCTCTGCAGGTGGAGGTAGGTGCAGGGTATTGTATATCTAGTGTGCGGCTCTGCAGGTGGAGGTAGGTGCAGGGTATTGTATATCTAGTGTGCGGCTCTGCAGGTGGAGGTAGGTGCAGGGTATTGTATATCTAGTGTGCGGCTCTGCAGGTGGAGGTAGGTGCAGGGTATTGTATATCTAGTGTGCGGCTCTGCAGGTGGAGGTAGGTGCAGGGTATTATATATCTAGTGTGCGGCTCTGCAGGAGGAGGTAGGTGCAGGGTATTATATATCTAGTGTGCGGCTCTGCAGGTGGAGGTAGGTGCGGGGTATTATATATCTAGTGTGCGGCTCTGCAGGAGGAGGTAGGTGCGGGGTATTATATATCTAGTGTGCGGCTCTGCAGGTGGAGGTAGGTGCGGGGTATTATATATCTAGTGTGCGGCTCTGCAGGTGGAGGTAGGTGCGGGGTATTATATATCTAGTGTGCGGCTCTGCAGGTGGAGGTAGGTGCGGGGTATTATATATCTAGTGTGCGGCTCTGCAGGTGGAGGTAGGTGCGGGGTATTATATATCTAGTGTGCGGCTCTGCAGGTGGAGGTAGGTGCGGGGTATTATATATCTAGTGTGCGGCTCTGCAGGTGGAGGTAGGTGCGGGGTATTATATATCTAGTGTGCGGCTCTGCAGGTGGAGGTAGGTGCGGGGTATTATATATCTAGTGTGCGGCTCTGCAGGTGGAGGTAGGTGCGGGGTATTATATATCTAGTGTGCGGCTCTGCAGGTGGAGGTAGGTGCGGGGTATTATATATCTAGTGTGCGGCTCTGCAGGTGGAGGTAGGTGCGGGTTATTATATATCTAGTGTGCGGCTCTGCAGGTGGAGGTAGGTGCGGGTTATTATATATCTAGTGTGCGGCTCTGCAGGTGGAGGTAGGTGCGGGGTATTATATATCTAGTGTGCGGCTCTGCAGGTGGAGGTAGGTGCGGGGTATTATATATCTAGTGTGCGGCTCTGCAGGTGGAGGTAGGTGCGGGGTATTATATATCTAGTGTGCGGCTCTGCAGGTGGAGGTAGGTGCAGGCTATTATATATCTAGTGTGCGGCTCTGCAGGTGGAGGTAGGTGCAGGCTATTATATATCTAGTGTGCGGCTCTGCAGGTGGAGGTAGGTGCAGGCTATTATATATCTAGTGTGCGGCTCTGCAGGTGGAGGTAGGTGCAGGGTATTATATATCTAGTGTGCGGCTCTGCAGGAGGAGGTAGGTGCAGGCTATTATATATCTAGTGTGCGGCTCTGCAGGTGGAGGTAGGTGCAGGCTATTATATATCTAGTGTGCGGCTCTGCAGGTGGAGGTAGGTGCAGGCTATTATATATCTAGTGTGCGGCTCTGCAGGTGGAGGTAGGTGCAGGCTATTATATATCTAGTGTGCGGCTCTGCAGGTGGAGGTAGGTGCAGGGTATTATATATCTAGTGTGCGGCTCTGCAGGTGGAGGTAGGTGCAGGGTATTATATATCTAGTGTGCGGCTCTGCAGGTGGAGGTAGGTGCAGGGTATTATATATCTAGTGTGCGGCTCTGCAGGTGGAGGTAGGTGCAGGGTATTATATATCTAGTGTGCGGCTCTGCAGGTGGAGGCAGGTGCAGGGTATTATATATCTAGTGTGCGGCTCTGCAGGTGGAGGTAGGTGCAGGGTATTATATATCTAGTGTGCGGCTCTGCAGGTGGAGGTAGGTGCAGGTTATTATATATCTAGTGTGCGGCTCTGCAGGTGGAGGTAGGTGCAGGGTATTATATATCTAGCGTGCGGCTCTGCAGGTGGAGGTAGGTGCAGGGTATTATATATCTAGCGTGCGGCTCTGCAGGTGGAGGTAGGTGCAGGGTATTATATATCTAGCGTGCGGCTCTGCAGGTGGAGGTAGGTGCAGGGTATTATATATCTAGCGTGCGGCTCTGCAGGTGGAGGTAGGTGCAGGGTATTATATATCTAGCGTGCGGCTCTGCAGGTGGAGGTAGGTGCAGGGTATTATATATCTAGTGTGCGGCTCTGCAGGTGGAGGTAGGTGCAGGGTATTATATATCTAGTGTGCGGCTCTGCAGGTGGAGGTAGGTGCAGGGTATTATATCTAGTGTGCGGCTCTGCAGGTGGAGGTAGGTGCAGGGTATTATATATCTAGTGTGCGGCTCTGCAGGTGGAGGTAGGTGCAGGGTATTATATATCTAGTGTGCGGCTCTGCAGGAGGAGGTAGGTGCAGGGTATTATATATCTAGTGTGCGGCTCTGCAGGTGGAGGTAGGTGCAGGGTATTATATATTTAGTGTGCGGCTCTGCAGGTGGAGGTAGGTGCAGGGTATTATATATCTAGTGTGCGGCTCTGCAGGTGGAGGTAGGTGCAGGGTATTATATATCTAGTGTGCGGCTCTGCAGGAGGAGGTAGGTGCAGGGTATTATATATCTAGAGTGCGGCTCTGCAGGTGGAGGTAGGTGCAGGGTATTATATATCTAGTGTGCGGCTCTGCAGGTGGAGGTAGGTGCAGGGTATTATATATCTAGTGTGCGGCTCTGCAGGTGGAGGTAGGTGCAGGGTATTATATATCTAGTGTGCGGCTCTGCAGGTGGAGGTAGGTGCAGGGTATTATATATCTAGTGTGCGGCTCTGCAGGAGGAGGTAGGTGCAGGGTATTATATATCTGTGTGCGGCTCTGCAGGTGGAGGTAGGTGCAGGGTATTATATATCTAGTGTGCGGCTCTGCAGGTGGAGGTAGGTGCAGGGTATTATATATCTAGTGTGCGGCTCTGCAGGTGGAGGTAGGTGCAGGGTATTATATATCTAGTGTGCGGCTCTGCAGGTGGAGGTAGGTGCAGGGTATTATATATCTAGTGTGCGGCTCTGCAGGAGGAGGTAGGTGCAGGGTATTATATATCTAGTGTGCGGCTCTGCAGGTGGAGGTAGGTGCAGGGTATTATATATCTAGTGTGCGGCTCTGCAGGTGGAGGTAGGTGCAGGGTATTATATATCTAGTGTGCGGCTCTGCAGGTGGAGGTAGGTGCAGGGCCGGCTCCAGGTTTTTGTGGGCCCCATCCACACGCAGACACGCACATACAGATACATGCACATACAGGCAAATGTATACATACATATTTAAAGAGAAATTCAGAAAAATACATATAAACAGACATAAATCTATACACAGTCATACACACTGACATACATAGATATAGCCATTATACACACACACAGATACATTAGAGGATTGAATATAGGGAGGCCGGCAGCAGCCTCACTCACCTCCCCGCTTGTCTCCTGTCCAGATTCTCCCAGGCATGGGGCTGTACTGCATGATGGCCGTCACTAAGGCTGCTTTCACACTACGTCTTTTTAACATGCGTCATGAACGTTTTTTTGCTGTAAAAGCGGATCCTGCTTTTACAGCAAAAAACGCATGCTAACGCATGTGTTATTTTGCAGGATCCTGTCACTGGATGTTTAGGGGCGGGCATTGGAGTCATGTGATCGGGAGTGAGGGGAACTAAACATGCCAGACTGGGAGCCGGCTTCTTACAACTGCGGAGGTTCGTAACCAAGGTAAACATCGGGTAACTTGCTTGGATACCCGATATTTATCTTGGTTACGAGCGTCTGTACACGTAACCAACGTAAACATCGGGTAACTAAGAGAAGTGGTTACCCGATATTTACCTTGGTTACGAGTGTCCGCAGCTCTCAGGTGGGAGAGAGAGACAGGAGAGGGTGGGGGAGAGACAGAGAGAGAGAGGGAGGGATGAGAGGGTGGAGGGAGAGGGTGAGAGAGGGAGGAGAGAGAGGGACTGATCACCCGAGACTGGTTTCTGTGCATGCTCAGTAGAGCAAGCAGGATCCTGCCTATCAGTATGCCAGCGTTCACATGCGCTTGTGTGCTGTTTAGTCAGGATCCAGCAATTTGCAGTATTTGGATGCAGCACAAAAACGCTACAAGTAGCGTTTTTGAAAAATGTTAAAAAACTGCAAGTCGCTGGATCCTCACTATAACGCACGCAAACGCAGGTGAACGCATGTTAACGCGAGTCCATTGCAAATGCATTGACATGAAAACGCATTTGCACTGGATCCGCTTTTGCGTTAAAAAAACGTTCATGACGGATGTTAAAAAAACGTAGTGTGAAAGCAGCCTAACAGACATGGCCATGCACACTGACACTGCACTGCTGTATATACATCACAGGAGGGGCTGGAGGCTACAATATATTCGTCACAGGAGGGGCATCGGGCATAGACATTACTGGGGGGAATAGATGTTACTGGAGTGGCAAACAGCTCTGGGGGCATACACATTACTGGGGTAGCCGGCATAGTGTTTTTTGAGGCCATACATATGGTTCTGGAGGCCGCACATATAGCTTTGGGGGACAGCACATGGGGAGCCACACGCACAGCTCTGCTGGACACACACACACACACTCACATCTTTCCTGCAGATGTACAGACACAAACACACACAGCTCTCCTGTCTTCATGCACACTGCACTACTGCACACAAAGCACTGCTGTATATACACACAGGACTCTGCTGCCCAAAGAATACATACTGTATACAGACAGCTCTGCTGCACACATGCACCCTGATAGCACTGTTGCACACATCTCTGCTGCAGATGTACAGAAAAAACCACACAGCTCTGCTGCCTTCACATTCATACACACAGCTCTGCTGTACACATACATACACACAGCTGTGCTGCACACACATTCACACAGCTCTATTGCACACACACATACAGCTCTGCTGCACACACATGCACAGCTCTGCTGCACACACACATACAGATCTCTGCTGTACATACACAGCTCTGCTGCACACACATAAAAAGCTCTGCTGCACACACTCATACAGCTCTGCTGCACACACATACACAGCTCTGCTGCACACACACATACACAGCTCTGCTGAACACACATACACAGCTCTGCTGAACACACACATACACACAGCTCTGCTGAACACACACATACACACAGCTTTGCTGCACACACACAGCTCTGCTGCACACACATACAGCTCTTCAGCACATACATACAACTCTGCTGCACACACATACACAGCTCTGATGCACACACACAGCTCTGCTGCACACACACATACACAGAGTTTTGCTGTACACACACAAACACACAGCTCTGCTGCACACACAGCGTTTCTACACATACATCTCTGCTGCACATGCACACAGTTCTGCTGCACACACACATACACACAATTCTGCTGCACACACATACACACAGCTCTGCTGCACACACATACACATAGCTCTGCTGCACACACACATACCACTCTTCAGCACACACACATACAGCTCTGCTGCACACATACAGCTCTACAGCACACACACACATACACAGCTCTGCTGCACACATACACACAGCTCTAGTGCACACACAGCTCTGCTGTAGCCACACATACCACTCTGCTGCACACACATACACAGCTCTGCTGCACACACACATACACAGCTCTGCTGAACACACACACATACACACAGCTTTGCTGCACACATACACACAGCTCTGCTGCACACAAACAGCTCTGCTGCACACACACATACAGCTCTTCAGCATATACATACAGCTCTGCTGCACACACATACAGCTCTGCTGCACACACACATACACACAGCTCTGCTGTACACACACATACACACAGCTCTGCTGCACACACAGCTTTGCTGTACACACACATACATCTCTGCTGCACATACACACAGTTCTACTGCGCACACACACATATACACAATTCTGCTGCACACACACATACACACAGCTCTGCTGCACACACATACACATAGCTCTG
The DNA here is from genome assembly GCF_048569485.1 of Anomaloglossus baeobatrachus. Lineage (NCBI taxonomy): Eukaryota > Metazoa > Chordata > Amphibia > Anura > Aromobatidae > Anomaloglossus > Anomaloglossus baeobatrachus. Next base: position 756,840 of record NW_027441798.1, on the reverse strand, counting down.
CTGCACACACACATACCGCTCTTCAGCACACACACATACAGCTCTGCTGCACACATACAGCTCTGCAGCACACACACGCATACAGCTCTGCTGCACACACATACATACAGGTCTGCTGCACACACACATACAGCTCTGCTGCACACACATACTGTTTTAGTTATCTCTTTTTTATACAAGGCTTGTAGCTTATGGTGGGAGCAGCTGAGACATGTGCCGATAAGGCTCTGCGGTGGCGACACACAGCTCCAGGGACCAGCACATATGGCTGTGGGGGGCCAGCACATACAGTTCAGGGGAGAGGGGGAGCCCATACAGCTCACTGGCGCCCATTAGATCTTGGGGGGTAAGAAAAGGGGCACACACAGCTCAGGAGGGAGGGGGACATAGAGATCAGAAGGGGGAGGGTGTGTGTGGAACATACCGCTCAGGTCTGGTGAAGAGGGGGGCCATACAGCGCCGGACAACAGCGCTGTGTTGGGGGTCGCTACAAATCATCTTCATCTATGGGACTGGAGCAGGCTGCGCGGTAGCTCCGCCCACAGATAAACTTCAGAACAGGAGCTGCATGCCAATGTGGCTTAAAGGTTCAGCAGCCGCACTTTCCTGCCAAGCACTGCGATCCCCGGAACTCGGCCCAGGGGACACAGAACTGACGGAGGCAAGTGGGCCCCCCAGGCTGTCCAGGGCCCCGACACTTGACCAGGTGGCCGGCTGCTGATGCCAGCCCTGATGCAGAGTCTCTATTATTTTGCTCGGCTTCCTTTTCTTGTTACTGTTATCGTCTTTTGTTACTTTTTATGATGACGCTGAAGTCGGATTCTTATTCAGCAATTATTTTTTACTATTTATTTGGAGTCTTTTTTACAGGTTTTTATCTACAAAAAAAAAATACAATATAATACACTGCAGTGCGGAGCCCGGATGTGAATACACTGAAAAGCAGCAACAAAAATAATAAAACTGGAACAAATATGGGCATCAAAGTGGCACCGAAGGGCATTATGGAAAGGGTTAAAGAACTCCGCACTGCATTGTACTTCATTATTGTGATTTTTTGTGTGTTTGCTGTTAAACCTGTGAAAAAAAAAATCCAAATAAGAAACCAACTTCAGCATCGAGTTTTTATTGCTGATGTCGAGCGATACTGGTGGGAAAATAAGGGAAATGTCTGCTATTACCACATATATACCCTGACCCCCGCAGTGACTGAGAGCCGCTCAGCATTAGAACCTGCTGTCAGTCAGTGGTGAGAGCGCGTATACAACCACTGATCACTATTCAAATGAAAAAGAGGCGATCCAGCACAGATCCAGTATTTAAAAATAAAAAATCCTTTATTTGAAAAGCATTAAAAGTCCATTATGCCATGCTGCGAGGACGCGTTTCGGACTTAACATCCTTACTCAGTCTCTAGACATCTCACAATGAATTCAGACTAAAAACATATGGCACAGGACATGAGGTCAGCAATGAGACAAAATTTGAATATGCAAATATATAAATTATTTTGACAATATACATGCAACCAGACAAGGAAACGTACAAAAAATTCGAAATACATTACATCTTTTCTTATATTTAATTCAGATGGGACCCTCGTTTCCATCTCAAAAATCCATTTTACCTCTTTATATTGGAGCATTATTTTCACATCTCCTCCCCTCCTAGGTAGCAGAACCTTCTCAATGCCGCTCACCTGCAGGCTGCTCAAATCACCTCCATGGACACTGAGAAAATGCTGGGAGGCTCCCGAGGGACTCCTTGTTGAATTATTTAGGACATTGTACACGTTCCGATATTCTTTTTCTCAGTTTCCTTGTGGTGTGACCTATGTACTGCAGTCGGCATGTAGTACAAGAAATCATATAAATGACATTCACAGAGCTACAGTTTATCATTGTTCTGATGTTATATTGCTTGCCATTAGTATAAGATGAAAAATTCTTTGTGTTAGAAATATATTTACACAGACCGCAAGTTTTTCCACCGCATTTATATGAACCATTTACTGACAACCAATTGGATTTATCTGCTTTTTTGGACTTGTTCATATGGTCACTGGGGGACAATAGTGTGCCTAATGTGGCGTTCTTTTGTGAAACAAACTTGACACCTCCCTCCAGTATGTTGACACCTCCCTCCATACAGATCCCTGCACGGTCAGATGATCGTTTACACCTGGCATCAATATCGGCGAAATCTCCCTAGATCCATCATGAGGAAAAAAGGAAAAAAAAATGGGGAGAAAATAGAGTGAGTTTTTCCTCTACAGAGCCTGAAACCTCTGATGGCAATACGGGCTTTTCAGAAACTGAAACAGCTATGCCATCGACCTCTGCCCTATCACCAAAAAACACATTTCCAGTTTGAAAAAATCAAGAAAAAAAACAAGAAGGGCTGGTAGGAAACATTCAAACAGAACGAAATCACCAGCATGGGTATCACACCAGGAAACAGAAAATATATCTTCAGTAGTAAATGTATCTGCTACTATTCTTAATACACATGAAATTACATTGTTGGAAAAAAGTTTAACCTTTGAACCAAGTACAAAATTTAATTTACTGGGAACCATTCTTGATGTGAACCGTTTTGGAAGGAGACTGACTATAAAAAACATTTCTATGATGAAAATGAATCTGTATTGCCGACTTTGTGTCAGGATGACTTAACTCCAATGGTTTCTTTTCCGGAACAAATGGCGCTGCAAAATTTGCGTGTATTAGGGGATAACAGCATGGCTGATATTAATATAAATGACAGAACTGTATTTAGTAGAGTACCTAACCCATCTTATTACCCCACCCAAACCCGTTGTCAACAGATGGAGGATTTTCAGAACCTTGTAGAAAAAGAACTAATTAAATTAGATAAAGAAAGTGGTATAGTGTCCCGTAATTTAACATCAGGAGAAAAAAGGGCTGTAAAATCATAAACAAGTAACACTGTCGCAAGCGGGGAGGGGACGCTGCGCTCACCACGCTCGGGTCCGGCTTGGGGCTGCTTTGCTTGCTGCTCGGTGGCTTGAGCGGTGGGGGGATCCAGGGACTCGAGCGGCGCTCCTCGCCTGTGAGTGAAAAGGGGAAGGTTTTGGGATTTGAAGGGTATTGTCCGTGACGCCACCCACGGTTGTGGTGAGGTTGTGGCACCACCACTGCTCTAGACGGGGATCCCGGGAGCGATGACAGGGAGCAGCTTGGATGTTGTTTTCCCCCTCCGTGGGTAGAGGTTGGTTGTCCCGGGGCCCGGTGATGGTGACTGGAAGGGTGGATGGCGGGGTTTGGTGAGGTGCAGGGTCGCGGGGGCAGCGCGGTGCCGCATGGCACGGTGGTACTCACTCAGCCAATGATGAATGCAAAGTCTCCGGTAAAACAAACGGCTGGATGGACGGGTCCCACAGACAGCTGCGGTGGCTTTTCTCCCGGTAGGTTGGCGGTGACTGCCTTTCCCTGCACCTGTAGTATGCTTCTGGTCCTGATGGCTTCCCACCGGTAACCCGCTCCCCAGCTTGGATGGATGCTGAGGGAGCCCCTTTTGCCCGCAGGCTCTGGCCCTGGGAACTGTAGCCTTGGCGGTGACTGTATTTCCCTTCACGGTTTGAGCGGTTGCCTTCAATCGGGTCTTTGCTGCTGGGAAACCCAGGAGGTTCCCTTCGCTAACGGATTTGACCGGTTTTACGGTGACTCCAAGCCTGGTCGGGGTCCGTAGGCCCTGCCGAATGGTGCTGGCTTCTCTTCGCTCCCCGGTCAGGTAGCGGCGGGCCACCTCCCGTCCCCGGTCCTTACGGTTTACGTCAATCGGCCTCTCCTGCAGACGGTCACCACCGTCTGCCAACCTTGCTGTATGTGCCTGGGCCACGTACCCGGACACGGTCAGTCTGCTCCACTACTACTTCACTCTCTCAACTCCAAACTGATCTGACTTCCTTTTCCCGCCTCCAGGACTGTGAACTCCTCGGTGGGTGGGGCCAACTGCCTGGCTCCACCCCCTGGTGTGGACATCAGCCCCTGAAGGGAGACAACAAGGATTTTTGTCTGACTTTGATGTGCCTAGCCAGGGTGTGGGGTGTGTTGTTGCAGTACCTGTGACGACCTGGCTTGTCCAGGGCGCCACAACACCAATATAATAATAAAAAATTCTGATAAGGGGGATCGATTGAAGTCATGGATGTGGGTTTATATGAAAGGGAGGTACAGGGGATGTTAAAGGATAGCAGTATTTACAAAAAAATATCCCACAACCCTATTAATGACATCAGAAAATCATTGGAAATTTTGATAGAGGAAGGGATTTCATTAGGGTTAATAAATCAAAAGAAAAGGATTACTTTAACCCTTTGCATCCAATAACTCCCCTTATGCATGCTCTCCCTAAATCTCACAAAGACCAGTTCCCGCTGAGTTTCAGGCCCATTATTTCGGGCATAGGGTCTGTCACTGAACATCTCTCGGAGTGGCTGGACAAACACCTCCAATTCTTAGCTAAAGCCTCTCCGAGTTTTGTTCAGGATAGCAAACATGTACTTAATGTGTTAAATGGTATAAAGTGACAGGTGGGCAATCGTTGGTTAACGTGTGATGTATGCACATTATATCCCTCCATCCCGCATTACCTGGCCAAAATGGCATTAAAAACTCAAATGGAAAAATACTCTGACTTTTCACAGGAATTACAGCAATACATCCTGGAGGTCACCCTTTTTTGTTAAAAAAACTATTTCACTTTTTTGGGGGATTTTTATTTACAGACACAGGGATGGTCAATGGGGTTACGTTTTTCACCATCTTTAGCAAATATTTATTTGTTTTGGTGGGAAGAGGAATTTATTTTTAATTTAAAAAATCCATTCAGCCCAGACATACTGATATTCCGCAGATTTATTGATGATATTTTGATTATTTGGAAAAATAGAGCAAATAAAATGGAAAATTTTATTTCATGTATTAATAACAATCCATATAATCTGGGATTCACATATCAGAGTGATCCACTGCAAATCCAATTTTTGGATATGGTACTGATGGGAAACATGGAGAAGGGTATTATTGATTGTAAATTATACCGCAAGCCCTCAGCAGGAAATTCAATCCTACATGTGACTAGTTGCCATCCAAGGTTTGTAGTGGAAAATATTCCTACTAGGGAATATGAAAGGGCTAAACGCTGCTGTACAAAGATGTCTGATTTGGAGCAAGAGGATAGGGAAATAGACAGACGGTTTGTTGCTAAAGGTTACTCCCAAAAAATTTTGGAAAGATCTAAAACAGAAGTGTGCTCCAAATCTAGAGAGCAGTACCTTGAAGAGAACAAAAAGGGAAATTCTCACAATGTGCAACCAGTTTTTTCAACTAAATTCAGCAAGAATTACTATGACATAGTGCACATTGTGAGAAAATTTTTACCGATTTTGTCGGCTGATGAAACTCTAAACCGCATACTGGAGGGAGGTGTTAAATTTGTTTAAAAAACGAACACCACATTGGGTGCATTATTGTCCCCCAGTGATCATATGAACAAGTCCAAAAAAAACAGATAAATTGACTTGGTTGTCAGTAAGTGGTTCATATAAGTGCGATGGAAAAACCTGCGGTTTGTGTAAATATGTTACTAACACAAAGAATGTTTCATCTTATACTAATGGCAAGCAATATAGCATCAGAACAATGATAAACTGTAGTTCTATGAATGTCGTTTATGTGATTTCTTGCACTATGTGCCGACTGCAGTACATAGGTCATACCACTAGGACACTGAGAAAAAGAATATCGGAACATGTGTACGATGTCTTAAATAATTCAACAAGGAGCCCTTCGCGAGCCTCCCAGCATTTTCTCAGTGTCCATGGAGGTGATTTGAGTAGCCTGCAGGTGAGCGGCATGGAGAAGGTTCTGCTACCTAGGAGGGGAGGAGATATAAAAAGAATGTTAAAATATAAAGAGGTAAAATGGATTTTTGAGATGGAAACGAGGGTCCCATCTGGATTAAATATAAAAAATGATGTAATGTATTTCTATTGAAAATGTATTTGTTTGTTTCTTTCTCTGGTTGCATGTGTAATGTTGAATTAATTTGTATATTTGCATATTCAAATTTTGTACTGATTGCTGAACTCATGTCCTGTGCCATATGTTTTTAATCTGGATTCATTGTGAGATGTTTTGAGACTGAGTTGAACGGTTAGTTAAAAACGCGTCCTCGCAGCATGGCATAATGGACTTTTAATGCTTTTCCAATAAAGGACTTTTAATTTTATATACTGGAACTGTGCTGGATCGACTTTTTCATTTGAATTGTGGATAGCAAAGGACAGAGGTGACTCCATTTGGATCCCTGCACGGTCAGATGATGGTCTCCTAAACAGAGAGGTGAGCTGGACGCACTTTTGTAAATGCTTTGCTTTATTTTTACTAGCCTTTCATAGAGTACAGTAATGGGTTAATCTTTTAGTAAAATTCCTAAGTATGCCATTGGCTATATTAAAACATATGCAGAAAACCTGTGACGTTTATAGATTTTTTGAGACTTCCCCTCCACCCCCCTACTGTGTCTCCAACTCTTTATCTTGCAGAGATTTTGACACATAGCACCTCAGGCCATAAATTTGGACTTTTGCCAGTATTTGTTATCACATCTACATTCCGTTCCTTTGTATCAGTCTTCAGCTGCTGACCTTGATATACACATACTTGCTTTCCTGATTCCAGCAGTAATCAGAAAACAGACTCTTTCTTCTTACTCATATAAAAAAAAGTTTGGTTATAGAAGAGTCATTGTATTCTCACAGTAGAAAAGCGCAAAGAAAAATATTCTGCATTCTCACAGTCCCCCCTAAAATACTTTTCTATCTGATTCTGTCACTCTCCCCGGTCCCCGTGTCACGCTCCCTGGTCCCCGTGTCACGCTCCCCGGTCCCCGTGTCCTGCTCTCTGGTTCCCGACGGCGCTCCGTGCTCACTGCTCCGGTCTCCGGTCCTCTCCTCCACGGCCTTCCTGCTCCCTCTCCCTCGCCTGCGTCCTCCATGCATCCTCTTCCCCGCTCCCAGCACTTCTCTGCGATGCAGGACACTCTGCCGGGCACTCCTGCTTCCTCTGCACCGCTTCCTGCCCTGCCTTCTGGCACACGGGCCTCGCGCATGTGCATTAGGGCGCGCGCGCGGTCATTGGCCCTCTCTTAAAGGGCCACCATCCAGAAACAGGATATTGCCTATGCATGTACAGGGTATAAGAGGATTCTCTTTCCAGGTGGGTGGGGCCTGTTCTACCTGTTTAGTAAGCTAGGAGTTCAGGTCCCCCTTTTGCGTTGTCCGGTATTAACCCTTGTCTGTCTCGCAGAGCCTGTCCTGCCACGCCAACCGGTCCTAACCACGACTGCTCCAGAACTCCTGTCGGGGACTGTCGGCTGATATTCCACTACCTCTTCAGTCCCGCCAGTCTCCGGTCCCTGGCTCCGTTTGGTGACCTGCGATCTCGCTCAGCTGGTTCCGGATCATGTCTGACATCTCAACCCGGCCTCTGACCCTGAGCCTCGTCACCCGGACTACCTTCTGGAACTCTGTGATCCCAGGGACATCTACTTCCCAGTTCTCCGTACGGACTGTCTTGCTACTAGGAGTGCTTCGGCTGCCGTGCATCAAGGCCCTCTGGCGGGGTGACCGGCCTGGTTGCCTCACCAGGGGAATCCGGTATATGGTCCAGTGTTTCCACCACCAGGACCTAACAGCTAGAACAGGCCATGGATTCCGCCGAAGCACTAGCATCCCAGCTGGCTGGATTGCAGCAGGAACTGGGACGACAACACGAGACCCAATCCCGCATTCTAGCCTTCATGACATCTGTGGACACCCGCCTGAATATGCTTCAAGTGACTGCCATGTCCCTGGCGACTCAGTCCACGTCCGCAGCTCCCATGGCACCTTCCTCGGAGACCTCTAAACTCCGTCTGGCCTCTCCACCCCGGTATGCCGGAGATCCTAAGACCTGCAGGGGATTTTTGAATCAGTGCTCCCTCCACTTCAAGCTGCTTCCGCATCTTTTTGCCTCAGACCAAGCCAAAGTAGCTTTTGTGATGTCCCATCTAGAGGGTGAGGCACTGGCCTGGATGAATCCCCTGTGGGAGAAGGAGGACCCTGTGACCACCAACATCCAGGACTTCCTGCAAGCTTTTTGCACCACATTTGACGAACCCGGACGCGCCTCCGCGTCCGCCTCATCACTCCTCAGGTTATGTCAGGGGACCTTGACGGTGGGCCAGTATGCCATCTGCTTCCGCACCTTGGCTTCGGAATTAGGATGGAACAATGAGGCTTTAACTGCCGCCTTCTGGGAAGGGCTCTCTGGTCATATCAAGGACGAGCTGGCCGGCCGCGACGTTCCCTCCACCTTGGATGCCCTGATCGCTCTAGCAACCCGAGTGGACCTCCGCTTTCAGGAACGATCCAAAGAACTGCCCCGCAAGAGACGTCCGGTACGGCACTCCTCTCCTCCGCTGAAATCCGCCGCTCCCCAGGCGGCGTCATCTGGCGTTCCTGCCCATGAGCCTATGCAAATCGACTGAGGCAGTCTGAGCAACGCCGAGCAGAACGTCTCGCCAAGGGCCTCTGCTTCTACTGCGGAGATGGCACACACTTGCTACATTCCTGTCCAGAGAACCCGGGAAACTCCAAAGCCTAGGGTTGGTAGGAGAGGCCACCCTAGGTAATTGGACTCTCTCAGACCCAGTGACATGGACGGTACTGGTGTCAACAGAAATGACTCGGTTCACGGCGGAGGCATATCTCGATTCCGGGGCGGCAGGCAACTTCATCCAGCAGACTATGGGGGACAAGTACCAGGTGCCTGTTATTCCACTAGTAAAACCCCTCGTCATTGCTTCATTGGATGGGAGACCCCTCTCTGACACCATCTCGTTGATCACCAAGCCTGTGGAGCTTCGTATCGGGGCCCTGCACACCAAGAGAATAGCCCTCTATGTCCTTCCGCGCATGTCTCATCAGATCCTGATGGGACTGCCCTGGTTACGGCCACACGAACCTTCGGTCGACCCGATTGGGCACCTCTTGTCATGAGAACTGCCTGAAGTCCATACAGCCCATCCGACGACCTCCGGTCCTGAAGTCTCTACCAGGTCTGCCTACCGCCCATTGGTCTTTCGCGGACGTTTTCGATAAAAAGGAATCAGAGGTTCTACCGCCACATCGTCCCTACGACTGTGCCATCGACCTGCTGCCGGGAACCACACCTCCTCGAGGAAGGATATACCCCTTGTCCCCTTCTGAAACATGGGCCATGTCTGCCTACATCACCGAGAACCAGGCAAGGGGATTCATTCGGAGACCCTCGTCTCCTGCTGGAGCAGGCTTCTTCTTCGTTAAGAAGAAAGAAGGCGACCTGCGCCCCTGCATTGACTACCGGGGATTAAACCAGATCACCGTGAAAAATAAATACCCTCTGCCGCTAATCCCCGAATTATTCGATCGGCTCAGAGGAGCCCGTGTGTTCACCAAGCTGGACCTCCGCGGTGCCTACAACCTGGTTCGCATTCGCTCTGGGGACGAATGGAAGACCGCATTCAACACTCGTGATGGGCACTACGAGTATTGTGTGATGCCCTTTGGCCTGTGTAATGCTCTGGCAGTCTTCCAGGAACTAGTGAACGACGTATTCAGGCATCTCCTCTACGTCTGTGTGGTCATATATCTGGACGACATCCTGGTCTTCTCCCCAGACCTACAGACCCACAATGAGAATGTGCAGCTGGTACTACAAAGGCTCAGAGAGAATCGCTTGTACACCAAGTACGAGAAGTACGTGTTCGAACAGTCGTCTCTTCCCTTCCTGGGTTACGTGATCTCCGACACCGGCCTGCAGATGGACCCAGAGAAGGTCTCTTCTCAACTGGTCCCCTCCTTCCGGACTGAAGGCTATTCAGCGCTTTCTCGGCTTTGCCAACTGCTACCGGCAGTTCATTCCCCACTTCCCTGCTCTGACTGCGCCTCTCTCTGCCTTGACCAAGAAGGGGGCTAACCCGAAGGACTGGTCACATGCGGCTGACACCGCGTTCTGCTCCCTGAAGCTGGCGTTTACTTTCTCTCCTGTTCTCCATTGTCCTGAATTGAACCGACAGTTCACCTTAGAGGTAGATGCCTCCTCCTCAGGGACCAGGGCAGTGCTTATGCAGAAATCCTCCACCGGGAAGATGGTCACTTGTTGATTCTTCTCCAAGAGCTTCTCGGCACCAGAACGTAACTACACCATTGGTGATCGAGAGCTACTGGCTGTCAAGCTGGCTTTGGAGGAATGGCGCTACCTCCTGGAGGGAGCAGTATACCCTGTGATCATCTACACTGACCACAAGAACCTGGAATACCTGCGGTCTGCCCAAAGATTGACCCCGTGACAAGCCCGCTGGTCCTTGTTTTTTGCCCGGTTCGATTTCCAACTCCATTTTCGGTCCGCGGATAAGAACGTGCGGGCAGACGCCTTGTCCAGGTCCTTCATTTCCGTGGAGCAGGAGGATGAGACGTTCCAGCGCATCATCTGTCCCAGTAAAGTCATTCCAGTGGCTCCTGTCACTCTGGCTCAGATACCCCCTGGGAAGACCTATGTATTAGATACCGACAAACAAAGAGTCTTACACTGGGGTCATGCCTCGAAAATCGCCGGCCATGCTGGTCAGAAGAAAACATGGAGTACGATTGTCCGTCACTATTGGTGGCCGTCCCTCCGTAAAGACGTCGCATCCTTCGTCTCAGCCTGCCCATGCTGTGCCCGGAAGAAGACGCCCAGGCACCTGCCATACGGTCGTCTCCTGCCTCTGCCAATTCCCTCCGTTCCGTGGCAACACATTGCAATGGACTTTATTACGGACTTGCCCTTGTCCTCCGGACACACGGTCATATGGGTCGTGGTGGACCGTTTCTCAAAGATGGCTCACTTCGTTCGCATGGTCGGACTGCCCTCTGCCCAGGAGCTCGCTGACGCCTTCCTACAGCACATCTTCCGATTGCATGGCTTTCCTGCACACATTGTGTCCGACAGAGGAACTCAGTTTACCTCGCGCTTCTGAAGGGCCCTCTGCAAACACCTGGGAGTGTCTCTGGACTTTTCTTCGGCCTACCACCCTCAGTCGAATGGCCAAGTGGAGCAAGTCAATCAGATCCTGACCTCCTTCCTGCGCCACTACGTCAACATCCATCACGACGATTGGTCCACACTCCTTCCTTGGGCTGAATTCTCCCATAACCATCACATCAGCGAGTCCACCTCCAGCTCTCCCTTCCATGTCGTTTATGGACTTCAGCCTCCTGTCCCGTTACCAGTATCCTTGGCTTGAGATGTCCCTGCTGCTGATGCTCTAGTCCGGGACTTCTCAGCTATATGGAACTCTGTCAAGACTTCCCTTGAGTGTGCTTCCCTGCAGATGAAGAGACACGCGGACAAGAGGCGCCTGGATCCTCCGTTTTTCTCTCCAGGTGATCTGGTCTGGCTGGCTTCCAAATATGTCCGACTGAAGCTACCATCGTACAAGTTGGGTTCTCGATACCTCGATCGGGCCGTTTAAGGTTATCAGCCGGATCAATGAGGTCTCCTACAAGCTGCAGCTCCCGGCCACGATGCGGATACCTAACTCCTTCCTGGCGCTCCTCTGCGACGCAGGACACTCTGACGGGCACTCCTGCTTCCTCTGCACCGCTTCCTGCCCTGCCTTCTGGCACACGGGCCTCGTGCATGCGCATTAGGGCGCGCGGTCATTGACCCTCTCTTAAAGGGCCAGCGTCCAGAAACAGGATATTGCCTATGCAGGTACAGGGTATAAGAGGACTCTCTTTCCAGGTGGGCGGGGCCTGTTCTACGTGTTTAGTAAGATTTTGCTTTGTCTGGTATTAACCCTTGTCTGTCTCGCAGAGCCTGTCCTGCCACGCCAACCGGTCCTAACCACGACTGCTCCAGAACTCCTGTCGGGGACTGTCGGCTGATATTCCACTACCTCTTCAGTCCCGCCAGTCTCCGGTCCCTGGCTCCGTCTGGTGACCTGCGATCTCGCTCAGCTGGTTCCAGATTCCATCTGACATCTCAACCCGGCCTCTGACCCTGAGCCTCGTCACCAGGACTACCTTCTGGAACTCTGTGATCCCAGGGACATCTACTTCCCAGTTCTCCGTACGGACTGTCTTGCTACCAGGAGTGCTTCGGCTGCCGTGCATCAAGACCCTCTGGCGGGGTGATCGGCCTGGTTGCCTCACCAGGGGAATCCGGTGTACGGTCCAGTGTTTCCACCACCAGGACCTAACAGATTCCCTAAATCTATCCCTTTGAATCGGACTGGTCCCAAGCTGGGACTCTTAACAGGATTGAGATTAATGATCCCTTTTGGAGTATTCCCCTTTGTACCTGGATTTCTCAGGACCAGAAGATTCCCATTATCCCTGTTAGTTCCCTGTACTGTCATTATTTTCCTATGGCATCAATATAAACACAGGGGTCTAAACTTCCCTTGATCTGTACTTCCCTTCTATTTCTATGTATACCCGCATATTGTGAGGCTCCTGCTTCCTCAGAGATTATGTGAAAAAGATTAAGAACCTTGGCCTGGGTACACTGTCCTAGCCTTGTAGGTCCCCCAAACAAAATCTCATAGGGAGTTAGCCCTATAGATTGGCGTGGGGTGTTTCTGACTGAGTACATGGCTATGGGCAATATCTCAGGCCACGGAAGAGACAGTTCCTGACTTGCTTTTAGGATTTTATTTTTTAGGGTCCCATTGAGTGTTTCAAGTCTGCCACTGCTCTGGGGGAGGTAGGGTGTGTGAAGACCTAAGTTTGCTCCCACTGGGGACCAGAGCTCTCTGGTCACATTTGCTGTAAAGGCTGGGCCTTGATTGCTCTCTATAACTTCTGGGATTCCAAAGCGGCAGACTACTTTTGTAAGCAATTTCTTGATAGTTGTTTTGGCTGTCATGTTGGAGATTGTCACGCTCCCCGGGTCCTCTGCTCCGCTCCCCGGCTCACCTGCCACGCTCCCCGCTCTCCAGCCTCCATTGCCCGCGCTTCCCAGGCCTCCTGGTCCCCGCTCCCGGCGCCCGTCGGCTTCCCAGCCCCTGCCCGGCTCTGCTGCTTCCTCCTCTCAGCTTCCTGCCCTGGCTTCTGGCACCCGGGCCGCGCGCATGCGCATTAGGGCGCGCGCGCGGTCACTGACCCTTTCTTAAAGGGCCAGTGTCCACTAACAGGAAATGATGTACTAAGGTACAGGGTATAAAGGGGTTTAATGTCCAAGGGGGCGGGGCCTGTTCTTCGTGTTTCCCAAGCTAGGAGTCAGGTCTCCTTGTGTTCCTGTGAGATACTTACCTCTCTCTCTTCTAGAGCCGATCCTGCATTGCCATCCGGTCCTGCTGTATCTCGAACCCCGAACGCTGCCTATCTGCCATCCTGACAGTCCGTACCATCTCTGTTCCCTGCGGTGACCCGTCATCTCGCTCCAACGGTTCCGGACCCCGCCTGACATCATCCCGGCTTCCGAACCTGAGCTCCGTCACCCGGACCACCATCAGTGACCCCGTGGTCCCAGGGACTTCTCCATTGTGCTCTAGTGCACGGACTGTCCTGCTACCTAAAGTGCTCCGGCTACCGGACTCCTTTCCCTCATCAGGGAGTTCGGTCCAGTGGATCCACCTCCCGGGTCTGCCCATCCATCTGGCCCTAACAGAGATGGGGTAGGCCTAGGGCCATGCTGAAGAACATATCTGTTACCACCAGTATATACTAATTTTTTCCAGCCTTGGTTAACTGCATTTGGTCAATTTGGATCCTTTGGAATGGGTATAGTGGTTTGGCCAGATGTTTAGCCGGTGTCTTCACTCATCCTCCCGCATTAAGTTGGTTAATGATTGAAGATATCCCTGGTGCCAGAAAGAGACCTTCAATCACCGAAAGTGTTTGGTTTCTTCCTCGGTGGGTGATCCCGTGAGCCCACTGGGATACCGCATGATACAGATTCCTTGGCAATGTATACACAGAAGTCAAAAGTTAACATGTAAAATGTCTGTAAATATCATGGGACCATGATATTTATAGACATTTTACATGTTACCTTTTGACTCCTGTGTATTTCTTGTTCATAATAAAATTATTTTATATGCATGAAATATGATTTGGGCTCTATTTATTATGTTGCATGGCACTTTAAGTCCTTTCTTTCTTAAGTTTTCATTCCTATTTGGTGGGGCATGGCAACACAGCCTACAGAGAGCTGTCTTAGTGTCCTTTTCCTTACGGATTTGTTTATTAAGACTCCTTGGTAGGCAGACTTTCATCCCTTTTCTCCAAATCCCGTCTGTGTCTTGCTCAGCACCTTCCTCTTTCCATTGAGTTTTTTCTTCAGGTAAAGCCTTGTCTTGGAAGATCTTGAATTGGTGTATTCCTCAGACATCTATTCTTGTTTGTTCTGTTCATCTTTCTTTTGTTGTCTTGTCATGACATAGACTCCTGCTTCCTCTTGAATGTCACAAATGGCTACTTGTTTGGCTGCTTGATATGCTAGTTGATTCCCTTTAGCTTCTTTGTGAGCCATCCGTAAAGAATTGCAGATCTGCATCTGGCAATAGTGTCTCTGTAGCTGAGGGCAGGAGGGAGCACTCAGATCGCATAAGTTCAAAGCAATCATATTCTTGGTTGTCTGGGTCTGCATAGTCAACCTCCATAGGCCTGGAGAGGATATCCCATGTAGAGAAGTATTCCCTACTTGAAAAAGGAAGCAGAATCAATAAATTGAGAGTAGTACAGTGCCGGAGCGTAACGTCGTAGGGAAGGAGCAAGGCACACTGGAGTCATGTATGCCTTTGCGAGGAGATATTTTTCTGTTCACTTGTTCGAGGATAGCCTTGAGATCATGTGGGACAAGAATAGTGACGGGGTGACTTAGCATAATATCTTCATTTTGTTTTGTTTTTGTTTGTTTTTCTTCTTTTTGGTTCTTTCTTGGCAGTCTTCTTTTTTACCGGACAAAGAGGGGTATTGGCAGGAGAGACGTATCGTATCAGGGCACCATTTGCAAGGAGGGATTGAATTTGTTCCTCAAGGCATTTTTCTTGGTTGGCCTTCAGGGAATATTGAGGTATTCAAGGTATGGTGACTCCTGGTTTTAGGATAACCTGTAGAGGTGATGTCCAATATCATTTGGGCTTTTTGACCAGAGATGTGAAGGAATTTGATTGAAATAGTATTCAGGTATTGGAGGCGGTGCCGTGGCCATGAAGAGGAGTGGGGCGGCTTCGAGAAGGCAGGCATCTTCTGGCGTCAGAGAATAGGGCAGACAAGTGCATCCCATCTTCATTATATACAATTGAAGCTCTGAGATTATGTAGGAGATCTGCTCCAAGTAAATTAAGTGAGCAAGTGGGTAAAACAATTAGCCATGAAATAACCTTTTGTGCTTGTTCAACTGGAATAGGGTAAGTTAGTGGGGAAGAGATGTGCCTACTGTCAACCCCTACACAGGTGGGGCAATCTGGGCATATCAAAGATAGATCTTCTAAGTCCTGGAGGCGTATAACTGATTTGGCTGTGCCTGTGTTGACCAGGAAAGGCAAGGATTGAGCATTAACATCAAGAGATACTGTCGATATGGGGCCTTATATAGAAGGAATATTGGTGACAATAATATTTGTAAAAGCATTTGCCACAGGCTTGCCAAATTCCTATGGATGGGATATTTGTTGTGGATGGTTGCTGTAGTTGTTCTGTGGGTGACCACTGTTTCTGGCTGGGCGTGGTTACTGCATATGGGTCCTGCAGTATCTTCTGACATGTCCATAGTTTCTGCATCTGAAACACATAGTATATTTAAGATTCCTGGGTGGGAGACGTTGCTGGAGCCCGCCTGGATATGGTTGTTGAGGTGAGTATACTTGGAGAGGGGGGTACATCTGGCATTGGGTTTGTTGGTCTTGGTTAACAGGAGCATTATACAGTACATAACTGGGGCAGTATCAGGGGTAGAATTGGTGGAGGCACATTTTTTCTCAATGGACTTAAGAATGAGAAGAACTTGTTTAGAGGGGAGCTCCAGGTATTCAGGTCTTGTGTCCTCAATTTTCAATCTGATAGAGTCCTTAAGTCCTTTAACAAAGGAAATTATGAAGTGAACATGTTGAAACGGGACAGACATGTCATAGCCTTGATCATAAAAGGAAGTGAATAATCTCATGTAGAATTTTTCAGCCGACTCATTGTCTTCTTGGGAAGCATTGGTGATATTGGTGACGATCTTTCGCTCATGCTTGGTCTTGGCAGCAGATCTCAACTCCGGATCTAAAGTCCCCCGTGGAATCCAGAGGGCTCTGGTCAAGAGCAGATTGAATGACTGGGTAAAAAAACAGTACTGGCTTTAATGCTAGCTGAGTTGGAGAGATCCTTCCAAGTTGCAGAATAGGTTGGACAGATTTCCTGAAGTTTTCTGTACAAAGGCATAGGCTGCTTCTCCGGGTTTGGTAACTGAGTGAGTAGGCTATTCACTTGGAGTGGAGTAAAGGGGACATACTTGGGTTTTTCTGATTTAGGAACCAGAATGGTTTCAACCATCGGGGCTAGTGGGAGCATGACAACAGGGGGTGCTGGTAGGCTGTGCAATAATTCATCCGATGCCTCTGGAGGTGGTGATGTGGAAATACGTTCTGGTTGCAGTAACTGACTGGGGTAGTTAGGCATCATAGCCGAAGGACGAATTGTTTCTTTGAAGTACCGTGCGTTGTCAGGACTTGTAGTGACCAGATTTCTTCAAGTGAGGATATGGGACAGTAACTAATTATTGCAGCCACAATAGCCTGTGTGCATTGTTTGACTGGGAAACCAAAGATCCCAGAGCTGATTGCAGGAATGGCAATGGATTGAAGATATTTCTTCCTGGTCAGTTCAAGTACATGGAGTATGGTCAACTGTAGATCCTCCACACAGTGTTGGTGTTTGTCGGGGTCATACATTGGTCCCACTGCATGTATGATCATATTACAATAGAGATTTCCTGTTCCTGTAACAGCCAGATCCGTGAGTTGGATTTTGCCCTGTTTCTTTATGATGGATAGACAAGCAGATTGTATTTCTGGTCACCCTGCTTGTACTATAGCTTTGGCAATTCCCCCAATATGGCGGAGGGCCAAATTGGCCGAATTGACAATAGCAGAAAGTGTTTGCGCCTCTATGGGCCCTATGGATAGTATTAGTCCATATTTCAGAATGCATGATTGGGTCGCAGATTTCGGGCACCTCTGAAACTAAGAGGGTGTCCCTCTGAAGGAATGTCCTCATCTAAAGTTAATGAGGAACGGTTAGGATTGGAGAAGGTTACCACTGCAGGTATCAGCCGACTACAGGTCTGGGGATAGGGACCTGTTTTCCCGGGAGGGGCAGCTGATGGGTCAGGATCAGGGACAGTCTCACTGAGTTCAATAACATCACATTTTTTGCGGAGAGCATTTTTAAAAGCAGGAGTATAAAAAAAAAACTTTCCGGGGATGGTAAGTGTGGGAACAGGGCTGCTACATGTTCAGGAGGAATGTAGTAACTTCCATCAGCTGCCAATCATGGATATAAGGGAACATGGCTTGGACCGGGTATACACATTGGGTGAACCAAGACAGCCGTTTGGGGATTAGCTTTCCACATGGGTAACTGCGTCACTGAATGGAGGCAGGGTTACATCAGAGGGGTGGAGGGTGTGGAAATACAGGGTGGTGTGTCAAGGGGCAGGCCGTCACACAAAAAACACAGAACAAAGGAGTGAGAGGATTTTGCTGGGCACAGTGTGTGCAGGTCCAAGAATGTGAACTATTGACGCCATTATAGGGCGGTGGATATGGCAGAGACTTGTAGTAAGCATAACACAATACATTGTCTTCCTTATCACATACGTCTTCTTCCAAATATAACATTATTTTACAATTGCACAGGCTACTCTATACCAAGCTTGAGCTGTCCCAAATAATCCTGCATTTTCCAAAGTTCCCATCTGTTCTTTCAATGCCTAATTTCATTATTCATATTGTAATCAACCACATTCTGACATACTGCAAATTAACATCAACTTTTCATTTTGTCACATGTTTGCTTTCATGTTTCTGGGGGTTAAGCCACCCTCAGACTTAAAAATGGACTTAAAGGCATCCATTTATTGGGGAATTTTCCAACTATTTGTGAATTCTGAGACAGAAACCTAACCCTGTGTCAACTCAGGGGGACACCCAACCAGGACATTGATTGGCCTTTACCCACTACTCAGAAGATGGCTAGCCCGAAGTCTGTAGCAAGGGCATATACCTTGAACGAGCCTTATGACATTTAAGTCTGCCAAGAACTACCAATCAAGCGTACCTGATCTACACAATAAAATTCACACACAAAAACCAGCGTCAGAAAACACAACTAGCTAGACATATCCCCGAGAACAATTTCAGCAGACATCCACTTACAACCTTTTCGGGTTCTTTAAGGTCGCCCAGGAGGAAGCGAATCCAGTTGTAGAGATAGACTCACGAGACCGACTAGACCAGTGATGGCGAACCTATGGCACGCGTGCCAAACAGGGCACGCAGAGCCCTTGTTGCTGGCACGCGCGCTGTCGCCATATTCAGCCACTCTGCACTGTCGGTGTGGTCGCGCCGACGTGCAAAGTGGTGTTGGAGCAGAGGAGACATCTCTCCTCCTTCTGACACTCCTATTCTCCTGGGCTGCAGGCCTGTTGCCTAGGAGACGGAGGAGCGTCAGTAGGCGGCGCCGGCGTCTTGTGGCCGCGCGGGACCTGAACTAACTGAGGACGCAGCGATGGAGCGGGTTCTGCAAGGTGAGTTTTTTTTTTTTAATTTTTAAGCTGTGTGCGGCTGTGCCAAGGTGTGGGGGACAGAGCCAGCACAGGGCAAACATGGAGCGCACGAGGGAAACGTGGAGCGCACGGGGGAAACGTGAAGCGCATGGGGGAAACGTCGAGCGCACGGGGGAAACGTAGAGCGCACGGGGGAAACGTGGAGCGTACGGGGGAAACGTGGAGCAAAGGGGGAACATGGAGCGCACGGGGGAAACATGTGGAGCAAAGGGGGAACATGGAGCGCATGGGGGAAACATGTGAAGCAAAGGGGGAACATGTGAAGCAAAGGGGGAACATGGAGCGCACGGGGAAAACATGTGGAGCAAAGGGGGAACATGGAGCGCACGGGGGAAACATGTGGAGCAAAGGGGGAACATGGAGCGCATGGGGAAAACATGTGGAGCAAAGGGGGAACATGGAGCGCACGGGGGAAACATACAGAGCACGGGGCAAACATGGAGCGCACGGGGGAAACATGGAGCGCACGGGGGAAACATGGAGCGCACGGGGCAAACATACAGAGCACGGGGCAAACATACAGAGCATGGGGCATACATACAGAGCACGGGGCATACATACAGAGCACGGGGCATACATACAGAGCACGGGGGAAAACATACAGAGCACGGGGCATACATACAGAGCACGGGGGCAAACATACAGAGCACGGGGTCAAACATACAGAGCATGGGGCATACATAAAGAGCACGGGGCATACATACAGAGCACGGGGCATACATACAGAGCACGGGGGCAAACATACAGAGCACGGGGGCAAGCATACAGAGCACGGGGGCAAACCTACAGAGCACGGGGCAAACCTACAGAGCACGGGGCAAACCTACAGAGCACGGGGCAAACCTACAGAGCACGGGGCAAACCTACAGAGCACGGGGACAAACCTACAGAGCACGGGGGCAAACCTACAGAGCACGGGGGCAAACCTACAGAGCACGGGGGCAAACATACAGAGCACGGGGGCAAACATACAGAGCACGGGGGCAAACATACAGAGCACGGGGCAAACAAACTGTCAGGTTTCCGGGTTTTCCAGTTCTCTGTTGAAAAAGCTTGCCCTCAGTTCATAGTATCATAGTTTCATAGTATCATAGTTTTTTAAGGTTGAAGGGAGACTCTAAGTCCATCTAGTTCAACCCGTAGCCTAACAGGTTGATCCAGAGGAAGGCAAAAAAACCCCAATGTGGCAAACAAGTTCCAATGGGGAAAAAATTTCCTTCCTGACTCCACATTCGGCAATCAGACTAGTTCCCTGGATCAATACCCTGTCATAAAATCTAATATACATAACTGGTTATATTAAATTTTTCAAGAAAGGCGTCCAGGCTCTGCTTAAATGTTAGTAGTGAATCACTCATTACAACATCATGCGGCAGAGAGTTCCATAGTCTCACTGCTCGTACAGTAAAGAATCCTCGTCTGTGATTATGATTAAACCTTCTTTCCTCAAGACGTAGCGGATGCCCCCGTGTTCCAGTCGCAGCCCTAGGTGTAAAAAGATCTTGGGAAAGGTCTCTGTACTGTCCCCTCATATATTTATACATTGTGATTAGATCCCCCCTAAGCCTTCGTTTTTCCAGACTAAATAACCCCAAGTTTAATAACCTGTCTTGGTGTTGCAGCCCCCCCCATTCCTCTAATAATCTTGGTCGCTCTTCTCTGCACCCTCTCCAGTTCAGCTATGTCCTTCTTATATATCGGTGACCAGAATTGTACACAGTATTCTAAGTGCGGTCGCACTAGTGACTTGTACAGAGGTAGAACTATATTTTTTTCATGAACACTTATACCTCTTTTAATACATCCCATTATTTTATTAGCCCTGGCAGCAGCTGCCTGACACTGTCCACTAAAGTGAAGTTTACCATCCACCCATACACCCAAGTCTTTTTCTGTGTCTGTTTTACCCAGTGTTCTACAATTAAGTACATAATCATAAATGTTATTTCCTCTACCCAAGTGCATGACCTTACATTTATCTACATTAAACTTCAATTGCCACTTCTCAGCCCAATCCTCCAATTTACATAAATCTCCCTGTAATATAAAATTATCCTCCTCTGTATTGATTACCCTGCAGAGTTTAGTATCATCTGCAAATATTGAAATTCTACTCTGCATGCCCCCAACAAGGTCATTTATAAATATGTTGAAAAGAAGCGGGCCCAATACTGACCCCTGTGGTACCCCACTATGAACTGAGACCCAGTCCGAGTACGTACCATTAATAACCACCCTTTGTTTCCTATCACTGAGCCAGTTTTTAACCCAGTTACACATATTTTCCCCTATCCCCATTATTCTCATTTTAAGTACCAACCTTTTGTGTGGCACCGTATCAAAAGCTTTTGAAAAGTCCATATACACAACATCCACTGCATTTCCCTGGTCCAGGCTTGAACTTACCTCTTCATAGAAGCTGAACAAATTAGTTTGACAGGATCGATCCCTCATAAACCCATGTTGATACTCTGTCATAAGGTTATTTTTCTTGAGATACTCCAGTATAGCATCTCTCAAGAAACCCTCAAGGATTTTACCAACCGTAGAGGTTAAACTTACCGGCCTATAATTTCCCGGCTCAGTTTTTGTCCCCTTTTTGAATATTGGCACCACATTTGCTATGCGCCAGTCCTGCGGTACCGACCCTGTTATTAAGGAATCTGAGAAGATTAAAAATAATGGTCTATCTATCACAGAACTCAATTCCTGTAGTACTCTGGGGTGTATGCCATCCGGGCCCGGAGATTTGTCAACCTTAGTGATTTCGAGGCGGCGGCGTACTTCCTGCTGGGTTAAGCAGGTAATATTCAAGGGTGAATTTATGGCATCACTGGTCATGTCATCTGCCATGGCATTTTCTTGTATAAAAACCGTAGAAAAAAAGTCATTCAGCAGGTTGGCTTTACCCTCATCCCCTTCCACCATTTCACCAAGACTATTTTTAAGGGGGCCAACACTATCGCTTTTCAGTTTTTTTACTGTTTATGTAGTTAAAGAATATTTTAGGATTATTTTTACTTTCTCTCGCAATAAGTCTCTCTGTCTCAAACTTAGCTAACTTAATTTGCTTTTTACATATTTTATTTAATTTTCTATAATTATATAATGCCACATCACTACCTACCCTCTTTAATTCTTTTAAGGCTTTCTGTTTTTCTTTTATTGCTTCCCTTACAGCTCTATTTAGCCATAGGGGTTTCCTCCTATTTCTAGAATGTTTGTTCCCATAGGGTATATTTTCTGCACAAGCCCTATTCAGGATGCTCATAAAAGTCTCCCATTTGCTTTGTGTACTTTTATTACTTAGTACATCATCCCAGTTTATTGCACTAAGATCATCTCTCAACCGTTTAAAATTTGCTTTCCTGAAGTTTAGTGTCCTTGTAGCCCCTCTACTATACATCTTACTAAAGAATACATGAAAACTTATTATTTTGTGATCACTATTCCCCAAGTAACCCCCAACTTGTATATTTGATATGCGGTCTGGCCTATTGGTTAGTACAAGGTCTAGTAGTGCTCCCCCTCTTGTGGGGTCCTGTACCATTTGTGAAAGGTAATTATCTTTCATTGTTATCAAAAATCTATTTCCTTTGCTGGAACTGCAAGTTTCTGTTCCCCAATTTATATCAGGATAGTTAAAGTCCCCCATAATAATTACCTCTCCGAGACTCGCTGCTTTATCAATTTGCTTTATGAGGAGATTCTCTACCTCTTCCATAATATTCGGCGTCTTATAACACACCCCTATCAGTATTTTATTATTCATTCTCCCCCCCCTTATCTCCACCCATAGGGACTCTACATTCTCAGTACCCTCACATATGTTGTCACGCAGGATGGGTTTTAAGGATGATTTTACAGTTAACATGGAGTTTACTGTTCTGTTGCCCTACTTCCTGTCCAGCTGCTTAAAAGGCCGCCTCTAAACCTAGTCCAGTGCCTGAGTATACTGCTTGCTGTGTGCTCCTGCTTTGCTGCTGCTAATCCTGTTTGCCTTTGGATCCTCCTAAAGACTACCGACCGACCGACTCTGGACCTTACCCGGTTTCTCAAGTTGTGCCCGGATTCCGTCTGCCATCTTCGGTTAGCACTCTGCCCGGTTCTCTCTGGTTCGTAACCACTCTGGACATTCATCCCGTACGGACACTCCTGGACTTTTACCGTTTGCCCCTTGTGTCCCGGCTGCTGCGCATTTAGGCCTTCCGGGGTGATTGCCGGACAGTCCCTGTATAGGGGTTCGCTCTGGTGGTCTCCCTGGGGGAGTCCGGTGCGTGGCCCCGGGAATTCCCTTCGCTCCGTTTTGGGAAAGTATTGTGTGTATTTGTACTGCTGTGTTTTCCGTTGTGTATCCGTGGTTACATATTATAAAATATCTTGTACCAAGAACTCGTCTCTGATTGTCATTGCCCTACGCTATCGAAATCCTCAGAACATATATAAGTATTACATTATACTCAGGCCACTGAGAGGATTTCGCTGGGGCAATGACTGAGACACGAGTAGATCAGCTCTTCTCCATGATTAACTCCCTGCAGCAGGAGATGGAGGCAGTGCAGAATAAACTTAGAGATGTGGAGGCACAGCTGGGCCATGATCACCAGGTACTGGGTCCGGCTATACAGGATTTGCAAGTCAGAGTGGAGGCTCAGGAAGCCGTTCCCACTACGTCCGTATCAACTGCCGGTATGCCTAGGTTACCCCCATTCCGTTTCAATGGTGATCGTAGTCAGTTCCGTGGATTTGTTAATCAATGTATACTGTTTTTCGATGTACATTCTGATTATTACCGTTCTGACCGGTCAAAAGTGTTATGTATCATCATGTTATTAACCTCACGAGCACTGGCTTGGGCTAATCCCATGATAGAGAATCGGGACATCCGTTTGAATCACCTGGATGACTTTCTGAATGCAATGGCACAAATGTTTGATGATCCGAATCGCCGTGCTACCGCTGAAGCGGCTCTCCTTTCCTTACGTCAGGGAAAGCGGTCTGTCGTTGAATACGCCACTGAGTTCAAGAGGTTAGTGGTAGACACCGATTGGGGAAACAATGCCTTATTGTCTGTTTTCAGAAAAGGTTTGTCCGGTACCATCAAGGACGAGTTAGCCCGTTCCGAATCTCCAGGGGATTTTGAACTGTTTCTCCAGCACTGTGTGCGCATTGATACCCGTTTGACGGAACGTAGACAGGAAAAATGGGCAGCTGTAAACCGTGTAAACAATATTGCGTTTCCTTCCAGAGAACCCGCTCTCAGGACGCCACGGGAGGCTGAGGACGTACCTATGCAAGTGGACTCTCTGCAAAATCGAGAGACCAACGAACGTCGTGAACACCGGCTCCGTGAGCGTTTGTGTTTCTATTGCGGTCAATCGGACCATTTCTTGATCGACTGCCCGAAACGTCCAAATCGCCCAAATAAGGTATTGGCAGCCATGGCAGAGTGTGACAACACGGACGCAGAGTCCGATATCTCTGAGGCAAGTGGACACTTGGATGCGGTGTTTCCCTTGACGGTAATGTCTACCTCACCGAAGGACTCAGAGGGGAAATATACCCATTGCTCACTCCCCATTCAGATCCGTTGGGAGGGACAGCTAATTCCTACCTCTGCAATGATAGACTCTGGGGCAGGGGGAAATTTCATGGACTCTTCCTTTGCCAGGAAACACGGTATCCGGACTCAGCAAAGATCCTCACCGGTTACCATGGAGACGGTAGACGGATCTCCGTTAATCTCTGGACCAGTGGATCGGGAAACCGTACCGCTCGAATGCGTGATGAAGCCAGGTCAGCAGGGGACCCTTGTTTTCATGATAATTTCTTCTCCTCATTTTCCGATTATTTTAGGTATTCCGTGGCTACGGTCTACAAATCCCGTCATCGATTGGGAGACCAAAGAAATATCCTTCCCACCGCAGAGTGGTCCGACCATTTGTCCAACTGTTCCGGTTCCAGTAACATCAAATACGGAGGGCACTGTACAGGTACCTGTTTTACCCCCGGTTTACCGTGACTTCGCTGATATATGCGACAAAAGAAAAGCTGATCGGCTTCCCCCGCATAGACCGTATGATTGCCCCATAGACTTACTCCCAGGGGCGGAGATTCCGTTTGGTCATGTCTACCCGTTGGCGGCACCTGAGCTAGAAGCACTAAAAGAGTATATTGATGAAAGCCTAGCCAAGGGATTTATTCGTCCGTCTACCTCACCCGCAGGGGCACCCATCTTTTTCGTGAAAAAGAAGGAGGGGACTCTGAGACCCTGTATTGACTATCGGGAACTGAATAAGATAACCATCCGGAACCGGTATCCGTTACCGTTGATTCCTGAGCTATTGGAGAGGGTCCAACAGGCAAAAATATTCACCAAATTAGACCTCCGTGGGGCATATAATCTGCTTCGTATACGTCCCGGAGACGAGTGGAAGACCGCGTTCCGATGTCGGTACGGACATTTTGAGTACCTAGTGATGCCTTTTGGACTTTGTAACGCTCCCGCGGCATTTCAACATCTAGTTAACGATATTTTTAGGGATATCATGGACCAATTCATGGTGATCTATCTGGACGATATCCTAATCTTTTCTGATTCTTTACAGGAACACCAGGAGCACGTTAAGACCGTACTTACCCGTCTGAGGGAAAACCATCTGTACATTAAACTGGAGAAATGCGAGTTCCACTGCTCACAAATACAATTCTTAGGTTATGTCATCTCTCCTCAGGGACTGAACATGGAATCTAGCAAGATACAAGCCATTCTCGACTGGCCGGAACCGGGAAACATCAAAGAGGTACAACGCTTTGTCGGTTTTGCCAACTTTTACCGACGCTTTATCCGTAACTTTTCAGAGATTGTTCGTCCCATCACTCTGTTAACCAAAAAAGGACAGAAGTTTGTGTGATCCGCCCAGGCCCAGGAAGCATTCCATCGTCTCAAGGTATGTTTTACCTCAGCGCCAATATTGGTACATCCGAATCCCGCACTTCCCTTTATCGTGGAGGTTGACGCTTCCGACTATGCATTAGGGGCCATTCTGTCTCAAAGGACCGGGGACAAGAGTCTCTTGCATCCGTGTGCCTTCTTTTCCCGCCGGTTGTCCCCTGCAGAAAGGAACTATGACATTGCGGACAAGGAATTATTGGCGATTATTTCCGCTTTCAAGGAGTGGAGACACCACTTACAGGGAGCCGCACAGCAAGTGATAGTACTCACGGATCATCGTAATCTGGAATTTCTTAAGTCTGCCAGGTGCCTGTCTCCACGGCAAGCCCGTTGGAGCCTATTTCTTAACCAATTCAATTTTATCGTTACATACCGTCCAGGTTCACGTAATGGGAAAGCCGATGCCTTGTCCCGAATCCACGCCGTGGACTCCGTGCCTGGAACCCCGTCTCAGACCGTGTTATCGGATGCCAATTTCGTTGGAGTAATCCAGGACCAGGACTTGTGGAAGGACATCAAGCTGGCCTATGATGGTGACGTATTTCTTGCCGCCCCCCCGAATGATGTAACTCTTGTTCTTCGGAATGGTGTGTGGTTGAGAGAGCGACGCATTTATGTCCCGGAGGCCGTAAGACTTCGGGTTCTCAAGTTGGTTCATGACTCCGTGTTGGCCGGTCATAGGGGGGTACAGAAGACGCAGGAATTTCTGAGCCGGTTTTTCTGGTGGCCTACCTGTTTAAAGGACGTGAAGGACTATGTCCACTCATGTGTGGTTTGTGCCCGGTGCAAGGTCCCTCGTGTGGCTCCTACGGGACTCCTCCAACCGTTACCCGTGCCATCTCGCCCTTGGGGGTCTATCTCCATGGATTTTATTGTGGAGTTGCCAGTCTCAGGCGGGCATAATACCATTTTAGTGGTGGTGGATCGATTGACTAAAGCTGCTCACTTCATTCCATGTACCGGTCTTCCCTCAGCCGCAGAGACAGTGGATTTGGTTATCCAGAACGTATTCCGATTGCATGGGGTACCAGACGAGATCATCTCCGATCGGGGCGTGCAGTTCACGTCTAGATTCTGGAAGGGGTTTTGTATGGCACTCCAGATTGATGTCTGTTTGTCTTCTGCATACCATCCTCAGACAAATGGGCAAACCGAGCGGACAAATCAAACCCTGGAACAATACCTTCGCTGTTATGTCAGCCATCTCCAAGACGATTGGTTGAAGATGCTTCCGTTGGCGGAGTTCTCCTACAACAACACTCAGAGCAGCTCCACTAAGGTAACGCCCTTTTTCGCTAACCTGGGTTACCATCCGACTATTTTGCCTAGGTCACCGGTTGCGGTTTCGGTGCCAGCGGTGGAGGACAGATTGACAGAAATACGACAAAATCTGGAGGTTCTAAAGGACACCGTGGCTACGGCCCAGGAGCGTTACAAGAGGTCGGCAGACACTCACCGGAAACCGGCACCCATGTACAAGGTAGGGGACTCTGTATGGTTATCCACCAAAAACCTGAGATTGGGTGTTCCTTCGCAGAAGCTGGGACAAAAATTCATCGGTCCGTTTAAGATCACCGGGATCGTGAGCCCTGTGGCCTGTCGGCTACGGTTACCGCACCATCTAAAGGTACACCCGGTCTTTCATGTGTCTCTCCTCAAACCCGTTTCCCCTAATACGTTTCATGGTCGTGTTGTGCCTCCTCCTCCGCCTGTGATGGTCGACGGCGAGGAGCAGTTCGTGGTTGAGGACATTATTGACTCCCGGCTCCATCGTCGTCGGCTTCAGTATCTGGTACGTTGGCAGGGGTACGCCCCCGAGGACGATTCCTGGGAACCGGTGGGTAACATTCGGGCACCCCGGAAGATTGCTCAGTTTCATCGACGTTTCCCGGACAAGCCAGGTCCTGATCCGTCCTGAGGCCGTCTCTGGGGGGGGGAGTAATGTCAGGTTTCCGGGTTTTCCAGTTCTCTGTTGAAAAAGCTTGCCCTCAGTTAACATGGAGTTTACTGTTCTGTTGCCCTACTTCCTGTCCAGCTGCTTAAAAGGCCGCCTCTAAACCTAGTCCAGTGCCTGAGTATACTGCTTGCTGTGTGCTCCTGCTTTGCTGCTGCTAATCCTGTTTGCCTTTGGATCCTCCTAAAGACTACCGACCGACCGACTCTGGACCTTACCCGGTTTCTCAAGTTGTGCCCGGATTCCGTCTGCCATCTTCGGTTAGCACTCTGCCCGGTTCTCTCTGGTTCGTAACCACTCTGGACATTCATCCCGTACGGACACTCCTGGACTTTTACCGTTTGCCCCTTGTGTCCCGGCTGCTGCGCATTTAGGCCTTCCGGGGTGATTGCCGGACAGTCCCTGTATAGGGGTTCGCTCTGGTGGTCTCCCTGGGGGAGTCCGGTGCGTGGCCCCGGGAATTCCCTTCGCTCCGTTTTGGGAAAGTATTGTGTGTATTTGTACTGCTGTGTTTTCCGTTGTGTATCCGTGGTTACATATTATAAAATATCTTGTACCAAGAACTCGTCTCTGATTGTCATTGCCCTACGCTATCGAAATCCTCAGAACATATATAAGTATTACACAAACAGAGCATGGGGCAAACAAACAGAGCAAAACAGAGCACGGGGCAAGCAAACAGAGCATGGGGCAAACATAGCTGCAAGGATGGGAGAAACATGCAAAGATGGAGAGAAACGTGCAAAGATGGGGAAACATGGCTGCAAGGATGGGGGGGAAACATGGCTGCAAAGATGGGGGGGAAACATGGCTGCAAGCATGGGGGGAAACATGGTTGTAAGGATGGAGGAAACATGACTGCAAGGATGGGGGGAAACATGCCAGGATGGGGTACATTTAGCAGGAAGCGGAACATGCCAGTAAGGGGTACATTTACCAGGATGGGGGATACATTTACCAGGATGGGGGGGGAACATGAAAGGATGGGGGGAAATATGCCAGGATGGGGGTACATGAACATGCCAGGATGAGGACAAATGCCAGGATGGGGAACATTTAGCAGGAAGGGTGACATTTATCAGGCTGGGGTACATTTACCAGGAAAGGGGAAATTTACCAGGATAGGGGAACATGCCTGGATGAGGTACATTTACCAGGATGGGCTCATTTAACAGCATGGGGGAACATGCCAGGATGGGATACATTTACAATGATGGGGTACATTTACCAGGAATGGGGTACATTTACCAGAGTGGAGGACATTTACCAGGAATGGGGTACATGCCGGGATGGAGGAACATTTACCAGGATGGGGCCATGATGGGGACAAATATACCAGAATGTAGGAAATACATATCAGGATGGGGACATGTTTACCAGGAAGTGGCCTAGGAAGGGGGACATAACTTCAGAATGAAAGGGGAGGGGAGCAACTCGTACATCTTTATGGGATTTCAGGATGTTCAAACTTTGAAATGTAGATGTGGATTAGAGGGTGAAATGTGATTGCATTCCATGCTAAAATCTCTGTCTAATATGCTGCAATTTTTTTCCAGAGGGATCAATCCAACTGCTGTGTCTGGAAAGGGCAGGGGCTCAGCTTCAATGTGTGGTAAGCATGAGCGTGATGCCCTCTGCTGAGGAGAAGAGAAGACGGCAAAGGTAAGGTTACAATTATTCACATAATAGGATTGGTTGGCACTTCGGAAAAAAAAAATGGGTTTAAGGCTACAGTTTGGGCACTCGGCCTGTAAAAGGTTTGCCATGACTGGACTAGACTGTCCCAGGCTAATGAGAGACTTCCAATGACACAGATAAGAGAATGATTATAAATCAAAAATCTTACCGTAGTCCGTTGGAATTGATCAGGTTCCGAAATGGGCAGCCCACAGTCACCTCAGGGAGTCCGGTGTTGGTCTCCTAAGTCTCCATTCCTCCCTGGAGCGATCTGAGTCTGGCGCCATCTGTCAAGGAAGAATTCCATAGTTTCGCAAATCTCCTTCATAACCGTAAATGTCTGCTGTAATCTCAAATTAATAGTCCAAGTGCCGGCAGAGAAATCCACACCACACAGATTAGATGGTATGAATTCCTTCTCAGTTAAGATGCACATCATAGTGTTTTATTTTTACAAGCCTTTTATAGAGAACAGTAATGGGTTAATCTTTTAGTAAAATTCCTAAGTATGCCATTGGCTATATTAAAGCATAGGCAGAAAACCTGTGACGTTTATTCATTTTTTTGGGACTTCCCAGCCCGCTCCTGTGTTTTTAACTCCATATCTTGCAGAGTTTTTGGCACATAGCACCTCAGGCCATAAATTTGGACTTGCGCCAGTCTTTGTTATCACTTCTTCATTCAGCTTCTTAGGCCTATATAAAACCTATCAAGACATAGACCTGTGCCTTGGTAGTAAGACTTTTAGTTTGTATGTGCACAGCTACAGTTGAAACTAGAAGTTTCCATCCAATATTTTTAAAGACACAACTGCAGGTTTTGCTCAATATCTAATGTGAAATCAGAATACACCTTTCCCATTTTAGGTTAATTGGGAACCAAAATTATTTATATTTGTCAAATGTCAGAATAATGAGAGAGAAAGAGAGATAAAGAGAATGTCTCCTGGCTGCCTGCGGCTTTTGTACTTCTGCTACTTGTCCCCAATCTTCCAAGACCTCTGCTACGTGTCTGTTTGCAGCTTCCAGTGCCGCACTTTATGACTCCTGACAACACTTATATATATAAATAAAAATGGGAACACATCGTATGCACACGGCCCAACTCCATACCCCTTATATACACACGGCTCCGCTCCATACACCTCATATATACACAGCCCCACTCCATACATGTCAAATACACACATGGCCCCACTCTGCACACATTGTACACCTGCCCCAACCTCCAGCAGGAATTCAGGGCCTACTTGATTTGGGATAAATGGCAGCCTGGATTTTTCCTTTCCACAGAGAGTTTCCTTCTCCTTACCAGACTCCGTCACTAGAGGATAGAAGTGACTGGAAGTAGCTCACCGCCTCCAGCGTCATACACCTCTCCCCCCAATACTCAGTCCTCAGAAACAGACATCTTTCTCTATTTTTCCTGTCAGAAAAGGACCTGGAAGTTTCCTCACTGCTGTGTCACTTCCTTTTACCATATAAGACAAAGGTAGTTTTGAGAATGGCCAGCAGAGGTCAGTGTAGATGCTACAACTCTCAGAGCAAGGCTTCAGAAGGCACAGATAATGCGCAACATTATAGAGAAACAAACGGCCCATCAGGGGACATTCTAGTAGTGTCTACTCTGGGTCACTGCACACTCACAGCCCCACTCATTACATGTCCTACACACGCGGCTCCACTCAGTACACATCGTACACACACGGTTCCGCTCCATACACCTCGTACACACACGGCTCTGCTCCGTACACCTCGTACACACACGGCTCCGTTCCGTACACCTCGTACATACACGGCTCCGCTCCGTACACCTCGCACACACACGGCTCTGCTCCGTACACCTCGTACACACACGGCACTGCTACATCCACACATAAACTTCCCCTCCTCCAGCAGCTGATCATGTGACCCCTGACTCCTCCCCTCCATGTGACATCATCACAGGTCCTGTAAGCACAGAGCAGCCATATATTTAGTGTGCGGCTCTGCATGTGGAGGTAGGTGCAGGGTCTCTATTATTTTCCTCTTCATTTTCCTGTTCCTGTCGTCGTCTTTATTGTTTCTTTGCTTTTATGATGAGGCTGAAGTCCGTTTCTTATTCGGGTTTGTTTCTGGCTTTTTTCACAGTTTTTATCAACAAAAATAAAAAAATTCAACAATAAAATCCAGTGCAGTGCGGAGCCCGGATGTGAATACCCTAAAAACCAGCAACAAAAATGATAAAACTGGCACAAAAATCAGCATCAAAGCGGCAGGGAAGGGTTAAATAACTCCTCGCTGTATTGTACTTTATTATTGGGATTTTTAACGTTTGTTGTTAAACCTGTAAAAAGAAAAACAAAAAAAATCCAAGTAAGAAACCAACTTCAGTATCACATTTTTATTACTGATGTCGAGCGATACTGGTTGGAAAATAAGGGAAATGTCTGTTGTTACCACATATACAGTACAGACCAAAAGTTTGGACACACCTCATTCAAAGAGTTTTCTTTATTTTCATGACTCTGAAAATTGTAGATTCACATTGAAGTCATCAAAACTATGAATTAACACATATGGAATGAAATAATTAACAAAAAAGTGTGAAACAACTGAAAATATGTCTTATATTCTAGGTTCTTCAAAGCAGCCACCTTTT
This sequence comes from Anomaloglossus baeobatrachus, assembly GCF_048569485.1. NCBI lineage: Eukaryota > Metazoa > Chordata > Amphibia > Anura > Aromobatidae > Anomaloglossus > Anomaloglossus baeobatrachus. The sequence goes on along the minus strand of NW_027441798.1, from coordinate 724,745 downwards.
GCTTTGATTACTGCTTTGCACACTCTTGGGATTGCACCGCAGAGCTGTGTATACAGTAACAGAGAAGGCAGAAACAGTAATTAACGGTTGGTGCCTTATGTAGAGATGGACGGATTTCCTCTCCATTGCTACATGTTTGTTTATAGATGCACTGCTATGTAAAGACATTGTAAAACATCACTGCAGAGTAGGAGTCAGATGGCCCGGACGTGTAAAGTCTACGAGCTCCGAAACCAGTTTAGAATATCTAAACTTTTTTATTTACATAATTTTTCTAGTTTAGGAGTGAAATATAATGTGGACACATTTTGTAATTGGATTAATTTTCACTATTTTGCTGCATTCATACAAGAAATGGGTGGTAAATTCTGCCCCTTCTTAACCGAAAATCTGGGATTTTTTTATTTTTGCACTTTTGTATTTTCCTCCTCTTATTCCGGGAACAATTACTCTTTTATTTCTCCATTCACATTGTCGTATGAAGGATTGTGTTTTTTTATAAAAATAATGTGCTACTTTTATCGGTCGGTTTTACTACTTATATAGCACGTCAGGTTGAATTTTTTTCCTATCCAAATGATATCTCACCTCCCTTATCTCCATTAATTTTACATATGGGTTCATCTTCTCCCCATTCAGGTCCCTACAATATCGGATCCTCTCAGTGGAAATCATCTATATAAGAGAATTCTCCTGATTGCGCCGTGAAGGATGGATATGGACAGGGACAAGATGGCGGAGAGGATATTACACCTCACCCTAGAGATCCTCTTCCGGCTTACTGGAGAGGTGAGAGATTCTGATGACGTCACATTACACCATTCTTATCTATGGGAATAACAGATGGACAGAACTGGAGAGGTGAGGACTCTGGAAATGTCTGGAGTGAGATTTATTACTGTGTCTCTCCATAACCAGGATTACACAGTAGTGAAGAAGACCTCTAGTGAGCGCTGTCAGGCCCCTGTGTCTGAGGGATGGGGAAGACCCCTGAGCCCAATCACGGGGCCTCCACCTCACCCCCTGATACATGAGGACATCAATGACCAGAAGATCCTAGAACTCACCTACAAGATGATTGAGCTGCTGACTGGAGAGGTGACACTGCTGGGAATGCTGGGACATTATACAGTAACGCTATGAAGGGATCGGGGGTGACGGTATCATTGTATGTGTCAGGTTCCTATACGGTGTCAGGACGTCACCGTCTATTTCTCCATGGAGGAGTGGGAGTATTTAGAAGGACACAAAGATCTATACAAGGACGTCATGATGGAGGATCCCCAGCCCCTCACATCACCAGGTAATAGACAGGACTAAATACACACGGCTTATAATAATCTGTATGTAGGGAATGAATTTAGTCCCTGTATGTGTCTCCTCCAGGTCTATCCAGTAAGAGGACAACACCAGAGAGATGTCCCGGTCCTCTTCTCCAACAGGACTGTAAACAAGAAGATCCTGATGTTCCTCAAGATGTGTTAACTCTAGTTCTATCCGGTAAGAGATATCTACTCATGTACTTTATGCACTAATTTTGTGTTTACATTTTTAGGCTTTCTGCTGTTTGTTTTTTTCAACTGTATTGTCTTTCCTTCTGTTTGTTTCTAGTGCCTTCTCTATGTTGTTATGAAGGCAACTAAAAGACCTGCAGAGGGTTCATGAATATCCTGTTTCCCTGAAAATTGAACCTAGTCAGAAAATAAGATCTAGCACGATTTTATGGGATTTTTGAAGAATGATTGAAATATAAGACCTACTCCAAAAATAAACCCTAGTTACAGTCAGGGCCAGCGTTGGGAGGAGTCAAACTGCACAAATTCTCAAGACCATACTTTCTTAGGGACCACATTAGTTGTATTCTGAGGTTGATTGTGTAACGGGGTGCCAGGGGTGCCTCGGGGGTTGTAGTCGTGGCCCCTTTTTCTATCAGGCTTACCCCCGGCTCCGCCGTCACTTTAGGGACAGGAGATGACTTGGTGGGGCAGAGTGTGGTGATGCAGATAACGCCGTCAGATGTACAAACACTTTGCAGACGTAGATCGGTTGAACCAGACGGCATGTTTATTGTACACTTCTTCATAACAGAGGCAATAATCAGATGTTTTCACCACTTCTGCTGGGGGAAAACCTTTTCTGGATGTCTCCTCTAGTGGGGATGTGCCCGGCTACTCCACTTCACCTGGCTCCCACTCCGGCTAACACAGACTGGACCCACACCAATGCTGCTTCACCCTTGAGGACACTTCTCTTCTTTTCCTCCGCTTTCCTGTCCACCCAGCTCCCACACTCTGCCCCTTCTGCTTCCTTTCTCCTGTCCCGGACTCAACTGCCTCTGACTCAAACTTTTTCCCTTAACAACTCTTTTTCTCCCCCCCCCTTTCTGCTGCCGGCTCCTCCTTTCCTCTGCCCTGTTTCTATGGGGACAGCCGTCCCACCCGGCCACTAGGGGGACCCACTAAAACAGTAAAACATTTTTATTAAATATCATCAACATTAACCACTTTCAGGGGGAAACTGCGCCTCCTTGTAAGGGGTCTGCCCACCCCTTACAATTGTTTAAGGACCTTTCACTTCAATGACATGTGACATGATGTAACCAAAGTTCTCTTAAGAGCAAACTGGGCAATTGCAGTCCCCCTTTCTCCTAGGGGCCCCAGTGTTTATATGCCAATTATAGGACAGCTTAAGGACCTTTTTGACATCATGGCATATAACCAAAGGTCTCAATTGCAAAAGTCTAAAGCTGAAGAGGAGACAGGCTGATGTCTGTCTGTGTGTGTTTACGCCAATTTTAACCAGCTTTGCCAAAATGGGCTGAGCTTTGCAGAAGAAGGGTGTGATGCTGTTTCTCTAATTCATAACAAACTGCGACGTTCCCTATGCCAGAAATCTCACTCCAGTCCCCGACGTCATTTTTCAGTGTACATCGCCAGTCTTGATGAATTGGAGCCCTAATGTTTATCTGCACAGACCCTGCTACCTGCTTTGGTTAAAAAGCCTAAGGATGGGTCATCAGCATTACAGTCCCAGACAACCCAGTTAAATTTCCAGCATCTGTCTTTATTTTTGTCTTAAAAAAAACCCCTCTTTGAAATTGTCTATGTTGTGGATCAATGTTCCAAGGAGATGTTTGCAGGTTTTGCCAACTCTCATGGCGGCGTAAGGATCTATGGAAATTATAGATTCTGGTTCTTTGCATGTTAACTGCTCTGATGTCTGTGAGCAGTGCAGGGAGACGCAGGCGTCGAACCACAGGCTTGGGCAGGCTAGCAAGAGTTATTCTCTGCTGGGCTGCTTGTTGATGTCTTTGATCACCTGCTGTAGAGGAGAAAGTATTGTTCTCTCCCGTTCTGTATATGCTGGCTGGACTATTTCATTAATGCCAGCTATAGTTTACCTATACTGGTCTGGTGAGGTGTTGTGATCCAGACTTACCGGTGGTTGTTGTGCATTATTACAGTGAGCTGTTGTGGTGTTAACCCTTGTTGTCTTTTTGTTGCTGCCTTTCTGCTCTTGCTTTTCTCCTTAGTCTCTCACTGTTTATTTCTTTGAGTTTGCAATGTGTCCCGTCTGTCTTAATCTGTATTTCCATCATACTCCTGACCCTTCCTTCCCTTGGGGATCACAGATTAAATCTAGTCAGGAGACTAGTAAGGCACGGGACTTCTGCATCTCCATCTTCAGGGGTAATCCATAGGAATAGCTTAGGGTCCCCTAGCGTGAGGGACAGTATAGGAGCCCCCGGTCCTTCATTAACCGCAGTCACTTGTTGACAATCAAACTGATTTTTTACTATAGTACATTCCAGAGAACTGGTGCTAGGAATTGGAAATCCGAATTAACGAAGATGTAACTCGTAGATGTCGAAATTGGAAAACAGATTCAGAATACATTTTTTGTTTATTTAATTTCAGTTGTTATGGTTTGAAAAAAATAAATGTACTTTCAAGATAATATTAAAAACTAATAACATTGTGTTTATTTTTAGCAGATGACTGTATTGGGAGTTCAGATGGACATCTAATATTTTCAGAATTTAAAACAGATGATCAAAGTATCACACATGATACATATGAAGAGCATGCTGTTGTCCCAGATATACCTCCAGTCCTTCCTCGGAAAGCTTTATCATCTGATCTTTTCAAACAAGTCCAAAATTCCGATTTATCACAGAATTGTAAGCAAAATAAAAGTTACAGAAGGGATCTGGAACATGAAACCGTTCCTACAAGGGAGAAACCATTTTCATGTTCAGAATGTGGGAAATGTTTTATTCAGAAATCACACCTTACTAGACATCAGAAAATTCACACAGGGGAGAAACCATTTTCATGTTCAGAGTGTGGGAAATGTTTTATTCGGAAATCAGAACTTGTTGAGCATCAAAAATCTCACACAAGGATTAAGCCGTTTTCATGTTCAGAGTGTGGGAAATGTTTTATTAGGAAATCAGATCTTGTTGCGCATCAAAAAATTCACACAGGGGAAAGGCCATTTTCATGTTCAGATTGTGGGAAATGTTTTATTCAGAAATCAAATCTTGTTACACATCAGAAAAATCACACAGGGGAGAAGCCATTTTCATGTTCAGAATGTGGGAAATGTTTTATTCAGAAATCACATCTTGTTACACATCAGACATTTCACACAGGGGAGAAGCCATTTACATGTTCAGAATGTGGGAAATGTTTTAGTTGGAAATCAAATCTTGTTGAGCATCAAAAAATTCACACAGGGGAGAAGACATTTTCATGTTCAGAATGTGGGAAATGTTTTATTCGGAAATCAAATCTTGATGCGCATCAAAGAATTCACACAGGGGAGAAGCCATTTTCATGTTCAGAATGTGGGAAATGTTTTATTCAGAGATCACATCTTGTTATACATAAGAAAAGTCACACAGGGGAGAAGCCATTTTCATGTTTAGAGTGTGGGAAATGTTTTATTCAGAAATCGGATCTTGTTGAGCATCAAAGAATTCACACAGGGGAGAAGCCATTTTCATGTTCAGAATGTGGGAAATGTTTTATTCAGAGATCACATCTTGTTACACATCAGAAAAATCACACAGGGGAGAAGCCATTTTCATGTTCAGAGTGTGGGAAATATTTTAACTGGAAATCAGAACTTGTTGTGCATCAAAGATCTCACACAGGGGAGAAGCCATTTTCATGTTCAGAGTGCGGGAAATGTTTTATTCGGAAATCAGATCTTGTTGGGCATCAAAGATCTCACACAGGGGAGAAGCCATTTTCATGTTCAGAGTGCGGGAAATGTTTTATTCAGAAATCAGATCTTGTTAGGCATGAAAGATCTCACACAGGGGATAAGCCATTTTCATGCCCAGAATGCGGTAAATGTTTTACTATGAAATTAAGTCTTGTTGACCATCAAAAATTTCACACAAAATAAACCATGTTTATGTTCTGAATGTGGAAAATGTAATTCTCAGAAATCATATCCTGTTAAACATGTGAAGAAGCCGCACAGGGAAGGAATCTTTTTCATGTTGTAAATAATTGAAATGTTTAACTAATAAATTAAGTCTTGCCGACATCAGAAAACCAACAGAGCGGAGCAGCCATTCTTGCTTTTAGAATTTGCCAAATGTTTTTAAGACTAATTAGCTCCTGTTTTCAGATGAGTCACACGGGAGAAGGCATCATAATGTACCATAATTCAAAGAGTTTTATCAAAAAAAATCGGTTACAATTGATCAAATAAGAAATGGTCAGGGATAGAACCATTTTCTCTATTTTTAAACATCGTATTTTTTCGGACCATAAGACACACCTAGATTTTGAAGGAGGAATATAGGGAAAACGTTTGACTAAAAAATGTGGTCATGAAGCACTGTTATGGGGGGATCTACTGCTGACACTGTTACGGGGATAAAATGACTCAATTCTATACTAATGTCTCCCATCCTGATCCCCTTCTAGGTATATGTGTCTCCCATCCTTGTGTATATGTCCTTCATCCTCGTATATATGTTTTCCATCTTTATCCCATTCTGGTATATACGATCCCCATCCTGGTATATATGTCCCTTGTCCTAGTATATACATCACCATACTTGTATATATGGCCTTCATCTTGTGATCGCCCAGCCACAGCAGTAAGCCGGCAGCTGGGTGATTATGTGTACCCAATATTAAAGAGAATGAATATTCACTGCTCCCCATGCTAATAATACTGCCCACCTCTTGGTTGGCGCTGGCTTCATTGCCTAGAGGTGGGTGTGATTATGGCATCGGGAGCAGTGAATATTCATTTTCTTTTTTAGTTGGCACACTGTTAGCCCTTTTGAGAGCCTTAAGGAACATTCGTGAATTGTTTTGATACTGGATTATATTTAGATAATTCACTAATCTCAGATTTCCCATTGATTTATTTACTAAAAAGTGCAGCCCCAGATTGGAGATAGGAACTCTTAAGTATATCACATTGTATATAATTGCATTTCAAAACTTGTTGTTTTGTTAATAAATGCTTGTAAATATACAGTGTGTCCACCCATATCCTGTCCACCGCCATTAACTTGAGAACGGCGACAGCTATAGGCATAGAAGTGATGTCTATGTATAGTAAAGTAGCCATGCGCTACGCAATGAAGCCACCTATAGTGCCAACTGGTGGAAAACAACGGAGTTAGCATTTTTATCTCGAAAACGGAACGAGATAGAGAAAAAAAGTGAATTACAAAGTTGTAGGGCATCATTAATTCAATACGAATCGACACCTTGCATACAGAAATGTTATGATATCAAACCCATGATCCTCCCAAAACATTGAATGCTGGTCACGCATATGGCGCTCATTTAACTTTGATGCTCAAAGTGGCCACCGTCCGCTGCAATGCACATCTGGACTCTGGACAGCATACTGCATCTTGCTGCGCATTGTGCAGTATGGTAGATGACACCTTCGCACAAGCATCTGTGATACGTCGTCGTAGGTCCTGCAATGTTGATAGAGGGGTCGCATACACCTACTGTTTGATGTAACCTCACAGAAAGAAGTCCAATGGGGTCAGGTCAGGTCAGCGTGGAGGCCACTCCACGCAGCCACCATACCCAATGACTTGTAGGAAGGTCTCCACGAGGTATCGCTTCATGTCCGCAGCCTTGTGAGTTTTACACGTTCAAATCATAGCATTTCTGTATGCAAGGTGTCGATTCGTACTGAATTGATGATGCCCTACAATTTTGTAATTCACTTTTTTCTCTATCTCGTTCCATTTTCGAGATAAAAATGCTAACTCCGTTGTTTTCCACCAGGTGGCTCTATAGGTGGTTTCATTGCGTAACGCATGGCTACTTTACTATACCTAGACACCACTTCTATGCCTATAGCTGCCACCGTTCTCAAGTTAATGGCAGTGGACAGGATATGGGTGGACACACTGTATATATTCTTCATGCCTAGCTTTCTCTATTGTCTAGATGTGATGATTTTGTCTCAGAACCTCTGAAGTTGAGGCAGAGCTGTAGGCATTTCACACAAAAATAGTGAGGGGAGAATTGAATCTCACTGCATCCTAGAAATGTGGCAGTTGTTAATACTCTCTGGTCCCAATTTATCAAAACGTTTGTGGCAAAAAAAATTGTCACTAAAGTTCTGAAAAGTCTCAAAAATTTGGAAAGTTGTGCCAACATTTGGCGGCTTTTGGCATTTTCACTCCAGAATTGGCAGGGTTTGGGTGGGACAGAACGTGACACCACAGCTCCTTAAATTCATGACAAGCTGTGGTGTTCCCTATGCCAGAAATTTCACTCCAGTCCCTGATGAGAGTAATATTTCTTACATGGCACAAGGAGGCACATGCCACTCGTCAAACGCTCCAGATTCATGAAGAGGCATGTGTGACGCCCTGGACCAGCCAGGTAGTCACAGATAGAGCCCCACACAACACCAGTCCCCTAACAAGGTGTCATCAGCCAACCCTTAAAACCTAGTCACCTCCCTCAGGGCTTAATGGACACACCAGGGGGCGGAGCCAGGCGGTTGGCCACGCTCACCGAGGAGTTCAGAGAGCCTGAGGCGGGGAAAGTAGGCAGTCTGTTAGTGGAGGTGAAGTTGAGTGGAAGCAGGCCCGTGTGCAGGCCTGAGACAGTCTGACAGGTGCCAGGGTAGGAGCTCAGGCACCTTTGGCTAGGAGTCATATGGAGGCCTCTGCCTGCAGGAGCCGGGAAGAGGGCCAGGCGGAACCGTGGTGGACCGGGACAGGGTAGTGGCCCGCCGGTACCGACCCAGGGAACCGAACTGGAAACGAGCACAAGAGGGGAGTACTTAGACTCTGAAACTAGGTCCAGAAACTACTGGGGCCTAGCTAATTAACTGATTGCGGCCAGGACTATAGGTTCTGTCCCACCCAAAGTCCTGAAAGAAGGCAACAGCCCAATGAGGGGGATTGAAAGCCACCGCCACGGCAGAGAGATCCCACGGGCCAGCGTCTGCGGGCAAAGGGCTCTTCCGACATCCACTAGCCGGGGAGTGGACTCCTGACGCTGAAGCGCAGGTAGCCCAACATCACACAAACGGTGCAGGAGAAAGGCAGAGACCACCAACCGGGTGGGGGCACCGTCCACCATCACCTTTGGTTTACCAGAGACTCGTGTGTGCTCCTAATCGTGAGTACCCCGGTGCCCTCCGGCCGCCCATCTCACTGCACCGCCCAGCTCTCATCCCAATGGGTTCTGATTCATGAAGTGGTGCATGTGTACCGCCCCGGGGCTCGGCTGCGGCCGAGCCGCTCGGATCCGTGCTCGCTGGTGGTTGGCTCGAGCGTCTCCGGACCAGGGGGTCCTGTGGTCACTACGATCTGAAAGGGGCTGGCGGTTTAGGGGACGTAGGTGTACGGCCGTGGCCGCGTTATAGTTCGTGACGCCACCCACGGGACGTGGTGAAGGTGTAGACACCACCGCTAGAATTACGGGGCACCCGGGGAGATGGTCGTGCAGCAAGATGTTAACCCCTCCGTGGGTAGGGATGGTGGCCCCGGGACCCGTGTGGGGAGGTGTGTGGCAGCTGTGCGGTGCAGGGCGGCGCACGGCCGGATGGCACTGTTATACTCACTATGACAGATACACCGGAGGCTCTGGTAAACCAAAAGGATGGTGGTCGGTTCCCGCAACCGGCTGCGTCTGGTCCCCCACCCGGTTTGGTGGTCGCCGCCTTTCTCCTGCACCTCTTTTGTAGATTTTGACTGCCTGTGCTTCAGCGACGGGAGTCCGCTCCCCGGCTTGTATGTGTCGGGAGAGCCCGATCTCTCTGCCTGTGCGGTGGCTTTCTATCCCCCTCGGTGCGCTGTTGCCGTCTTTCGGGTCTTGGGACGGAAAAGGACCTAAGGTCCAGACCTCAATCAGTAAATTCGACGTGGTCCAGTGGCTTCTGGACCTCGTTCAGTCTGAGTACCCTTCCTGGTGCTCCGGTTTCCAGTTGGTTCCCAGGTTTGGTACCGGCATGCCACTACCCTGTCCTGGTCCCTTACGGTTCCACCAGCCGTCTTCCCGGCTCCTGCAGGCGGCAACCACCGTCTGCCTCCTGGCCACAGGGTATCCGGGCTACGACCTAGATCCCTGACAGATGTTTCTTCTCTCCATTCTTACTCCTCTCCACTCCAACTCAACTTGAGCTTCCACTGACTTCTAACTAGCTGTTTTCCTGCCTCAGGCCCTCTGGACTCCTCGGTGGGCGTAGCCAATTGCCTGGCTCCACCCCCTGGCGTGTCCATCAAGCCCTGAGGGAGGTGGCTCAGGGTTTTTAGGTTGGCTGCTGTTACCTTATTAGGAGACTGGTGTTTGTGCATGGATCTGTCTGTGACTACCTGGCTAGTCCAGGGCGTCACATTCCCCCTTGGTTTAATGCAGAACATCCGCGGGCTGCAAGACCACCACCGGTTTATTTTTGTTTGCTTTTCAACTGCAAAAGATAAACGGGAAAAACATTCACAAATATAATAAACTTTTTACATTCAAGTAAACTGGTTAAATCATCCCTTACGGGAGGCACATTCTTAAACTTTGCACATATACAAAAACACTTTTATTAACGGGAAACGGGACCGGGTCCTTCCAGCTGCCCACTCAAGCAAACCTAGCCTTGATGCTGCCTCTAAGAAACAGGCAGCACCCCTTTTCCCCAGTCCAGGAACAGGAACGGGTCCAGGTGTTGCCCAAACGGGCTGGGTACAAAGTTCCATACCCGGCAGTCCCTCAGAGGCTACATATATAGTGAAAAAAAAATCCCTTTAAAATTCAATTTTTTTTTATTAAATATGTCTTAAAAAATTCCCAAGTGATTCACCTATCTAGAATTTATCAAGGGTAGTATAAATATACACCAGGGTAGCCACCCCTTTACAAAATACAATCAGAGGCAGTGAAGCCGGGGGTATGGGATCCCAAATGGGATTAATCTGGCCCTATCAGGACCTACCACCTCACACCTTCCTACCGACGGAGGTAAATCACCTTAACTTAGCCGGGCGCCCCCGTTCCTCGGTGGCTATCCCTAACTTACCCTAATATATACCCTACCATATGAGGAGAAATGCCTGAGCAAGTTACCTCTAATTATTGGTTGGACTTTTTTACCCCACCATGCACTTTAAAGAGGGGGCAATATAGCTCCACCTGTTTAATATGCTCCGAATCAGCTGATCAATTATTCATATACAGGGAAAATAGATACCATTACGCCCTGTTCAGTTAATATGCTCAAATTCAGCTGGTCATTAATTCATATATAGGGATAATAGATACCTTAACAACCTGTCCAATTAATATGCTCAAATTCAGCTGGTCATTAGTTCATATATAGGGAAATAGATACCATAACAACCTGTCTAGTTCATATACTCAATTTCAACTGATCGTTAATTCATATTTTCAGATAACAAACGTCATAGTACCCTGTTATTTCTGATCAGTCATTAAGCTCAAACACAACCGATCATCGATTCAGAAATAAACATATCAAATACCATATATCCAGCTGATATGTTCCAATTCAACTGGTCATCTGTTAATAAACAGGGACACTAGGTACCATAGCGCCCCAATATCTAGATCAGGTTAATATGCCCCAATTTCGACCAGGATAAATTCAAATGCAGGGGAAAAGAAAGTCCAACTACCAGGTCATCCTAATAATTTAAGATAACACATTTAACTTGCTTTCAGCAGATCCTAACCTCTGGAACAATGCCAGTATATACAATCATTATAAATGAATAAATATCATGTCATATCAAATATCTAATGATGATGCATGTCTTCATATAGGCTGCCATATGAAGACATGCATCATCATTAGAATTTTTCCCTGTCTCCCTGGGCCTCCTGATGAACCGGATTAGAGGGCGGAGAAACGCGTCGAGCAGTGCGGATGCACTTGATAAAGGGAAGTTAATTCATCAGCCTAAAATGATATTTATTCATTTATAATGATTGTATATACTGGCATTGTTCCAGAGGTTAGGATCTGCTGAAAGCAAGTTAAATGTGTTATCTTAAATTATTAGGATGACCTGGTAGTTGGACTTTCTTTTCCCCTGCATTTGAATTTATCCTGGTCGAAATTGGGGCATATTAACCTGATCTAGATATTGGGGCGCTATGGTACCTAGTGTCCCTGTTTATTAACAGATGACCAGTTGAATTGGAACATATCAGCTGGATATATGGTATTTGATATGTTTATTTCTGAATCGATGATCGGTTGTGTTTGAGCTTAATGACTGATCAGAAATAACAGGGTACTATGACGTTTGTTATCTGAAAATATGAATTAATGATCAGTTGAAATTGAGTATATGAACTAGACAGATTGTTATGGTATCTATTTCCCTATATATGAACTAATGACCAGCTGAATTTGAGCATATTAATTGGACAGGTTGTTAAGGTATCTATTATCCCTATATATGAATTAATGACCAGCTGAATTTGAGCATATTAACTGAACAGGGCGTAATGGTATCTATTTTCCCTGTACATGAATAATTGATCAGCTGATTCGGAGCATATTAAACAGGTGGAGCTATATTGCCCCCTCTTTAAAGTGCATGGTGGGGTAAAAAAGTCCAACCAATAATTAGAGGTAACTTGCTCAGGCATTTCTCCTCATATGGTAGGGTATATATTAGGGTAAGTTAGGGATAGCCACCGAGGAACGGGGGCGCCCGGCTAAGTTAAGGTGATTTACCTCCGTCGGTAGGAAGGTGTGAGGTGGTAGGTCCTGATAGGGCCAGATTAATCCCATTTGGGATCCCATACCCCCGGCTTCACTGCCTCTGATTGTATTTTGTACAGGGGTGGCTACCCTGGTGTATATTTATACTACCCTTGATAAATTCTAGATAGGTGAATCACTTGGGAATTTTTTAAGACATATTTAATAAAAAAAAAACAGAATTTTAAAGGGATTTTTTTTTCACTATATATGTACTTTTTGACTATCCTGAAATTATTTTGATTGTTAGTCCCTCAGAGGCCCCACGTCCAGGGAACCTACTTGCAACCCTTGTCACCGGTTGCATTGGTGACAGGGCCTCGGCCATCACATTCCCGCAGGCCCTTCCTCCAGTCTGCCTCTCTGGAGGCGGTGGGACCGAAAGGGTGGTCCAGGAATTATTTACAAACCCAATAGTTTTTGGGTGGCCTGCATGTTCACGGCCTTGTCTATGGGTTAAACGGGACAAACAGTATTCAACAGGGTCCCAACGGGGACGGGCAGTATAGTCCCAACAGGGACTTCAAACATGGCAGCCGGGATCCGCTGCCTTTTAGCACTCTTTGGTGTTTTCCTGGTCAGAGGGTGGCGAAGAGGGGCGGACGTGCAACTGAGCACCCATGTATGCCCTCCTCACACCCGAGGCTTGCACGGAGATCTGGGTCAGCCCCACAGGCAACGCCGTCTCTTCTGGGTGCTGGAGTATCTGGGGTTCGCCAGTTTCACCGCGTGCGGGCCCTGCCTCCCGATAGTTCGGCAGGTCTGGAAGGGTTTGCATGGCCTTATCTTGCCGGGGTGCCTGCCAGGAGGCGGGCCTCTCGCTCGCCCGCACCACAGCCACCATCTTTTGCATCTCCTGCTTCCAACCTAAGGCTTGCTGCATCGACTCGACCCGTACCTGGATACAGACCTGCGCCAGCTTCCTCTCTAACCACGTCGCCGTCCCTGGCAGCAACCGATCCTATGCCGCCACAGCTCCGGCATCCAGGGTGGGGGCCGCAGCCTCCCCGTCGGTTTCCCCCTCCGGCTCCGAGCTGGCTATTGGGAGGTCGTCTAAGTCGGGCGCTGTTCCTGTCACGGCCGGGCGGACTGCCGGGGCCGACATCCTTCCTGCGGCAGGCGGTTCACCGCCAGCTGCTGCATGGGGAGTCACCGCCGGAGCCTCTGGGCCCACCGCTCCTGTCACCGGAGCGGGTGCTGTAACCTCCTTGCCGGAAGCATTCTCTGCGGGCGCCGCCGCTCCAGCAGTCAGTGTGAGGCCGGCATCAGGCTTGGGAGCAGACATCTTTCATCTGCTCCCCCTTGGTCTTTTCGTGGCACCCGGCGCTCTTTCTGCACAGTTTCACTTTTCAGCCGCGCGCTTTCCTGCACCGCTCTGTTCCCAGTGGGCGGGGCTTTACTCTCGTGCTCTTTTCGCGGGGAAGACGACTCTGGCTGGAATCTTCGCGCCAAAAGATGGTGGCAAGATGGCGGATTCTCCAAATTTCGCAATGGATCACCGCTGACTTCTACTTCAAGGCGCACATTCACCGGTAAGTGGATGGGTTCAATCCTGTTCGTGATGCCAGAAGAGTCGATGTGTACTGCTCGGCCACAGCCGAGCTGCTCGGGTCCGGGCTCGTTTGGTGGGTGGCTCGAGCGCCTCCGGACCCGGGGGTCACGTCGCTCTGCAAGGGTGTTGCTGGCGATCTCCATGGGGGGTGGTTGGTGTACAGCCGTGGCTGTGTTATAGTTCGTGACGCCACCCACGGGACATGGCGAAGGTGTAGACACCACCGCTGCAATTATGGGGCACCTGGGGAGATGGTCGTGCAGCAAGATGTTAACCCCTCCGTGGGTAGGGATGGTGGCCCTGGGACCCGTGTGGGGAGGTGTGTGGCGGCTGTGCGGTGCAGGGCGGCGCGCGGCCGGATGGCACTGTTGTACTCACTATGACAGATACACCGGAGTCTCTGGTAAACCAAAAGGATGGTGGTCGGTTCCCGCAGCCGGCTGCGTCTGGTCCCCCACCCGGTTTGGTGGTCCCCGACTTTCTCCTGCACCTCTTTTGTAGATTTTGACTGCCTGCGCTTCAGCGACGGGAGTCCGCTCCCCGGCTTGTATGTGTCGGGAGAGCTCGTTTGCCCGCAGGCGCTGGCCCGTGGGATCTCTCTGCCTGTGCGGTGGCTTTCTTTTCCCCTCGTTGAGCTGTTGCCGTCTTTCGGGTCTTGGGACGAGAAAGGACCTAAGGTCCAGACCTCAATCAGTAAATTCAACGTGGTCCAGTGGCTTCTGGACCTCGTTCAGGGTCTGAGTACCCTTCCTGGTGCTCTGGTTTCCAGTTGGTTCCCAGGTTCGGTACCGGTGGGCCAGTACCCTGTCCCTTACGGTTCCACCAGCCGTCTTCCCGGCTCCTGCAGGCGGCAACCACCGTCTGCCTCCTGGCCCCAGGGTATCCGGGCTACGACCCAGATCCCTGACAGACGTTTCTTCTCTTCTTTCTTACTCCTCTCCACTCTGACTCAACTTGAGCTTCCACTGACTTCTAACTAACTGTTTTCCTGCCTCAGGCCTTCTGGACTCCTCGGTGGGTGTGGCCAACCTCCTGGCTCCGCCCCTGGTGTGTCCATCAAGCCCTGAGGGAGGTGGCTCAGGGTTTTTAGGTTGGCTGCTGTTACGTTATTAGGGGACTGGTGTTTGTGCATGGGTCTGTCTGTGACTACCTGGCTAGTCCAGGGTGTCACAGAGTGGTTAGGATACATAAAGCACCCGAACTCCAAACTCTAACGCTGATGTTTTGTATAAAGTCTGTATTTGGTACAAACACCGAACTTTACTATTTAGGTTCACTCGTCTCTGCCACAAACCTTTATTACAGTTTAGATTATGGGTATAGACGAGACCAGAACTGAAATGGGTTTATCTCTTGGTAGAGAGGAAATAACATTTATAATACCTACGATGGGATTTTTGTGAATTTAATGGGATTCGGTCACTAAGTGTTTACTACTTAATTAAAAATCAGAATAATGTAGAGACAGTGTCACGCTAGGAACAGTGAAGTACCAAGCGAACGGCGAGAGGGAAGGGAAACCCTGTGCCTAGGGTAAGGGGAGATGAGAGCCCTGACCAAGTCTACTGCTGGCCCTTGAGTTCCCTCACCACCCTATATAGATTCCACACCTATACGCCGAGCCGGATACCTGACTCTAGGCTTACACTGATCTGACCCCTAAATAGGGAACGGATTGGATGAGCTCTTCATCAACCTCACTAGGTACTAAAGGACACACACGGATAACAAACAAAGCAAACAACAAAAAATGTATCACTAGACAACTCAGTAAGAAGTTCATTAAAGAGCAACAGCAATCCTACTGGTGTGTGCAAGCCACCTGCTTGCATCCAAACCTTGTGAAGGAACTGAATATCTCCACAAGTCCAGGACACATTAGAATATTTTAACCCAAGAGGAAATACAGATGATTAGCAGCTGAAGGGAAGAGGAGCTCCCCAGTGTCCTAAAGTAAAAGGATGAAAACCCAGCAGAGAGGAGATACCTAGTACACAGAATACTAACAGCTGGAAAAATAGAAAGTCAGGGAATGTTTTGCACAGCCAAACGCTGTGACCTTCTATTGCCAGACATCACATCACTGTCTGTCACAAGTGACACACCAGTGATAGAGAAAGACTCTGATTCCTATGATGTGTCATTTACTGGGCTGCTTGCTGTAGTTTTGATAAAATCACTGTATTATCATTAGGGGATTATCACTAGAAAACTAGTAACCTGCTGCTATGTATCCTCTATCTCCATAAGCTATATATAACTCCACCCCTGATTAGCAGCTTTCTGTCTATGATCATTGTACACAGCTGCCAATCAGTGGTGTGGGTGAGGTTATACATAGAGCAGTGTTTCGAGAACTGGTAGATTTTAAACAGAGAAAACTGAATTTCAAAACTTCAGCAAGCAGCCAAGTAACTGACACATCGCTGGAATCAGGGTCTCTGCTTATACAGGTTGATTGGACACACATTACAAGTAGCTTTGTTCCTCTTAGGCTATGTGCCCACGGGGACATTGTCCTGCGGATATATCCGCAGAACATTCCGCAGGTGCTCCCAGGAAACAGCTCCACAACTTTCGTCTGTTTCCATGCTGCAGAATGGCCTGCGGATATGGTGCGGTTATTCTGCATTGAGGATACAGTACCATGGCTTCGGCACTGCATCCTCAATGCAGAACAAGTGCTGCAGTGATCGGGGAAAGTCCATACTTACCTCCATCATGCAGCACCTCGCTTTCCGGCAGCCGGGTCACTGTCAGGCAGCGTCTGGTTCCCTGTGCTGGAGGTGGGCGGGCCTGAACTAGCTCCGGCTTTCACATGACCGGAGCTCGTGCAGGCTCCGCCCACCTCTTCCTTCCTGTACCTGGCTGGATCCACCGCACTGCTACCGCTGCCGCTACACTGGACGGAGAAAGTGACCCGGGTCTCTATCAAGGCGGGTAAGTATATGGGACCCTGCGGAGAAATCCGCAATAATAATTGACATGCTGCAGATTTTTCCGCTGCGGAAAAATCCGCAGTGTGGGCACAGCCTTTCCCAAATGCCATAGAAATGGCTGGGGAGTTGCTGTGCTGCAGATTTCTGGAAAATCCGCGGCTTTTCCGCGAGAAATCCGCAGCGTGGGCACATAGCCTAAATCTATAAACCACATCCCAAAGACATATGCTATTAAATTTTATATATTTAATCTGAAAAGTAGGCAGTGTTTATAAAAATATACAAAATATATTACAAAGGGGAAAAATAATACAGCATATACAACTACATAAAATAAACTGGAATAACAAAAGGAAAATTACTGAACTTGGGTCACAGTAATGGCTTCAGATTTCTGGAGGGAAGGACTCCAATGAAACGTAGAGAAATCCTACACAGCAATGTTCCTTTCATTTAATGAAGATCATAATTGGAATAAATTTTTTATTAACACAAGTTACACCCACATACTTCCCCTCTGGTGACTCATAACACGGCTGGACTTCAGTGAAAGATAGAATGAGTCTAAAGCAGGGGTGGGCAATTAATTTTCCCATGGGGCCGCATGAGAAATTGGGATGGTTTTAGAGGGCCGGACTAATATAATTAACTCAGTTTTACCCAATACTGTATATAGCATATATACTATCCCTTCATATACAAACAGTAAGTTACGGACTGTGTGACCCCTCGTGGCCCTGCACGCACACATGTCCTTTTTTTCTCTGGCAGCACGGGTGTCACACGGATCGCACACTGATGTGATCTGTGTGACATCAGTGTGACAAATACCAGAGAAAACACGGGTCTTTTTAATAAAAAGATTTTCTATATTTACCTCTCTCCAGCGCTGCTGTCTCTGGCTCTGCTGCCTCCCGCTCCTTATCACCGGTAATTATACTCACTGAATATTCACTGCAGTGAGCAGCTGGAAGCAGGGACAGTGCTGGGGACCGCAGCGCTGGGTGAGTATACAGGTGTGTGTGTATGTTGAGAACCTGGAAGCCGGAGCATCTCGGGGACTCGTCACAGTTCCCAATGAACTCTGATGAACCCATGAAGCTGTAGCGTGGGTGTCGCAGGATGGTCATCAAAGTTCATTGGAAACTCTGATGACCTCCTGGAGGTCACTGTGCTTGCAGAATACTCACCTGTCCCTGCGGTGATGTCCTCAACGGTGCTGTGCCCGGTGCTGTCATCGCGATGCTCCGGCTTCCAGGTCCTGAGTGCGGTGAATAATCAATGAATGAGCGGTGGTCAGGAGCGGGAGGCAGCAGAGCTGAAGAAAGCAGGTAAATATGGAAAATCTTTTTATTTCACAGACTCGTGTTTTCTCCGGTACCTGTCACATGTATGCAAACAGGAACCGGAGAAACGCAATCAGGCCCTGTAATGGCGGTATGGCGCTGCAGGGGGCGGGGAGAGAGCACGTGGTACCCGATGTAACTCCAGTACCACTCGCAGTTACGGGCTTTTCTCTCTGCACGCACGCACACATACATACACACACGCACACGCTATATACATATATACACAAACAATCCCCATATACTACATCACTACACCCCCATATACACCTGTAATATACATCACTACACCCCCATATACACCTGTAATATACATCACTACACCCCTATATACACCTGTAATATACATCACTACACCCCCATATACACCTGTAATATACATCACTTCACCCCCATATATACCTGTAATATACATCACTACACCCCCATATACACCTGTAATATACATCACTACACCCCCATATACACCTGTAATATACATCACTACACCCCCATATACACCTGTAATATACATCACTTCACCCCCATATATACCTGTAATATACATCACTACACCCCCATATACACCTGTAATATACATCACGGCACCCCCATATACACCTGTAATATACATCACTTCACCCCCATATATACCTGTAATATACATCACTACACCCCCATATACACCTGTAATATACATCACTGCACCCCCATATACACCTGTAATATACATCACTACACCCCTATATACACCTGTAATATACATCACTTCACCCCCATATATACCTGTAATATACATCACTACACCCCCATATACACCTGTAATATACATCACTGCACCCCCATATACACCTGTAATATACATCACTACACCCCTATATACACCTGTAATATACATCACTTCACCCCCATATATACCTGTAATATACATCACTACACCCCCATATACACCTGCAATATACATCACTGCACCCCCATATACACCTGTAATATACATCACTACACCCCTATATACACCTGTAATATACATCACTGCACCCCCATATACACCTGTAATATACATCACTACACCCCTATATACACCTGTAATATACATCACTACACCCCTATATACACTTGTAATATACATCACTGCACCCCTATATACACTTGTAATATACATCACTACATCCACTTATACATCACTAGACCCCTATATACTACACCTGTAAAACTACATTGCCATATACTACATCACTACACCCAAATATTACTCACCAGTTACCCACCCCCCCTCCCCTCCACTCCCCCCATTGTCCCCTCAGGTTACTAGTCACCACTCACCTTTCCCTCCTCAGGCACCTCCGTACGGGCTCCCGCTGACATCCTTCTTCTCTTGTACGGCTTCCCGCTGAGCTGCTTCCTCTCTCCGAACGGGCTCCGGCTGCTGCATCTTCTTCTCCTGCCGGGGCGGGAACTTTTCAAATGACACACACGCGTGCCGTACTGACGACATCAGGGCGCGCGCGTGTGTGTCACAGAGAAAGTGCCGGCAGGAAACAGAGGACAGATTCCTGCGTTTTGCTGCTGCACTGTACGGTGCTGCAGTATCTGTCCTCTGTTCCCTGCCGGCACGCAGCGTGTGATGAGGGCAATCTGACCACGGGCCGCCCGGAGCCTGGAGCTCCGGACAACAGGTCAGATTGCCCTCATCAGTGACCGGCCAGCAAGGACGCCCGGAGCCAGGCGGGCTGGTCACAGAGAGTAGGCGGGCCGGATGTGACCCGCGGGCCGCCCCTTGCCCAGGTCTGGTCTAAAGGGTACTTTACACCTTGCGATATCGGTAGCGAGCGTACCCGCCCCCGTCGGTTGTGCGTCACGGGCAAATCGCTGCCTGTAGCGCACAACATTGCTTACACTCGTCACTCGTACTTACCTGCCTAGCGACGTCGCTCTGACCGGCGGTTCGTTCAGCATCATTGCGACGTCACTAAGCGGCCGCCCAATAGCAGAGGAGGGGCGGAGATGAGCGGGCCGAACATCCCGCCCACCTCCTTCCTTCCTCATTCCCGGCAGGATGCAGGTACGGTGAGGTTCCTCGTTCCTGCGGTGTCACACATAGCACATAGTCAACGATTTTTGGTAAGTGAACAACCTCTCCAAAACCAACGATTTTTACCTCTTTTGCGATCGTTTTAGGTCGCATAAAGGTGTCACACGCTGCGATATCGCTAACGACGCAGGATGTGCGTCACAAACACCGTGACCACGACGATATATCGTTAGCGATGTCGCAGCATGTAAATGGCCCTTAGGTCTTAGAAAATTATGAGATTCCCAAACTTTTTGATAACTTCACCCCTGGAGGTCCTAGGTGTAAGATATTACAGTCATCTTTCCTATCACAATTTTATCTGTACATAGATAGGAGACATTGCATAGATATTGTCATCTTTCTGGACGATATCCATTTGGCGGGAGCCCAGCAATCTACTAATAATGCGGAACAATGCTTTGCATTCTCCACTTTCGCACAAATTCAAAAATGTGACTTTCCTACTGTATCTATTATATCAATGCAATTTATACTTTCTATAAGGGGAAACAAAGGATTTGAATTTCTCTGTTATTTTTCTGTTCAACTGCTGCTCTTATCTCTACTGGTCATAAATCTGTCCTTTCCTGCATTCTTATGCATTTAAGCTGAGATTGGCCTTACATCTGCTAGAGGATTCTCGTTAGTTACCTGTTTCCAAAGGAGGGGTTCAGCTTCATAGTGGTGTTGTTGGGTCTTTATGAATTTTCTAATTTCTATATGACACACTACTATATATTGATGTTTTTCCAAAATCAAGCTTTTATCCCTTTGAAAGCCAAGGTCATTTTTTGAACACTTTCTTATACTTGCTGCTTGAAGAGTTCAATAAAATCAGAAATTTTACACTTCCAGCTGCCCAAAATAACCTAAATAAAAAATAAAAGGTTGCCCTAAAATCATTATGCAATGATTCAGATATACTAACTATCAGCCGACAAGGGGGATGGAATAGTCATGAAAAACAGAGATGACTATATACGGAAGCTCAGAATATTCTCTCCAACCCCATAGACTAAGGGATTACAACTATGGATCCTTTTTTTACAATTAAAACAAAATATGCTCTCCTCATCACAAAAGCTTTGAGAAAGAAATCTTAAAGAGAACCAACCACCTGGCACAAGGATGCTGAATTCAAGCATACCTGTTATAGAAACATGGGTTGCTGAAATATCTCATCAAATTTGCAGAAATGCACTGCATTTTGATTAAACTGCATACACACACACACACACACATACAGTACAGACCAAACGTTTGGACATACCTTCTCATATCTAGAACAACTGTTAAGAGGAGACTTTGTGCAGCAGGCCTTCATAATAAAATAGCTGCTAGGAAACCACTGCTAAGGACAGGCAACAAGCAGAAGAGACTTATTTGGGCTAAAGAACACAAGGAATGGACGTTAGACCAGTGGAAATCTGTGCTTTTGTCTGATGAGTCCAAATTTGAGATCTTTGCATCCAACCAACGTGTCTTTGTAGAAAAGGTGAACTTAAGGATTCTACATGGCTGGTTCCCACCGTGAAGCATGGAGGAGGAGGTGTGATGGTGTGGGGGTGCTTTGCTGCTGACAGCAGCTGCTGACAGCTGATTTATTCAAAATTGAAGGCATACAGAACCAGCATGCCTAGCACAGCATCTTGAAGCGGTGCGCTATTCCATCCGGTTTGCGATTAGTTGGACCATAATTTATTTTTCAACAGGACATTGACCCCAAACACACCTCCAGGCTGTGTAAGGGCTATTTGACTAAGAAGGAGAGTGATGGGGTGCTACGCCAGATGACCTGGCATCCAAAGTCACCAGACCTGAACCCAATCGAGATGGTTTGGGGTGAGCTGGACCGCAGAGTGAAGGCTAAAGGGCCAATAAGTAGAAATGAGCGATGCTCGAGGCTCGAGGATCGCCAATTTCATGTTCCATTGATTTTGGGGGGTGTTTGAGACGTTCGACGAACTCGAGCTTTTTGCTAAAAGCTTGACAGTTCGAGTTACATTCGAGAACGGTGCGAGCACCAAAAACGTGGCTTTTCACATTAAGGCTATGTGCACACGTTGCCGTCTGCATGCGTCCTGCATCCCCAGCACAATCCCTCTCTCTTTCCTACTCATCGATCACGGACGCCTCGCTGCAAGGCTGTCACAAATCTGCGGCCTCTTTTCCTCTTTTGAAAATGGCTGCCGCTTCATTATTCATTCAGTTATTCCGTGCTTTCCCCGCACACCGGCGCCCATGATTGGTTGCAGTCAGACACGCCCCAACGAGGAGTGACAGCTGTCTCACTGCAACCAATCACAGCCGCCGGCGGGCGGCTCTATACTGTGCAGTAAAATAAATAAATAAATAATAGAGAAAAAAAAATGCGGTTCCCTTCATATTTGATACCAGCCAGTATAAAGCCTCACTGCTGGAGGCTGGTATTGTCAGGATGGAGAGCACCACATTATCGGGAGCCCACCACCCTAACAATATCAGCAGGGAGCCACCCGGAATTGCCGCATCCATTAGATGCGACAGTCCCGGAACTCCACCCAGCTCATCCCGAATTGCCCTGGTGCGGTGGCAATCGGGGTAATAATGAGTTAATCATGCCAGGTGTCTCCCCGAGACACCTACCATGATCAACCTGAAAGTGAAAGTAAAGAAACACACAGCGAAAAATCCTTTATTTGGAATAAAAAAACAAACAAAAACAATAACAAAAAAAAATCCTCTTTCACCATTTTATTAAAATCCCAAAATACCCCTCCAGGTCCCAAGTAATCCACACGACACTGTCAGCTCTGCTACAGAACACGAGTGCTCTGTATCCGCTCCATGTAGCACATGAAGAGAATCGCGCTGTCACCTCAGACTTCAGTCTGCATTGCAGACCTCAAGACTACGAAATCTGCCTATGTTCCTCATAGGAGCCAGTGGCTGAATGGATAGAGCAGTCGCCTAAGAAGCATAACTTCACGAGTTCAAGTCCTGGCTGTGTTGGTAAAGGTTTTTTTTTATTTTCAATTTTAAATTAATTAATTATTATTCTTTATTTATAATTGTATTTTAATTATGCACAAAGGGCAGTAGCCGGACATCAGCTGTGAGCCGCTTCATGGAATGAGGCTGCATTCATTCATTCTCTCTCTCTCTCTCTGTCTTTCTCTCTCTCTCTCTCTCTCTTTCGTTCTGTCTTTCTGTCTTTTTTTCTTTCTGTCTTTTTTTCTGTCTTTTTTTCTGTCTTTCTTTCTGTCTTTCTTTCTTTCTGTATTTCTTTCTTTCTGTCTTTCTTTCTTTTTGTCTTTCTTTCTTTTTGTCTTTCTCTCTTTTTGTCTTTCTCTCTTTTTGTCTTTCTTTTTGTCTTTCTTTCTGTCTTTTTTTCTTTCTTTCTTTCTGCCTTTCTTTCTGTCTTTCTTTCTTTCTTTTTTTTATTGCACTGATGCATCAGCTGATTGTATAAAAGCCGTTTATACAATCAACTGCTGTGTTGTGTGAATCAGGCCCTTGAACCTGACACATCATCTGATCGTTTTGCCTTCCAGCAAACCGATCAGATGATATTGGATCCGGATTGGACGTCGCGGGACCCTTGACCCAGGATTACTGTGGAGGGGGGTTCTTTATTTCAATAAAGATGGAGTCACTAATTGTGTTGTGTTTTATTTCTAATAAAAATATTTTCTGTGTGTTGTGTTTTTTTTTATCTGTACTAGAAATTCATGGTGGCCATGTCTAATATTGGTGTGACACCATGAATATCGGGCTTAGGGCCAGTCGATAATATACAGCTAGCCCTAACCCCATTATTACCCAGCGAGCCACTCGTCACCAGGGCAGCTGGAAGAGTTGGATACAGCGCCAGAAGATGGAGCTTCTATGAAAGCGCCATTTTCTGGGGCGGCTGCGGACTGTAATTCGCAGCAGGGGTGCCCAGAAATCTTGGGCACCCTGAGCTGCGGATTCCAATTCCCAGCTGCCTAGTTGTACCTGGCTGTAGTTCTCCAGCTGCTGTCTGTATGGAGGAGAGCAGACAGCAGCTGCAAAACTACAAGGCTCAGCATGCTCCATTCACTAGTGTATGCAGGAGAGCAGACAGCAGCTGCAGAACTGCAAGACTCAGCATACTCCATCCAGGACTGTATGCAGGAGTTTTTTGCCCACCAAAAAAATGACGTGGGCTTCGCCATATTTTTGTATGCTAGCCAGGTACAGCAGGCAGGCATGGCTGCCCCCAACCCCCAGCTGCCTATTTGTACCCGGCTGGGAACTAAAAAAATAGGGAAGCCCTTTTTGTAATTATTTCATGAATTTCATGAAATAATTAAAAAAAAAATCGACATGAGCTTCGCCCCATTTTTGTGTCCAGCCAGGTACAACTAGGCAGCTGGGGATTGGAATCCGCAGCACAGGTTGGCCCGAGCTTTCTGGGCCCCTCTGCTGTGAATTGCACTCCACAGCCGCCCCAGAAAATGGTGCTTTCATAGAAGCGCCATCATGTGGCGCTGTATCCAACTCTTCCAGCTGCCCTGAAGCCGGATGGCTCGCTAGGTAATAATGAGTTAATACTAGCTTTGTTTTACTAGCTAGTATTAAGCCAGAGATTCTTAATGTCAGGCAAGTTTGACCTGGCCATTAAGAATCTTCAATAAAGGGTTAAAAGAAAAAGACACCACATAGAGAAAAAAACTTTAATAGAAATAAATACACAGACACACTTAGAGACTCCATGCTTATTACTCCCTGTCAGCCCTCCACGATCCATGGTCTTCTGTCTTCTTTCTCCTTCAACCCATGCAGCTCTGCTACATCAGGCAGCACTGCATGGGAGGAAGACGCTGCTGCTTCCCGTGCAGTCTATTCACTCAATGAGAGTGAGCAGAAGCTGCGGGCTGTAAGCGGTGACGTCACCGCTGACAAGCGGCTTACCATAGCAATGGTGCTCCGATCACGTGATTCCCGGTGCCACAGCGGGCTGTAAGCGGTGACGTCACCGCTGACACGCGGGTTACCATAGCAATGGTGCTCCGATTACATGACTCCCGGTGCCGCTATTTACCGGCTGTGACAGCTAGTCCCTGCATGTGGGCTGACTCTGTAAAGAGCGCCCACATGCAGGAACGGGGAGTCGACCATGTGTCAGAGCATTTCACTGGTACACGGACATGCTGGAACGATCACCAGAGATGCACTGACAGGACATAGCATAACGTCTAGCCATGTGACCAGTCTGTAGCCAATGAGATAATAAACACATGACTGGTCACATGTTATTTTGACGTCACGATAGGTCCTATCATCAGTGCTAGTTACCGGGAGGATGCAGCGATTATCGGAAGGAAAAGCAGCGGGAGACAGAATGCAGGACGCGTTCGACGAACCGAACTGAACTCGAGCCTTCAGAGGCTCGCTTATCTCTACCAACAAGTGCTAAGCATCTCTGGGAACTCCTTAAAGACTGTTGGAAAACCATTTCCGGTGACTACCTTTTGAAGCTCATCAAGAGAATGCCAAGAGCATGCAAAGCAGTAATCAAAGCAAAAGGTGGCTACTTTGAAGAACCTAGAATATAGGACATATTTTCAGTTGTTTCACACTTTTTTGTTAAGTATTTCATTCCACATGTTAATTCATAGTTTTGATGCATTCAATGTGACTACAATTTTCAGAGTCATGAAAATAAAGAAAACTCTTTGAATGAGAAGGTGTGTCCAAACTTTTGGTCTGTACTGTATATATCTCATAGCACCCCATCACTCTCCTTCTTAGTCAAATAGCCCTTACACAGCCTGGAGGTGTGTTTGGGGTCATTGTCCTGTTGAAAAATAAATGATGGTCCAACTAAACGCAAACCGGATGGAATAGCATGCCGGTACAAGATGCTGCGATAGCCATGCTGGTTCAGTATGCCTTCAATTTTGAATAAATCCCCAACATTGTCACCAGCAAAGCACCCCCACACCATCACACCTCCTCCTCCATATTTCACGGTGGGAACCAGCCATGTAGAGTCCATCCATTCATCTTTTCTGCGTCGCACAAAAACACGGTGGTTGGATCCAAAGATCTCAAATTTGGACTCATCAGACCAAAGCACAAATTTCCATTGGTCTAATGTCCATTCCTTGTGTTATTTAGCCCAAACAAGTCTCTTCTGCTTGTTGCCTGTCCTTAGCAGTGGTTTCCTAGCAGCTATTTTACCATGAAGGCTGCTGCACAAAGTCTCCTCTTAGAAGTTGTTCTAGAGATGTGTCTGCTGCTAGAACTCTGTGTGGCATTGACCTAGTCTCTAATCTGAGCTGCTGTTACCCTGCGATTTCTGACGCTGGTGATTCGGATAAACTTATCCTCCGAGGTGACTCTTGGTCTTCCTTTCCTGGGGCGGTCCTCATGTGATCCAGTTTCTTTGTAGCGTTTGATGGTTTTTGCCACTGCACTTGGGGACACTTTCAAAGTTTTCCCAATTTTTTCGGACTGACCGACCTTCATTTCTTAACCCCTTAACGACCTTGGACGTACTGAGTACGTCATGGTCACATGGTGCTAAACGACCCATGACGTACTCAGTACGTCCTGGCGAAATCGCGGTCCCGGAGCCCCGGGGAGTGAAATTTGTTTACTTAAATGGTGGATTCGGGAAGGAGGGGACCTCTGCCTGACCTCAGGAGGGGTGGTGCCTCCTCCCCGAACCTACAGAGGCTGTGATTGGCTGACGAACGCCGCTCAGCCAATTACAGTCACTGTAATGTGTCAGCCATTGAAAATGGCTGACACATTGCAATCCAGCCATAATCAGTGCTGCTGTAGCACTGATGACTGGCTGGAGCTGGGTGAACTTTGTTTCACCCGCCCCCAGCTCTGATTGGAGAGACCGGCCTTGTGACCGATCTCTCCCAATCACTGTGGATCTTGTGCCGGTGACCTGTATGTGACCGCTACCCTCAGCTTCACTCCGTCCGTGAAAGCTGATGAGAGCGGTCGCTGCAGGTGCCCATCGGTAAGTTATAGCCCCCCCCCCCCCCCGCCGATCCCCGCTCCCCGCCGAGATCCACCGCCGCTCCCCGCCGAGATCCACCGCCGCTCCCCGCCGAGATCCACCGCCGCTCCCCGCCGAGATTCCCCGCCGAGATCCACCGCCGCTCCCCGCCGAGATCCACCGCCGCTCCCCGCCGAGATCCACCGCCGCTCCCCGCCGAGATCCACCGCCGCTCCCCGCCGAGATCCACCGCCGCTCCCCGCCGAGATCCACCGCCGATCCCCGCCGAGATCCACCGCCGCTCCCCGCCGAGATCCACCGCCGCTCCCCGCCGAGATCCACCGCCGCTCCCCGCCGAGATCCACCGCCGCTCCCCGCCGAGATCCACCGCCGCTCCCCGCCGAGATCCACCGCCGATCCCCGCCGAGATCCACCGCCGATCCCCGCCGAGATCCACCGCCGCTCCCCGCCGAGATCCACCGCCGCTCCCCGCCGATCCACCGCTGCTGCCCGCCACGCCGCTGTTCCCGCCGCTGTCCCTGCCCGCCGATCCACCGCTGCTCCCCGCCACGCCGCTGTTCCCGCCGGTGTCCCTGCCCGCCACGCCGCTGTCCCTGCCGCCACCGTCCCCTTTGTCGCACCCACCTTTTTCAGCCGCCGCTGCACCCGATCGGCCGCCGCTTCCATCGGCTGCCACTGCACCTAATCGGCTGCCGCCTTCCACGTGCTGCCTCCCCCCCTCCACGTGCTGCCTCCCCCCCTCCACGTGCTGCCTCCCCTCCCCCCCCCTCCACGTGCTGCCTCCCCTCCCCCCCCTCCACGTGCTGCCTCCCCTCCCCCCCTCCACGTGCTGCCTCCCCTCCCCTCCCCCCCTCCACGTGCTGCCTCCCCCCTCCATGTGCTGCCTCCCCCCTCCATGTGCTGCCTCCCCCCTCCATGTGCTGCCTCCCCTCATGTGCTGCCTCCCCCCATGTGCTGCCTCCCCCCATGTGCTGCCTCCCCCCATGTGCTGCCTCCCCCCATGTGCTGCCTCCCCTCATGTGCTGCCTCCCTCCATGTGCTGCCTCCCCTCATGTGCTGCCTCCCTCCATGTGCTGCCTCCCTCCATGTGCTGCTTCCCCCCTCCCTCCATGTGCTGCCTCCCCCCTCCCTCCATGTGCTGCCTCCCCCCTCCATGTGCTGCCTCCCCTCATGTGCTGCCTCCCCTCATGTGCTGCCTCCCTCCATGTGCTGCCTCCCCTCATGTGCTGCCTCCCTCCATGTGCTGCCTCCCTCCATGTGCTGCCTCCCCCCTCCCTCCATGTGCTGCCTCCCCCCTCCATGTGCTGCCTCCCCCCTCCATGTGCTGCCTCCCCTCATGTGCTGCCTCCCCTCATGTGCTGCCTCCCCTCATGTGCTGCCTCCCTCCATGTGCTGCCTCCCTCCATGTGCTGCCTCCCTCCATGTGCTGCCTCCCTCCATGTGCTGCCTCCCCCCTCCCTCCACGTGCTGCCTCCCCCCTCCCTCCACGTGCTGCCTCCCCCCTCCATGTGCTGCCTCCCCCCTCCATGTGCTGCCTCCCTCCTCCCTCCATGTGCTGCCTCCCTCCTCCCTCCATGTGCTGCCTCCCTCCTCCCTCCATGTGCTGCCTCCCTCCATGTGCTGCCTCCCTCCATGTGCTGCCTCCCCCCATGTGCTGCCTCCCCCCATGTGCTGTCTCCCCCCATGTGCTGCCTCCCCCCTCCCTCCATGTGCCATCGCTCTCTCCCATCAGACTCTGCCCCCCTCCCTGATCTGCTGCCTGCTCTCTCCCATCCTTTTCACCCTCCTTCATCTGCTGCCTCTTTTGTCTGCTGTGATCCTGCTGCCTAGATCCATCCTGTAAGGTAGCTATCCCCAATCTCACCTCCCACCCCCCCATCCTCCGCCGCTCCTCCATTCGCTGCGCCCTTTCCCATCCTCCATCCGCTGCGCCTTTTCTCATCTGCCGCGCCTCCATCCGCTGCGCCCTTTCTCATCTGCCGCCCCTCCATCCGCTGCGCCCTTTCTCATCTGCCGCCCCTCCATCCGCTGCGCCCTTTCTCATCTGCCGCTCCTCCATCCGCTGCGCCCTTTCTCATCTGCCGCCCCTCCATCCGCTGCGCCCTTTCTCATCTGCCGCTCCTCCATCCGCTGCGCCCTTTCTCATCTGCCGCCCCTCCATCCGCTGCCGCGCCCTCTTGCATCGCATTATCCAGCGCAGTTGCTCGCTTCCAGACAGGAGCGGATGATGCGATGCAAGACTCGTGCATAATGGCAGGCACTCATTTTTTTTTTCTGACGGCCGTCTTTATTTCGCCAAACTAATATTTTTTTGTATTTTCTCTTTCTTTCTAGATTTTCCTTGTTCATCAGAGACACAAACACACACATACACTAAATAAAGTATTTTTTTTCTCACACACACAAACACTAAATAAAGTTTTTGTACACACACCACACATACAATGTCCCGATCCCAGAGACGTTATTCAGATGAGGAGGCATATGCCTTTGTTGCCTCCGAGCCTGATAGCGAGGGAGATGACCCCACATTCCTCTGTTCCTCCCAAGCCGATTCCTCCACCAGTGACGAAGGACCACCGCGAAGACGTCGTATGGACGAGGTATCAGCCGGGGCCCAGGGGAGAAGAGCCGGAGCCCAGGGGAGAAGAGCCGGAGCCCAGGGGAGAAGAGCCGGAGCCCAGGGGAGAAGAGCCGGAGCCCAGGGGAGAAGACTCGGAGCAGAGCGTGAGTGAACCCCAGCCCAGCACTAGTGCTAGGGACCCCCAACCTAGCGCTAGTGACCGGGTATGGACCCCAGTCCCTGAAAACTTTGCACCACAGATTCCTGAGTTTCTTCCCCAACCAGGAATCCAGTTTGATGCTACAAACCTTGGAGCAATAGACTTTTTCAAAGTCTATTTCTCTGAAGAGTTTGTCAGTCTCATGGTGGTGCAAACGAATCTCAACGCCCAACGATTTTTGGCCCAAAATGCTAACTCAGCATTTTCTAGCTGGACCCCGACGGATTCAGTAGAAATGTTGAAGTATTGGGGTCTCACTCTTCACATGGGGCTGGTGAAGAAGCCACAACTTCGCCAATATTGGAGTGTTAATATTTTATACAACACTCCAGTATTTGGCATGGTTATGACCCGTAAGCGTTTTGAGGCCATGCACAAATTTTTACATTTTAGGGACAATGCGGACAGTCTTCCCCGCGATGACCCGAATTTTGACAGACTGTTCAAAATTCGTCCGGTCATCGAACACTTCAAAAGTAAGTTTGCTGAAGTGTATGTTCCCCAGAGGGAAATTTGTGTGGATGAATCCCTCATCCACTTCAAGGGGAGACTGATGTTTCGCCAGTATCTGCCCAGTAAAAGGGCAAGATACGGCATTAAACTCTATAAGTTGTGCGAGAGTACCTCAGGGTACACTCACAACTTTAGAGTTTACGAAGGGAAGGACATGCGGATCCAACCCCCAGAATGCCCACCTACTCTGGGGGTGAGTGGGAAAATTGTGTGGGATTTGATCCACCCACTGCTTGATAAAGGTTATCACCTGTATGTTGATAATTTTTATACAAGCGTCCCACTCTTCCAATCCCTCTCTTCCAGAGGTACCGCAGCTTGCGGTACTGTCCGGAAAAATCAGAGGGGCCTCCCTGTGACGCTAATTGGGCAGCTGCTCCCAAGAGGTGAGAGTAGAGCCCAATGTAGTGACAACATGGTTGTTGTCAAGTTCAAGGACAGAAGGGATGTCCTTTTCTTGACCACAATTCATGGTTGGTCCCGGCACCACAGCCATCAGTGTTCGAGGTACCTCGGCACAGGTTCGCAAACCGGACTGTGCCTTGGGGTACAACAAACATATGGGAGGAGTTGATCTTTCCGATCAAGTCCTCCAGCCCTATAATGCCATGCGGAAGGTGAAGGTGTGGTATAAGAAGCTGGCTGTGCACATCGTGCAGATGGCACTGTACAATGCTTTCGTGCTCTCACGAGGTGCAGGCCAGACCAACACCTTCCTTCAGTTCCAGGAAGCCGTCATCAAGACCTTGATGTTTGGAAGAGAAGAAGCAGCTGTCCCTAGCAACTCTGGAACTGCAAGTGCCCGCATGGTACCAGGGCAACATTTTCCTGGTGAGGTACCGCAAACCACCGGAAGAGGAAGATCTCAGAAAAGGTGCCGGGTGTGCTATAGCAGGGGGGTGAGGAAGGACACAGTGTTTCAATGCGACACTTGTCCCGATAAACCTGGACTTTGTGTGATAAACTGCTTCAAAGTTTATCACTCATCCGGGTACTAAATTAACATGTGCCATCCCAACATTCCTCCATAACACACAAAACGACGTACAACACATAGACGGGGGGACCTTCTGTACGCTACATAACGGGGGGGGGGGACGGCGGGGGGGGGGGGATCTTCCATAAGCCACATAATCGGGGGGGACATTCCGTACGTCACATAGACGGGGGGGAACATGATGTACGCCACATAACGGGGGGGGGGTCTTCCATAAGCCACATAGAGGGGGGAGGGGGGATCTTCCATAAGCCACATAGACGGGGGGGGGGGAACCCAATGAACGCCACATAGACGGGGGGGGTGGGGGGAGGACCCAATGAACGCCACATAGACGGGGGGGAGGGGGACCTTCCATAAGCCACATAAACGGGGGGGAACCGGATATACGCCGCATAACGGGGGGGGGGGGGGTCTTCCATAAGCCACATAGAGGGGGGAGGGGGGATCTTCCATAAGCCACATAGAGGGGGGGGGGGAACCCAATGAACGCCACATAGACGGGGGGGGGGGAGGACCCAATGAGCGCCACATAGACGGGGGGGAGGGGGACCTTCCATAAGCCACATAAACGGGGGGGAACCGGATATACGCCGCATAACGGGGGGGGGGGGTCTTCCATAAGCCACATAGAGGGGGAGGGGGGATCTTCCATAAGCCACATAGAGGGGGGAGGGGGGATCTTCCATAAGCCACATAGAGGGGGGAGGGGGATCTTCCATAAGCCACATAGACGGGGGGGGGGGGAACCCAATGAACGCCACATAGACGGGGGGGGGGGGGAGGACCCAATGAACGCCACATAGACGGGGGGAGGGGGACCTTCCATAAGCCACATAAACGGGGGGAACCGGATATACGCCGCATAACGGGGGGGGGGGGGGTCTTCCATAAGCCACATAGAAGGGGGGAGGGGGGATCTTCCATAAGCCACATAGAGGGGGGAGGGGGGATCTTCCATAAGCCACATAATCGGGGGGGACATTCCGTACGTCACATAGACGGGGGGGAACATGATGTACGCCACATAACTGGGGGAGGATCTTCCATAAGCCACATAGACGGGCGGGGGGGACCTGATGAACGCCACATAGACGGGGGGAGGGGGGATCTTCCATAAGCCACATAGACGGGGGGGGGGGGGAGGACCCAATGAACGCCACATAGACGGGGGGAGGGGGATCTTCCATAAGCCACATAAACGGGGGGGAACCTGATATACGCCACATAACGGGGGGGGATCTTCCATAAGCCACATAGAGGGGGGAGGGGGGGATCTTCCATAAGCCACATAGACGGACGGGGGGGGGGGGACCTGATGTATACACCACACAACACAGACGGGGGGAGGACCTGACGTACACTACTCAGCACACACATGACGGCCTGATGTACCGTACACAAATATACCACACTATGAAATTGACATACCAGGTCCCTGCTAATGTACAGCACTCCTTCCCTTAGGAGCCCTGCCGTGCGCCCAAACAGTGGTCTGCTGCCACATATGAGGTATCAGCATACTCAGGACAAATTGCCCAACAAATTTTGCAGTCTATTTTATCCTGTTACCCCTGTAAAATTTAAAAAATTGAGCCAAAAATAACATTTTTTGTGGAAAAACAGTATTTTTTTGTTTTTACGGCTCAATGTATGAAGCACGTGAGGGTTCAAAGTGCTCATTACCCATCTAGATTTATGCCATGGGGGTATAGTTTCCAAAATGAGGCCACTTGTGGGGGAGCTCCATTGTTTAGGCACCTCAGGGGGTCTCCAAACACAACATGGCATCCACTAACTATTCCAGACAATTTTGCGTTTGAAAAGTCAAATGACGCTCCTTGCCTTCTGAGCCCCGCTGTGCGCCCAAACAATTGATTACCACCACATATGAGATATCTGTGTACTCAGGAGAAATTGCACCATACATTTTATGGTGCAATTTTTCCTGATAGCCTTGTAAAAAAAAAAGCTATCTGGTAGAAGTAACAATTTTGTGTTAATTTTTTTTTTTTTTATTTTCACGGCTCAACGTTATTAACTTTTGTGAAGCCCCCAGAGGTTCAAAGTGCTCACTAAACATCTAGATAAATTCCCTGAGGGGTCTAGTTTCCAAAATGGGGTCACTTGTGGGGGAGCTCCATTGTTTAGGCACCTCAGGGGGTCTCCAAACACAACATGGCATCCACTAACTATTCCAGACAATTTTGCGTTTGAAAAGTCAAATGACGCTCCTTGCCTTCTGAGCCCCGCTGTGCGCCCAAACAATTGATTACCACCACATATGAGATATCTGTGTACTCAGGAGAAATTGCACCATACATTTTATGGTGCAATTTTTCCTGATAGCCTTGTAAAAAAAAAAGCTATCTGGTAGAAGTAACAATTTTGTGTTAATTTTTTTTTTTTTATTTTCACGGCTCAACGTTATTAACTTTTGTGAAGCCCCCAGAGGTTCAAAGTGCTCACTAAACATCTAGATAAATTCCCTGAGGGGTCTAGTTTCCAAAATGGGGTCACTTGTGGGGGAGCTCCATTGTTTAGGCACCTCAGGGGGTCTCCAAACACAACATGGCATCCACTAACTATTCCAGACAATTTTGCGTTTGAAAAGTCAAATGACGCTCCTTGCCTTCTGAGCCCCGCTGTGCGCCCAAACAATTGATTACCACCACATATGAGATATCTGTGTACTCAGGAGAAATTGCACCATACATTTTATGGTGCAATTTTTCCTGATAGCCTTGTAAAAAAAAAAGCTATCTGGTAGAAGTAACAATTTTGTGTTAATTTTTTTTTTTTTTATTTTCACGGCTCAACGTTATTAACTTTTGTGAAGCCCCCAGAGGTTCAAAGTGCTCACTAAACATCTAGATAAATTCCCTGAGGGGTCTAGTTTCCAAAATGGGGTCACTTGTGGGGGAGCTCCATTGTTTAGGCACCTCAGGGGGTCTCCAAACACAACATGGCATCCACTAACTATTCCAGACAATTTTGCGTTTGAAAAGTCAAATGACGCTCCTTGCCTTCTGAGCCCCGCTGTGCGCCCAAACAATTGATTACCACCACATATGAGATATCTGTGTACTCAGGAGAAATTGCACCATACATTTTATGGTGCAATTTTTCCTGATAGCCTTGTAAAAAAAAAAGCTATCTGGTAGAAGTAACAATTTTGTGTTAATTTTTTTTTTTTTTATTTTCACGGCTCAACGTTATTAACTTTTGTGAAGCCCCCAGAGGTTCAAAGTGCTCACTAAACATATAGATAAATTCCCTGAGGGGTCTAGTTTCCAAAATGGGGTCACTTGTGGGGGAGCTCCATTGTTTAGGCACCTCAGGGGGTCTCCAAACACAACATGGCATCCACTAACTATTCCAGACAATTTTGCGTTTGAAAAGTCAAATGACGCTCCTTGCCTTCTGAGCCCCGCTGTGCGCCCAAACAATTGATTACCACCACATATGAGATATCTGTGTACTCAGGAGAAATTGCACCATACATTTTATGGTGCAATTTTTCCTGATAGCCTTGTAAAAAAAAAAGCTAT
This sequence comes from Anomaloglossus baeobatrachus, assembly GCF_048569485.1. NCBI lineage: Eukaryota > Metazoa > Chordata > Amphibia > Anura > Aromobatidae > Anomaloglossus > Anomaloglossus baeobatrachus. Next base: position 689,786 of record NW_027441798.1, on the reverse strand, counting down.
CTGGTAGAAGTAACAATTTTGTGTTAATTTTTTTTTTTTTTATTTTCACGGCTCAACGTTATTAACTTTTGTGAAGCCCCCAGAGGTTCAAAGTGCTCACTAAACATCTAGATAAATTCCCTGAGGGGTCTAGTTTCCAAAATGGGGTCACTTGTGGGGGAGCTCCATTGTTTAGGCACCTCAGGGGGTCTCCAAACACAACATGGCATCCACTAACTATTCCAGACAATTTTGCGTTTGAAAAGTCAAATGACGCTCCTTGCCTTCTGAGCCCCGCTGTGCGCCCAAACAATTGATTACCACCACATATGAGATATCTGTGTACTCAGGAGAAATTGCACCATACATTTTATGGTGCAATTTTTCCTGATAGCCTTGTAAAAAAAAAAGCTATCTGGTAGAAGTAACAATTTTGTGGTAATTTTTTTTTTTTTTATTTTCACGGCTCAACGTTATTAACTTTTGTGAAGCTCCCAGAGGTTCAAAGTGCTCACTAAACATCTAGATAAATTCCCTGAGGGGTCTAGTTTCCAAAATGGGGTCCCTTGTGGGGGAGCTCCATTGTTTAGGCACCTCAGGGGGTCTCCAAACACATCATGGCATCCACTAACTATTCCAGACAATTTTGCGTTTGAAAAGTCAAATGACGCTTCTTGCCTTCTGAGCCCTGCCGTGCGCCCAAACAATTGATCTCCACCACATAAAAGATATCGGTGTACTCAGGAGAACACGCACAATTAATTTTATGAAGCATTTTTTCCTGATACCCTTGTGAAAATGCTAAATTTTATGGCTAAAGTAACATTTTTGTGTAAAAAAGTTAAATTTTCATTTTTTCTTTCTACATTGATTTGGTTGCTGTGAAGCTCCTAAAGGGTTAATAAACTTCTTGGATGTGGTTTTGAGCAGAGTGAGGGGTGCAGATTTTAGAATGGGGTCACTTTTGGGTATTTTCTGTCACCTAGGCCTCTCAAAGTCACTCCAAATGTGATGTGGTACCTATAAAATTTTTTTTTGTAAATTTTGTTGGAAAAATGAAAAATTGCTGATGAACTTTGAACCCTTCTAACTTCCTAACGAAATTTTTTTTTTTTCCGAAAATTGCGCTGATGTAAAGCAGACATGTTGGAAATGTTATTTAGTAACTATTTTGTGTGACATATCTCTCACATTTATGGGCATAAAATTTCAAATTTTGAAAATTGCAAAATTTTCAAAATTTTCGCCAAATTTTCGAAATTTTCACAAATAAACGCAAAACATATCGGCCTAAATTTACCACTGACATAAAGTATAATATGTCACGAAAAAACAATGTCAGAATCGCCAGGATCCGTTGAAGTGTTCCAGAGTTATAACCTGTCAAAGTGACACTGGTCAAAATTGCAAAAAATGGCCGGGTCTTTAAGGTGAAAACAGGCTGGGGGCTGAAGGGGTTAAAGTAATGATGGCCACTCATTTTTCTTTACTTAGAATTTGTATTATGGCAAGAAAAAATCAGCTAACAGTCTATTCAGTAGGACTATCAGCTGTGTATCCACCAGACTTCTGCACAACACAACTGATGGTCCCAACCCCATTTATAAGGCAAGAAATCCCACTTATTAAACCTGACAGGGAACACCTGTGAAGTGAAAACCATTTCCGGTGACTACCTCTTGAAGCTCATCAAGAGAATGCCAACAGTAATCAGCTGTTTTTGGTGCAGTTGGCAGGAAATGCTTATTTCTGGATCTGCTCCATCCTCTGTTAGGGTATGTGCACACATTGCTTTTTACCTGCTTTTTACCTGCTTTTTTGCTGCTTTTTCTTCTGCGCTGTTTAATGCCAAAATGGATGTGTTCTTCTAGTCAAGCAAAGTCTATGGGAATTTGGGTTTCTTGTTCACACTATGTTGTTCAAAATGCTGCCTTTTTGTGGCAGAACTTTGGTCAAAAACTCAGCTTTGCAGTGCAAAACCCAAATGGCAAAAACAATTGACATGTTGCTTCTTTGAAAAGCTGAGTTTTTGACCAAAGTTCTGCCTCAAAAAGGCAGCATTTTGAACAACATAGTGTGAACAAGAAACCCAAATTCCCATAGACTTTGCTTGAATAGAAGAACACATCCATTTTGGCATTAAACAGCGCAGAAGAAAAAGCAGCAAAAAAGCAGGTAAAAAGCAGGTAAAAAGCAACGTGCGCACATACCCTTAGTGTCCGCGGCCGGGTACTGCACATCTGCCTCATTGATTTTAATAGGAGACTGCTGCCCCTATCAGAATTGTGCTCATGTGGCGCCCCTGGACTATCAGGTCATCACAGGGTACTGCATGCTCTTTCTCTTTAGTGCAGTATTCAAATCCCTCATGGTTCTGGGTCCCCATCTTTCAGGGCTGCCCCCAACAGCAAATCAAATTCTAGATACACCCTGCACCACACGCACCAGACACACCAGTGGGCGGCTTCAGCGGAATAGGGTCGCTCACCTAGGGGTCAGGAAGGGGGGAGGTGAAGAGTGTAGTAATGGAGTAGTGAAGTGGAGTAGTGAAGTGGAGGAAGCAGGGAGTAGTGGCTCCCAGGAGAAGCAGACTAGGTTGAGACGGTGGTCTGGACCTAGAGAAGTCGGACCTCCGGTCGCAGGGGATTGTGGCAAAGTGCCTGAACCTGTCAAAGAGGATGGTCAGCAGCCTGGTCCTATCACCAGTCCGGGACCAAAGGCACGGCGGGGTACACGGACCCTAGGTCCGGGAGAAGCTTCAGGCAACCCAGCAATTAATCTGTGGAGAACAGAGCCTTTATGGACTGTTCCCACTAGCTCCAGAATCGGGGCACTAGCGCAACGAGGGGGATAGGGCCTTACATACAAGCAGCCCACTAAAATCCCAAGCGTAAGCCCTGAGAGCAATCTCCCTCACTTAGCCACAGTGGGAAGCGGGGCCCGGCAAGTTTCAGACTACTCTGCCACTACGGTGAATTTAAACTTTGTGCCAGGAGGCAGGTCACGGATCACCAGGCAGCACTGCAGGGGACGGGACCCGGACGAGCTCCACTTTGAGAGGCAGCAGCACCCAGAGACTTGGTTTACCCGGTTGTCAGCGTCTGCTTGTTGGCTAAGTGAGTACATGAGTGATTTCCCCTTCACGGCACCCAGTAGCATCATCCAGAGTCCTGGGGCCTACCCCTACCCGAGGAGGGCAACGACACCTTGCTGCCCCACTCCATCACCCTAGGTACTCCCAACAGCAGCGGCGGTACTCCCAGTTACCGCACACCACGGGTGGCGTCACAAACTATAACTCTCCTGTAAATATCCCCCCTTTTACTTTAGAGTGTGGCCCTTAAGGCCCCGGGTCCGGAGACCTACGAGCCACGAACGGACACCACCCCCGGATTCGAGTGGTTCGATCTGCTGCTGGGGCGGCACACCCTCTAAAAACTTGGCGTCATAAACAGGATTCGGACAGGACCCACTTACCTGGGTGACGTGCGCCTTAAAATCCGAAAACTGCGTGTCAAAAGTCCTGTTCCTGCCATTTCCCAAAAGCGCGCGAAGCCGAAGCCCCGTCCCTCATCCTGAGAGTTTGCCCATAACTAGAAGTTCCCAGAGGGCCCCAGCGCAACAGTGAGTGGTTGGCGAAAACCGAGGGGGCGTGACGGCATGCAAAAGCGTAAGTGGAGCAGAGACGCCAGGACTCTGCGATAACGTTCCTGGGCACCACAGAGGCAAGATGGCAGGTGCACGAGACTGGTTACCAGAGCATGCTGCTCCTGGGACCACGACCTGGATCGAGCAGGAGACAGAACAACTCTGCAGGAGGATGCGGACGCAGTTCCTCTTTATTCTAGACCACTGGAGGGAAAAGATGAGGAGTCTGGCAATGGCGATGCGAGCCCATGAGATTGAAGTCCCACGCGAGGAGTGGGTAAGCAGCTACCCAGCCCCGGTTGATCCGGCCTATATGGCTGCGGGATCCGGTCTGCCCCCGTCCTATGCAACTGCTCCACCACCGTCACCCTCGTCCTCGGCGGACGCCGAGCTGCTAATCCCAACACCAACAGCGGAACCTTCAGCACCTATTTGCCAAGAACAAGCTGCAGAGCTTCCGACCCAACTATCAGACCAGGCGACGACAGCGGCTACCCCAGCATCAGTCCGACCAGACCCGGCCGCATCACCGGGCCCGTACCTTAATACGGAGCACCCGGACTCTGCAGCCCTGGCTGCAGAGCAGTCGGTCCTTCTTTCCATCATGGTGGAGGCGGAACCTGAGGAGCTGCTAGCTCCGCCGCCGCGCGGCATGCCAGCGGCTGCTGGGGCCGCAGAAGTCCATCTCCGAGAGCTACCAGTGAGGCAGGCGAGGCCGGACGCTGACGCCCCTTACTGGGAAAGAGAAGAAAAAGTTCAATGTCTTAAAGGGACGGTACACTTTTTGCAAAAGTGGCAGAAAAAAATTACTCGCACTTACAGCAGAGCAAAGATAGTGATTATAAACAGCGCTCACACAAGAGGTATGTAAGATATTGCATGCGTAACTCCAAAAGAGCAGCAAAAAGATCTAAAGAGAACACTATAACAAGCAGTGTATTATCAGGATGCGTGATTTAGTTTCTGCGGATTAATTGCCGTATTAGTGAGAGGCTGATCAGTGTCGTGTAGTAAAGGCACAATGAAGTCCACGCAATGTGCTATGTATGCATAATATGTCAGTTTCTCCAAAGGGTGCTTTACATGCTGCGATATCGGTAACGATATATCGTCGGGGTCACGTCGTTAGTGATGCACATCCGGCGCCGTTACCGTCATCGCAGCGTGTGACACCAAGGAGCGACGATCAGCGAGCACAAAAATGTGAAGAATCGTTGCTCGTTGACACGTTGCTCCTTTCCTTAATATCGTTACTGCTGCAGGTACGATGCAGTTTGTCGTTCCTGCGGTAGCACACATCGCTATGTGTGACACCGCAGTAACGATGAACATCTCTTTACCTGCGGCCACCGGCAATGAGGAAGGAAGGAGGTGGGCGGCATGTTCCGGCCGCTCATCTCCACCCCTCCTCTGCTATTGGACGGCTGCCGTGTGACGTCGCTGTGACGCCACACGAACCGCCCCCTTAGAAAGGAGGTGCTTCGCCGGCCAGAGCGACGTCACAGAGCAGGTATGTGCATGTGACGCTACTGTAGCGATAATGTTCGCTACGGCAGCAATCACCACATATCGGCCGTACGACGGGGGCGGCTGCTATTGCGCTTGACATCGCCAGCAAATTCTAGTGATGTCGCAGCGTGTAAAGCCCGCTTTAGAATGTGAGCAAGAGCAGGACATTGCAAGATAAGAAAGGTTAGTTGGAGCACGTCCAGCATCTGCTTGCACAGAGATGAGACAGTGTCTTGCTGTAAAAGTCGGCAGCATTCACTGCTTTCAAAGTCATAAATTTGGCAGCTGTCAGACATGAGGCTGGGCCAGTCAGTGTCAGTAGCCAGGATGTGAGAGCATTCTTTACAAAGTCACACAACATACCGGTGTTCTCACCAAACCGACAGTGCTCATCACAAATGGCAGGTCATCCACATACACACATACAAGAAATCACAACCTGTCAGCAAAACTGCCAGTCAGTCAAAAAGTCAGTTCCAGACATTGCAATCAGTCTTCACTTGTTGCAATGTTTTTACAATCACACAAAGTTATAGGGTTACCACACACAGAAACCACAAAGTCCCTGGCTCGTACCCAGCAGCTCCGTCCCTTCTGAACGGAAGCCTCAAATGGTGTACGACCGTTCCCTGCCTATAGTGATGTGTATCTAGATCTTATACTCACCCCAGTCTTTAGTCTATCAAGCTCAAAGAGCGACAGACCTGGTCTATCAAATCCTTCAAACACGTGCCAGGGTCCGGGTAGGTCTTTACACATGAATGTTAGAGTTTCAGACCCTCAGTTTCAACTGCTATACAGTACACAGCAATCTCGGCGGGTGTCGCTAGGTATAGACAAAAAGAAACAGGTAACAGTCCCTGGCCGGAGGCGCCTCACATGGGTCAGCTCGCAACATCGCAGGGGCCCTAACTTTCTCACGGTTGGACCCCTCTATACTGGGCCCCTTCTCTCAGCCTCCCTTGTAAGAGGCTTATTACACACACTCACAGACTCATACGACTACAGACAATAGCACATATAAAGCAACACTCATTGGGTACTAGGCAGCAGGATGCCTGCAAGACACCCCCCAAACCACAAGGACAGCACAAGAGGCAGTCAGTAACACAAGGGGTTACTTACCACGGTTTGTCCTGAGTCTAGTCCTGTTCCCATGGGAGGACGGTGACGATGTTGTGAGGCTGCAATTCACCAAAATCTGTTATGACAATCAGCCAAGCCACAAGCCACGTGCCCAATGAATGCTTCGCCGGCAGGAGGAAGTCAGCAAGGACAGATGACAGTCGTGCGGTTCCCCATCTGAGCAAGTGCCCAGGGGGACCTTTATTGCAAAGCTCTAACATATAAGTCAATGCACCCCAACATTCATTGGTCAATCTCAACATTATTACATAATGATTGGTTACACTCCTGTTTATTATTTATACTGATTGGTTCATTTGAAATATTACATAAATCAGAGACCACCTGATTCAAATGGATGGCAAGATAATATTCCTGGCATGCTGCATGCTCCAAGATGGTCTTTATCTTGTTCTTACATAATCTAGGGACCTTTTTAATATCAACTTATGTAATGTGGAACATGCAGAGCCATGTGCATCAGGGGACACTCTCAGAGATAAGGACTGGTTCATTGTGCAATGTACCAGTACCTAATATATCATTTATATTTAAAGGTACATTACACTGAATATGGCCTTCACACATATCTAGATGTTATTCTATAATAGGTGTAGAAAATTCAAATAATAATAATACTAATAATAATAATAATCTGATCTTGTAAACCAGATTCATTATTTAACAATGCCCACCACATCATAATCCATGGATGACATGAGTCTCCAATTCATTCACTTTGTTTGCAAGACTTCTTGCATTTGCCAGTAAACATTTTATACTATTAACGCATTCCTTACTCCTAGTCTCCCTACATTCCTTGCATGTCCCAGCCCCCCCTAATCCTTCATTGACCCCTACTGTCTTTTATCTACTCTATCTATCCCCTTATTTGCTCCATTACCCTCCCTCCCCCCAGATCCTAGTTTAAAAGCCCCTCCAGCTGTCTGACCATTTTCTCCCCCAGCACAGCTGCACCCTCCTCATTGAGGTGCAGCCTGTCCCTACTGAGAAGTCGGCCCAGTTCTCCATGAACCCAAACCCTTCCTTCCTGCACCAATTTCTTAGCCACATATTTATCTCCCTTATCTCCCGCTGTCTTTCCAGTGATGCTCGTGGCCCTAGTAGTATTTCTGAAAACACCACCTTGGAGGTCCTGGGCTTCATCTTCTCTCCTAGTTCCCTCTAATCATTTTTAAGGACCTTCCACCTGCCTCTAACTTTGTCATTAGTACCAATGTGCACCAAGACCACTGGGTTTTCCCCAGCCCCACCCAGCAATCTGTCTATCCGATCCGCAATATGCTGAACCCGAGCACCCGGCAGACAACACACTGCTCGGCATTCACAGTCTTGTAGACAGATGACCCTGTCTGTCTGCCTAATTATAGAGTCTCCTACCACCACCATCTGTCTGGCATTTGCACACTCCTATTTCCCTCTTTCCTACAGCAGTCGTTTACCTGATTGCTAGTAGCAATGTCCTGCTGTAGTGATCCTACTCAGCCTATATCAGCCACACAGGCATATTTACTAGGCTGTGCCAGATCAGGACTAGGCTCCATGACACTTTTCCCCCTACCTCTTCTTCTGTTACCCAGCTACCTACCTCTGGGTCCTGACCTTCCCCACCTCCACCCTCCTCCATAGCACTGGTCCCAGCCAGAGCCGCTCAGTGAGCTCTAAACTCCTCTCCAGGTTTGCAATGCTCCTGAGTGCTGTGAGCTGCATATTTAGATCAGTTACCTGGGCTTCCAAATATGTAACATGCTGACATCGAGAGCAGACATATTCACCCTCCAACGGCTGCTCAAGGCAGGCATACATCTGACAAGACACACACCTGGTAGCATTGTCCATGGAGCTGTGTCGCCCGGGGACCAGGGGGTACTCAGATCCGGGCCACAGAGTCACTTCTGTGGGTATCACGGTGGCGTGACCCGGTCTGTGATCCCAGGCTCCACAGTATAAAGGGATTTGGTAAGGGAGATTTATATTGTCCGTGACGCCACCCACGGTTGTGGTGATTGGGACACCACCGCTGCTCTGGACGAGGATCCCGGGAGTGATGGTATGGAGCAGCTAGATGTTAGTTCTCCCCTCCGTGGGTAGGGGGTTGGTTGTCCCGGGGCCCGGTGATGGGGTATGCAGGGAGCAGGGCGCAGTGCTGCAGTGCGGTGCCCGAGGGCACAGGTGTACTCACAAGTAAGTCACACGGAGTCACTGGTAAACTAGGAATTGCCGGTGTCCGCAGCCTTTGGTACGGGGGTGTTAGTGTCCCACACACGGTGCAGCAGCCCTTGTTGTTCTTTCCCTGCAGCCAGATGCCTTTCTCTCCACTCACTTCCTCTTTCTCCTCAGCCGGTAACGGGGAATCCACTCCCCTGTAGTGATCCGGGTACCCAGGTACCGAGGGGCCACCGCCCTGCTCCGGCTACCTCTGGCCCCTTCCTCACTACAGCCTGTCCCGGCCCTCTCGGAGCACGCTTCACTATCAGCCTGGGAGCTACAACTCCAGGCTCCTCTTCTGTCTCCTCTCCACACTCTCTCTGCTCCAGCCCCTCCCCTCTGCTTTTCTCTTACCCTGGGGGATGTGGTTTGTCTTGCTGCACCGGTGTGAGATCAGATTACCAAGGAGGATTAACTCTTTCTGTGACAACCTGGCTGTGCCAGGGCGTCACACACCCCCTTGGTAAAACACGGCCCGTCCTCGGGCCGTCTAGGCACCAACATTTATTAAAACTGGAAAAATCAACATTACAATCATACATCTTCCCACATCGGGAGGTACGTTTTCTAAAACTTTAAACCGTTCTGCCACCCCACACCTGCGGGGCAGGTGGCCTCCTCCTGAACTTGAGGGCGTTCAACAGGGGTGACAGTCCATAAAACAGTCAACTTTTTAACTTGTGGGTAGCCGTCCATGCTCCACTACCGCTGCCGCTGCCGCCACTCCCAGTACGGGGCACGAGTTCCGTGCTCTACCTCCTGCTCAGAAGCCAGGCCCACTTGGATGCCCTCGGCGCCGGCTACAACCGGCCTCGCTAACTGCTGAGGGCTCCATCTCTCACTGGCCTGCTTCTCCTCTCTGCAGGTGCACTCTGACTGCTGCACAGCCGTGACGGTGTACCTGGGAGCGGCTGGCGCCACATCTGGGGCAGACTTCCAATCGGGTGCCACCTCCGTTGCGGCCGGGCGGACTGCCGGAGCCGACGTCATCACCGTGGTGGCTGGGCGGACTGCCGGAGCCGGGTCAGATGTCATCGGGGTTGCGGCTACTGCTTGTCCAGGAATGGAATTAGGCAAAGTCCTGGCGTCCCTGCCTTTACAGTCCTGGTCACATAAACTGCGGTTCCTTCCTACTGCTCCCCCTTGGTACTCGGGAGCAGTCCTTCCAGCAACTTTTAAAGTTTTCCTTTCGCTTCCGGTCCTCCGGAGCTTCACTTCCGCCCGCGTTCTCAGGGGGCAGAGCCTCTTTTTCGCGCCCACCGCTTGGGGAAGAAGGTGCTGGGCGGGAGATTTTCGCGCCCAAAATGGCGGCAAAGATGGCGATTTTCAAAATTTTTGCAGCGGATCACCACTGACAGTAAAGAATAAGGCGCACTTCCTCCAAATAACTGGATGGGTTCGATCCTGTTCGTGACGCCAAATGTGTCGCCCGGGGACCAGGGGGTACTCAGATCCGGGCCACAGAGTCACTTCTGTGGGTATCACGGTGGCGTGACCCGGTCTGTGATCCCAGGCTCCACAGTATAAAGGGATTTGGTAAGGGAGATTTATATTGTCCGTGACGCCACCCACGGTTGTGGTGATTGGGACACCACCGCTGCTCTGGACGAGGATCCCGGGAGTGATGGTATGGAGCAGCTAGATGTTAGTTCTCCCCTCCGTGGGTAGGGGGTTGGTTGTCCCGGGGCCCGGTGATGGGGTATGCAGGGAGCAGGGCGCAGTGCTGCAGTGCGGTGCCCGAGGGCACAGGTGTACTCACAAGTAAGTCACACGGAGTCACTGGTAAACTAGGAATTGCCGGTGTCTGCAGCCTTCGGTACGGGGGTGTTAGTGTCCCACACACGGTGCAGCAGCCCTTGTTGTTCTTTCCCTGCAGCCAGGTGCCTTTCTCTCCACTCTCTTCCTCTTTCTCCTCAGCCGGTAACGGGGAATCCACTCCCCTGTAGTGATCCGGGTACCCAGGTACCGAGGGGCCACCGCCCTGCTCCGGCTACCTCTGGCCCCTTCCTCACTACAGCCTGTCCCGGCCCTCTCGGAGCACGCTTCACTATCAGCCTGGGAGCTACAACTCCAGGCTCCTCTTCTGTCTCCTCTCCACACTCTCTCTGCTCCAGCCCCTCCCCTCTGCTCTGCTTTTCTCTTACCCTGGGGGATGTGGTTTGTCTTGCTGCACCGGTGTGAGATCAGATTACCAAGGAGGATTAACTCTTTCTGTGACAACCTGGCTGTGCCAGGGCGTCACAGAGCCGCTATTAAATGGGGATGAATAGGACAGATAAAAGTAGAAAAACAAAGAAAAAACAATGGGAAACCTGTAAGGAAAACTCCAAACTCTGCTCTTGTGTCACACTATGATATTGTGCTTATACTATGCACTTTCGTCCCCCCTCAGACTTTACTGCCCCTCACAAGCTCAGTGACCCTCGCTTACTGTGGCCGGGGTAAATAGTCCTGGAACAATCTAGAAACAGCTGTGGCCACTGCCCCCTCAGACTTCACTGCTCATCCCTGGATTTCCAGGATATCTGCTCCATGTCCGTCCACGGCTTCCAGGATGTGTCCTGTCTCCATACAGCCTCCATTACCTCACTGTGACCCCCTGACATAACCTCCCCTCACCCAGCACCATGACACCCAGCACAGCAGAGCCTCCTCATACACTGAGGAGCTGATCATGTGACCCCTGACTCCTCCCCTCCATGTGACATCATCACAGGTCCTGTAAGCACAGAGCAGCCATATATCTAGTGTGCGGCTCTGCAGGTGGAGGTAGGTGCAGCGTCTCTATTATTTTCTCTCCTTCATTTTCCTGTTCCTGTCGTCGTCCTTATTGTTTCTTTGCTTTTGTGACGAGGCTGATGTCGGTTTCTTATTTTTTCGTTTTTTTTGGGGTCTTTTTTACACATCTTTATCTACAAAAATAAAACAATAGCTTACACTGCAGAGCGGAGGCCGGATGTGAAAAGCAGCAACAAAAATGATAAAACTGGCACAAAAATGGGCATCAAAGTAGCTCCGAAGGGCGTTATTGAAAGGGTTAAAGGCATACCTCCCAACTTTTAAAGAAGGAAAAGAGGGACAAAGTTTGCGGCGCGCCCTAACCACACCCATTTCACAGTAACGCCCATATCCACTCCCCATCCACACCCATTCAGCATGGACACGCAGGCAGCCGGCGGGCCTCCAGCACGGACACGCAGGCAGCCGGCGGGCCTCCAGCACGGACACGCAGGCAGCCGGCGGGCCTCCAGCACGGACACGCAGGCAGCCGGCGGGCCTCCAGCACGGACACGCAGGCAGCCGGCGGGCCTCCAGCACGGACACGCAGGCAGCCGGCGGGCCTCCAGCACGGACACGCAGGCAGCCGGCGGGCCTCCAGCACGGACACGCAGGCAGCCGGCGGGCCTCCAGCACGGACACGCAGGCAGCCGGCGGGCCTCCAGCACGGACACGCAGGCAGCCGGCGGGCCTCCAGCACGGAGACGCAGGCAGCAACAGTGAGGCGGCCGGTCGCCTTCACAGACAGGCGGCCGGCCGCCCGCCTTCACAGACAGACGGCGGGCCGCCCGCACAGAGAGGCGGCCAGCCGCCCGCACAGAGAGGCGGCCCGGCCGCCCGCACAATGAGACGGCGGGCCGCCCGCACAGACAGGCAGCGGGGGGCGCCCGCACAGACAGGCAGCGGGGGGCGCCCGCACAGACAGGTGGCGGGCCGCCGCACAGAGAGGCGCGGGCCGACCTCACAAAGAGGCGGCCCGAACAGAGAGGCAGCCGGTCGCCTTCACAGACAGGCGGCCGGCCGCCCGCACAGACAGGCGGCGAGCGGCGCCCGCACAGACAGGCGGCAGGGGGGCGCCCGCACAGACAGGCGGCGGGGGGCGCCCGCAGACAGGCGGCGGGGGGCGCCCGCACACACAGGCGGCGGGGGGCGCCCGCACAGACAGGCGGCAGGGGGGCGCCCGCACAGACAGGCGGCAGGGGGGCGCCCGCACAGACAGGTGGCGGGCCGACCGCAGAGACAGGCGGCCGGCCGACCGCACAGACAGGCTCCGGCCGGGGGTGAGGGGGGAGGGAGGGAAATCAGCGCTGGGGAGATTCGTTTACTGTACCAGCAGCAGCACAGGCAGCGCTCCTCTCTATGCCACGTCTACTAGGATGGTAGGAGGGAAAAGCAGGGAGGCGGAGAGAGAGTGGGTGGGCGGAGCCCGGGAGCCGGCCATCCCGCCCGTGGCAACGGGACAAACAACGTAAAGCGTGAAAGTCCCGCTGTATCCGGGACGGTTGGGAGGTATGCAGCATGTTAGAATGTGTATATAAGAGTCCACTGGTGGTGGCCGCAGCTTATAGGCCCCAAATCTGGTGACAGGTTCCCTTTAAAGTGAACCTGTCAGGTGCAATATGCACTCAGAGCCACGAGCAGTTCTGGGTACATATTGCTAATCCCTGCCTAACCGTCCCTGTATACACTAGCATAGATAAAGAGATCAAGAACAAATATTTTTAAAGATCTTATATCTTATGCTAATGAGCGCGGGGACTAGTCACAAGGGCGTTACTTCACTTGGCTAGTCGGCTCGCATAGCATGTTAGCATGTTATTACGCCCCTGTGTGAGTACTAACACGCTATGTGAGCCGACTAGCCAAGTGAAGTAACGCCCTTGGGACTAGTCCCCGCGCTAATTAGCATAAGATATAAGCTCTTTAAAAATACTTTTTCTATAGATGCCTTTATCTATGCTAGTGTATACAGGGACAGTTAGGGAGGGATTAGCAATATACACCCAGAACTGCTCCTGGCTCTGAGTGCAGATTGCACCTGATAGGTTCCCTTTAAAGGGAACCTGTCACCAGAAATTTAGCAAAAAAAATAAAAGATTCCCCCCTGCAGCTCCTGGGCTGAATTCTGGAAAGGTTCCTGTTGCTATTGTGCCCCCTTCGAGACCTAAAAAAATACTTTATGAAGTCTTACCTTTTTGTATGCAAATCTGTTTTTATGGTCACGGGGGCGGGCTGCCTGGCGTCCGTTATTCCTCCTCCTGCCGCTGTACGCCGTCCCCCATTGCTCATTTCCATACATGAGGACGCCTTCCTCATGTAACTGTCCTCCTGAAGTTTTGTGCATGCCCAGTGCCACTCTCGCGGGAGTGAGCACTGTGCAAAGTGTGAACGCTTTTGAGGTGATTGCGCAGGCGCGAGATTATGGGCGGCGCTGTGATTGTCATCAGCAGCGTCATCCAAGTACCCACCCATAATCTCGTGCCCACGCTTCTCACTCTGCCTCCACTGTTATGCGCAAGCACTGTCCATATGAACCATGTTACCTATTACCGTGGGCGCGAGATTATGGGCGGCGCTGTGATTGTCATCAGCAAAGTCATCCAAGTACCCGCCCATAATCTCGTGCAAGCAGTAATAGGTAACATGGTTCATATGGCCAGCACTTGCGCATAACGGTGGAGTCAGAGGGAAAAGTGCGGGCACAAGATTATAGGCGGGTACTTGGTTAACGCTGCTGATGACAATCACAGCGCCGCCCATAATCTCGCGCCTGCGCAATCACCTGAAAAAGCGTTCACATGCGCAAAACTTCGGGAGGACAGTTACATGAGGAACGCGTCCTTGTGTATGTAAATGAGCAATGGGGGACTGCGTAAAGCGGCAGGAGGGGGAATAACGGACGCCAGACAGCCCGCCCCCGTGACCATAAAAACACATTTGCATACAAAAAGGTAAGACTTCATAAAGTATTTTTGTAGGTCTCAAAGGGGGCACAATAGCAACAGGAACCTTTCCAGAATTCAGCCCAGGAGCTGCAGAGGGGAATCTTTTATTTTTATTGTGAAATTTCTGCTGACAGTTTCCCTTTAACTGGTAGGGCAGCCAGGATAAAGCAGAGCTGAAGCTGTTGGGAAGCTAGGACCCAGCAGCTCCACAGGCAGGAGACCACTGATCGGTAAGCAATAGAAGCCTGCAGATGTCACTCTGCATAGGTTATTACTGGCCAGTGCTATCTGCAGGAGAGAGAAGTGCTGATTGCACGGTCTCCTCAGCTTCCTGACTCCCCGTGTGTCTCCAGCAGTGAGAAGCCATACACGGGGAATCAGAGAACAGCTGCAGAGAAACACAGGCTTCGGGGCTGGGGATGTCCGCTCTGGGGGAGGGGGGGTCGGCTCTGGTGCAGGGGATCCACTCCGGGCTGGGGATGTCCGCTCTGGGGGAGGGGGGGTCGGCTCTGCTGCAGGGGGGGGGCGGCTCTGCTGCGGGGGGGGGGGCGGCTCTGCTGCAGGGGGTGATTCATACCTCAGCAGCAGTCACAGGAGTTTCAAGGTGCGCGCTCGACTCTGTAATGAATAGAAGGGAGAAACAGCGAGGCGGGGCTACAGTGGGTGGGTGGAGCCACGGGACAAACAGCCTCACGGGCGGGACTCGGGATCAAAGGCTCAGAAGAGGGACTGTCCCGCTGTATCCGGGACGGTTGGGAGGTATGGTTAAAGGTCTCCGCACTCCATTGTTCTCTATTATTGTTATTTTTTTGTGTTTGTTGTTTAACGTGAAAAAACAGGAAAAAAAATCCAAATAAGAAACTGTCTTCAGCATCGAGTTTTTATTGTCGAGTGATATTGGTGGGAAAATAAGGGGGTCAGAATTTTTATTTTCTTCTTACTTCCCTGGTAACTGGGGCTGATATAATGACTCCGCAGTGACCATATCCTCTGTGTATGGGGGGAGGCACCGTCAGCTCTTTCTTTCAAAAATAAGACCTACCTGGAAAATAAGCCCTTGTAGGATTTTTGGGGCTTTTTTGAGCATACTTGAAATATAGGCCCTACTCCAAAAGTAATCCTAGTTGTGGTTCTATAGGGAAGTGTACAAGCAGCTAAAAAAAATTAAAGAACACAGCAGGACTCGTCTTCAAAGAAACCAGGCACCCCAAAAGAAAGCAAACAACCTCAAAAGAAAGTAAATTTCCCCCAAACCAGACCAGACCCCAAACAATTACCGTTGGCAAGTACCAATGGTGGATGGGCTCTCACACAGAGATCTGTGTCACTGTCAGGTCCCTCACTGTTCCAGCTGCATTGCACCGCAGAGCTGTGTATACAGTGACAGAGAAGGCAGAGGCAGTAATAAACCGTCTGTGCCTTATGTAGAGACGGACGGATTTCCTCTCCGTTGTCACGTTTGCGTGCATCTGTTCTATTATGTAATGACATTATAGAACATCACTGCAGAGTAGGAGTCAGATGGCCTGGACGTTTAAAGTCTGCAAGCTCCAAAACCGGTTAAGAATATCTAAACTTTGCTATTTACATAATTTTTCTACTTTAGGAGGGAAATATAATGTGGGCACATTTTGTAATTGGATTCGTTTTCACTATTTTGCTGCCTTCGTACAAGAAATGGGTGGTAAATTGTGCGCGTCAGCAAGTGCACAGATCCATACATCATACATGGAGGTCTGTGACCCTTGTTTAAGTGGGACCCCACTACAGTCACACTTGTCTCCGTGATCTGATTTCAAGTGCTCTCCCTCAGGGGTGGGATTCAAATTTTTAACAACAGGTTCTCTGTAAACCCCGCCCATTTCAAAACCACACCCATTCTGTAACCACACCCACTTCATTAGCCACACCCATTTTCACGCACTTTCCTCAACCAAAAATACATGTAATTTAAAGTATCATCTCTTTCCCCTTCTTCCCCTCCTCTACCGTCACTCTCCTGTCCAGTACAAGTTGTTCCTGTCACTGTTAGTCATATTGTATTAAATGGTTTTTCCCCCTGCAGATCCCATCCTATTATGGCCCCTTTCCCCCTGCAGATCCCATCCCATTATGGCCCCTTTCCCCCTGCAGATCCCATCCTATTATGGCCTCTTTCCCCCTGCAGATCCCATCCCATTATGGCCTCTTTCTCCTGCAGATCCCATCCCATTATGGTCCCTTTCCTCCTGCAGATCCCATCCTATTATGGCCCTTTTCCCCCTGCAGATCCCATCCTATTATGGCCCCTCTCCCCCTGCAGATCCCATCCTATTATGGCCTCCTCTTGCCCTGCAGATCCCATCCCATTATGGCCCCTTTCCCCCTGCAGATCTCATCCCATTATGGTCCCTTTCCCCCTGCAGATCCCATCCCATTATGGCCTATTTCCCCCTGCAGATCCCATCCCATTATGGCCCCTTTCCCCCCGCAGATCCCATCCTATTATGGCCCCTTTCCCCCTGCAGATCCCATCCCATTATGGCCCCTTTCCCCCTGCAGATCCCATCCTATTATGGCCACTTTCCCCCTGCAGATCCCATCCCATTATGGTCCCTTTCCCCCTGCAGATCCCATCCTATTATGGCCCCTTTCCCCCTGCAGATCTCATCCTATTATGGGCCCTTTCCCCCTGCAGATCCCATCCCATTATGGCCTCTTTCCCCCTGCAGATCCCATCCCATTATGTCCTCTTTCCCCTGCAGATCCCATCCCATTATGGTCCCTTTCCTCCTGCAGATCCCATCCTATTATGGCCCTTTTCCCCCTGCAGATCCCATCCCATTATGGCCCCTCTCCCCCTGCAGATCCCATCCTATTATGGCCTCCTCTCGCCCTGCAGATCCCATCCCATTATGGCCCCTTTCCCCCTGCAGATCTCATCCCATTATGGTCTTTTTCCCCCTGCAGATCCCATCCTATTATGGCCCCTTTCCCCCTGCAGATCAAATCCCATTATGGTCCCTTTCCCCCTGCAGATCCCATCCTATTATGACCTTTTTCCCCCTGCAGATCCCATCCCATTATGGCCCCTTTCCCCCCGCAGATCCCATCCTATTATGGCCCCTTTCCCCCTGCAGATCCCATCCCATTATGGCCTATTTCCCCCTGCAGATCCCATCCCATTATGGCCCCTTTCCCCCCGCAGATCCCATCCTATTATGGCCCCTCTCCCCCTGCAGATCCCATCCCATTATGGCCCCTTTCCCCCTGCAGATCCCATCCTATTATGGCCACTTTCCCCCTGCAGATCCCATCCCATTATGGTCCCTTTCCCCCTGCAGATCCCATCCTATTATGGCCCCTTTCCCCCTGCAGATCTCATCCTATTATGGGCCCTTTCCCCCTGCAGATCCCATCCCATTATGGCCTCTTTCCCCCTGCAGATCCCATCCCATTATGTCCTCTTTCCCCTGCAGATCCCATCCCATTATGGTCCCTTTCCTCCTGCAGATCCCATCCTATTATGGCCCTTTTCCCCCTGCAGATCCCATCCCATTATGGCCCCTCTCCCCCTGCAGATCCCATCCTATTATGGCCTCCTCTCGCCCTGCAGATCCCATCCCATTATGGCCCCTTTCCCCCTGCAGATCTCATCCCATTATGGTCCCTTTCCCCCTGCAGATCCCATCCTATTATGGCCCCTTTCCCCCTGCAGATCAAATCCCATTATGGTCCCTTTCCCCCTGCAGATCCCATCCTATTATGACCTTTTTCCCCCTGCAGATCCCATCCCATTATGGCCCCTTTCCCCCCGCAGATCCCATCCTATTATGGCCCCTTTCCCCCTGCAGATCCCATCCCATTATGGCCCCTTTCCCCCTGCAGATCCCATCCTATTATGGCCACTTTCCCCCTGCAGATCCCATCCCATCCCATGAAAATGCATGAAGTCTGCAGCCTGAAACTTAGTGCAACTTTTTATTAACTTAAATTAAATACCTGATTTTAAAGTGGTTATCCAGGAATTTTGTTTTCACTATGTGCCTAAAAACTAACAGGCAGGAACAGAGTTGTTACCTACAGCTCCTGTCTGTCTGCGATTCAGCTGCTCCATGTCTACAGAGTAGCTTTCCCCCTGCAGATCCCATCCTATTATGGCCCCTTTCCCCCTGCAGATCTCATCCTATTATGGGCCCTTTCCCCCTGCAGATCCCATCCCATTATGGCCTCTTTCCCCCTGCAGATCCCATCCCATTATGTCCTCTTTCCCCTGCAGATCCCATCCCATTATGGTCCCTTTCCTCCTGCAGATCCCATCCTATTATGGCCCTTTTCCCCCTGCAGATCCCATCCCATTATGGCCCCTCTCCCCCTGCAGATCCCATCCTATTATGGCCTCCTCTCGCCCTGCAGATCCCATCCCATTATGGCCCCTTTCCCCCTGCAGATCTCATCCCATTATGGTCCCTTTCCCCCTGCAGATCCCATCCTATTATGGCCCCTTTCCCCCTGCAGATCAAATCCCATTATGGTCCCTTTCCCCCTGCAGATCCCATCCTATTATGACCTTTTTCCCCCTGCAGATCCCATCCCATTATGGCCCCTTTCCCCCCGCAGATCCCATCCTATTATGGCCCCTTTCCCCCTGCAGATCCCATCCCATTATGGCCCCTTTCCCCCTGCAGATCCCATCCTATTATGGCCACTTTCCCCCTGCAGATCCCATCCCATTATGGTCCCTTTCCCTCTGCAGATCCCATCCTATTATGGCCCTTTTCCCCCTGCAGATCCCATCCTATTATGGCCCCTTTCCCCCTGCAGATCCCATCCCATTATGGCCCCTCTCCCCCTGCAGATCCCATCCTATTATGGCCTTCTCTCGCCCTGCAGATCCCATCCCATTATGGCCCCTTTCCCCCTGCAGATCTTATCCCATTATGGCCCCTCTCCCCCTGCAGATCTCATCCCATTATGGTCCCTTTCCCGCTGCAGATCCCATCCTATTATGGCCCCTTTCCCCCTGCAGATCCCATCCTATTATGGCCCCTTTCCCCCTGCAGATCCCATCCCATTATGGCCCCTCTCCCCCTGCAGATCCCATCCTATTATGGCCTCCTCTTGCCCTGCAGATCCCATCTCATTATGGCCCCTTTCCCCCTGCAGATCTCATCCCATTATGGCCCCTCTCCCCCCGCAGATCCCATCCTATTATGGCCTCTTCTCCCCCTGCAGATCCTATCCTATTATGGCCCCTTTCCCCCTGCAGATCCCATCCTATCATGGCCCCTTTCCCCCTGCAGATCCCATCCCATTATGGCCCCTCTCCCCCTGCAGATCCCATCCTATTATGGCCTCTTCTCCCCCTGCAGATCCCATCCTATTATGGCCTCTTCTCCCCATATAGCCACATATAGTAACAGTTCCCATCTTATGCGACCCCTCTCCCTGCAGCTTCGGCTCACTGAGCGGCTTACCTGATACAAGCAGCACCGGCCTCTCCTGTGTCTCCAGTCCTCCTCCGCGGCTCTCTGCAGTCACAGTGACGCTGACAGATGGTAGGAGGAGGAGCTCCCTCCTCTCACTGCCGTGACCTGTGTCTGCAGCGTCAGCGCGTCACTGCACGCCGGGTCAGGGAGCCGACAGGCTGCACAGAACCAGGAAGTGCGGCACGGAGGTATGCAGATTCATTTGTGCTAGAGTCTTAAAGAGACACTAACACAAATGAATACAGCAGGGAACCGGATCTCCAGAACTGTTTCTTGCCGGTTCTGGGAACCGGCTGCTATTTTAACAACCGGTTCTCCAGAACCGGACAGAATCGGCTGAATCCCACCCCTGCTCTCACTGTGCCATATCACTAGAGTCTTGACATGAGTAAACCCATTTGCAGGACCCCGATGCAGAGGCCAGGTCAGTAGTCCTCGGGTGCTGAACAGAAGCCATGTGAACATTTTCTTTTATTCTTAAAATAAACAACAGAAATAAATCGCACAGGCCGCATATGAATCAATGCTGGGCCCCTCTTCTTCCGTTAGAAACAAGAATACATTGAATCCTACTCCCATTGCCGTGTTCTTCACTGAAAAACTTGTTAATGTTTTGTTTTTGTTCTTTTGTATTCTCCTACTGTTATTCCAGGATCAATTGTTCTTTTATTTTTCCGCCCACATTGCCGTATGAAGGATTGGGATTTTTTTAAAGATGACTCATAGTTTTTCATTTTACCATAAAAATGTACTGGAGATTAAGTAAAAAAAAATGTTTAAAAGAACTGAGAGTCCTCAGTGGTTGATACCTTTTAATGGCTAACTGAAAAGATGGTAATAATTGCAAGCTTTCGAGACTACTCAGGTCTCTTCATCAGGCTCAGTATAACACAAAAAACACCAAAAAACTGAGCTGAAACAATGTTCAGTAAACATGCAACATTAAGCATGTGGATTGCAGCCTTAAGACTAGAAAAAAAACAAAGAGAAAAATTGTATGGAAAATACCCTGACTATAAATAAATAAATTGCAAGTGCTTAATAACAGGGTACTTAGTATATACATTTTTGCAAAAAGGTAAAAAGCTGTCTCCCCTCGTCACGGTGTACCCATCTGAGACAGTCCCTAACCTACTAAAGTTAAAAACATTATCAATACCTGACTTGTGTCATGTCAAAACTCCAATATGAATGGTGGCAAGTGGTCAGCTGTGTCCCAGATTAAATAGACAGAAAAGTGAGACACAATTAGTTGTTCAGTCTCAGTATTGGGAGGGCTGCGCCCCCAACTTGCAACAGAGCAAGATACATACAAAAAACACCAAAAAAATGAGCTGAAACAATGTTCAGTAAACATGCAAAATTAAGCATGTTTTTAACTTTAGTAGGTTAGGGACTGTCTCAGATGGGTACACCGTGACGAGGTGAGACAGCTTTTTACCTTTTGCAAAAATGTATATACTAAGTATCCTGTTATTAAGCACTTGCAATTTATTTATTTATAGTCAGGGTATTTTTCATACAATTTTTCTCTTTGTTTTTTTTCTAGTCTTAAGGCTGCAATCCACATGCTTAATGTTGCATGTTTACTGAACATTGTTTCAGCTCAGGCTACTTTCACATTTTCGTTGGCTTGAATCCATTAGGTCCGTTGCGTCAAAATGACGCATCCGTTAATCAACGGATCTTCAACGGACATAACGGATGCGTTATTTTGCAGGAATCCGTTATGTTCGTTGCATCCGTTATGCGTCAAAATAACGGAATCCGAATAGATCCGTTTTTTAAAATTTGGACCGCCCAAGGGGTGTGCTGGCTAAAATTAGCATTTTGCAGTTTAGATATATCAGAGGAGGCACAGTCTATCTTTGTCAGGTCAGAGAAGGAGAAAATTGGATGTCATAACGGGGAAAATCGTCCAAGCCTATATAGAATACTCCTATCAAGCCAATGTATTGGCATATCGATTTTCCGTAGGACAACAGCGTCGTCTTCAACGTAGAATGCGTCCTTTTTGGGTTCACCCCATTAACGAAAGCCGCAGTTTCCATGGTGTTTTCCGCACTCTCTACATTGAATTGCGAATGCACCCGGAGAAATTTGTCAACTATGTGCGCATGTCGGAGGAAATGTTTAATCGTTTGTTGGAGCGGGTGGATCCTTTCATCAAACGCAGAGACACCTTTTTCCGGAAGGCAATTAGTCCAGCCGAGCGTCTCCTCATAACTTTGAGGTAAGCTTATTTTATGGTAGCATGTGATACACAAAATGTAATGTAATTATTTTCCTTTTATGATTGATAATTAATTTTCTTTTTTTCTTTTACAGATTTCTCGCTACTGGAGAATCATACTCCTCATTACATTTTCAATTCAGAGTTGGGATTTCTACAATATCTGGAATTGTCAACTCAACATGCCAGGCATTGTGGGAATGCTTGAAAGATGAATTTATTCCTCACCCCATTGAACAGCTATGGATGGATACAGCCGACAAATTCTACGAAATATGCAACTTCCCGAATTGCTGCGGTGCTGTGGACGGCAAACATGTCCAGATTATTAAGCCACAAAACACTGGATCGGTGTACTACAATTATAAAAAATAAAATTCTGTAGTTCTAATGGGAATTGCCGATGCACAATATACATTTTTGGCCGTTGACATTGGAGCATACGGACAAGCAAATGATTCTCAAGTTCTAAAAAATTCTGAAATTGGACGAAATCTTTATGTAGGACATTTTGGTTTCCCGCCACCCAGACCACTTCCCCAAAGTGAAGGACCACCACTCCCCTATGTATGTGTCGGTGATGAGGCCTTTCAATTGTCCAAAAACTTATTAAAACCATATTCCAGCCGTGGGTTAACACATGATAGAAAAATATTTAAATATCGATTAAGTAGAGTACGGCGCATGGTGGAATGCGCTTTTGGGATCTTAACCGCTCGATGGAGGATATTGACAACAGCGATAAATGTTAAAGTAGAAACTGTTGTCATTTTACACAACTTTCTGTTGACCAATGGTGTTACTCCACTTGAAGAAGAAATGATGAACTGTTCATTAACATAATACAGCAACCCAACCTTCCGCACCACCAGAGAAGTGTTGGGACTACGTGACGAGTTTGCTGCATATTTTGTGTCGGATATCGGTCGGTTGGAGTGGCAGGATAGAATGGTTTGATGTTTACTTAGATTTAAATCCATGTCTGAGAATGTTTTTGTTATTTTCATTGTGTTTATAGTGTAAATTTTCCAATAACTTCTTTCAAAATTGAGAAATAAATATCATAGTATCATCATAGTATCATAGTTTTTAAGGTTGAAGGGAGACTCTAAGTCCATCTAGTTCAACCCGTAGCCTAACATGTTGATCCAGAGGAAGGCAAAAAAAACCCCAATGTGGCAAACAGGTTCCAATGGGGAAAAATTTCCTTCCTGACTCCACATCCGGCAATCAGACTAGTTCCCTGGATCAATACCCTGTCATAAAATCTAATATACATAACTGGTAATATTACATTTTTCAAGAAAGGCATCCAGGCTCTGCTTAAATGTTAGTAGTGAATCACTCATTATAACATCATGCGGCAGAGAGTTCCATAGTCTCACTGCTCGTACAGTAAAGAATCCTCGTCTGTGATTATGATTAAACCTTCTTTCCTCAAGACGTAGCGGATGCCCCCGTGTTCCAGTCGCAGGCCTAGGTGTAAAAAGATCTTTGGAAAGGTCTCTGTACTGTCCCCTCATATATTTATACATTGTGATTAGATCCCCCCTAAGCCTTCGTTTTTCCAAACTAAATAACCCCAAGTTTAATAACCTATCTTGGTATTGCAGCCCACCCATTCCTCTAATAATCTTGGTCGCTCTTCTCTGCACCCTCTCCAGTTCAGCTATGTCCTTCTTATATATCGGTGACCAGAATTGTACACAGTATTCTAAGTGCGGTCGCACTAGTGACTTGTACAGAGGTAGAACTATATTTTTTTTCATGAACACTTATACCTCTTTTAATACATCCCATTATTTTATTAGCCCTGGCAGCAGCTGCCTGACACTGTCCACTAAAGTGAAGTTTACCATCCACCCATACACCCAAGTCTTTTTCTGTGTCTGTTTTACCCAGTGTTCTACAATTAAGTACATAATCATAAATGTTATTTCCTCTACCCAAGTGCATGACCTTACATTTATCTACATTAAACTTCAATTGCCACTTCTCAGCCCAATCCTCCAATTTACATAAATCTCCCTGTAATATAAAATTATCCTCCTCTGTATTGATTACTCTGCAGAGTTTAGTATCATCTGCAAATATTAAAATTCTACTCCGCATGCCCCCAACAAGGTCATTTATAAATATGTTGAAAAGAAGCGGGCCCAATACTGACCCCTGTGGTACCCCACTATGAACTGAGACCCAGTCCGAGTACGTACCATTAATAACCACCCTTTGTTTCCTATCACTGAGCCAGTTTTTAACCCAGTTACACATATTTTCCCCTATCCCCATTATTCTCATTTTATGTACCAACCTTTTGTGTGGCACCGTATCAAAAGCTTTTGAAAAGTCCATATACACAACATCCACTGCATTTCCCTGGTCCAGGCTTGAACTTACCTCTTCATAGAAGCTGATCAAATTAGTTTGACAGGATCGATCCCTCATAAACCCATGTTGATACTCTGTCATAAGGTTATTTTTCTTGAGATACTCCAGTATAGCATCTCTCAAGAAACCCTCAAGGATTTTACCAACCGTAGAGGTTAAACTTACCGGCCTATAATTTCCCGGCTCAGTTTTTGTCCCCTTTTTGAATATTGGCACCACATTTGCTATGCGCCAGTCCTGCGGTACCGACCCTGTTATTAAGGAATCTGAGAAGATTAAAAATAATGGTCTATCTATCACAGAACTCAATTCCTGTAGTACTCTGGGGTGTATGCCATCCGGGCCCGGAGATTTGTCAACCTTAGTGATTTCGAGGCGGCGGCGTACTTCCTGCTGGGTTAAGCAGGTAATATTCAAGGGTGAATTTATGGTATCACTGGTCATGTCATCTGCCATGGCATTTTCTTGTATAAAAACCGTAGAAAAAAAGTCATTCAGCAGGTTGGCTTTACCCTCATCCCCTTCCACCATTTCACCAAGACTATTTTTAAGGGGGCCAACACTATCGCTTTTCAGTTTTTTACTGTTTATGTAGTTAAAGAATATTTTAGGATTATTTTTACTTTCTCTCGCAATGAGTCTCTCTGTCTCAAACTTAGCTAACTTAATTTGCTTTTTACATATTTTATTTAATTTTCTATAATTATATAATGCCTCATCACTACCTACCCTCTTTAATTCTTTTAAGGCTTTCTGTTTTTCTTTTATTGCTTCCCTTACAGCTCTATTTAGCCATAGGGGTTTCCTCCTATTTCTAGCATGTTTGTTCCCATAGGGTATATTTTCTGCACAAGCCCTATTCAGGATGCTCATAAAAGTCTCCCATTTGCTTTGTGTACTTTTATTACTTAGTACATCATCCCAGTTTATTGCACTAAGATCATCTCTCAACCGTTTAAAATTTGCTTTCCTGAAGTTTAGTGTCCTTGTAGCCCCTCTACTAGACATCTTACTAAAGAATACATGAAAACTTATTATTTTGTGATCACTATTCCCCAAGTAACCCCCAACTTGTATATTTGATATGCGGTCTGGCCTATTGGTTAGTACAAGGTCTAGTAGTGCTCCCCCTCTTGTGGGGTCCTGTACCATTTGTGAAAGGTAATTATCTTTCATTGTTATCAAAAATCTATTTCCTTTGCTGGAACTGCAAGTTTCTGTTCCCCAATTTATATCAGGATAGTTAAAGTCCCCCATAATAATTACCTCTCCGAGACTCGCTGCTTTATCAATTTGCTTTATGAGGAGATTCTCTACCTCTTCCATAATATTCGGCGTCTTATAACACACCCCTATCAGTATTTTATTATTCATTCTCCCCCCCCTTATCTCCACCCATAGGGACTCTACATTCTCAGTACCCTCACATATGTTGTCACGCAGGATGGGTTTTAAGGATGATTTTACATATAGACACACACCTCCCCCTCGCTTATTTGTACGGTCATTCCTGAATAGGCTATAACCCTGTAAATTAACAGCCCAGTCATAGCTCTCATCCAGCCATGTCTCTGATATCCCCACTATATCATAATTTTCTTCCAACAATATTAATTCTAATTCCTCCACCTTATTTGTGAGGCTTCGGGCATTAGTGTACATGCACGTTACGTATGACTCTGTACCTGTATTCCTGCTTACTGTATTAACTGTCCTAACCCTTCCCCCCGTACCACCCCCAATTTCATTACTTGTGCCCTGGTCGCATAGCAAAGTTTATATTTGTTAATAATTTGGTTTTTTTCAATTAATTATTTAAAGAAACACCTTTCTTGAGCGAAACACATACAGTTGGTTTCAGTTTTTATCATTATGACGGAAACAGAAACCAGCAGAACACCTGGCCAGTTCATACAGTGGAAGTGTAAAGGCCACGTCTCACTAAGCAACATCGCTAGCAAAATCGCTGCTGAGGCAAGACTTTTGTGACGCAACAGCGATGTTTCTAGCGATGTTGCTGTGTGTGACATCCAGCAACAACCTGGCCCCTGCTGTGAGGTTGCTGGTTGTTGCTGAATGTCCTGGATCATTTTTTAGTTGTTGCTCTCCCACTGTGAAGCACACATCGCTGTGTGTGATAGCAACAGAGCAACAACTGAATGTGCAGGGAGCCGGTTTCTGCAGACGCTGGTAACAAATGTAAATATCGGGTAACCAAGAAGCCCTTTCCTTTGTTACCCGATTTTTACCTTAGTTACCAAGCGCAGCATTGCTTCCACACGTCGCTGCTGGCTGGGGGCTGGTCACTGGTTGCTGGTGAGATCTGCCTGTTTGACAGCTCACCAGCAACCCGTGTAGCGACTCTCCAGCGATCCCTGCGAGGTCAGGTTGCTGGTGGGATCGCTGGAGCGTCTGTTTGTGTGACGGTACCTTAACACCCTGGCAAACCTGGTAGTCACAGATGACTGTACCCCCCTGTACAGGAATCGCTTCCTCCTTGGGAATTCACACCACACATCCCACTCATGGGAACATCTGTCACAAATCCTTGTGGCCCCCATGAAAAACAGAACACACCTCTGGGCGGGACCAGGCAGATGAGAACGCCCACCTAGGGCTCTTTAGGTGACACGGGGTGGGAATGAGTTCAGTGAAGTTTGAGGTTGAAGGAGAGTGGAGTTGGTGTGCATTGTGGTCAGTGTTGGAGCCCTGGGAGCATGTGAGGACAGACTATTTCGCAGACAGCTCTGTAGATCCACAGGAGATGGTGAGTCGGTAAACGGGAAACTCAAAGTGGACCGGGGCAGTGTCGTAGCCCACTGGTACAGATAAAGGGAATCCGGTCCAGAGATCGTGCACTGGTGGGGTACCTGGAGCCTAGGATGAGGCAAGCATCAAGCCCCATGTTAATTGACCAACGGGACAAGGAACCATGCCTTGTTCCTGAGAGAAGCACAGATGGTTCACTCCTCCTGTTCTATTGTGCGGACGGCGTTCTGCTGTACTATCCCCGTGCCACCACAACTCCAACTGGGCCCTGAACTACACCTCTACCCGTGGAGGGAATACCATCTTGCAGCCCCACAACATCAGTGCCAGGCACTGTATTTTATATTCAATTTTGTAGTATTTATTACATTAAAATACTGACAAATATCAATTAAACACAACACAATATAAAAGAAAAAACAATTTTTTAAAATCTACAAATTATGATAATGTGGGGTGGAGACATCGCTGGAAATGCTAGCAGGACAGTTCCCTCCAACAGGTGGGGTATGAAGTGAGGATTGGGTAGGTGAAGGTTGGGTAACAGGTAATGGTGAGGGTGTAGAAAAACTAAGAGAAGTGGTTGGAAGAAAAGGGCTTGAAAGACAAGATAGTTGAGGGCTGGGAGATGGGTGAGAGCTGGTAGGTGGGTGAGGTATTGGAGTTGGTTGAGGGGTGGTAGAAGGCTGAGGGTTAGAAAATTGAAAGTTGGATGATGGAAAACATGTTGGGGTTCGGAAGGAGGAAGAAGAATGATGGAACGGGTTAGGAAGTGTAGGAGACAGTGAGGTTGGGGATGGAATTGTGGAAGTGTTGACGTGTGTGCTTGAAAATGGAGATGGGGAATAAAGGGATGTTTGGACTGATCTAGTATTGTGCGTAGGGTTTCTGGAATGGGTGGGTATTGTAGAGTGTGAGTAATGGGCAGGGTGCAGTTAAGATTGGGGTAATTGTTGAGTTTGTGAAGGGGGCTGTAAAGGGACTGGGGGTGGCATCTGAGGGGCTGTGGATAGATATGGTGCAGTGGTTGGAGGGGGATGTTGAGTGAGTTGCATGATGGCATTCTGGAAAGCCCTCATTACATGAATTTGCTGGTCAGACGGTAGGCTTTCCAGCTCACCGATTACAGAATGCAAAAAATGTAGGCTAGGTGTTTGCCTTACAGGTGAAAGCACCTCATCCATCTTGCTGGTCAACACCTGTAAACTATGGTTTACAAGGTTGAATCCAGCGATTATTTGGTCAGATAACACTTTGATGAAGCTATGGATAGATGCGTTCAGGTGTAAGAACTCGGGGCTGCCCCTATTCTGACCACTGTGGTGCTGACGCCCCGAACTAACACGGTTCGAGTGTCGTGAGCGTCAGAGTGGTCAGATAAGGGAACACCTACTCGCTGACCAGCCTCATGTAATGAGGTTTGCCAGTATGTAGATGGCCAGGTTGGGTAAGAGGGGAAAGATGGGAGAGTAGAGAGTGATGGATTAGAGGTATTGGTAGAAGGAGGGAGGGCTCTGAAGTTGAGGTGGAAGGGAGGGAGGGTTCAGAAGAAGCGGTAGAAGGAAGGGAGGGAGCAGAAGTGGAGGGCCTGTTGGAGAGTTCACCGGTGTCGTTCAGCTCATCAATCGCTCCAAGAGGGTTCAGTTGGGATGCAGGCTCCATGGTGCTACTGACGGTTCTGTGGAATGAGAAAAAACAAAACAACATGAAAATATTTTATTCACATTCACCATAGCATGCTATCGAATACAAAGGATACATACATTCATAGATGGGAAATACAAAAAAAAAAAAAATTATATATAAATATATATACATACCTTCTTGGAAGCATGCTGCTTCTTAGGAACGCAAGGGCACGGCCATATCGATATTGTGTGCCCTTGCGTCCTGCAAAACCACTTGGAGCCTGCATCTCTTTGTTTAAGTCCCTCTTGAAGCGATCACGAAGTGAACGCCACCGGGTCGTCAGACGGATAACTGAAAAAAAAAAAAAAAGATTAATCATACATACAGCATTGAATATGAAACTTTTTGTAAGACCTGTTTGTTATAGTTACTTGCTCTTTTTCGGTTCTTAGATGGATGGGAGGACCTTGGCACTATCAGTTCAGCTGCGACTTCTTCCCAGAGCCGCCGGGTGATGAGAGAATTGGCATGGCGGTTGTCTCGCATGTCCCACAGCGGTTCACGAGCATCGACGAGGTCGATGAGTAGTTCAACATCTATCCCAGCTCCCTCCCCATCCGAATTCTCGTCCAGCCTCCGCCGTGAGACCTGTAAAAGAAACAAAATGAAATTTTTAAATTAAAAAAAAATATTTCATGTGTAACATTTCCAAACCATGCAAGCCATCAGAAAGAAAAAAAAAAAAAATCACATTGCTACGACAACCGCCATGCCGCCGACGACTCTGGGAGCAGCGAGGAGGACCTCTAATGTTCGGAACCACGACCTGAAAAAAAAAAAAAAAATTAACTAATGCAATACAATAGCTAATTGTAGGTAGGTAGTTACGGTTGCTCCGTAGCTACCGTAACTCCGTAGCTACAGTAATTCCGTAACTACGGTAGCTACGGAGCTACCGTAGCTACGCGTCGCTAGGTATGTAGTTATGGTAGGTATGTGTCACTCGGTATGTAGTTAGGGTAGGTACGTAGTTAAGGTAGGTATGTGTCAGTAGGTAAGGGTAGGTATAGTATGTATGCATGTATAAAGGTCTGTGAGTTATGCATGTATGTGGTGTGGGTAGTAGATATGTCGCAATGTTTGTGATGTCAATCAAGTGGATATACTTACATCCTGCGAGCTCTCTCCAGGCATATCTGCACCCCTTGCGCCTATGTCCGCTCCAACCTCTGCTTGTGCTTCCTCTGCTGGCGCTTCCTCCTAAATAAAAAAAAAAAAAAATTGAGTACAAATTGATTTTAAAAAAAAAAATTATGAAAAGATAAATGTACTTTAAATTACCTGGAATAGGTCAGAGCTTGGAGGACTGTTTTCTGAAAACATTGTCCGTTATCTATGGGGGGGGGGGGAGAAATATAATTAGCACAAAAAATGAAATCGATAAACGGTTAGTATTAACAAATTATACTTACGTTTTTATTGATGTAAAAATGTAAAACCTTTAAAACCGATACCAAAGTTTTTTTTTTTATTTATGATTGTACCTATATTTGAAAAATAGAAAAAATAAAAAAAATTAAAAAAAACAATGGAAAGATTATAAACAAGGTAAAAAAAAATGTTGAAAAAAAAATAAAAAAAGACAGTCATGCTGAGCCAGTACCTGCCATTTTATACCTTCAATAGTGCCGTTAGCACGATATAAAACACACCTATGTTTAATTATGTCGCACACCCACTGAAAATTAAAGTTTTAAAACAGTCTCTACCAAAAACCCTGAAACATAGGCTAAACAATTACATTTAGATAGAGATAAAACGACGTGAAATTATGCAACAAACACCAAATGAAAACAATTTTTATTTTTTCTTTTAACTCCTACCAGCCCTGGGGCACTTTCCGTTTTTGCGTTTTTGTTTTTTGCTACCCTTCTTCCGAGAGCCGTAACTTTTTTATTTTTCCGTTAATCTTGCCATATGAGGGCAAAAGTTGTACTTTTAAATGAAACCATAAATTTTACCATAAGGTGTACTGGAAAACAGCAAAAAAATTCCAAATGCGGAAAAATTGCAAAAAAAGTGTGATGGCACAATAGTTTTTGGGATGTTTTATTCACGTTGTTCACTATATGGTAAAACTAATGTGTGGGTGTGATGCCTGAGGTCGGTGCGAGTTTGTAGACACCAAACATGTATAGGATTACTTGTATCTAAGGGGTTAAAAAAAATTCACAAGTTTGTCCAATAAAAGTGGCGCACGTTTTGCGTCATTTTCCGAAACACGTAGCGTTCATATTTTTTGGGATCTATGGCTCCGTGACTGCTTATTTTTTGTGTCTCGAGCTGACGTTTCTAATGGTACTATTTTTGCGCAGATGGTACTTTTTGATCGCCTGTTATTGCATTTTGCGTAAAACTTGCGGCGACCAAAAAACGTAATTTTGGCGTTTGGAATTTTTTTGACGCTACGCCGTTTACCAATCAGATTAATTGATTTTATATTTTGATAGATCGGGCATTTCTAAACGCGGCGATACCAAATATGTGTATATTTATTTATTTTTTAACCCTTTAATTGTCAATGGGGGGAAAGGGGGGTGATTTGAACTTTTAGGTTTTTTGTTTTTTTTTTTACTTTTTAAAACTTTTTTTTTTACTTTTTTTTTTTATTTTACTAGTCCCCCTAGGGGGCTATAGCGATCAGCAATCCGATCGCTCTTATCTATCTGCTGATCACAGCTATACAGCTGTAAACAGCAGATTCAGTCACTCTTTTTCTCTCTGCTCCGTGCCGAGGGAAAACGAAAGTGAAACATCATTGCTGCAGGCGTCATCACATGACCCTGTGCTACGATGGCAACCACTGATAGTCACGTGATCACGCACGTGACTCCCGGTGGGGGCGGCGGTAAGTAAAAAACATGGCCGCGCGCATATAATCTTGCTGCCAGACTTTGGCAGCAAGATTTAAGGGGTTAATGGCCGCGGGTCAAAGCGATTCCACCCGCGGCTAGCAGGCACACATGTCAGCTGTTGAAAACAGCTGATATGTGTGCCGACCGCCGCCGCCTGCCCGCGGCAGGGGGCGGGGCTTAACGGGACACGCTCCATGACGGATATATCCGTCCGTGGTCGTGAAGGGGTTAAAAAAGGAGAATAAACTCTTTATTGACCAAAAAAAAAACCCATACAAAGAGGGGGAGGGGTTGTGGTTGTGAGGGGGTGTGGGGGCCGAGGGTGGGTGGATGGGCGGTGGGGCGAGGGGGGCAAGGGTGGGGGGGTGTATAGAAAGGTTGTCGGCTTTACTCACCAAGGCAATCCCTCATTCAGCCACGAGCTGGGTCCGTCCACAAAATGATGGAGTCTTTTGCGGGGTCCAGGCAGGGGTTCAGCCACGAATTTTGTAGATGTGGGTCTGTGTCTGGATCCAGGGAGCTTGGTCTGTTTTTTAAAAAAAAAAGGAGAATAAACTCTTTATTGACCAAAAAAAACATACAAAGAGGGGGAGGGGTTGTGGTTGTGAGGGGGTGTGGGGGCCGAGGGTGGGTGGATGGGCAGTGGGGCAAGGGTGGATGGGCAGTGGGGCAAGGGTGGATGGGCGGTGGGGCGAGGGGGGCAAGGGTGGGGGGGTGTATAGAAAGGTTGTCGGCTTTACTCACCAAGGCAATCCCTCGTTCAGCCACGAGCTGGGTCCGTCCACAAAATGATGGAGTCTTTTGCGGGGTCCAGGCAGGGGTTCAGCCACGAATTTTGTAGGTCTGGATCCAGGGAGCTTTGTCTTCTTGCTGCTGCTTCTTTGGCACCTTCTGAAGATTCTGGCAGCATTGCCTGCCTCTGAGATTGTACTTCTATTTATACTCCATCACAAATTGGGAGCAAACAAGATAATTGCGATGGCAAACAAACAATGACGGATTCCGTTAACGGATTCCGCCGCTTAACGCAGAGCGCAGGAATCCGCTACCATAGAAAATCATTAGACACCTTGGCAGATTCCAATGGAATCCGTCACGGTGCGCTATTTTAACGATCACAAAAACGTTGCATGCTGCGTTCAATCTGCTCGACGCAGCGTCAAAATAACGACGCTGCGTCGTCTAGTGGATGCAATGCAGACACTTGTGTTACAGTGCGTCGTCCATACATGTCTATGGTGAATAGCGCAGTGCGTTAACGGACTGCACTATTCACCATAGTGACGGACTCCGCTGAACGCAAGTGTGAAAGTAGCCTCAGTTTTTTGGTGTTTTTTGTATGTTATCTTGCTCTGTTGCAAGTTGGGGGCGCAGCCCTCCTAATACCGAGACTGAACAACTAATTGTGTCTCACTTTTCTGTGTATTTAATCTGGGACACAGCTGACCACTTGCCACCATTCATATTGGAGTTTTGACATGACACAAGTCAGTTATTGATAATGTTTTTAACTTTAGTAGGTTAAGGACTGTCTCAGATGGGTACACCGTGACGAGGTGAGACAGCTTTTTACCTTTTTGCAAAAATATATATACTAAGTACCCTGTTATTAAGCACTTATAATTTATTTATTTATAGTCAGGGTATTTTTCATACAATTTTTCTTTTTGTTTTTTTCAGTATAACACAAAATCTGAGGAGTCACATATTTATACACAACAGGACATAGAATAGTGCAGTAAATAAGACAAATGATGTGAAGCAGAACTATCAGTATGGGAAGGGGACAATCAGTTGTGGCAGTAAATATTGCAGCAGTTCATAGATAAGGAGTGTGAAAGTTTTATTGTCCTCTGATTGAGGTCTGATCCAGAGTTGTGATGCCCCCAGATTCTCTGAGGAGCACATTTCCTAATTGATGTAAAAAGACATAAATCCAAGTGACCCCTTCATTCCTGCTCTGAATGTGTCACCGGTCATCATAAGATTGTGTCCCAGACTCTTCTGTCTCTCTGGGTTTTGAAGTTTCCTTTCAATACCAGCAATTTCATGTCCATGATGCTGTGGTCTGGGTTACAAAAAAGAAAAAACAAACAGATTACAAGAGCCACCAGAATATCAAGAAACCATCACCTGCATCATAAAACTAAAGAAGAAAACAACTGGGTACCTCTTGTGATCACCTACAATACAAATCTGGAGGTGTTAAGAGGAGCTGCACACAAACTACAACCATTACTGCAAAAAGATGCCCGATTAAAGGGAACCTGTCACCAGACTATAAGCTGCGGCCACCCCCAGTGGGCTCTTATATATAGCATTTTAGCATGCTGTATATAAGAGCCCAGAACGCTGTGTAGAACGTAAAAATCACTTTATAATACTCACCTAATGGGCGGTGCGGGGCAGACCGGTCGGATAGGTGTCTCCGTTCTCCGGTACCGGCGTCTCGTCTTTCAGCCATTTTTGTCCTCCTTCTTCTGAAGCCTGGGTGCATGACGGATCCTATGTCATCCACAATAGCCGTCATTGAGGTCCTGTTCAGGGCAAATCAAAGTGCGCCTGCTAGTATGCATGTGGTAGGATGCATCATGCACCCAGGCTTCAGAAGAAGGAGGACAAAGATGGCCAAACGAGAAGGCAACCTTCCCAGAGAACGGAGATGCCCATCTGACTGGTCTGTAACACAACGCCCATTTAGCTGAGTATTATGAAGTGATTTTTACATTCTACACAGCAGCCTGGGCTCTTATATACAGCATGTTAGAATCTTCTATATAAGACCTCACTGGTCGTGGCCGCAGCTTATAAGATGCCAAATCTAGTGACAGGTTCCTTTAAAATCTATTTTTCCAGACCCCCCACTCCTGTGTTATAGACAGCCCACGAATCCAAGAAGCATCATTGTCAGAAGCTCCCTGTCCTCTCCAACACCAACAGGAACATTTCCCTGCAACCAGAAAAAATGTAACACCTGTCCATTTATACTGACAATGGGCAAGATAAAGATTCCCAGAACACATCAGGACTACAAGATCCCAGGGACCTTCAGCTGCACCACGACTAATGTGGTGTACTTAATTATATGTACCAAATGTCCAACTGGGGTCTGTATGTAGGGGAGACAGGACAACAGCTCAGGACAAGAATGAATTCTCATCGCCACACAATCAGAGACAAAAGGATTAATCTACCTGTGGCCAAATATTTCTGTAACCCTGATCACAGCATCATGGACATGAAGTTGCTGGTATTGAAAGGAAACTTCAAATCCTAGAGAGACAGAAGAGTTTGGGAAAACGTATGATGACCGGTGACACATTCAGAGCAGAAATGAAAGTGTCACATGGATTTATGTCTTTTTACATCAATTAAGAAATGTGCTCCTCAGAGCATCTGGGGACATCACAACTCTGGAACAGACCTCAATCAGAGGTCAATAAGACTTTCACACTACTTATCTATGAACAGCTGCAATATTTACTGCCACAACTGATTGTCCCCTTGCCATACTGATCGTTCTGCTTCACATAACTTGTCTTATTTACTGCACTATTCTATGTCCTGTTGTGTATAAATATGTGACTCTTCAGATTTTGTGTTATACTGAGACTGATGAAGAGACCTGAGTAGTCTCGAAAGCTGCTATTATTACCATCTTTACAGTTAGCCATTAAAAGGCATCAACCACTGAGGACTCTCAGTTCTTTAGTTTTTACTATATTCATTGGGTGCTCAAAGTGACCAGTCAGCGTGATTCTCCAGGTCAGTGTGATTACAGCAATATCAGACTTGCACATTTATTATTATTATTATAATGTGGCGCCCTGGACTAGCCAGGTCGTCACAGGTACTACAACACAACACCCCCACCCCGAGATAGGCGCATCAGCCAGACACAAAATCCTTGTTGCCTCCCTCCAGGGGCTGATGTCCACACCAGATGGGGTGGAGCCAGGCGGTTGGCCCCACCCACCGAGGAGTTGACAGTCCTGGAGGCGGGAAAAGGAAGGCAGATCAGTTAGGGAGGTGGAAGTGAGAGGAGTGAAGTGGTAGTAGAGGAGCAATCTGACCGTGTCCGGGTGTGTGGCCCGGGCACTAGAGCAAGGTTGGCAGACGGTGGTGGCCGTCTGCAGGACAGGCAGATCAACACGGAACCGTAGGACCGGGGACGGGCGGTGGCCCGCCGGTACCAAACCGGGGAGCGAAGTGAAGCCAGCACAAACCGGCAGGGCCTGCGGACCCCGACCAGGCTTGGAGTCGCCGTTAAATAGGTCAAATGCGTCAGTGACCGGAACCCCAGGGGTTTCCTAACAGCCAAGACCCGATTGAAGGCAACCGTCCAACCAGCAAAAGGAAATACAGCTACCGCCACAGCTAGAGTTCCAAGGGCCAGAGCCTGCGGGCAAAAGGGCTCCTCCAGCACATATACACGCTGGGGAGCAGGTTACCGGTGGGAAGCCATCGGGACCGAACATACACAAAAGGTGCAGGGAAAGGCAGCCACCACCAACCGTCCAGGAGAAACCACAGCAGCCGGCTGCTGGACCTTTCCATCCAGCCGTTTGGTTTACCAGAGACTTTGCATCCATTTGTGGCTGAGTGAGTACTACCGTGCCATTCGGCACCTCGCTGCGCAGTCCAAGCGACCCTGCACCTTGCCAACCCTGCCTCCCTGTCACCTCACCGGGCCCCGGGACCACCAACCCCCTACCCACGGAGGGGAGAGAAACATCCCAGCTGCTCCCTGCCATTGCTCCTGGGATCCCCGTCAATAGCAGCAGTGGTGCCCAACCTCACCACAACCCATGGGTGGCGTCACGGACCAAATCCCCAAACCGAACTACCCCCCTTTCACTCACGGGCGAGGTGCGCCGCTCGAGTCCCCAGATCCGGCCCACTGCTCGAGCCACCGAGCAGCAGCAGCGCCGGACCCGAGCGTGGTGAGCGCAGCGCCCCGCCGCCCGCGACATGTGGTGACTAGAGATGAGCGGAAATTGAGCAGCTGATGCAGCTGAACTTTTTTAAAGATCGGTTTTGGACCTGAACTTCATTTGGAGTCATTGATTGGGCAGTTCGCGTCTCCAACCACATGCAGCCATAAAGATATCACTTCCAGGGGAGGGCAAGTTTTTCCCATTTTTTTGGTTTGTGCACACTACATCTGATCACGCTGTTGTTATCCCCAGTGCGAGCCGATCAAACACTGCAAGCGTCTCACACCGGGCTGAGCACCGAGCGTACCTGAGCACAGCGATGCTCACGAGAGTGGTTTGCATTCGTAAAGCATCTGATCTCCAAACTCAAACTTAGTTTTCTTGCAAAAGTCTGAGTTCGTACTGAAAACCAAAGTTCAGTTTCACTCATATGTAGTGGTGAAAAAAAAGTCACTTTTGTAAAAAAAAAATGTTTCTGACAACTGTAACATTATTGTTTTTTCATCAATGGAATTGAGTGAGGGCTTGTTTTTTTCTTGATGAGTGACATTTTCATGGATACCATTCTAGGTTCAATATGAATAATCTGATCACTTTTCATTGTATTAATATGGCTATAAAATGATATCTCACCTCCCTTATCTCCATTAATTTTCCATATCGGCTCATCTTCTTCCCAGTCAGGTATTTATAATATCGGATCCTCTCAGTGAAGATCTTCTATAGAAGAGAATTCTCCTGATTGCCCCGTGAAGGATGGATATGGACAGGGACAAGATGGCGGAGAGGATATTACACCTCACCCTAGAGATCCTCTTCCGGCTTACTGGAGAGGTGAGAGATTCTGATGACGTCACATTACATCATTCTTATCTATGGGAATAACAGATGGACAGAACTGGAGAGGTGAGGACTCTGGAAATGTCTGTAGTGAGATTTATTACTGTGTCTCTCCATAACCAGGATTACACAGTAGTGAAGAAGACCTCTAGTGAGCGCTGTCAGGCCCCTGTGTCTGAGGGATGGGGAAGACCCCTGAGCCCAATCACGGGGCCTCCACCTCAGCCCCCGATACATGAGGACATCAATGACCAGAAGATCCTAGAACTTACCTACAAGATGATTGAGCTGCTGACTGGAGAGGTGACACTGCTGGGAATGCTGGGACATTATACAGTAACGCTATGAAGGGATCGGGGGTGACGGTATCATTGTATGTGTCAGGTTCCTATAAGGTGTCAGGACGTCACCGTCTATTTCTCCATGGAGGAGTGGGAGTATTTAGAAGGACACAAAGATCTGTACAAGGACGTCATGATGGAGGTTCCCCAGCCCCTCACATCACCAGGTAATAGACAGGACTAAATACACATGGCCTATAATTACCTGTATGTAAGGAATGAATTCAGTCCCTGTATGTGTCTCCTCCAGGTCTATCCAGTAAGAGGACAACACCAGAGAGATGTCCCCGTCCTCTTCTCCCACAGGACTGTAACCAAGAAGATCCCGATGTTCCTCAGGATCATCAGGTAGATGGAGAGAAGGTGCCATGAAATCCCCCTATGATGTGTAGACGACTGTGAAGGTCTTGTGCTCAGTCTTGTTTTATCCTCCAGTATTATATGTGTTATACTTGTGTAATGAGAGCGGTGGAGATGGCAGGATTAATAGAGATAAGAGCTTTGATGATTCCTTTTAGTCCTCGTTCACACTACTGTATTTTCGGTGCTGTCCATAAAATAAACAACGTCTCGCCCTCAGACCATTGTTATCCGATGTGGCAGTGCAGATGGGGATTTTCTTCCTCAGTCTATCTGCGCACGTGTGCGCTCTGCACCGCACCGAAAATGTGCGCTTCAGAGCGCAGATGAAAAGCTGCGTTCTGAAGCGCATGGTGCCGGCAGATTCGTGCGCTCTGCATGCTGCCTCTCCCTATAGATAGCATGCAGAACGCACGAAAGACGTGACATGTCACTTCTTAGAACGCAGCGATTCGGCAAGCAGCCGAATCGCTGCGTTCTAACATGCCACGTGCGCACGGCTCCTGCACAATCTCCATAGATTGTGCAGGGGACGCAGGACGCATGCAGTTACGCTGCGGTGGAGAACGCAGCGTAACTGCATGTAATACGCATACGTGCGCACATACCCTCACTGACTGAATCTGTGTGTGAGAATAATCCCAGCATCCTCTAGTGCAGTCATGGCGAACCTTTCACAGGCCGAGTGCCCAAACTGTAGCCCTAAACCCATTTTTTTCCGAAGTGCCAACCAATCCTACTATGTAAATAATTGATTGTAACCTTACCTTTGCCGTCTTCTCTTCTCTTCAGCAGGGGGCATCACGCTCATGCTTACCACACATTGAAGCTGAGCCACTGCTCTCTTCCAGACACAGCAGTTGGATTGATCTTTCTGGAAAAAATTGCAGCATATTAGACAGAGATTTTAGCATAGAATGCAATCAGATGTCACTCTGTAATCCACATCTACATTTCAAAGTCTGAACATCTTGAAATCCCATAAAGACATACGAGTTGCTCCCCTCCCCCTTCATTGTGTAGTTCTGTCCCCCTTCCTGGGCCACTTCCTGGTAAATATGTCCCCCATCCTTATATATATTTCCTACATTCTGATATATTTGTCCCCATCATGGCCCCATCCTGGTAAATGTACCCCATCCCAGCATATTCCCCATCCTGGTAAATGTACCTCATTCCTGGTAAATGTACCCCATCATTGTAAGTGTATCCCATCCTGGCATGTGCCCCCATGCTGTTAAATGACCCCATCCTGTTAAATCTATCCCATCCAGGCATGTTCCCTTATCCTGGTAAATGTCCCCTTTCATGGTAAGCATACCCCATCCTGGTAAATGTACCCCATCCTGATAAATGTCACCCTTCCTGCTAAATGTTCCCCATCCTGGCATTTTTCCTCATCCTGGCATGTTCATGTACCCCCATGCTTTCATGTTTCCCCCCATCCTGGTAAATGTATCCCCCATCCTGGTAAATGTACCCCTTCCTGCTAAATGTACCCCATCCTGGCATGTTTCCCCCCCATCCTTGCAGCCATGTTTCCTCCCATCCTTGCATGTCCCCCTCCCATCCTTGCAGTCATGTTTCCCCCATCTTTGCATGTTTCCCCCATCTTTGCAGCCATGTTTCCCCCATCTTTGCAGCCATGTTTCCCCCATCCTTGCAGCCATATTTCCCCCATCCTTGCAGCCATGTTTCCCGCATCTTTGCACGTTTCTCTCCATCTTTGCACGTTTCCCCCATCCTTGTACGCTTCCCCCATCCTTGCAGCCATGTTTGCCCCATGTTCTGTTTGCCCCGTGCTCTGTATGCCCCGTGCTCTGTATGCCCCGTGCTCTGTATGCCCCGTGTTCTGTATACCCCGTGCTCTGTATACCCCGTGCTCTGTTTGCCCCGTGCTCTGTTTGTTTGCCCAGTGCTCTGTTTGTTTGCCCAGTGCTCTGTTTGTTTGCCCCATGCTCTGTTTGTTTGCCCCATGCTCTGTTTGTTTGCCCCGTGCTCCCATGTTTGCCCCATGCTCCCATGTTTGCCCCGTGCTCCCATGTTTGCCCCGTGCTCCCATGTTTGCCCCGTGCTCCCATGTTTGCCCCGTGCTCCCATGTTTGCCCCGTGCTCCCA
The DNA here is from genome assembly GCF_048569485.1 of Anomaloglossus baeobatrachus. Lineage (NCBI taxonomy): Eukaryota > Metazoa > Chordata > Amphibia > Anura > Aromobatidae > Anomaloglossus > Anomaloglossus baeobatrachus. The sequence continues at coordinate 649,575 of NW_027441798.1, read as the reverse complement.
TGTTTGCCCCGTGCTGTCCATGTTTGCCCCATGCTGGCACTGTCCCCCCACGCCTTGGCACAGCCGCACACAGCTTAAAAATAAAAAAATAAAAACAATAAAAAAAAACCCTCACCTTCCAGCACTCGCTCCACCGCTGCGCTCCGCTGGGTCCTCAGTCAGTTCCCGCGTGGCCACAAGATGCTGGCGCCGCCTACTGGCGCTCCTCTGTCTCCTAGGCAACAGGCCTGCTGCCTAGGTGAGGGGGAGTGTCAGAGGGAGGAAAAATGTCTCTTCTGCTAAACACAACTTTGAACTGCCGGTGCGATCACACCGACAGTTCAAAGTGGCTGAATGTGGCGATAGCGCTCGTGCCAGCAAAAAGGGCTCTGCTTGCCCAGTCTGGCACGTGTGCCATAGGTTCGCCATCACTGCTCTAGTGTCTTCCGTAAATCGGAGGAGACTCGTCCTTTCAGGTCTGTCTCTGCACAAACCATTAGATTCCCACCAGCTCCACCATACAGCAGACATTGTGTTACGGATACATTGCAGTTCTGTAAATGGTCTTGTAAATTATTAATAGCAGCTGTAAATACCGGATTGTATATGGATGACAAATAAGAAAAGACTTGTCCTAGTTTTCTGGATGAAGCTGTGATGATTTTTTTTTATCCGGCCGTGTGATCCCGGCATTAGAGGCCGTTACATCCCGGGAAAAGAGGATTTATCTAGAAAGTGTAAGATCTTTCCCTTCCCTGAATATTTATGCCTCCAGTCACATCCCGTCTGCCGGTATAACGGGCTCCGCACCACAAAACTTACATCCAACTCATCAATTCTGTTGGGTTTTTCTAAGTCACTTTTTTGCCTTTCTTTATTAATTTTTTTGTTCCAAATTCTTCAAAATGGTGCAAGAAAAACTATTCACACCCGATGAACTTTTCCACATTTTTTCACATTACAGCCACAAAAAATTTGATTTTATTGTTTGTTTTTTTTATAACAACACAAAGTAGCAAACGTCTGTGAAGTATAAAGGAAATTATACATGAATTTCTAAATATGTTAAGAAATTTAACTCTGAAAATTGTGATGTGCATTAGTATTCAGCCCCCTGAGTGAATATTTTGCAGGACAAACCTTTCACTACAATTGCTGCTCCCAGCCTCTTGGAGGCTGTGTCTACCAGCTTTGCACATCTAGAGGTCACATTTTTGCCCCTTCTACTTTATAAAACAGCTCTATCTCAGGTAAATTGGATGAAGGCATCTGTGAAGTAATTTCCAATTCTTATTCTTTTGCTTTTAAAAAGTCTATTATTCCATAAAGACCAAATTTGTGGAGTTTATGACTTATAGTTGTCCTGTGGACAGATTTTCCCTCTGAGCTCTGGATCTCTCCTGCTTTTCCATTGACCATAGGCCTCTTGGCTGCTTCTCTATAATTAGTGCTCTCCTTGCTTGGTATGTCAGTTTAGGTGGACGGCCATGTCTTTGTTTTGCAGTTGTGCTATATGTGACAACTCAGCATCTGAAGATTTGTGTGAGGGGTGAACTGTTCTTAATTAGGCCAGACCTTTTGTTTCTTTGATTGCCAAATCAAGAGAAGTTAGCCATTGTTTCATGTCAAAGTGACTGGAGCCCTATTGCCTGTTAAATATGGATTGCCTCAGCCTCTTTGACTATGTCAATTAGAGGAATATTATGCAGTCGAATTGAACTGAACCAATGAGAGAACAGCCATCTCCCACCAATCCTGTAAGATACAATACTCTGAAATGAGAACTGAAGGGTATAAAAAAGGCTTTGCTCCTCTTTCCACATTCATTTTGCAGGACTTCAGCCTAAAATCCTCATTTTTAGCTGGAGGATCACAGATCTGCTTCACTGCTCAATGCTGAGCCCACAAATGTGCCTGAAGAACCCAGGTGAGAACAATTTTGTTGCCGGGCTACATATCTTGCTGTGCTCAGTCATCTTTCTAAGCTTGCCGCTATCTCCTCTCAATGGGTGCTCATCAAAAGCGGGGTGCTGCTGGCTGGGATCGTTGGCCCAGGAAGCCCGGAAAGTCGCAAAGATTCCAATCCCTTGAGAGCCAAAAGATGGGTGAGACTCTGTCGTTTGTACCATATTCTGTTCTTGCTGGAAATGTACGATACGTGTTTGCCTGTTGGTGAACCAGTAACATCCTACGAAGGTGTGGTTCGCTCACCGTTTGTTGTCTGAGTAGTGTTCTACCCACAAAAAAAGAGTGCAAGCATTCATTGGGATGAGCCCTGGCCCGAGCAGTCTTTCTGAAGACAGCCAGGCCAGCGGACGACTGTACCCACTGACCCTTGTGTCTCCACACTATACTCCAGCTTAGTGTTTAGTGAGATGTTCAGAGCTTTTGCTATTTTTTTTTATAACCGAACCCTGCTTTACTCTTTTCCACAACTTTATGCTTGACCTGTCTGGTGTGTTCCTTGGTTTTAAAGATGCTGTTTGATCCCTAATGTTCTGAAACAAAACATGTGAAACCTTCACAAAACAGCTGTAGTTATACTGAGAATAAATTATACAGGTGATTGAATTTACTAATTATGTGACTTCTGGAGGCAATTGGTCACTCAGGGGCATCATACTATAATGGGCTTAATACAAATGCACATCATAATATCCAGATTTATATTTTTAAATATTTACAAAACCATCTATCATTTCCTTTTACACTTCACAAATACTTGTTACTTAATGCTGGTATATCACATAATTGTATGACATAAGGCACTTCCACCATAAAAATCGTAGCTGGGGTGCTCTCATATTTCTTTCTCCTCACCATGTAGAATAATAATAGAAAAGAGGCACTCCCAGATGAAAGTGAAAAACTTGGAAAATGTATTAAACATTCAGTCTTAGTGCATCAGACGTTTCGGCCCAGAACATGGCCTTTGTCAATGACCAACAAATGAGTTATACCTTCAAACCATAAAAATTCCTTGAGTAGGGAACATGTTCAAAGTGCTATTAGGTATGCACTTGTGAGATAAGGC